>NC_136065.1:112510685-113181935 GCF_964261635.1 Lissotriton helveticus
TACATACATTTTTTTCTTTTGTTGGTTTAGGCACGGGGCGATTAAGCAATTTGCTCAGAATCACAGGTTCAGTGCCGCCGGGACTCGAGTCTGGATCCCCAGTCAGTTGTCTCTCGATTAGATACTCCGTGTCGCTGCTTTGATTTTTTTGGCAGTGTTGTAAAGCGCTCACATTTGCGCTATGTAAGACCATTGTAACATTAATTTATTTTTATTCAAGCACAGGGACCTTACATACATTTTTTTTCCTTTTGTTGGTTTAGGCACGGGGCGATTAAGCAATTTGCTCAGAATCACAGGTTCAGTGCCGCCGGGACTCGAGTCTGGCTCCCCAGTCAGTTGTCTCTCGATTGTATACTCCGTGTCGCTGCTTTAATTTTTTTGGCAGTGTTGTAAAGCGCTCACATTCGCGCTATGTAAGACCATTGTAACATTAATTTATTTTTATTCAAGCACAGGGACCTTACATACAATCCCACTGAGTGCCACATAATTACACACCACATAATTACACAGCACTCAATGCAAAATACACTCCAAATTCCACTCAGTGCCACATTGTTATATGCAACATAATTACACCGCACTCAATGCAACATACACTCCAAATACCACTCAGTGCCACATAATTACACACCACATAATTACACTCTACTGAATGCAACACACACTCCACACAATACCACTCTGTGCCACATAATTACATGCTACATAATTACACTGCACTCAACGCAACACACACTCCAAATACCACTCAGTGCAACATAATTACACGCCACATAATTACACTGCACTCAATGCAACATACACTCTAAATGCCACTCAGTGCCACATAATTACACGCCACATAATTACACAGCACTCAATGCAACATACACTCAAAATACCACTCAGTGCCACATAATTACACGCCACATAATTACACAGCACTCAATGCCACATACACTCCAAATAACTCTCAGTGCCACATAATTACATGCCACATAATTACACTGCACTCAATGCAACATACACTCCAAAGCCCACTCAGTGCCACATAATTACACAGCACTCAATGCAACATACACTCCAAAGCCCACTCAGTGCCACATAATTACGCGCCACATAATTACACTGCACTCAATGCAACATACACTCCAAATACCACTCAGTGTCATATAATTACACGCCACATAATTACACTGCACTCAATGCAACATACACTCCAAATACCACTCAGTGCCACATAATTACACGCCACATAATTACACTGCACTCAATGCAACATACACTCCAAACAGTACCACTCAGTGCCACATAATTACACGCCACACAATTACACTCTACTGAATACAACATAAACTCCCCATACTACCACTCAGTCCCACATAATTATATGCAACATAATTACACTGCATGCAATGCAACATACGCTCCAAATACCACTCAGTGCCAGATAATTACACACCACATAATTACACTGTACTGAATGCAACACACTCTACACAATACCACTCAGTGCCACATAATTATATGCTACATAATTACAATGCACTCAATGCAACATACACTCCAAACAATACCACTCAGTGCCATTTAATTATATGCTACATAATTACACTGCACTCAATGCAACATACACTCCAAATACCACTCAGTGCCACATAATTACACGCCACAAAATTACACTCTACTGAATACAACATACACTCTCCATATTACAACTCAGTGCCACATAATTACATGCCACATAATTACACTCTTCTCAATGCAACATAAATACACTCCACATAATACCACTCAGTGCCATATAATTACACACCTCATACTTACACTCTACTCAATGCAACATAAATACACTTTATTTATCTGTCTATCACCCTCACTCCATCTGTCTATCAATCGCACTCACTCTATCTATCGCCATCACTCTATCTATTTATCGATCGCCCTCACTCTATCTATCTGTCTATCTATCGCCCTCACTCTATCTATCTATCGCCCTCACTATATCTATCGCCCTCCCTCTATCTATCTATCTATCGCCCTCACTCTATCTATCTATCGCACTCACACTATCTATCTATGGCATCACCACAGCATCACTCAGCACCACCGCAGCATCACTCAGGGGCACCACAAAATCACTATGCGCTACCACAGCATCACTGTACGCCACAGCATCACTCGTCACCACCACATCACTCAGCACCACCACAGCATCAATATGTGCAACCATTCAACACAACTGGTTCAAATATGTTCTCTCAATGATTCAAGCTTTATTACAAATGTCACAAAAAGATGTTAATATTTCACTTCTGTTCTTGGATTTTCGTCACAATAAAATACAATGAACATAATCTTCACACAAATGATTTACAAAAGCTATTGCCATTATAAATTACAATAACTTTTATTTACGTATTAATTACTAAAAAAATTCAAAGCCATTTTTATTTGTAATATCAATATATCTAAGTCACGTAAATACAACACATATTGCATCACAAATGCTATAGGTGTCGCATTTGCGAAAGTTAAAACTATTAGCATTGTAAATGACAAAGCTGTTAATTTCACTATTTTCAAAACCAACACGTAAATAAAGAATGTGTCATTTACAATACCAATAGCTCAAACTTTCCTAATGCGAGACCTATTGTATTGCAAATGCTTGTTACATGAACACCCCAAAAAAGTGTGCCTAGGGACACATGCATCTGCATCAAATTGTGCCAGTAGAAATGCAATCTCATTTGTGCCATCGCAAGTTTTTGGTAACAGGCCCTTTCTCTATTCTCCGCCAATTGTGCTGTTGTTACCATCACATTACCACTCTTAAAAGGGATTTGACCCTACACTTCACAGGAGTAAATTTCTGACTGTTTCCAGGGTAGGAAAGGTCAATAAAAGGTTTGTGTATACCCAGTTGCTCTTCCACCCACCATCCACCCTCTGATATCCACTAATTTACCTTTATATTCGTCATCCATTCATTCTTACATCCATCCTTAAGTCTTTCACAATTCCATCATCTATCCATCCAGTCACCCTTTCACCCATCCTTACAACCACCCAGTCTTTCACCCATTTATCCTGTCACCCATTCATCCTTTCACCCATTCACCCACCTAAGCATCCTTTCACCCACCCATGCTTCCTTTCACCAGTCCACCCTTTCACCCACCCATCCTTTCACCCATTCAGCCACCAACACATCCTTCTACTCATTCACTATCCCATACATCTTTTCATCCACCCACACATCCTTTCCCTATCCATCTTTCACCCATCCTTTCACACATGAAGCTTACATCCATCCACCCTTTCACCTATCCTTTCAGCCACACACGTATTCTTTCACCCATCCATCCTCCCACTCACAAATTCTTTCACCCATTATTAATTTCACCTATCCTTTCACCCAGCCTCTCATTCTGTCATCTCTCACACTTTCATCCATCCTTTCAGCCAATCATGCAACCTTGTACTCATCCACTGTTTCACCCATTCTTTCACCCATCCTTTCACCCACGAATGTATTCTTTTACCCATCCATTCTTTCATCCATCCTTTCACTCACTCATGCATCCTTTCTCCCATTCCACCCTTTTACTCACCCTTTCACCCATCCATCCTTTCACTCTTTCAGCCACCAATGCATCCTTTAATCCATTCACCCACCTACACATCCTTTCACCCATCCACCTTTCACTCATCGTTTCACCCATGCAGCATTTCACCCATCCACCCTTTCACCCATACTTTTAACCACCCAATCATCCTTTCACCCACCCACACCCTTTCACCCACTGACACATCCTTTCACCTTCTACCCTTTCACCCACACAATCTTTCTCCCATTCACCCTTTCATCCATTCTTTCACGCATCCACACTTTCACTCATACTTTCACTCACCCAAGTATCCTTTCACTATTGCTTTCACCCACACATGCACTCTTTAACAAGCCCCATCTCCCACCCATGCTCTCTCCCACTGATGCATCCTTTCATTCACCCACCATTTCACCCACCCATGTATCCTTTCACTCACCCTGCCATCCTTCTTTGCCTTTTCTATCAACCCATCTTTATATGGTTAATCATGAGCTTTTGTCTGCCAAAGAGGTCCATAACCGCCCCCCCTGCAGCTGCTAAAGCGGGAAGTTCACGCCACTCTACGCCACTCCACTCCACTCCACTCTACACCACTCCGGGGCACTCTTTGCCACTCCATGACATTCCACTCTACTCTATTCCTCTCCATGACACTATACGCCAACCCACGCATCTCTATGCCACTCCGTTCTATTGACACTCTACTCCACTCTATGCCACTCCACTCTAGGAAAATCTACTCCACTCTGCTCCATGGCACTCTACTCCACTCTATGCAACTTCGTCTATGTCACTGCATGCCACTTTACTACTCTATACACCACTCCACTTACAACATTCTACTCCACTCTACTTCACTACGCTATACAAATTCTATGCCACCCCAGTGTACAACACTCTTCTCTATGCCACTCCTCACTATGACACTGTACTCCGCTCTACACACCTCCACTCTACGCCCTTCCACTCTACCCTACTCTACCCTACCTCCTCCATGACTCTCCATGAAACCCCACAACACTCTATGACACTCTACACCACTCCGCTCTATGCCCTCTTTGCCATTCCACAACACTCCACTCTTCTCTACTCCACTCCACAACACTTTACACCACTCCATGACTCTCTAAGCCACTCCACGTCATCCCACCCCATGAGACTCCACTCTACGCCACTCCACTCTGCTCCACTCTACGACGCTGCACTCCACAATAGTCCATTCTATGACACTCCACTCCATGCCACTCTCCTCTACAATACTAACATTTAGCCATGCTAGTGTACTACAGGGATAAACCCGATTGACAAAGCAAATAGCTCTTTTATAGGCGAGGCCTATTGGCTTTGTCAATGCTTGCTGTTTACAAAAGTCTTTCCCCAGTTAATCGGTTGGGGATATTAACTTTGTCTGGGTTCAATGATAAACTTTTTAATCCACTATTGCACTTATCAAAAGCTAAAAGGTGAACATGCACCTTTGTTTTGGAAAAAACCCATCATTCTCCATGTGCAGCGTATTTAGGGGCCTATTAGGAGCTGTGAGCATCCGCCATAGGTGCGCCGGTCCAGCCCACCGCAGTAGGATGCACCTGCCACACTGGCGGGCGCATCTCAGTAGTTTAACATTGCGGACGGTGCTGCTGGCTGCAGAACCGTACGTAATGTTCAAAACCCATGTTTTGCATTGCGTTGCACAACGTGGCAGGCACTGCGCGGTGTCTGCCACCTTGGGCATTACAAAGTCGGGGGGTACCAAAGGTACCCCCTAGTGCAGCACCCCCCCACGCCTCCCGGGGGCCCGCAACGGGCCCCCAAAGTGATTTACCGCATGCCTTTCCATGGCAGAGTCTCCGCCATGGAAAGGCATATCCCCCACTGCCATCGTAATATGGATGGCGGTGCCTGCAAGGCACCGCCACCAACATTGTTGTCTTTTTCCGCCCGTCTGGCAATAGTGACGATTGCCGACCGGTGGAAAAGCGGCAGACGGACTTTCCGTCTGCCGCTGTACCCCCGCCATGGTAATATGGCGGGGGTAAATGTGGTTGTGATGGCGGGCCAATCGCCACCGCCGGCCGAGCGGTAGCGGTCCGCCCGCCATCATAATGGGCCCCTTAGTAATTTTGGGATATTGTGACCTCTGAGCACTTTTCCTAGCTATGTAGAAATTGCGCACAGTTGTGTTGCAGCTGTATTAAATCTAGGGTTTAGAAGCAAATGCAGCCCTTACAAGATCGCATAACTGCAGTGTCTGTGAGAAAGACAGAAATATATGAATATCAATAGAAACAAAGTGATTGTGAGACTGGAAGATACTGTCATTTCGTCTAGTCAGAAATCGTTAATGTGTGTATTTAAATGAAAATATATATAAGTATGAAATATAATGTGTGCACACATTCCTAAATATAGCGCAAACATGTAAAAGACAGCTGTAAAGTATTTGCTTTCTAGCAGTGCCCCAATTCCATGTCCCTCTCACACCTGGCCTGAAGATGGCTCTAAACACCCTTTACTTCAACGTACAGCACTTCTTAGGTAAGATACACCAGCTCCAGCACTACTCACCCGTAAGGGTCTCAAGGCGCTTGTATGAATACCGCTGTGGAACCCATCCTGGCTTTCCCTGTGAGGTGTCCATTCCTGGGCACCCCCAAGGTGAGGCCAGGCATCCTTAGCGTTGTGGGGGCCGTTGTGGAGATTAAGCAAGCTATTGCCCAGAGTTGCAGAGTGGGACTCCATGCTTGGAATAGGCACCGAGGAGAGAATTATCAGGTCCGTGGAATTTTTGAGCTCAAGACCCACCGAGGCGGGGAATTGAAACCTGGTCCCGGGCTAGACCTCTGCATCAGGGTCTGCTGCTCTAACCATTGAGCCACACTTCTCCACACAGTATAGAAGTGTTCTCCACTCCTCTGCACATGGATCTGTGTTCCAGCAAAATCCAAAAATAACATAAACATGAAAATAGGGCAGATTGTGCTCAATTCTGTGAGGCACACACAGTGCAATCATATGAATCAAACATAATGACAAGAAGTGTCCACTAGGTGTCAGTGTGGTGAGCACAGCAGAATTCAGGCGTTTTGGGTCCCAAACGTACTAGCAATTTTGCGATATCAAACCCTTTGAATCACAAACTCACGGGGTTTGTGATCACAAAAAAGCCATTTGCAGTGCACAAAAGACATTTCATGACCCATGGGTTTTGCAAACCGACCTGAATGACAGTTTGTATGGGGAATGGAAGGATCATTTCTTTGAAAATGCGGTTCGGTCTGGTGTGTGTCAATGGTTTGCTATTCTGGTTGCAAGCCTTTCATTGGACATTCAAAGCAGATGATCGTGAGGGCAGTCTTAGGGGGAGCAGTCAGTGGTCCAGTCCACTGCCTGCTCGTACTGTTGTTTCCCTAATGTAAAACTTTTACATTTCTAAAGCAGCAGCGGTTCTTTTAACACCTTGGCCGCGGCGGTAATTCCGCCACGGCACTGGGGTGGAGGGTGGTCACGCAGTGCCGCAATGCTTGTGAATAATTTATAAAAAGAGAAATGCTGGCCCTGCGATTTTTGATAGCTATATTTTGAGCAACAAACCAAATCCTTGTTATGATTTGTATGGTCGAATTTATTTAAACCATTTACTTTTTCATATAAATCTCATTAAGTTAAAGCATTGATTGCATGAGAAAAACACTACGTACATACAATTTATACAAAAACATTTGACAAAGAATTTTAACAAAAATACATAAATACATATAACAAAATGACATCCAATCATTTAGTGTACATCAATATACAAATACGGTCATACGAGAAGCATCAGTCGTTATGTAGTATTAAGCAATGAAGCTATTTGCAGTAAGGAAAAGAAAACAAAATGAATTGTAACAAATACAAATTTTCAATTGTCTGATAAATAAACTTGAATTCTTTCTGCTATTGCCAATTCCTTTCTGCTATTGCCGACGCGTTTCGAACTCGCTCTAGCATTTGGCAAGTTCTCATCAGGGCTTTCTCGTATTATTCTTCTGAAAATTATGTACAAAGAAAATGAGTGAGATTTTGCAATCCTCATTTTCGTCCCCTATATACATTGCCCCCTACCAAGACTTTCTAGAAAACGTGTACCTTTATTTTCAAGTTGGCAGCGGGTTTTCAATTTTCAAGAGATCTTATTCAATCAATGTAGATTCGGTTCTAGAAAATTACAACGAACCAAATTACAATATAATAATGGTCAGGACAGCCTGCGCCTAGATGGCCAGAGGACAATCTTGGAAAATTACCTTCAAACCAGTAGTCTGCACTTCTGTTTGGTAAATATTTGAAACAGCCGTGCGTGGGACAAAAATCAGCTCCCACCCGCCAGCCGGCGGTGGACACGTCTTATTGCACCTACAAGGAGAGTTTAAAGTCACTCAACTATTCCAATCGGTTTTACAAACAGCGGTTAGAACGAGTAGAACGGGTAACAGAACCGGGTGCCTACCTTATTGTTGGCGCTTGGGCTGTTTGAATGCAGTTCCCCTGTTTTTCTAACTTCTAGCCGGTTTCAGTTCGTTTTTATATTCGTTTTTATGTTCTAAAATGACAAACACGGACAGTGTGAGCCCGCTCCTGTGTCATGCGCGGTATCACTAAGCGTTACCTATCTTTGTGCTTACCTAAATGTTGGTGATCTTGAAGAAACACACGCTCCCAAGTGCACTCCAAACCAATCCAGGGAGTCACTCGTTTGACTAAGTCGCCATCTTAAAAAGCAGACATGTGATCGTCAATGCGTGTCACATGACTGTCACATGACTGTCAGGGCTATCCGGGCTTTATGGGAGTTGGAGTCCCATTTTGCATTCTGATGTTTTCCTAAGTGAAAGTCTACATAAAAGGTTCCACTTGAGCACTGTATTATATCAAAGCGGATTACAATCGTGAAATCTCAGACATCGAATTTAGTCCAGTTTGTAAACTATTGAAGCGCAGGATTAAATACGCTTCTTTCCTCAATAAGACATCGTCCACATCCTTAATACATTGGGATCGAGTCACTGTGTACAAAACCGTCCACGTGAAATCTGTTTCAGTGTGTCCAGTGTCAACAAAATGTTGTACCATTGGAGCGGTTAGCACTTTTGTTTTTATTCGTGACCTATGCTGTGTTATTCGGGTATTAACCTGCTGGTTAGTCTTTCCTATATACAATTTTCCGCATCCGCAGACAATTGCATACACGACATTCCGTGTTTTGCAGTTTGAAAACCCTTGGTTCTTCCACCTGACATTTTTGTGTGTGAATTCACTTCCCTCGAATGTTGTGTCACAAGAGACACAGTTGCCGCATCTATGGTGTCCCTCGACCGGCTTGAATCCCCACATTGACAATAAGTCATGTTTAGGTTTTTCAATGGTGACGTCCGCACGCACCAGTTGCTGTCCAATGCTGCGGTTTTTTTTAAAAGCAAAAATCGGTTTGGGAAAGGGGCATTCTAAGCCCTCCAGCAGGTGCCAATTTTTAAGTATGGTCTGTCGCTTTTTATGGGTATGTGGACCAAATGTTGTTACACAAACCAATTTGTCCATTTCGGGTTTCACTTTACTTTGTAATAGACATTCTCTCGGGGTATAGCGTGCTCGTTTGAAAGCATGTTTCAGCAGCTTCCTAGGGTAGCCCCTGCTTTTCATATCCTCACAAAATCTTCCTCCGTGTAAGTCATAGTCTGTGACATCAGAGCAGTTCCTTCTGATGCGGAGTAGCTGCCCGTAGGGTAAATTTGTTTTTAAATTGCGTGGATGCGCACTCCTATGGTGGAGAATAGTGTTTTTGTCCGTCTTTTTTCTAAAAAGAGATGACTTTAAACGACCGTCAATGCAGCTAACTTCCACATCTAGGAATGTCATTTTCAAATTGCTTTGTTCCATAGAGAATTTAATGTCGCCGTGTTTGTTGTTTAGCCATTGATGGAATTCCATCAATTCGGTGTGGCTCCCCTGCCACAGGAGCCACACGTCATCAATGTATCTTAGCCATTGTTTTATACATTTCTTGTAGGGGTTGTTATTTGCCACAAATTTCTCTTCATACTGTGCCATAAATAATATGGCCATCTCCGGCGCATAGGGACATCCCATGGCTGTCCCCTTGATTTGAAAAAAGAACTCGCCATTGAAGCAAAAGTAGTTCTTTTTTAGGGTTAGTTCAGCCAACTGCAGAATAAATCTGGTGGGCACTCGATGAGGTCGGTCTCTTGTGTCAAGGTACATCTCCATCACCTCCAACGCCTCCCCTTGCGGGATTTGCGTATAAAGGGACGTGACGTCCATAGTGACCATTATTTCCTCAAGTGGATTAAATTCTAGACCCTCTATTTTATTGAGGAAATCGGTCGTATCTTTCAGGTATGATGTCACATTACAGATGAAGGGCTTTAGGAAAAAATCCACATATTTGGACAGTGGCTCTAGACAAGAGTCACACCCCGAGACGATAGGACGTCCGGGGGGGTCATTCAGATTTTTGTGAATCTTGGGCAGAAAGTACAATATAGGAGTCCGTGGGAATTTTTTTACCAAAAATTCACCTTCCTTTTTGCCCACAAACCCTTCTTCAACACCACTCGCAATCAATTGCGTTATTGTCCCTAGTATGTCTTTAGTTGGATCTACATCAACTTTCCTATACCATAGGAGTGCGCATCCACGCAATTTAAAAACAAATTTACCCTACGGGCAGCTACTCCGCATCAGAAGGAACTGCTCTGATGTCACAGACTATGACTTACACGGAGGAAGATTTTGTGAGGATATGAAAAGCAGGGGCTACCCTAGGAAGCTGCTGAAACATGCTTTCAAACGAGCACGCTATACCCCGAGAGAATGTCTATTACAAAGTAAAGTGAAACCCGAAATGGACAAATTGGTTTGTGTAACAACATTTGGTCCACATACCCATAAAATTCGACAGACCATACTTAAAAATTGGCACCTGCTGGAGGGCTTAGAATGCCCCTTTCCCAAACCGATTTTTGCTTTTAAAAAAAACCGCAGCATTGGACAGCAACTGGTGCGTGCGGACGTCACCATTGAAAAACCTAAACATGACTTATTGTCAATGTGGGGATTCAAGCCGGTCGAGGGACACCATAGATGCGGCAACTGTGTCTCTTGTGACACAACAATCGAGGGAAGTGAATTCACACACAAAAATGTCAGGTGGAAGAACCAAGGGTTTTCAAACTGCAAAACACGGAATGTCGTGTATGCAATTGTCTGCGGATGCGGAAAATTGTATATAGGAAAGACTAACCAGCAGGTTAATACCCGAATAACACAGCATAGGTCACGAATAAAAACAAAAGTGCTAACCGCTCCAATGGTACAACACTTTGTTGACACTGGACACACTGAAACAGATTTCACGTGGACGGTTTTGTACACAGTGACTCGAGCCCAATGTATTAAGGATGTGGACGATGTCTTATTGAGGAAAGAAGCGTATTTAATCCTGCGCTTCAATAGTTTACAAACTGGACTAAATTCGATGTCTGAGATTTCACGATTGTAATCCGCTTTGATATAATACAGTGCTCAAGTGGAACCTTTTATGTAGACTTTCACTTAGGAAAACATCAGAATGCAAAATGGGACTCCAACTCCCATAAAGCCCGGATAGCCCTGACAGTCATGTGACAGTCATGTGACACGCATTGACGATCACATGTCTGCTTTTTAAGATGGCGACTTAGTCAAACGAGTGACTCCCTGGATTGGTTTGGAGTGCACTTGGGAGCGTGTGTTTCTTCAAGATCACCAACATTTAGGTAAGCACAAAGATAGGTAACGCTTAGTGATACCGCGCATGACACAGGAGCGGGCTCACACTGTCCGTGTTTGTCATTTTAGAACATAAAAACGAATATAAAAACGAACTGAAACCGGCTAGAAGTTAGAAAAACAGGGGAACTGCATTCAAACAGCCCAAGCGCCAACAATAAGGTAGGCACCCGGTTCTGTTACCCGTTCTACTCGTTCTAACCGCTGTTTGTAAAACCGATTGGAATAGTTGAGTGACTTTAAACTCTCCTTGTAGGTGCAATAAGACGTGTCCACCGCCGGCTGGCGGGTGGGAGCTGATTTTTGTCCCACGCACGGCTGTTTCAAATATTTACCAAACAGAAGTGCAGACTACTGGTTTGAAGGTAATTTTCCAAGATTGTCCTCTGGCCATCTAGGCGCAGGCTGTCCTGACCATTATTATATTGTAATTTGGTTCGTTGTAATTTTCTAGAACCGAATCTACATTGATTGAATAAGATCTCTTGAAAATTGAAAACCCGCTGCCAACTTGAAAATAAAGGTACACGTTTTCTAGAAAGTCTTGGTAGGGGGCAATGTATATAGGGGACGAAAATGAGGATTGCAAAATCTCACTCATTTTCTTTGTACATAATTTTCAGAAGAATAATACGAGAAAGCCCTGATGAGAACTTGCCAAATGCTAGAGCGAGTTCGAAACGCGTCGGCAATAGCAGAAAGGAATTTGCAATAGCAGAAAGAATTCAAGTTTATTTATCAGACAATTGAAAATTTGTATTTGTTACAATTCATTTTGTTTTCTTTTCCTTACTGCAAATAGCTTCATTGCTTAATACTACATAACGACTGATGCTTCTCGTATGACCGTATTTGTATATTGATGTACACTAAATGATTGGATGTCATTTTGTTATATGTATTTATGTATTTTTGTTAAAATTCTTTGTCAAATGTTTTTGTATAAATTGTATGTACGTAGTGTTTTTCTCATGCAATCAATGCTTTAACTTAATGAGATTTATATGAAAAAGTAAATGGTTTAAATAAATTCGACCATACAAATCATAACAAGGATTTGGTTTGTTGCTCAAAATATAGCTATCAAAAATCGCAGGGCCAGCATTTCTCTTTTTATAAATTATTCTATGGTCCAGCTGACCCTGTGTCCCGGGACCTAACTCCTTATTTTCTGCAATGCTTGTGAAGGAACAACGCCATCATGAGCAACTGGCGGCTGTGCTTATGATGCTCTGGTTCCATCATGACTCCGCCCACTCACTAATTCGCCCGCACAGGCGGGGAATCAGTGCCACGTGGGCAGAGCGGCCGAGGCATGACAGAACCACGCCATCATGAGCACATGCCACCCATGGCTCATGACGGCGTGGTTCCGTCACAAGCATGTAAGGGGTTGAGGAGCTCGAGCTGCTTTAGGAAAATAACTTTCCCATTTGGGAATGCAAACACATGGTTGGTGGTCTGCTGTGTCCTGAACCTGGTTTGGTAGCAAATCAAAGTGTTTGGCAAAGAGCAACCTGCCTAAATACCATTCATCAGACAGGCCAACCTGTGACTCTAGTAAAACCCACGCTAGCTGGACAAGAATCTGTAAATAGGGTCTGCCGTGCCCTAAACGAGGGCAACATTGCAAACATTGGCAAAAGAAAAACCATTCTAACATGGTCTCTGATGCTTACTCTTGTATCACAATCCACATGTGTTTGTGTGTCATGGCGCGTGCACGTGTGTCACGCTGAAGGTACCCAAATCCATCATGACACATGCATGTGTATGCATCATGATGCAGAACAGTCATTTTGTTGTTTCATTTACCTTTCTAACATGGTGGATGTCCACGTTAGAATGGAAAATAAATGTTGAAAAAACAATAAAAACAAAACAAAAGAGGGAAGCAAGCGGTCTGGCACCGCTTTTCAGCTGCCGAGCTCTCATAAAAGTAGACAATAATTATAAAAAATTAACAACGAAGCAGACCTGGGAACACGGCAGGGAGTATAAGGGAGGGAAATAAAAAGAGAGCCTGGGTTCTTGTATGCACTGCAGAAAACAGTTCCCTGTCCCCGCGGCCTACTTCGCAGCGATTAAAGCGGAAGTGACGACCTTACTATGGGATGGGAAAGTGCCCCTCATAGCCCTGCATAAACTAACCAGAAGCTGGTACGATGGAGGAATAGCTCTCCCAGACATCAAAGTTTACTATTGGGCGTCCCAGCTCGTGGCTATCAAAATGGCTCCACATTCCCCAAGAAGATCCAGCGTTTCGGTTAGACAGACACTTACTGGCTTACTGGGAATCATTGGGGCACTGTACAATAAAAAGAAGAGACACAACGTAACAGGTCCAACGTCGCATACACTACAGATATGGTTTGAGGCGCGGAGGGCATTGGGCTGGGAAGGCGTAGTGACGTAAGCGACACCGCTATGGGACACAAAGAAACTCGGTATGCTGGACAACACCAAAGGCTTCCGCAAATGGGACCGAAAAGGTATATCCATAGTAGGTGACCTGTGGCAGAAGGGGGAAATGGTCACCTTTGCTCACTTACAGGCCACGTATGGCCTAGCACAGACTGAACAGTTTAGATATTTGCAAATTAAGCATGCACTCCCATCCATATCACCGCCAGGGACAAGACCTGAAGAATCCTCACCACTGGAGGATAGACTTTTAACGGATCACCTGCACACAAATCGATCTCACTGACCTATCGCAATATCATTAACACCTACCCGGATCCCACAGTAACACTGAAGGTTACATGGGAACGTGATCTAGGGGATATCGAGGAGGCTGACTGGCGGGAGGCACTTGCGTCTCCTAAAGAGGCAGCAATCCTTTTGAGGTTGAGGCTGGTGCAACTTAAAATTTTACACCGCACCTATTACACTAGAGCACTCTTCCACAAAATACACCGCACAGACACACCACTCTGCCTTAGACAATGCAGTGAAATAGGTACATACTTCCATACTAACTGGCAGTGTCCCAGAGTTGTCTCTTACTGGGCGGCGGTGATGCGAACAATTTAGCAGGTTACACATATCACGCTATTGCCAGATCCGAGATGCTGCTTGCTCAACATTTGGGAACCCACGGATCTACCGGGATGGCCCAGGATTGGGTGACATTAGGCATGACGATAGCTAAACGTAACATCGCGCAGCGCTGGGGATCCAGGGCCTGCCCTACTCTCAGCATATGGTGTAAAGATAAGGACCCGGCAATGGAGGTGGAAAAATCAGTCTATACTCACCGAAGATGTCCGAAAAAATGGGCAAAGGTTTGGGGAGGCTGGAACAGTTATAGGGGCAACATATGCGAACCCCCCCAGGTGGAGGAAGCTGAATCAGATACCAGCATATGAGGAGAAGGGGTTAAAGGGTCCTCACCGCATGTATGACCGATGGGAACGAGAGGAACACAAAATGTTTTTCATACTTATTAATTTGACTGGTGAACACTGTAGAAAAGAACACAAACATAATGTTACATGTATATCTGTCTGTCATGTGTATATACTATCAATGCAATACCATGAGAACGATTTAATATAAATTGTTTATAAAAAAAAAGAGAGCCTGCTGAAAGGACAACAGGCAGCAGAAGAAAAGCAGGGAGAGAAAGCAAGAAACTGCACTCCTGTTGGACCTGGCCCTATGTGCAGGGTCAACCCCGGACTTTTAGCCTTTATCTATGTAGAACTATGTAGAAGTTTTGCACAGGTTGTAAACTATGTTGCAATTGTATTAAATCTAGGGTTTAGAAGTAAACGCAGCCCTTACAATATCGCATAATTCCTGTGTCTTTGGGAAAGAAAGCAAAATCTGAATATCAGTAGAAACAAAGTGATTGCGAGACCGGAAAATCATGTTATCTCATCTTGTCAGAAATTGTTGATGTGTGTAATGAAATGAAAATATGTGTTAGTATGAAATATAATGTGTGCACCCATTTGTAAATATAGCGCAAGCATAAAAGACAACTGCAAAGTATGTGCTTTATAGCAGTACCTCAATTTCAAATTCCATGTCCCTCTCTCACCTAGCCTGAAAAAGGTTCTAAACACCCATTACTTCTACGTACAGCATACCTTATATAAGATATGTCTGCGCCAGTATAGAAGTGTTCTCTGTGAAGCACTCCACTGCACATGGATCTGTGCTACAGCAAGATCCAAAAATACTTTTTGCTGAATTCGTCTTTGCTGGCCTTAGGACTCTGTGCCCTTTACCACTGCTAACCAGTGCTAAGGTGCAAGTCCTCCCTCCTTAAAACATGGTAACTTTGGCTTATACCCAACTGGCATACTTAATTTACTTATAGGTCCCTAGTAAAGTGGTACTACATATATCCAGGGCTTGTAAATTAAATGCTACTAGTGGACCTGTAGCACATATTATGCCATCCACTCATTTAAGCATGTCTCAGGTCTACCATTGCAGAGCCTGTTTGCAGTTTTAAACTGCCAATTCCACCTGGTAAAGTAAATCTTTTGCCAGGCCCAAACCTTCCCTTTTTAGTACATATAGGTAACCCCCAGGGTGGACCCTGGACAGCCCAAAGGATAGGTTGCACTGTATTTAAAAAGTTGGACATATACTTTTAAGTGTCACATGTCCTGGTAGTGAAAAACTCTTAAATGTGCTTTGCACTACTGCAAGGCCTACCTCTCCCATGTGATAATATTGGGGTTACCTTATTACATTTATTAAGATGCAATTTCGAAACAGGAACAGGTAATCCCTTCATGTTTGGTGTCTTTTGAATTGAATGAGAAATCCTAACTCATGGTGCAGTCAGTTTGAAAATTACATTTTGGAAAATGCCACTTTTAGAAAGTTGGCATTTTCCTGCCTTACACTAACATCAAGAAATTCCCCTTAGGAATTCAATATACATCACCATATATAAAGCCACTACATATGCCATCTCGGGTATTCATAAATTGGATCGCTACCTACCTCAACCAGAACATTGCCTTCAAAGACTGAAGCTAACAAACAACAAAAAAGTCCCCATGGTTCAACCCTTTTTGCTCAGATTTAAAAAAGGAGTGTAAGAGAAAGGAAAGAAAATCTAGAAAGTCTTATGATGCTGAAAGCAAATCAGACTATAATGAAATAATAAAGAAATATCATTATGAAATCAAGAATGCTAAAACCAGTTATTATGCTTCTAGAATTTCCTGGGAAATCTTTCAAATAGTCAAATCTCTCACAAACCCCCTACTCTCCAACTTCCCCCTTCACCCTTAGTAGCTCGTTTTAAGGACTTCACAAAAGGTTTTCTGGAAAAGATTACCAATATTTACACCAACTTATCTGCAAGAAGTAAGGACTTCAAATGCTCCAGCACCTCTGGACAAATCAAGTCCATCAAGGAGCCACTCACATTTTTACCACCTATTAGTGGAGAAGATCATCTGTCCTTATACAGTAAGATAAAATCAGGTTTGCTCCCGGACCCTTCCCCATTCCATATGCTGAAGTAGGGTATGAGCGAGATCTTTCCTGTACTATTAGGTCTGTTCAACCTATATCTAAGGCAGTGGGACTGTACCTCCTCTCTGGAAACATGCAGTGGTAAAACCTCTACTGAAAAAAATCAAATCTGGACCCACTGCAATTGGAAAATTATAAACCGATCTCTCTGCAACTCAGTGCGGGTATGATACTGGAAAACATGTGAATCAACACTTAACACAATTCCTCAAAGTTAACAAGATCTTTCATTCTACACTAACAGACTTTAGATCCCACCACAGCACTGAGACTGCCCTTCTCATAGTAGTAAAAGAAATAAAAAAGGATCTTGGACCGAAGGGGGTTTGACTGCAGTGATACTATTAGACCTAGGCGCAGCATTTGACAACATAACCCATCCAACTCTCAGACATAGAATGGAGAGTGCAGGAATAAGCAGCCCTGCTTTTTACTGACTCTCCTACTTTTGCTAAGATAGGAGCGTTCAAGTATGTGACAACCCTTGCCATTCTGAGGTTTTTCCTCTGAAATACGGGGTCCCTCAGGGCTCTTCCCTAAGCGCCACATTATTTAACCTTTGTGTATGCCAATTGGCTGACATAGTGCAAACTTTCGATCTCTCAATTGTCAGTTATGCTGATGATTCACAACTCGTATTTTCCCTTACCCCTGGCAAGCAAGCAAAAGGATCACATTGGGAGCCTACCTAAAGGAAGTGGCCAACTGCATGGCACACTGATGCCTTAAACTTAACGGACTCAAAACCAAAGTTATGGTGGTGGTCAATGATCTTAATGCATGGTCTCTAGTAAACTGGCCGGAATCCTTAGGGAGCGCACCTTCTCTCAAATCCTACATAAAAAGTCTCAACATCTGGCTTGACAACTCACTGACCTTTGACACCCAAGCCAGCAAATTGTTATGGTATGATTAGAATGCTGAGGAACATATTGGATCTCCTTCCGTATTCAACAAAGAGGCTTGTTGTACAATTTGTCCTCTCCCGACTTGACTATAAAAGTTTCCTGTACTTGAGCTCTCCACAATATGTGACGAAAAGACTGCAGGTAGTACAATACGCTACTGCACATTTATTACTAAAAGTCCCTAGGCACCAATCAGTCTTGAGCACTTTATTCTCACTTCATTGGTTATGACTTTAGTAGAGAATACAATTTAAGGCCATCTGCATAGCTCATAGGCTATATCACAAAAAAGGCCCCAACTGCTTCAGTCCCTACTACAGTCATATACCCCTAGGGGGGGTGCTCTGGTCTGCCGATGCTTTGCAGTCTCCACTCCTTAGAATTAGTAAAGCAAGGGCTTTTACCTATCTTACTCCAAAGATATGGAGCTCTCTTCCAGTTAGGATTCGCAATATCCAAGAAGAAGTCAGTTTCAGGAAGCATCTAAAAGCATTGCTGTATGTAAAATAGAACCGGGATTTAGTCAGATAAATGGTTCTATAGTTTAATTGCAACTATTCAGTCTGTTTTGGTATTGGGTAGCCCCCGGGTAGCCATGCACTTTTTAAATCACCTAGAATAGGATAGAATAGAATAGAGCAGAATAGAATAGAACAGAATAGAATAGAATAGAATAGAATAGAATAGAATAGAATAGAATAGAATAGAATGCCAATCGATCACCAAATCCCTGTTAGTTCTTTAGTCGCCCCCTATGATTTTGTTACGTTATTTTATAGTTTTACATACAAGTATTTCGAGGTAGTGATATAACTGTAAATATCAGGTTTCTGAAAATTTCTCCTGTAATTGATCGAGTGGCAAGTGAAGGAGTTGTGCAGTACCTAATAAAGTTGACAACCCCAGAATTGTTTTTTTTTTTTTTGGGAAAGTATATTTTTATTGCAGAATTACAGATAAAACAGCGGAAATATCAACCATCAGTCCCGTCCGCACACAAGATACCACATTTGTCCTCAGTAATACACAGCCCATCAGCCCACATCCCGGAGGCAGGGCGGCATCAAATCAATGTGCAAGGGATACCTCCCAGCCTGGTGCATAGGGACATCTGGAGGACAACACAAGCATGGTTCTGCATTTTCTGTACCCTCAACAACAACTCCCCCCCCCAAAATATCCCCTAGAGGGGTCGTACCCACCACACTAACAACACTCAAGCTCAGCAGGTCCACAGAGCCTAACCCGTGCCTATAGCAACAGGACAACCCTCCCGGTGAATATCCTGCGCTAGCCATAGTTCAGCTCTAACAGGGCAGCTTACGCCCTCCTCTATCCCCTCCCTCCCTCTAACTGCTGCCAATGTGGGTGGTGATGACGTGCGTCGGACATAGTAGTGCGTCTCCATTATTAATCAAATGTTCGTGCTACTAGCCTCCTGGATCTCAGTCTCCGAGAGTCTCACCTCCGTTTCTACCGTTATGTAATCACACAAAGCCTGCACTATCGATTCCCAAGCTCTAGCCGCCTCTAAGCTCTTCTCCTTCCCCATGTGCGTGGCCTGCCTCAATCTCAGTACACTCTCACACTTCGACCACTTCAACAACTCAGTCGTCCATCGTCCCACAGCCGGGCCTTCCGTAGCTTTCCAACGCCAGGTGATCTCCCTCTGCGCCAACATAAGCCCCAAATCAATGAACTTGCTCGTGACCTTCGTTTTTGCTGTGTGGGGAAACCATAGTAGAAGGCATGCTGCCATGTCAAATTCCACTTCCCTATCCGTAACCGCATTCAGAAGGGCGCCCACCTCGGACCAATACGTACCCAGTTTCGGGCAACCCCACATCATGTGGTCCAGTTCGACCTCACGGGCTAGGCACCTCGGGCATGCCGCATCTCGCACCTTAAAGTGTTGGTGGAGTTTCCCCGGAGTCAGATAAGCTCTGTGCAAGAGGAAGAAATGTATTTGTTGGAACCTGGCATTCCTGCTACCCTTCCACGTCCTACCAGAATGTGGCCCCACTCTGTGTCCGGAATAGTCTTGCCCACACTATCCTCCCATTTGGCTTTCAGCGCCGTGAGCGGTTCCAACCCATCGTTCAACATCCGTGACTGGAGACAGGTCACCACCTTGATTGTACCCGCGGCCATCATCACATACTGGCAGGCCATGGTCGTGCTCGGCTCCGTCAGTCCCCCTCTCCAGTGTTTCTGCATTGCCGCAGATATCGCCGCGTGCAGGAGATAATCCCCATCCGGGAGACCAAACTGCTCCTGGAGCACTGCAAACGGGGCCAACACCCCCTCCACAAACAGATCGCCCACCACCTGTAGCCCCAACTCTTCCCATTCCGCCAGCGGAGACCAATCACCCCCATGCGGTAGAGCCGTCAGCATCCCAATGGGAATCTCCGGGGCATACGGTCGCACCGCTCGTGCCCGTCGTAGGCTTCTGTTCCAACAGAGCCGAAGGGTCCTCTCTTCTAAGGTGAGCTCCCGCAACGCCAATCTCTGTTGCATAACAATGTAGGAGAGGACGTGCCTCTGGATACCCATCCCCCGGACCCGGTCAGGACCCCTAAACTCCCTGGCCACATTCTGTGTCAGAACCCGGAGTTGGGCCGCCAGATAATATAATTCAAAATCCGGCACTGCCATTCCCCCCTCAAGTTTGGGCCGAATCATGGTGGCCAACGCCAACCTGCGTCTGCCAGACCCCCAAAGGAACTCAATAATCATTGATCGCAGATCTCGAAAAACCCGCTGCGGGATCCAGACAGGCAGGGTCCTGAAATAATACAACAATCTAGGGAGTGCCACCATTTTCAACAATGCCACCCGTCCCTGCACCGACAAAGGGAGAGTAGCCCAGAAGGACATGCAGCCACGCAATACCCTAATACACCGCCCCACATTCCCTTCCAGCAGGCTCACCGCATCATGGTAAATCCAGACTCCCAGGAACGTAAAGCACTTGTCCTCCCATACCACGTCTGCTGCAAGAGTAGGGCGCTGAGCATCCGTTCGCAGAGGGAAAACACAGGTCTTATCCCAGTTCACCTTGAGCCCTGACAATTCGCCGAAGGAGGAAAGCAGCCCCACGGCCCCTCTCAAGGCCACCTCCGTGTCCTCCAAATACAGCAACAGGTCGTCGGCATATAAGGAAATGTAGTGAGTAATCCCCCCGCTGCGGACCCCAAGAAAGGATTCCCCTGCCCTGGCCCGTGCCGCCAGCGGTTCCATCGCTAGAGCGAACAGAAGGGGAGAGAGCGAGCAGCCCTGCCTAGTGCCTCTACGCACCGGATAAGCAGAAGATATAAACGGCCCCACTCGCACCCTAGCCGTGGCCGATGAATATAGAACATTCGTCCAGCGCACAAACCCGTCACCGAGTCCGAACCTCTCCAGCACTGCATGCAGATAACACCACTCAAGGCTATCAAAGGCTTTCTCTATGTCCACTGACAGAACAGCCGACGCGCCGTCCGAGCCCAAGGCCTCCTGCAATATGCCGATCAATCTGCGCGTGTTAATGGCGGTGTTCCTAGTAGGGATAAACCCTGCCTGATCATCGTGTACCAACATGGTCATATGCGGGAGCAGCCTGGTAGCCAATATGCGGCTCAAGATTTTGTAGTCTACCGTCAGCATAGACAGGGGTCTGTACGACGTCACTTCCAGCGCATCCTTACCCGATTTCAGAAGCGGGACCACTAACGCCTCCCTCATGGAAACCGGAAGGCACCCCAGTGTCATCGCCTCCGAGTACACCGCTAACAATCTGGGCGCCAGCACATCCGCATATTTCGCATAAAACTCAATAGGCAGGCCATCCACCCCCGGCGTCTTGTTCCTGGCCATCTGCTTAATAGCCCCTCGGATCTCCATAAGAGAGACCGGACCCCCCAAATCCTTCGCCGGCTCCTCCCCTAGTACTGGGAGCTGTATTTCGCGTAAATAATCACTTATATCCGAGGGACCCGCCTCCAGCCGAGAATCATATAGGCCCGTGTAATACCGCTGAAAACACTCCAAAATGGCCGCCGGTGAGTGGACCACCTCCCCCGTTCCAGATCTGATGCACATAATCGGGCCACTCCTCGGCACTGGGTCAGCAATCCTCGCCAACAACGTGCCCACCTTGTCCCGCTCCGCATGGACCTTTATGAGGTATAACTTATAATCATAACATCTCAACCTCTCTGTCTCCCTGGCCACCACTTCCCTCGCTTCCAGCAGTCGTTCTTGCAACTCCGGCCTTTCCGGTCTACTCCTCTCCACGTCTCTCAACACACATTCCGCCATTCCCAAATCCGCCAGGACAGACTTCCGTACATTCGAGAAGCTACCCATGCACACACCTCGCACCACCACCTTCATTGCGTCCCATTCCAGCGATCTCGTAGCAGTCGAGCCCTCATTCTTATCAAAATACAGCGTCAAGCCCTGTCTGACCGTGTCCCCAAACACCTGGTCCTCCAAAGTGTCCGGCCGTAGCCTCCAGGCAGGGATCTCAGACCTCGCCCGCTGCCATCTGATCGCCATCAGCAGGGGGTTATGGTCCGAGATGGTCCTAGCAAGATATTCAGTATGGGTCACCATGGCTGCCATGGGGGCGCTACACAGTATAGAATCTATCCTGACATGCAGAGCGTGCAGCGCCGAGTGAAAGGAGTAATCCCTATCAGTGGGATGTTGCATCCTCCACACATCCAGCAAACCCCAACGTTCCTGCCAGTCCCTCCTACGTTCCGACAGCTTACGTACCGGGGATTCCTCCAACGGCGGATGGGACCTATCCCATACTATATCCACGATCGAGTTAAAGTCCCCCCCTAGGATAATGGGGCACGCCAGAAAGTGGGCCAGAGAGCCCGAGAGGACGTCAAAATATCGGGCCTGGTCGACATTGGGGGCATAAACACTACTTAGTACCACCTCAGAGCCATGCAGCCTCCCCCTCACTGCCACATACCGACCTCCCGGGTCCACCACCCTATCCGTGGCCTGAAATGGGACTCCCGCCCTGACCCATATCAGCACCCCCCTCGCAAACGCCGAATAAGAGGTCCCAAACACTTGGCCACGCCACCGCTTCTGCAATGCATCACATTCTAGTTTGGTTAAGTGAGTCTCCTGCAGCATGGCAATTTGAACACCCCGTCTCACTAGATAAGCATGCACTTTGTATCTCATAGACATTGTTCTGAGACCCCGAACATTCCATGTTATGCACTTTACATCAGGTAATGCCCCCATCGCTGCTGTCTCTCCTCCCCTCCACCTGCACCAACCAACCCACCACATCGTTGCAGCCACTCCCACCCCCCCCAACACCCCAACAAACTTCCCTAACCCCACTCCCCAGGACAGGACCTAACAACGCCGTTTCAGCCTCCATCCAAACCCGTAACAATACACACATTTCACTAATCTGTGGCAGTCGCCACAGAAGCCTTGAGGGCTATAGGGAGGTACCTTGACACCGACCCGCGGCGGGCCAGCCCTCACCCCACGCCCAAGATCCCTTGTGAAATTACAACAGAGTACCTGTTAAGCACCGACCAACTGGATAGGTGTTCACCCTGGAAGAGCCATCGGCACACCCCCACATTTATACATTAAACAGCCCATCCGCCGTTTGCGGCGTGACCGATGGTCCCACAGAGCTGTCCGCTTCAGAAAGTTCACCCCCCGACTTGCGGCCTCCGCTGTCCGATTCCGACTCGTCCTCCAACTCTCTCTGCTGCGAACCCGTTATCGTCGCCGTGGCAGCCAGTGCTCCCCTCCGTTCCGCCGCCAACATTTCTTCCTTCAGCGCCTGCTTCAACCTGTCGCGTTTGCGGATCCGCTGAGACTTCCGAATCTGGATCGGCCTCTTCTTCTCCTTCCCATCTCTGTGCTGGCGGTCAGTCCCCGCCCTGTACATCTCTAGCCACGACCAGGCCTCATCTGGGGTGTGGAAGAAGTGGGTCTTATCATCGAGAATCACTCTTAGCCGGGCCGGGAAGAGCAGCGAATATTGAATACCCTCCTCTCTGAGCTCTTTCTTGACCGCAAGGAATGTCGCTCTACTTCTCTGAACTTCCTGGGTGTAGTCCGGGAAGATCGTTACTCGGCTATTGTCCACCTGGAAGGGTCCCGCCGTCCTCGCCCTCTGTATTAACAGGTCCCTGTCCTTGAAATGCAGAAGCTTGGCTACGATCGGTCGTGGGGGACGGCCCTGCATGGGAGGGCGAGACGGGACCCTATGCGCCCTCTCGACGGAAAAGAACTGAGACAAGCCTTCAGGAGCAACCGTTGACCTGAACCAGTCCTCCATATACCTCACAGCATCGTCCCCTTCGATTTTTTCCGGCAGGCCCACCACCCTGACGTTGTTCCGGCGGTTGCGACCTTCGGAATCCTCCGCTCGTTTCTCCAGCGTCGCCAGCCGGGCCAGGATATCAGAAAGTTTATGTTCCGCAGTAACCACCGCAGGTTTAAGCTCCTGAAGAAGCGACTCATTGTCCTTCACCCTATCCGACAATTTGGCATGATCCGCCCTCAGGAGGCCCAGCCCCGCGGCCACCTGGCCTATGTCCTGGTGCAATGACTCTTTGGTCGCTGTAATCGCCTCCAGTATACCATCTAGGCGAGCATTCAACCTGCATTCCTGCGCCGATGCACCCGGGCAGTCCTGCGAAGTGCTAGCCCCGTCCGGTCCAGCCGTCATGCTCAGAGTCCGTCCGGCCGCCTTAGTGCCATCCACATCCGCCATCTGCAAGACCCCACAAATGTCCGTCACAGCACTCGGGGGTGAACTGTTCCGCCGCAGTCCCAAATCCGCCTGCCGGGTTATCGTCCTATGCCAGCACTGCACCCTCGTCTAGAGCAGGCGCTCTCCCCTCCGCTGAGGGTCACCCGGCGTAAGGGAGTGCTCACTATCGTAACAGGCCGGCGCCTGTGTGGGGCTCCCAGCAGGTCCCACCTGCGGCCAGTCAATGGTGCTCCGCTCGGGGCCCCCGCGCGGCGCTCCGGGACCAAGCGCCTCACTCCGTGCCACAGCAGGCTATGCGTTGCGCTGGGAGGGCTATTGCCTCCGAGGCGTCCCGAGGCTCCCTCCGCAACGCAGCTCACTGGAGGGTGAAGCCTCTTATACGAGAGGCGGATATGGGCGCCGGTATGTGATGAGCAATGCAGACGGGGAGTGTCAGCCACCTCAGTATTGCACTGCCTCAATGATCCTTGGTCACAATTTCAAGGAAATGGCCCCCAAGTGCCGCACAGGGGGGCGTCTCCAAGCCCCCAATGTCGAGATTCCCGAATATCGGATCCTGGTGCAGAACGTCCCGATATCCGGTCCGGGACTCCCAGCACTTGCGCCGCACCCCAGCCGGTCCGCTCCGTGCCCCTCCAGCTCCCTGTCCCAATGCGGGGCTTACCACGGCCGCTCGCCGTCCCTCCAGGCAGCCGCCATTTTTAAAGCACCCAGCCGGGCTCGCAGGTTGTCCGCCAGCGGCGCTCACCTCGGCATCCGTTCCGATGCGGCTCAGGTCCCGCCGTCCAACCGCTGCAGACCCTCACTAGCCGTACCTCAGCCGAGCCTTCCGCCGTCACTGGGGGTATCTCCGCTGTTGACTGCGCTGGACACCCGGGGTCGCCGCCATCTTTGTAGCTCCGTCAAGGCTCACCCGGCCCAGGTCGCGGCAAAGAAAGCCCGGTCACTGAGCCCCCTGTCGCCGCCACCCCGGGCTCAGAACACGCCCCGGCGCTTCCAACATGAGCTCCTTCTCCGCAGGCAGCCGAAAATCCTGTTTTGCAGGATTAATGAGGGATCGGGCGCGGAGCTACCAGCTCACGCCGCCTGCTCCATCGGCGCTCAAGCCACGCCCCAAACCCCAGAATTGTTTACGGCACATACAGACATCTAAAGATCGCCAGAGATGATGTGCTTGCACATTCAAAGATGCCGCCAATAGGCTGAAAGGGAGGAACCTTCTGGAAAGTCCATAGCATCATATACTTAGGTTTATTCGCGGCCCACGTGCATGTGCGCAAGCAGTGTGGTTATTTAATCAGACTTTCACAATGGGTAGTTTCTTTAAACTGATTTAGACCCCCAGCCGGACCACGGAATCCACCAGACATGTCAAACAAGCATTGGCATAGCCAATAGGTCTCGCCTTTGGGACCTTATAAGTGTTTAGTTATCCAGCACAATATCCTTGGTGCAACAACATCTACTGTTGCATGGCTAAACACTTATAAGGTCACAAAGGCGAGAACTATTGGCTAGGCCAATGCTTGTTTAGTGTTGTATCTTCATAATAATGACTAAGACTAGTTACAAATTAATTTTAATTGAGGACATGTTTTTTCCTGGTACTTGTGTTATTGTCACCTAGTGTCACTATCATTTGGGAGAGTGCAAGATCTGAGAAAAAATTCAGTAGCCTGGTGTTTACATAAGGAACACATTAACATTACTACTCCTAATGGCGAGGGACTCCACAAAACGCAGATTTATTAAGTTTGTTCTTTTTAGTTTTACTAAAAGAAGTCAAGCAGTAGTTCCTGAGTCCAGCCAATCTACTTCCCTCTATAAATATTTCTAAAAATATTGTACATATATACAACCTTAGAACCTTTTATCTTTGCTCTTGAAAAAACATAATTCAAGAGTAGCATGTTGTAAAGTGGATAATTTGTGCAAAAACAATGTAATTTAAAATATACGTAATGCAGAAGAAAAATTGAAGTACTGAATATACTCACAATACAATATTAAACAAGACATAAAGTACTCAATTTCTCTAATAATTGTTTTGCATTTCGTGCTATACCTACCCTTGAAACGGTATATGTCCTCACGGCTAACGTAGACTAATCTTTTTCTATGATGGATGGCGCATTTTTATTTATCCTGGAAGCACATTCCACGCTAGTCCTTCTTCTAGGTCTAGAGCTGCTGCTACTTAGGAAGTATTCTGTACATTGCTGCTTCTTATTAATGCAAACAATTTTCAAGTGGTGTTGTGTCCTTCGGGTCGAAAGGAGTTGATCATGTTTCCATTTGCAATAGTGTCCCTGTGTCTGCGGAGTCTGACGAGCTCCCGTAAAGCAGAACCCATCAGAGTTTTCGTACTTCCGCATAGCCACATGGACGTAGGTTGGGTGTACACCATACAGGTAAAAACAACACTGCACAGCGGGAGCTGTAACATTTACTGCAGTGCAAACCTGATAAAGCTGTCGCCGGTTCGGCTAGTCCATGCACAGAATTGAGCCCACACCCCTCGTTGTTCCGTTGCTGCCGGAAGGCTTCATGATATGTATAATTTGTTTTTTGAGTCTATAGTTTACAAAGAAAGAAGTAAACTACAAGTCCTAGACTCCAATGACATTCACTAAACGAGCGCTAAAAGACTAGCACGGCCCCGCGGCAGCGAAAGTTAAAACGACGCGCAGCCATGCACCAACGGTTGTTTATTGCCACGTGTGCACGTTTGGCGTTTACCGTACGGGAGCGAGCAGCGGCAGGCACGATAATTGCTAACAGATGGCACCGCTGCTCGCTTCCACAAGGGAAACGCCAAACGTGCACGAGTGGCAATGTAGAACAGTGCAAAACATGCACAAGTTTGACAAAAGTCCTGAGCGATGCCAAGAGGTCCCTCCGCTCCTCAGGAGGAGCCGCCCCTGCAGAACAGACATGGGTGCGGGAGCTTCTGCCATGTGTCGCTCACACGTTGAGCTCTTGGGATTTAAATGTAGATTTGGGTTGATTTGAAAAACAAAAAGGAAATTTCCGCCACCAGTTTTAAGATTGAATGTAAACTGTTATTCGAGGTGTGAAAAGAAACTATGTTAATCGAAATTCACAACAAAAAATAATATTTAGATCTAAAATAGGATATCTTTGCTGGATATAGGCGTTATAGGGAAAGCTATGACAATAGTAATTGCCCATATATCTGTAAGGATTTCTTTTTATTTATAGCCAGTATTAGCGTGGCAGCCATTGAACAGCTGGACCTTGGAGATCTTGAGTACCCTTTACATATCCATACATAGAGGTAAGAAGTCAGGGACAGAATTGAGTGTGTTATTAAAACGGATACGTTTAAAGACTAAAGGCTACATTATCCCAAGTAGGGTTATTTGGTTTTCATAAATAGAGGCCAATGTGTAAATGGAAATTCCCATATAGAAGAAAAAACCTTCCATACTGGTGTAATTGCACAATTAAAAGGTTAGAACTAAAGATTGAAAGGTAAGAACTAAAGATCAAGTGCAGTGGTGTATAAAAAGTTAAAAAGTATATGTGTGAATATTTGGTAGTGCATCTGCTTATAGATTCCCTCTACTTATTTGACAGGGGCTGAAATACATGTATGTGCCTATGTGATCTCTTGTTTTCAGAGAGCATTTTCACTACTGAATGATTTGTATTAATACGAAGGCCATGGATGAGCAATCTTGGTCTTCTCTATTGGTAAATAGAATATATAGCTCATCAGCATAAAAGTGATTCCTTATTAGGGTCATCACATGATAATTGTGAGATGCTGAATGAGATGAGTTCCGGGTTAATTGGATAAATAGGCTGGAAGTGACTAAACTGTATAGTAATGTCTAATGTACGCATGAATTCATTAGGCCTGGGCTGTGAACTCTGCTCCGTTCGCGTAGTTTGCAGGGTTTTTCGCACTCAGGGTCCACGGAGCTCACGGAGTTCTGAAAAATTACACTTCGCTTCCCAGTGCGATTTCTCCATACGGGCGGTTGAGGATGGTTGCTACTGCTCGCGCTGAGAACCCTTCCGTTCGCGGTGAGCAAGCTGCCACTCGAACAGAACTTCAACTCAAGCGGGAGGAAGAAGTAGTGTCATCTTGTACTGTGCATGATGATGTTCATGCTGATTTTACAGTGTGGGGCAAACAGTGCAAATGGTGCAAGGTAATGTATTCTGATGCTCGCAGAACTCCGCGAAGCTTGGCGGAGATTTTTTTGTCACTGTGCGGAGTTTCGCATAGCGGAACTCCGCACACTCCATGAACTCTGCCCAGGCCTAGAATTCATATATAAACAGGAGACACTTTTGTATAAGTTCGCTATACATTTAAAAAAAAGAGTAAATATGTATTAATGCTGTATTTTACACTGTGACATTAAGCTTTGTGTATTTTCTACAATTTCATGTGGTACTTGTTCTGGTAAGCAAAATGTTCTAAACAGAGTACGGTTGGTGATGGATTTGCATGTGTTAAGTTGCTTTGTATGTGGTGTGGTATATTGATTTCCTAAGGAAAATTGTTTTACAGTTTTAACGGTGCCCTGTCCTCTTGGTCTATGGGCTCCCACTCGTTAATTAGAAAATATTTCTGTCTTATCTTTTTAGTGCCTGTAGCCTGTGTCTGGGTCACATGATTGGGTTTGGCTGACAGTTGGGCTTTGTGTATTCCACATGGGAAGTCAAACACACAATATAGAGCTTAATGGGTCTGGATGGACCATCACTGGCAGGAAAGGAGGGAGGAGCTGAGCACAGCCCTACTTACACTTAAATAGGCTGTGTCCTGCCTCAACACATAGGGCTGCACAGCCCCTGTAGTTAGTCAGGAGCCAGGACAGGGAAGGCAGGATGCATAGGGACTGCAAAGGGAATTTCTCAAAGCGCCCTGTACCTCTGCCATCTTGACAGAGTGAGAAGGGACCTGAACCTGCAACTTCACCCTGAACGCAGGATACCAGAGTGACTCCAAGGGCTAGTTTGCTAGCCTCCTGATCTGAGCCCCAGGGGCATAAAGTGCTCCCCGGCATCTTGAACTGGCCCCTGGACCCAGCTAAAGTGAGTTCCTGACCCCCAAGTGGTGCCCGTTAGGTCCTGGACACTTGGTGTCAGTTCGGGACACTGTATTCAAACTTTTGGGCTCTTCCCAAACAGGTCTGTTTGCACCGAGACCTCACTGATCGCACCACAATTCAATGTGAAGCTCCATCAGCCCCCTCTTTGTGCTACAGCATTGAACACTTGTCAGGGACCACCAACGCAGAGCTCCGCGACCCCTGGCCTGCTCTTTGTGCCCCTCTGGTAGGCTCTTGCAACACTCTCCCTGCTCCTCGAGGCCACACTCCACTACGAACGGGACTCTTGACAAGGATTTGAGAAGGAAAACTTTAGCAGGCCTAACCTGAAGACTGTGCCCAACCTGCGCTCCATCGCAGTTGGCCTGAAAGTGTGACTTTGACCCACTCCAGCGCTACCAGATATCTGTATCTGGCGCTTTATACTTTTTGGTGCTATTTTCTCAAAAATATTTAAAAATTCATAACTCCGGTCCTACTAATTGGATTTTTGTTGTGTTGGTCTTGTAGTATTCATTACATGTTGCTCTATTATTCTAGATTGATGTGAACTTTTATTGGCATTGTGTTTTCCCTTTATTACTGTTTGAAGTGTTGCATAAATACTTTTTTCACATTGCCTCTAAGTTAAGCCTGACTGCTGTGTACCAAGCTACCAGAATGTTGAGCACAGGTTAATTTAGGGTCTGTTGGGGCCTTACCCTGACAGGGATTGTGGATGCTACTTGACCAGGGCTCCCACCCCAGTCAATCAACAATAGACTTTCTTACAACTCCCAGTGGTGCTGAATACAACAGAAAAGAGAGTTTCCTCAAGTCAGCAGTGAGAAAAAGCAACTCACCCAGTCAGAACCCCATAAGCTCAAACTGCTGCTGGTCAGGAGAAACAGAAGGATAGAGGGGTAAGCCATCAAACCAAGAGCATACACATGAGATAGACATAAGAGTCATCCAATTATGACTCTTTCTATGTATTCCATATTAGGAGCACTAGGTCTGCCAACAGACAAGATATAAAAATGGCGAGAAACTGTATGTGTGTCAGTTGTGTATGTGTTACATCTAGTGGTGTGGAAATCAGTGTCTGAGATGTCTGGATTCAAGAAAAACGGACATGCTAGGCATTTGGCGATCAGCAAGTTGGCAACACATTAAGCAAGTTTACAAGGCAACAAGGTGTGGATTTATGCATGGAGGTCCAGTAACATGGTTTCTCAGCAATTCACTTTCTCAAATAAAAAAACTTATAAACACATGTTTTTGGGCATACAGAGCTAAACTGTCAGCTGCAGAAATCACTGGCTTACTTATGTGGCAGAGATCAAGCTGGTGGGGTCACTGAGCGCTGGCATGGAGCCTTCTTTCTGGTAGAGTAAGGCCTGATTCGAATTTTCTGACACCAAGCACTCTCCATATGCTTTAAGGTGGACCAATGCTTTCCTCAGAGGAGTATAGGAGGGATGTCATGTACCTCCCACTTTAGTATTCTGAGCGGGAGCAGGGGTACCATAGGGGAGGGCAGTGTAAAATAAAATGTTTAAATGGTTGTTAAATAGGATGATGGAGATAAGCTGTGTCAAAACAGAACATGAAAGGGGCATAGGGAGCGAGGAATGGAGAGAAAAATGGATTGATGCAGAAAAGTATTGATTGATGGAACGAAGGATGGATGATGTATGAAGAGATGAAAGAAAGAAACATGGATGGATGAATTGATTGGTAGAGAAAAGCATGAAAGGATTGATGAACGAAGAGAGGAATCAAGAGAAATATGGATGGAGAAAGGGATAGATGGATGATCAATAGAAGGATGAATAGATTATGGATAGAAAGGAAGGATGGATGGATGGATTGTGAGATGGGTGGTGGTTCTATGATTGGAGAGTAGAAAGTATAGATCGATGGATGGATGTATGTTTCAATGAATCGATGGATGGACAAAAGGAAATATGAGTGGATTGATACATGGATGGAATGACGGAAAAAGAAAGAGAGAAGTATGGTGAGAAAGAAAGAAGGATGCCATTAAAGAAGGAAGGAGGACATAAGGAGGAATGTATTTGAGCATGCTTGTAGAGATGATTGGATGGATTGATGGATGGAGGCAGAAAAAGTATGTCAAGAGGATGTCTGGATGGAGAAGGGCAAAAAGAAGGATACAAAGGGGAATGGATGAATGGATGGAAGGAGAACAGAGAGAGTGCAGGAAGGAAACTAGATTAAAGATACAAGGAAGAGTGGAGGTACAGAAAGTAAAATTGAAAAAAGAACAAAGGAAGCAAGAATGATGAAAAGGAAAACAAGGGTGAAGAGAAAGGTGGAAAGGAAAGTTGAGAAAAGTGAAAGAAGAAATGACATAAGGAAGGAAGGTAAGGTGGAAACAGATAGGGAGAAATTAAATAAAGGTGATACTCAAGAAGGAAATGAAGATAGAAAGAAGGAAGTGTAGAAAAAAGATTGAAAAAAGAAAAGAACGATGGAGGGGATTGTAAACTGTAAAGCTAGAAGGACAGAAGCTAAGATGTAAAGAAAGATTGAAAGAGAGCATAAAAAAATAAAGACCTAAGGAAAGAAACACATACAATGAGAGAATGAAACTATGAATGAAAGATGAACACTTAGGGCCTGATTCAGAGAGGGCTTCCGCACTCATGGCGGAGGTCCCCGACGCTGCCAGAGAGTCTCCGAATTCGAGCCGAAATCACTTCAATGAAAATTCTTATTGTGGAGGTTCCGACCCAAGTGCAGAGACTCCCCCACGGCTGCAGATCCTCTGTCACAAGAGCGGAGACTCCCCCATGACTACAGGGCCTCCGCCACAAGTGTGGAGACTCTCCCGTGACTGCGGGGCGTCTGCCATGAGTGTGGAGACTCCCTCACGACTGCAGGGCCTCTGCCACGTGTGGAGAGTCCTCCACGACTGGGGGGCGTCTGCCATGAGTGTGGAGACTCCCTCACAACTGCTGGGCCTCTGCCATGAGTGAGGAGACTCCTCCATTACTGCAGGTACTCTGCCACAATTGGGGAGACCCCCCCACGCCCCCAGACTGCAGGGCCTATGCCACAAGTGTGGAGACTCTCCGGTGACTGCGGGCCTCTACCACGAGTGCAGAGACTCCTCCACGACTGCGGGGCCTCTGATACGAGTGCGGAGACTCTCCCTCGACTGTGGGGCCTCCACCACGATTGAGGCCCTTTGTGAATAACATTTTTGAAGGAAAGTTGGAAACAAATCTTATTTAAGAACAGAAAGTGAGGAATAAACTGATAAGTAGATAAGGCATTGGGAGCAAGCTGAATGAATTATGAGATCATGGAAACAAGTAAGGATAGATTAGGGGAGCACATCTCACAAACTCTCTGTGGTGGGGAAGCCTTGCCTTGCACATGAGTGCCATTTCCCAGCTGCCTGTAAACTTATAGCTTTTTAGACAATCGTTTTGAAAAGAGTTTTTTTTAAATGGGTAGTATTGCCCCATTTTCAAAATATTTTCCTAGGATGTAGTGATACCTTCAGCATCTTAGAGGAAAGCCAACAGTGGCAAGCAGCTTTTGATCAATTTGCCCTATTTTATGAATGTTCAGACAAACCTTTCAGAAAAGCCTCTATCTTATGACCAAATTCTTTAGGAATGTGTGTCAATACACACACACACGCGCATGCATGCATGCACGTACACACAGATACTGCACTATATAAAATCATAATAATGACAAATCTCTGTGTTTTCTGGATTTTAAATGTTAGGTTTCATCTTGCTTCATGACCAAGCTATAAAGTCGCTTTAACTTTTGATATTTTTTCAATGAATTTCAGGTATTTTTTTAACATAAGGTAAGATCTTAATACCACACCAACCTATAGAATCACTTTTATCTTTATCATTTCAGGGAATTCTTTATTTATTTATTTTTAAGGTAAGATAAGATCTTACTACCCTACCTCACTAGAAAGTCATTTGAACCTTTGTCTTTTTTCAGTGAATGTTTGGGGAGTTTAATCCTTTTCAGCCAATGCCTCTTCTGTACATAGCTTGTGGCCATGCACAATGGGGGGTTGGCAACAGGCCTGGTCTCTGGAGTTGTCCTGCATTCAACCTCCATTGATGCCTAGCCACATTCAGGGTGCGCAATACCATTGTGGGGTGGGGGAAGTTATTTGAATACACCCTGAACACCAACCTGAAACTTAAGAAACACATTGCCAACAAAAATTAGAGACGGCCTGCTGTCAGTTCTTTCTTCCAAGGACAGTGAAACCATTTCTTCCAGAAAGTGCCTTCAGAAGTTCTGTTCGAGCCTATATGGATGGTTGTGATGGGGAAACATTGTTTACAACGCGGTTTTAACAACGCAAGTCATTACAACGACTTGCGCTGGAAGGCGCTCTAGGACAAGGAATGGTATAATTTACTATCCAACACCTTCCCTACTGTACGTAGACTGGAGTTGGAAGAGTAAATTATACTACTCCTAAGTCCAGCGCCCTCCAACGGAAGTCGTTGTAACGACTTGCGTTGTAAAAATCGCCATGTAATGTACCGCAATGTAAATGTATGCGTTGTAACATCATACATCTGTTGTGATGCCATGCTCCATGGCTTTCTAGACTCCACATTGACCCTTCCTTAAGGAACTCTATGAAGCACAGCACGTCCCAGCCAGGGCCTGAAAAAATATGATCACATCACCCTCATCCTGAAGGAAACCCATTTGTTCCCCTTGCTACCCAGCACCATCTTCAAAATGAGCTGTATCATGTACTAAGCCATCATCACCAGCACTTCTGCTGGTCTAGCAGACAAGCTCGCCACCTCTGGTGGCTCTCGGCAATTGCGTATCAAGACACTATCAGTCTGGAAATTGAGATGTGTAAAAAAGTTTCAAAACAAAACAGGAGGACTTTTGTATCTATGCACCCAGGATATCGAAAAACATTTCTGTATCCATCCATCAGGACCACACCAACGCAGCCTCAATTTAGGAAACAGTTGAAGATTCTCCTGTTTAAAAAAAAGATGACATGACAATGTAGTAACAGTCAACTTCTCTTCCCAGTACCCAACTACCCTTCCTATCACTGGTTCACTCTCTGCTGCCTTCGACGCTGTACATGCTCCACTAGTTTTAACCTTTTCCGTGCGACCGCGTTTCTGCCTCCGGTGCTGGGCCCTAATAGAAACGGGCGTGGTCATGACGGAACGGTTCCGTCATGAGCACAGCTCAACCGACGCTCATGACGGAACCGCTCCGTCATGAGCACCAAAGGGGTTAAGCTAAGTTTCCAGTATACAAATAGGGCATGTATACATACATACATTTACATAAAGTAACTTATGTATCTCAATTAATGAAATTAGATATGCCTTCAAAATTCATATTGGTTAATAAAGGTGTCTTATGGTAACAACTATTTCTTTAACAACATCTGCATTGTCCCGGTTATTGAGTAGAGATTCAGTAATATGGAGGAAAGGAAAGCAGTGTGCCTCTGCTCTTCTAGATTTGTCAACATTGCAACGCCTAAGCATAGAAAATGGTCCTGCAATTGATGAAATATTTAGGAGAAAGATTCTTTAACTCACTAAATTAAAATATATTTTTCAAATCCTGATGTTTGTTGGTGCATATATTAGGGGTTGAAGAACAGGTTTAGTTGGACTATGTGCCATTGTTGACATAAAGTATTGTAAATCACATTACTGTGAGTCGAAAATTTGATTAGGAATCTGGCTGTGCTAGTTGTTTTTTGTTCTTTTGCTTTAGGGGAAAGAATATTCTGTGTTTATATTTTCAATATCCTGACTTTTACTTGATTGAGAATATTTTGATAAGAAGCACATTTCACAATTCTTATTTTTCTCCAAAGGGGATCTTGGCAACATAGATCTTACTGTGAGAGCTAGTAATATGCGAAATCAAGTTATCAGCAGATGATTTTTGCAAAACTCTGATGTAACCTCTCGCTTACAAAAACAAGTGGGCACCAAGAATAATTATATTTGTTTTGTTGAACTTCATTGTTATATTTATCCTTTTCTGATACGAGTAGTATTTATCAGTTTATCAGTTGCATCATTAGATATTAAGGTAATACCTACTTTGTCCCTTCCCGAGTGTAAAAAAACAGACCAAACCCAAGGATTTCAAACACATGATCAGCACACAGTAATTTACAAAGCTCTATAGCAAAATTGCTCATAACTTATCCTGATATTCTCTTACAAGATAGGAACCCCACTATCATCTTTTCAATAAATTTATTTTAAGAAGCATTTTTTTTATTTCAGTGGCAAAAAAACACACAGAAAGATACATCAATACAGTACAATTTAAGGAAAATCGTATTGCATGAACATGTATAAAAACAGTAGGACAATCTTGAATAAGTATAAGACCTGGATTAAGTGACAGTTCAATGACCATCAGTTAAAAAACCTACAGAGACCAAGACAGAACTCCCAGGTGTCTAAAGCACACTGAAAGATATTAATATTTTCGTCCAAATTTAAGGGGTCATTACTATGACGGGCAGACCACCACCGACAGGCTGCCGGTGGGGGCCCGCCCAACATCCTGGGATCGGTCCGGCCGCTGGATTACAATATCGGTGAATGGAGCGCAGAGGTCAGGGGATAGGACCACCTCCTCCGATAGGATCCAAGACACCGTCGTGGGACATTTGCACAATGTAGGTTGTGGCTGTGTAGGCACCACCATAGGAATTAGGATGTCCCTTTCTGACTGCCTAATCATGGCAGTACCACTGCCATGAAAAGGCTGATGGAAAGGGAATTTGGGGGTCCAAAGCAGGGCCCCCGTCCCCTGTAGGCCACTTTTAAGTGGCCTGGTGGGCACATGTTGTGCCCCCCCACACATCCATCCACTATTTGTCAGACACCACATGGTGCCTGGCACAAGGTGCATGGATGTGCACAAAGTGCCTTTTTCTACTGCGGCTTGTGCTGCTGCCCTTTTCCTGGGCCGCAGCACAAACTGCAGTAGGAAAAGGTGCTTTACAACCACCTGCACAGCGGTCTTCTCCTGACAGTGTAAGTGGGACCACCTGCTCATTTGGCATGGTGGGCACATGCTTTGCCCCCCCACATCCATCCACTGTGTGTCAGACACCACATGGTGCCTGGCACAAGGTGCATGGATGTGCACATAGTGCCTTTTTCTACTGCGGCTTGTGCTTCTGCCCTTTTCCTGGGCCACAACACAAACCGCAGTAGAAAAAGGTGCTTTACAATCGCCTGCACAGCGGTCTTATCCTGATAGTGTAAGTGGGACCACCGACTCATTTGTCAGGCAGTCACTTGCCCGTAATGATTGCTTTCGGGGATCCAACTGACCACCATTATAATGAGGGCCTTACTCCCAACCACAACGATTTCATTGGATGCAATGACCTTCCAAAATATCAAGTCCCAAAGACGTTTTCACTGCAGATGGGTTAGCTGTTCCATAGGAAAGCACTTGGGGCCAGATGTAGGTGGCCAATTACCGGTCGGTAACGGCCGAATTCGGCCGTTACCGACCGGTAATTGGATTTTGAGATGTAGGAGCATGCTTTACAGAATCGGTATTTTATCGATTCTGTATTTACAGATTCGGTAAAATTACCGAATCGGTAAATACAGACTCGGTAAAAATACCGAGTCTGTAAAAGCATATGTAGGTAGCACATCTTAGAGTGCCGCAGGCCTTTCAGATTCGGTATTTTACCACCCAATCCAATTGGGTGGTAAAATACCGAATCCAGGTGTGCATGCACATGTGTGCATGCACACCTGTGCCATGTGACACACAGACGTGCCCTTAGGGCATGTCTGTGTGCCACATGGCGCACATGCCTATTTTTGGGGTGCCAGAGGGTGTCAAAGTGACACCCCCTGCACCCTTGCAAAAATCGGTATTTACCGATTCTGTAATTACAGAATCGGTATTGCCCATTGATTCCTATGGGCTGCAAGGCCCATAGGAATCAATGGGCAATACCGATTCGGTATTTACAGAATCGGTAAATACCGAATCTTAACGATTCGGTATTTACCGACCCTGAAATACCTACATCTCCCCCCCTCTATTTTACCACCTCTTAAATACCGATTCGGTATGAATCGGTATTTAAGAGGTGGTAAATTAAAATTACCTACATCTGGCCCTTGGATACAACATTAATTTCAATATTTGCTATCTCCACTTACAAAGCATCTACAGAGTTCATATTTGGACTTTTGGAAAATGTATTACAAGTCCATTCATTGACAAGGTTGGATTCCTAATAAATACTTTAAAACAGTTAATTTTAGGAGTTACTGTTTCCTGTCTAATGCCTCTAGATTCCCATTTTCATGAGATTCCAGCTGTCACCCATGAGCTGAATAGTTTCTCTGATGAGGTGTGAACATGCTCCCAGATCTGAGACAAAGGGCCAGATTATGACTTTGGCAGTGCTCGTCAGCTTTGCACCGGCACAGCACTGCCAAAGCTGTGCATGGTTCGCCCACCAGATTATGAGTTCGACTTGTGTCTGGCAGGTTTTTCTTTTGTTGTTCCCACGGCGGTGCCCTGAAAACGGACACTGCAATTGGAATTCAAAACCAGTTCCAGCACGGCATGGACTGTGAAGTCGATGCCGTGCTGGAACTTGAGAAGCATGCAAACAGGGGGGCACTTGTTGTGCCCCCTGAATGCATCTACATAGCAGCGAGGGCATGGGGGCCCTGTAGGGACCCCTTCGGTTGCCCACTTCCAGCCTTTTCATGGTGGGCTCACAGCCATGAATAGGCTGACAGTGGGGAAAGTCATAATATGCTCGGCGGACCACGGCAGTCCTGCCATGCATATTGTATACCCCTATCTGCTGTGCCACCGCCAGGGAACAGCCAGCATTCCTGTGGCAGTCTGAATGGGCGCCTCATAATACGTGGCTGCAGGACTGCCACCACTGCGCCCCTGCGGGTCTGGCAGTCAAAGACCGCCTGACTCATAATCAGGCCCAAAGTCCTCGGGTGTAGGGTGGTGTTCTTTTTTGTCTGACAGACTGACCATATGGGCTGTACCCAGGAAACCTAATTACCTTCAAATGGGCCTACATTGTCACAGGCAGATGTAGCTACAATATGGGCCTACCCCCTTTCTTTGTCTACCTAGCCAGCCAGGCACAACGTTCCAGTGGGAGAACTATGCAGTAATTTACAAATATACATAAGGTTGATGGAAATACCTTATGTGACATTACATTTGACTGATAAAGGGTCACGACCTTAAAGATCATAGTACCCCCGATTCATCACTTTATGTTATGTTAAAAGATATTAGTAAAGTGCACGTTCACCAATGGTTTCTTGGTGCTGTGAATATTACCATGTCTGGATGGAACTAATGCTGACCTGCTAGTTTTCATAAGCCTGTTTAAACAACCAAGGTTCTGATTATGACTTTGGGGGTTAAGTGCTTCCCTGGCAGTCCGACTGAGGGATTATGAGCACATCGGGACGACCACCACAAGACCTTCGACATTTGCCACTACCGCGATGGGAGAAGCCGAGAAGATCAATGGAGGCGGTGCAGGCATGTGGAATGCTATCCAAATTATGACTAACCTTTCTGTGGACCTTTTCCTGGCAGGGACACCGCCCTGTGGGAGTTGGCGGAAAGGCAGGTAAATTGCTGAAAATATGACCCCAGTATGATTGTGCACTTAGGATATGTCACTGGTGTAGGAGAGTGGGGTCTGCAATCCCATGGCCACCCCAGATTTTTGCTTTTTGCTTCACTGATTTACGACTTTCCCTGGCTGTGGGCCTGCTAATCAGACCCACAGCCTAGCTGTTCTCTCTCTAAATTACAACCATGTACCTTAGGTGCATTTTACCAATTGGTACTGGGCCACCTTATCAGTCCCTGTACAGCATACCTTAGGTATCCAGGGCATAGGTGTACCCAGGGCCGACCAGGGGCTGAAGCATGTATTATGCCACCCCTGGCTGGCCACCCAAACAGACACAACTGGCTGCACGACAGCTGGGGCAAGGTGGTGTAATCACCCTTTGCTTTAGATATAGTATACCTATATCTAACCCTAAAATGGACACATATATTCCTATCAGTTACTCCTATGGCAGGCCTTATCGATCCTGAAGGCAGAGTGCTTGGATGTATGTGAAATGGTGCTCTGGCATGAGCTGAGCCCGTTTGCAGCTTGCGGAACCAAGTCCAAATAGCTGTTCCATGATAACGCTATACCATATACTCTTAAGTGCATTATAATCCTCGCGGTTAAATGCTAACTTTGGTATAGCTTTATCAAAACATGTCGAGTAAGGTGTCATACGAATTGGAATACTAACCCCTCGCCAATTCTGGCGACGGGGTTAGCATTCCACCCTTCTAGAGGGACACGACATGTATGTAACTGTGAACTCCGGTTAAAGTCAGACATAGCCTCAGCTCCACAAAATGGATGCTGCCACCGAGACACAAGTCTGCCCTCCTGCTGCTGGGAGTCCTTCCAGCAAAGGAGGCTTGGACAAAGGGTTTCCTGTCAGGGGCGGTGCTAGCACCATCCCAGACAGGATTTTGTGTATCCCAGGTAGGCAGGGCTGAAAGGAAGGTGACTGCAAGTGGCACCCCGGTGCTCACTGTGCATAGGCCGGCTCAAACCAGTTCCTGGGGCACCCCAGCCCCTGAGCTGGGGAGAGACCGGACAAAGGAGAGGGGTGTAACCACCCCCCTCCCGGTCCCACCCATAGGGCAGGACCTAGTCATAGGCCAGCCCCTTTTCTTAGAATAAAGGTAGGAGCAGGTCCCCTTCCCAAATTAGATCATTCTGAATCTTGAAACTACTTTCCACGAAAGGAACTCTTGACTCTTCTGAAGACTCTCCCTTGTAGCTAAGGAGTAGCCACCCTGCACCAGCAGGCACCATCGAAGCTCTTGCGGTTTGCTGTAAGTCCATCCTCCGGATCAAGACTGCCCAGCTCGACGAGACCCGGTCTTCCCGCCATCTCTGACCTCTACCTACATCATCCAGCCCAGCTGAGATTCGTGGGTGTGACGAGACCCGTGGGAGCGGACATCTCCAAGACCTGCACGACGCTTCACCAGCACGACACCCGAGTGACCCTCGAGTAAGTGCACTGGGGTTTGAGAAGCCCTAACCCTGAGCAGCTCCAGCACTGAAGTCCAGCCCCCCAGCCTCCACGAGATCTGCGTGGGGCCCTTCTGCTCTTTGCTGCTCACCGCGTTGTCCGGCTACTTGCCTGCTGGCTTGTGGCCCTCCTGACGACGAACGACGACACTTTCATCGCTGGTCTGGTTGCTCCAGACTGGCCCTTGCTCCCCTCCAACAGAGGAGCACCCCGGACCCTCCTGGTCCACTCTAGACGCCATCTTGAGTCCACCGCGTGGGCTTGACTTTGCCAAGGCTTGTTGCTCCAATCCTGGTTTCAGCAGCGCCGACAGCAGACACCTTCGTGGGACAGCTCGCCCCTCCATCCTGGTCGCCGACAACGCCTCCTGCTCCGAGAGACTGCCGAGCCCAGCGTCGCCCACTCACCTGGTCGAGGTGATTTCATCCGGTGCCATCCTGGTGCCCATCTGATCACTGGCTAGTGATCAAGAACTGAGTCCCCTCTGCTTTCAGGTCATCTTCAACTCCGATCCAGGCTTGGATCCCATCGAACTTCATCACTGGTCGCCTGCAACTTCTTCTTTCAGGCTCCATAGACTTCAACGAGGATTCCCGACGTCACTTGAACCCTATGCAGCCGCGGCCCCTGGGCTAGGTAACTTGCGTATCTCGGTACTCCAGCACAGGTTCACTATCCAAGTGTCCAGATCCTTTGTCGTTTTTAGTCTACCTAGTCGGATTCGTCCGATAACACTAACTTTACGAAAGCTAGCATCCATAGACTTCTTCCCGCATCCCGCAGTGAGAGTGCACACTCTGCACCCGATCTCCCTAGGTCTCCTGCTCATAATCTGAAGGTTCAGTAGTGTATCCCTAGCGATCCTGAAGCCTCTGGATCTTGTTACTTACCTGCTAGTATTTCGCATTCCACTTTTAGAGTATATGGTTTTTCGTACCCCTCGGGCATTTGTGTAAATTGTGTAACTTATAGTATTTTCGTAAGAGTTTTGTATTGTGCTTAGCTCCCTTACTCATAAAGAGTTCAGGGTAGACTTGCTATAAATAAATATCCTTTATTTTCATAACAACTTGTGTGGTGTCCTTTCACTTGGTGTTCAAGGGGTATATGTGACGGTAAAACAGCTGGCTTAACACGCCCTCTAGAGTTTAGCCTGAAGACTGCTCGTGTCCATGCTACTAGGATAGCTGGTCTAAAAGGTTGACTTACAACCAATCATCAATAAGGGTGGTTTGGTATGATACAAAGTGATCACTAGAATAGTGAGCACTATATATCAGGCCAACTTCTCACATTGGTGTGCAGCGGTTGGGATTTGAGCTTGCTGTTGTTTTACCTCGCACGTATCCTAAGAATATCGATTGAAAGATCACATAAGTACCCAGGTACATATAACTTAACTTAGAATACTCTGAGTTCTACTGAACCAGCTGTTGTAGTGTGACCGGGCTTAGCACACCCTGACTACAACTCTTAGCAAGGGATCAGTAGGTAAACCCATAGTGTAGGTAGGTGCATCACTTACACCACACTAGAAGCATGTCTACCCAGGGAGAGTCTTCAGAGACTCCCCTTGTGGCTGTTGACTCTCCACAGGTCACTTCCAGATATGCAGGCCTTAGCTTCCAGGAGATGAGACACTTGTGTACCTCCAGGAAACTAAAACAGGGTTCTAACCCTACCACTCCTTTTCTGTTAGGTCTCTTAGAGACTTATGATGCTAGAAAAGCTTCGCAGACAGATGGGAGCATGCCCCCCTTAGAAGGTACTCGTGGTGACCCAGACTCCAACCTCCCTGAAACAGAAGATGTAGAAGAGGAGGAGGAGGAGGAAGAGGAAGTCTCTGGGGATGAGGCAGACAATGGTCCTGAGCTAGTCAGGCTTACTAGGGCCACCTTAGACCTACATAGGGAAGGATAGGGAAGGATCTGGGGGACCCCCAGTACTGACCCTAAGCAGGCCTAACTTTGGAGTTAGAAGAGATAGGTCTCATTCTAGGGACTCCAATAGATCTGTGCACTCTCATGCCTCTGCTCAGAGGAGAATGATCTCTCCCCAGAGGAGACTGACTTCCCCTCAGAGAAGAGAACATAAAGCAAGGATGAGACAGGCTAATCTGAGGATTCAGAGGGAAGAACTTGCCCTTGCCAAAGAGAAGCTTGCCTTTGCTAGAGAGCAACAGTTGAGTGGGGTAGTCCCCACTGGTGGCAGCAATATCCCTAAGGATAAAGACAGGAGTTTTGATACTAGACACCTGAGTAAAATAGTTCCCCCCTTTAAACAAGGGGATGACATCCACAAATGGATGACTGCTTTGCAGAGGGCCTGCACTGTCCAGTGCATCCCCCAGAGTCAATGGGCAGCTATTTTGTGGCTCTCCTTTGAAGGTAAAGGTAGAGATAAGCTCCTCACTACTAGAGCTGAGGATGCTAACAATTACCAAGTCTTGAAAAATACACTGATTGATGGGTTTGGCTTAACCACTGAACAGTACAGGTTGCTGTTCAGGGATACCCAGAAAACTCAGTCTCAAGATTGGACTGACTTTGTAGATTGTGCCACTAAGGCTTTTGAAGGCTGGTTACTGGGAAGTAAAGTTACTGATTACACAGGATTGTATAATCTAATTATGAGAGAGCAAATCTTAAGTAATTGTCAAAATCAGTTGTTGCATCAGCACCTTATTGACTCAGATCTGACCTCTCCCCAAGAATTGGGAAAGAAGGCAGACAGATGGGTCAGGACAAGGGTCAAGCAGCAGAACCAGAACCAGGGTGGTGGCCAGAAGAAAGCAGATCCCAAGGGTAATGAGAACAAGCAAAATGACCAGAAGTCTTCAACAGGGCCCCAACAATCTAAAGAGGGTGGGTCCCAGAATTCCCAAAAGAAGAAGAATGGTCAGAAGAAACCATGGTGCCAATACTGCAAAAGTAATACTCACTGGTTTAGTGAGTGCACCAAGAAAGGCCCAACTCCTACCACTACTGCCCCTAAGGCACCTGCACCCCCTAGTTCAGTTAGTAGTGGTAGTAATCCTCCTAAGGCTATAGTGGGGTTAACCCCGGGAACTGAGGCGGGCTCTGACTTAGTCAGAACACCTACTCAGGCTGTTCTTGTTTGTACTGGGGACATGGATATGACCCCTACACTAAGTCCCAGTACTCTGGGCAAGTACAGGCAGACGCCTTTGATTAATGGAAAAATGGCTCAGGCCTACAGGGACACTTGTGCCAGTGTCACCATGGTGACACCTAACTTTGTGGACCCTGACCAGGTAATACTGGGAGCAGACTACCTGGTGACCAATGCTAGCAATGCCACTACCTCCCATAGTATGGCACTTGTTAACTTCTCTTGGGGAGGGGTAAATGGCCTCAAAAGGGTTGTTGTTAGTCAGACCTCCCTGTGGACTGTCTTTTGGGCAATGATTTGGAATCCTCCTTATGGTCAGATGTGGAGTATAGGACTCATGTGGAAATGTTAGGTTTGCCAGCACATGTCCTTGCTGTGACTAGGTCACAGGCCAAGAAATGCCCAGCTGAACTAGTGCTGGATCCTGGAACAATGGACCAGACACTAACCAAGAGAAAGAGCAGTAGGGGTAAGATTGACTCTTCCCCCCTGCCTCAGGAACAGGATCAGCTCTCTCAGGAGACTGACCCCAAGACCCCAGAAGGAACTGTCCTAGAAGAACTTGAGCCTGAACAGGTTGAGTTTCTTGGGACAGGGGGCCCTTCCAGGGCAGACTTGAGGCAGGCACAGTTAGACTGTTCCTCTCTTGAACCCCTCAGACAGCAGGCTGCTGCTGAGGCTGCAGGGAATGCCACAGGTGCCCATAAAGTGTACTGGGACGATTGACTCCTTTACTCTGAGGCAAGAGACCCCAAGCCTGGTGCTACCAGGAGGCTGGTCATCCCCTTGTCTCTGAGAGGTTTGCTTCTCACCTTGGCCCATGAAATTCCCCTTGCAGGTCACTTAGGCCAGAATAGGACTTGGGACAGGCTTGCCCCACACTTTCACTGGCCCCATATGTCTGAGGACACTAAGAACTTTTGTCGTTCATGTGTCACCTGCCAAGCCAGTGGCAAATCAGGTGGCACAACAAAGGCCCCCCTTATACCACTACCTGTGGTGGGGGTTCCCTTTGAAAGAGTGGGGATTGACATTGTTGGACCAATGGAGCCCCCAACAGCATCTGGGCACAGATTTATACTGGTGGTAGTGGATCATGCCACCAGGTATCCAGAAGCTATTCCCCTTAGAACCACTACAGCTCCTGTTGTGGCAAGGGCCCTGGTTGGAGTTTTCTCCAGAGTGGGGTTCCCTAAGGAGGTGATCTCTGACAGAGGTGCAAACTTCATGTCAGGATACTTGACTGCTATGTGGAAGGAATGTGGTGTCAATTACAAATTCACCACACCCTATCACCCACAATGCAATGGGCTTTGTGAAAGGTTCAACAAGACCCTCAAAGGGATGATAAAAGGGTTACCAGAAAAGCTTAGGCGAAGATGGGACATCCTTTTACCCTGCCTTCTGTTTGCTTACAGAGAGGTACCACAGAAGGGGGTTGGTTACAGCCCTTTTGAGCTTTTGTTTGGACATCCTGTAAGAGGACCCCTATGTCTGGTGAAGGAAGGATGGGAGTTACCTCTCAAAAAGCCTAAGCTAGACATAGTGGACTATGTACTTGGTCTCCGCTCCAGGATGGCAGAGTACATGGAGAAGGCATCTAAAAACCTTGAGGCCAGCCAGGAACTTCAGAAAGCTTGGCATGACCAAAAGGCTGTCCTAACTGTATACCATGCAGGACAGAAGGTGTGGGTGTTGGAGCCAGTGGCCCCAGCAGCTCTCCAAGACAAATGGTCTGGACCCCACATCATCATTGAACAAAAGGGAGAAGTCACCTATTTGGTTGACATGGGAACTCCCAGGAGCCCTCACAGAGTACTTCATGTGAATAGGCTCAAAGCATTTGTTGACAGGGAGGACATGGGCTTGCTCATGGCCACAGATGAGGGACAGGAGGAAGAGAGTGACCCTCTCCCAGACCTGCTCACTCAGAACCCTGATGATGGGTCAGTAGATGGTGTAGTCTTTTCTGACAGCCTCTCTGAGCATCAGCAACAGGATTGTAGGCAAGTCCTTCAATCCTACAGACAAATGTTTTCTCTGACCCCCAGTCAGACAAACTGGTGCACACATGTGGTGGACACTGGAGACAGTCTGCCTATAAAGAGTAAAATCTACAGGCAACCTGACCACGTCAGGGACTGCATAAAAACTGAAGTACAAAAGATGTTGGAATTGGGAGTCATTGAACCCTCAGAGAGCCCTTGGGCTAGTCCTGTAGTTCTAGTGCCTAAACCTCACACCCAGGATGGTAAGAGAGAGATGAGGTTTTGCGTAGACAACAGGGGTCTCAATGCTGTCACTAAGACAGATGCCCATCCAATACCAAGAGCAGATGAACTCATTGACAGATTGGCTTCTGCCAAGTTCTTGAGTACATTTGACCTGACAGCTGGTTATTGGCAAATCAGGTTAGCTGTGGATGCCAAGGTCAAGACAGCATTTTCTACCCCAGGAGGTCATTACCAATTTGTGGTGATGCCCTTTGGTTTGAAAAATGCACCTGCCACTTTTCAAAGGTTGGTGAACCAAGTTCTCACTGGGTTGGATGACTTTTGTGCAGCATATCTAGATGATATTGCTGTCTTTAGCTCCACCTGGGAGGATCACCTGATCCACCTGAGGAAAGTTTTAGAGGCCCTGCAAAAAGCAGGCCTCACTATCAAGGCTACTAAGTGCCAGATAGGGCAGAGTCAAGTTGTATACTTGGGCCACCTTGTAGGTGGAGGCCAAGTTCAACCTCTGGAGAGCAAGATACAGGCCATAAAGGACTGGGCTCCTCCAACCACCCAGACACAGGTCAGAGCTTTCTTGGGCCTGTCTGGTTATTACAGAAAATTTGTCAGAAATTATGGAACCATTGTGACTCCACTTAATGACCTGACAAGTAAGAAAATGCCAAAGAAAGTTCAGTGGACAGTCAGCTGTCAGAAGGCATTCGATGACCTAAAGCAGGCCATGTGCACTGCACCTATTCTCAAGAGTCCAGACTACTCCAAGCCATTCATTGTCCAAACAGATGCTTCTGAGTTGGGTGTGGAAGCTGTTCTATCTCAGCTGAATATTGATGGTCATGACCAGCCCATTGCTTTTATAAGCAGAAGGCTGACCCCTAGAGAGAAACGTTGGTCAGCTATTGAGAGGGAGGCCTTTGCTGTGGTTTGGGCCCTGAAGAAGTTGAGGCCATACCTGTTTGGTACTCACTTCAAAGTTCAGACCGACCATAAGCCCCTCTTATGGCTAAATCAAATGAAGGGTGAAAACCCCAAACTTATTAGGTGGTCCATTTCCCTACAGGGGATGGACTTTACAGTGGAGCACCGCCCAGGGACTGACCATGGTAATGCAGATGGTCTCTCCAGGTACTTCCACTTGGAGCAAGAAGACTCACCTGGTCAAGGTTAGTTTAATGTCCCTAAGTTTGGGGGGGCTATGTAGGAGAGTGGGGTCTGCAATCCCATGGCCACCCCAGATTTTTGCTTTTTGCTTCACTGATTTACGACTTTCCCTGGCTGTGGGCCTGCTAATCAGACCCACAGCCTAGCTGTTCTCTCTCTAAATTACAACCATGTACCTTAGGTGCATTTTACCAATTGGTACTGGGCTACCTTATCAGTCCCTGTACAGCATACCTTAGGTATCCAGGGCATAGGTGTACCCAGGGCCTACCAGGGGCTGAAGCATGTATTATGCCACCCCTGGCTGGCCACCCAACAGACACAACTGGCTGCACGACAGCTGGGGCAAGGTGGTGTAATCACCCTTTGCTTTAGATATAGTATACCTATATCTAACCCTAAAATGGACACATATATTCCTATCAGTCACTCCTATGGCAGGCCTTATCGATCCTGAAGGCAGAGTGCTTGGAATTATGTGAAATGGTGCTCTGGCATGAGCTGAGCCTGTTTGCAGCTTGCGGAACCAAGTCCAAATAGCTGTTCCATGATAACGCTATACCATATACTCTTAAGTGCATTATAATCCTCGCGGTTAAATGCTAACTTTGGTATAGCTTTATCAAAACATGTCGAGTAAGGTGTCATACGAATTGGAATACTAACCCCTCGCCAATTCTGGCGACGGGGTTAGCATTCCACCCTTCTAGAGGGACACGACATGTATGTAACTGTGAACCCCGGTTAAAGTCAGACATAGCCTCAGCTCCACAAAATGGATGCTGCCACCGAGACACAAGTCTGCCCTCCTGCTGCTGGGAGTCCTTCCAGCAACGGAGGCCTGGACAAAGGGTTTCCTGTCAGGGGCGGTGCTAGCACCATCCCAGACAGGATTTTGTGTATCCCAGGTAGGCAAGGCTGAAAGGAAGGTGACTGCAAGTGGCAACCCGGTGCTCACTGTGCATAGGCCGGCTCAAACCAGTTCCTGGGGCACCCCAGCCCCTGAGCTGGGGAGAGACCGGACAAAGGAGAGGGGTGTAACCACCCCCCTCCCGGTCCCACCCATAGGGCAGGACCTAGTCATGGGCCAGCCCCTTTTCTTAGAATAAAGGTAGGAGCAGGTCCCCTTCCCAAATTAGATCATTCTGAATCTTGAAACTACTTTCCACGAAAGGAACTCTTGACTCTTCTGAAGACTCTCCCTTGTGGCTAAGGAGTAGCCACCCTGCACCAGCAGGCACCATCGAAGCTCTTGCGGTTTGCTGTAAGTCCATCCTCCGGATCAAGACTGCCCAGCTCGACGAGACCTGGTCTTCCCGCCATCTCTGACCTCTACCTACATCATCCAGCCCAGCTGAGATTCGTGGGTGTGACGAGACCCGTAGGACCGGCCATCTCCAAGACCTGCACGACACTTCACCAGCACGACTCCCGAGTGACCCTCGAGTAAGTGCACTGGGGTTTGAGAAGCCCTAACCCTGAGCAGCACCAGCACCGAAGTCCAGCCCCCCAGCCTCCACGAGATCTACGTGGGGCCCTTCTGCTCTTTGCTGCTCACCGCGTTGTCCGGCTACTTGCCTGCTGGCTTGTGGCCCACCTGACGACGTACGACGACACTTTCATCGCTGGTCTGGTTGCTCCAGACTGGCCCTTGCTCCCCTCCAACAGAGGAGCACCCCGGACCCTCCTGGTCCACTCCAGACGCCATCTTGAGTCCACCGCGTGGGCTTGACTTTGCCAAGGCTTGTTGCTCCAATCCTGGTTTCAGCAGCGCCGACAGCAGACACCTTCGTGGGACAGCTCGCCCCTCCATTCTGGTCGCCGACAACACCTCCTGGTCCGAGAGACTGCCGAGCCCAGCGTCTCCCACTCACCTGGTCGAGGTGATTTCATCCGGTGCCATCCTGGTGCCCATCTGATCACTGGCTAGTGATCAAGAACTGAGTCCCCTCTGCTTTCAGGTCATCTTCAACTCCGATCCAGGCTTGGATCCCATCGAACTTCATCACTGGTCGCCTGCCAGCAACTTCTTCTTTCAGGCTCCATAGACTTCAACGAGGATTCCCGACGTCACTTGAACCCTATGCAGCCGCGGCCCCTGGGCTAGGTAACTTGAGTATCTCGGTACTCCAGCACAGGTTCACTATCCAAGTGTCCAGATCCTTTGTCGTTTTTAGTCTACCTAGTCGGATTCGTCCGATAACACTAACTTTACGAAAGCTAGCATCCATAGACTTCTTCCCGCATCCCGCGTGAGAGTGCACACTCTGCACCCGATCTCCCTAGGTCTCCTGCTTGTAATCTGAAGGTTCAGTAGTGTATCCCTAGCGATCCTGAAGCCTCTGGATCTTGTTACTTACCTGCTAGTATTTCGCATTCCACTTTTAGAGTATATGGTTTTTCGTGCCTCTCTGGCATTTGTGTAAATTGTGTAAGTTATAGTATTTTCGTAAGAGTTTTGTATTGTGCTTAGCTCCCTGACTCATAAAGAGTTCAGGGTAGACTTGTTATAAATAAATATCCTTTATTTTCATAACAACTTGTGTGGTGTCCTTTCACTTGGTGTTCAAGGGGTATATGTGACGGTAAAACAGCTGGCTTAACACGCCCTCTAGAGTTTAGCCTGAAGACTGCTCGTGTCCATGCTACTAGGATAGCTGGTCTAAAAGGTTGACTTACAACCAATCATCAATAAGGGTGGTTTGGTATGATACAAAGTGATCACTAGAATAGTGAGCACTATATATCAGGCCAACTTCTCACAACTGGTGCACATACAAAGTGCTCCATTGCCTTCGGGTCGGGTTAGCGCTATCACAAAATGTATATAATTAATAAAAGACACACATACCCCTGACTGGCTGGGATGACGTTTGGATTATGTTCAGCAATCCGCAGTGTAATCCTGCTAGACTCCGCTACCTTGAAACCGCCAGGCCTGAAACTCCTAATATGGTGGGCAGAATGCCGCTGGCTCAGTAGTGTTTTCAGAACATCCGACATGGAGTGGTGGAAGGATGGGCTCCTGGATGATGACGAAATTACATTTTTGAAAAATAACAATACAAAAGTACCATGTCTATATTTGTTACCAAATGTGCACAAACATCCCACAAAACCACCAGGGAGGCTGATTGTGTCATCAAACAATCTTCTTCTAAAGAATACGTCTATCTTCTTGGACCACTTTCTATCCCCATATATTTTAGATCTTAGATAGTATTGCAAAGATACAACTGAATTCCTAAAGAAAATTCATGACATTAAGTGGGAAACTGGCTATGTGATGATTTCCCTTGACATGTGTTCATTGTATACATGTATTGATCAACAAAAAGGGGTTGAAGAATGTATGTATTATTTGCAACAACAATCTCTAGGCATGCTGAATCACACTCTTATGCTAAAACAAATGATGCTTTTTTGTTTACAGGAAAATATCTTTTTATTTAACAAAACACTGTATCGGCAGAGATCCTGTACGGCCATGGGCACCTGCTTCGCCCCCAGCCTGGCGAATTTGTTTCTCAACTGGTGCGAAGAGCAGGTGGTATGGACGGATGCCCTTGAAAAATATACAGAACATGTCCCATTATGGTTGAGCTACATCGATGATCTCTTCATCATTTGGAATGGAGGTTTAGAGCTGGCTGAGGAGTTCATCGATGTATTGTCAACCAATGACTTGAATCTTAGTTTCACTCACTGTATGAGTGAAACTTCCTGTGACTTTCTCGATATCAGAGTCACAGTAGATCAGAACAGACTCACCACTGCTTTGTTTCGTAAGGACACTGCAGGCAATGCCCTACTACATTCACACAGTCAAAACCCCGTCACTGATCAATAGTATTCCATATGGGGAGTTACAACGTGCACAGAGAAATTGTAGTACAGACAAGGGCTATAATGCGGAGAGTGTGAATACGATTAAAAGATTCAAACAGCATGGAGACACATATAAGATACTGAAACAAGCCACTGACAAACATGAAAGAAACTGAGGTTCTCTTTGGGAAATCTGATATTTCACCCGTTAAGGACGCACGTACCAGCAGCCCACGTATGATTACTACATACAATGTGAAATACAATAACTTTAGATTTCTGTTGAAAAAACATTGGGGCCTTATCCAGGAGGATCTTATAATTGGCATAAAAGTAAGGGAATGACCGGCTGTAACCTATAGACGACCAATGTCCCTTAAGGACAAGTTGGTTCAGAGTTATCAACAAACTCAACCCACTGACACTTGGCTACAATTGAAAGAGGGTTTCTATAAGTGTAATTCTTTCAAAGCTTGCAGACATACCACCAGCTGCAAAACTTTCAAAACCCATGATGGCAGAGAGAGAACCATCAAAAAGTTAATTGCATGTACCAGTGACCATGTTATATATCTACTGGAGTGTCTACTGGAGTGTCTGTGTGGCATGACGGGGAACAGCGTTTGCAATGCAACTTTTACAACGAAGTACCTTTACGATGCAACCATTACAACGCAACTTTTACAACGACTTGCGCTGGGGGGGCGGTCTAGGATAGGGAATAGTTTTAATTTACTATCCAACACCTTCCCTACTATCCACGGGGACTGGAGTTGGAATAGTAAATTAAACTATTCACTATCCAGCACCCCCCAACGCAAGTCGTTGTAACGACTTGCATTGTAAAACTTGCGTCGTAAAGGCATGTGTTGTAAAAGCATGCGTTGTAACGACGTACATCCGGCATTACACATCAGCTCAAGAAACGAATTCTAGAACATCAATTTTAATTTTCTGATGTACTTGAACAAATCTATCCTGGCATTGGTATAATTAAAAGGATAGTAAGGGCAGAAAGAGAGTCCTAGGCAGAGTGTCTGTTTTTCTATATCACTCATCGGTCTCTTTGAAAGATTAATAACAGTTTTATTAACCATTGTAGGATCCATTAGTACCGTATTTTCCGGCGTATAAGACGACTTTTTAACCCTTTAAAATGTTCTCGAAAGTCGGGGTCGTCTTATATGCCAGGTGCCAAATTTTACGGTATTTATTCATGCGTTTTTATATAGCACGGACTTTACCCGAAGGTGTCAGACCGCTTCACAATAGGAAATGGTGCATTACAGGAGGAAAAAGTGACATGTGTGCAGGTTACAAAAGCGTACAAAGTATGGTATAAATAGGCATCACACTGTTAGCATTGTAAAAGAAAGGCGCTGTGCTCGGGCTGGTAATTTCAAATCCAGGCCATATGTGCCTTTGATTTACTGATGTTCCCCACTTTGGATCCCAGGCCTACATCTCCGAGGTTACCCTGTCTAATTGGTCCTGACTGGGTTGTATTCTATGTCACCCTTCATTGTCACCATCACATATGAATCATTAAGTAGTGAATGCTACCCTGAGGAAGAAAACTGATTGCACGTATGGCCAACACATGGCCAAAGGGCCACCATCCGTGAGAGAGTCCTGGTGGTAGTCTAAGACGACCAGCCGAGGTGCCAATTGATGATGCCCTTTGAACCTCAACTACAGACTGTCACTGCAGTGGTCATGCCATAAAGTCCTTCAACCGGCAGAAAGCTTCACATTGTAAAGAGATCTATATCACCAGGTGCTAGTACTACGGGGATTCCGGACATGACAGACAGAACCTTCCTGACTCAGTTAGCGATGGAGAATAGAGGTAAAATACTGCAATAAATAGAGGTATAATACTGCAATATATGGAGGACACTCAAACACAAGCACAAATGGCGCCTGTGAAACGTTGGAAGAGGGGGTAGTCTTATAAGGCGAGTATAGCACGAAACCTACATTTTATCAAGAAAAGTAGGGGGTCGTCTTATACGCCCAGTCGTCTTCTACGCCGGAAAATACGGTAGGCCTTTCTGGAGCGTGTCTTGTTGTTTCCCATGCCGCCCGACCCCTGCCTCTTTTGCCATCATTGTTGGATTATTTTCCGTCTGCATGAAGGCAGGGAATTCCTTGTGTGGGCCCCCCCTTGCTACCCAGACAGGGGCATGGGAAAGCCCACCACCACTGGGGGCAGGGGGGGGGCACGACAGCAATTCCCCGGTTTCCTCCCTTATTGGGGGCTCGGAAATGGGGTCCCATGCTCCTCATCGCCTTCTTGGGGGGGGGGGGTACAATGGTGCTAGCCCTCCTCTTTTTTTGGCTGGGGCATGGAGATGAGGTCCACTTTCTTGAGAGGGGCGTGATTGTGCTACCTCTTCTCCTTTCTTGGCAGGGGCCCGGAGATAGGTGTCCCGGGGTCTCCTGTTCATGTACTGGCCCAGGATTTGGGGCCAGTGGGCCTCAAGAACTCTGTGGAGAGAGCCGCACACATGCTCCTTCCCAGTCCTGTTAGTAATTAAAGAACCTGTGTTGACCCCCAGGAACAGGCCCACCATGGGGGTTTCTTCTGAGGTTGCAGAAGAGCTTCACACACTTCATTTTATCAGCTCAGGGGGTCAAAGGTTAAATCATTTTCCCTGCAATATCTTGGACCCTGTTGGGCTGTTTTACACAATCTTGGGCTCATTTTGCTCCTGGAGCCTTCTACACAGGCCTCCTGGCCTCTAAGGTGGCACACTTTGCAGAGACCTGGTTGCACTGGCTGCCTGCAGCAGCCTTTCTCCTTTTCATTGTCCTCTGGTGCTACTCTCCACTTGTTTGGAAGCAATGTTCCAGTTCTTCGCCACCTTGTCTTCAGGGGGTCTAAGGGAACCAGCTTCCCTGGTCCTGGAGAGACGCACTGGTCCTCAGGTCAACTGCAAGCAGAGTCCTTAGTCCATTAGGGCATCAGGGGGTTTGTCCATGGTGTTGCTGCTGTTCAAGTCAAGTTTTCAACTCAAACAACAACTGTACAGTGTGACTGCTAATTAGCCGATTCTCCACCCCATCCCAAAGCTTTGCCTGAGCCCCCCGTTGTTCGTTTTCTCCCTTGTTTTGTACTCTACTGACTAAGTCGGACACAGGACTGTGTCCCATTTTATGAGTTGTTATGTATTATTGTTTCTAAAGCTTACAAGTAAATATTAGACCTCTGCCCGGCCGGACAAGTCCACTTAATATAGTAACAATTGAGTCTATAATCATTTTTTGGTTTCCATTTTCTTTCTGGGGACCACTGTTGCTAAAAATAATTGACTTTTTTTGGGGCTCCCTTGTTGTTGTAGAATACACTAGTAAAACACAACATAAAATTGTATTTCTGCCTTTTTTTTCTTGCGGGTTAAACAGGCCAGTGGACGAGAGAGGGTATAGAGAGCGGTTCAAATACAAAAAGAAACATCTGTCTGTTAATGGCCTAATATTAACACCCACTGGTGAAAAAAGGCATGATAAAAAGGCATTGTTTCTTTGAACAATGCGAGCAGCAGAGATACTATGAGAGGGAAATGAATGTGCAGACACCCCTCTTTCCGAGCGCCTGTCCGCCACCCGGACTTGAAGGGGTGCAGCACGTGCTGCAGGTGTGGCCCCGCGAGCATCGACAGCGCATTTAACTCCGTACCATTCTCGAGGCGCTGAAACTGAGACGAAAGCCTATATTCCGTCCTGGTAAGTACGCCGGTGTATTCATAACCGCGAATGAATAATTAAAGGCACAGTTTTGCTGTTTTAGTTGTTTTCTGTCGCCGCCTGACTATGGGCATTAATATTTCACAGCATCAATTGAGACTCGTGTTTGTGCAAAGAGTGTAAAGAATAAGATGGAACTGCTAGCTACCCTGCTCCTTTTGCGCATGCGCCCACTTGCTGCCTTACAATTCTTAAACTGAAGGGCATGAGTTTTGGGGGGGAAATAAGTAAAAGCGCAGTGTTGCGAGCGCACTTAGACCAAGTCCGCAAAACGCTTGTAGGAGGCTCGGTTGGACACTGGAGTGTCAAAAAGCTCAGTAAATTGACCCCCGAGGCCGGCAACAGCTCTGTCAGATCCCGCTGTGTCTGCGGCACTGAGTGATTGGCTCCCGGTTATTTTGTAATTTAAGACCTCTGAATGTCAGCGGAGGGTTCAATCCAGCGCGGGTTGATACTGACTGACGGAAAATCATTCAGAGCTGCACAGAACAGCCTGGCAGCTGCGGGGTTTATCCATCCCGGTTACCCTGGTGGTATCACCCAGCCAGTGCTCGAGAATACATGAATGCCATTGGCTGTGGATCCTGTCAGTCACCAACAAAACTGCTGATGCTGTAGACCCCATGCCTAAATAATGCAATCTCTGCTTAAACTTAAAACACATATTTTTCATAGAGCCGAACCATCAGTGCGCGCTCCATTTATGACCCCTGGACTATTCCAGTTGCCTTTCAGAGGTGCCAATAAAAGACAGTTGTCCACATTAAAAAATAGTCCCAAGATGCAACTCGAAGGCACAAGATGTTTATCCATCATCATCGCCCAGAAGAGAACTCAAACTGTTATTGTGATGTGAAAGGTCACGAGCCCGAATTTAAAAGGTATTTGGGTGTTTAAGTTCTGTGTTGGCCCAGGCAGCAAAATACAATTGACCCCGATTAACAAATCATGAAGCGAAAAAGTGTCCCACATTTGCAAATCTGGGCAATTTTGATCTTGTAAAGACGCGCTGCATAAGTGTTTTGCAAGGTAGTGGAGACGGCATGCATTTCTGCTTGTGTTTGTGGTACTGTCAGGAAAATCGACATAAAAACTATCCCGCCGGACCATAAAATAGGCCCACAAACAGCCAAAAAACAGGTCCACACACTGATCTCTCAGACCACTTTGTTTTGCACTCATAAAATGATTTACTCACACAAAATCAGCTTATTATGCAAGGAGTGGGAGCAGCACATCTGAAAAGCTCTTGGACTTTGCACATACTCATCAACTTGCAGGTTGGTGGTATTCATACATTCCTCTCCTTTTCCACAGTGAAAAAGGTCATACATTTACTCTAGTCAAGAGCAGAAGTAAAACTCTTTCCAGGGTGTAAAGGACAGGAGAGGACCCCCACTAATGGTGGGGGCTGTAGGTAGGATGTAGGCCACAAAAAGTATCTTGCCAGTTTAGAAAAAGGCCCAGACTTTCGCATGAGCAACCGTGCTCATTTATTTTGACCATGCTGAAATGGTACTCCTAAACTTTTGCAGAATTCATCTGGTAGCAGTAGACTGTCAGAGGTTTCCAGGTTTACTGCTGAAACCAGTTATTGGATGACTAAAAGTCGACTTCTGCACCCGAGGCGATGGAAATTACCTACTCTATGCACATTTATTTGTTCATTCAGTGTTGTGAGCAAGAGCTGTTTTTTGGCCGCTAGAACTGGGAACCAAGCAGAGACTCCTCTGGGCATCATCTGACCCTGGATGACTTTGTTTCTGCTGACTTTGCTTTACAAGTTGATTATACATTGATCAAATCATTATAAACATCCTCCTATCTAAAGTGGACACAATACCAACTGAGACAATCATTGGCAACTCCTTGATGTTTATTGCACAGGATAAAATCCAATACCCTGAGGCTCAAAATTCATTGAGAGAAATAAATAGCACCTATTCTGAATTTTGGGGAAGAACATGTAGGTTTTGGTGCTTACTGCACCAAACACATGTCAATGTATAACATTACCTTTGTTACCTTTAAAATTTCAGCAGGTCGAAAGTGACAACATTTAACAGGGCGGCAGAGTTTGTCATACCCAGTAATAACCTGATGCGATCAATATTGCACCACATAAAATTGCAATCTTACCACAAACAGGTATAACCAAAGCAACACAGTTGGGTGACACAGTGACTGTCCTGAGTTAGAACATCCACAACAATTTTCTAATGATCACAGCTCTCTAACACAATAAGCTTGGCTGTGTGAACATTGAGGGTCTGGACTATGCTTTGTAGGAGTGATGTGTGTTGAACAATTTCTGAAATTGTAGAAGCCTGCTGTATGACATGAAGGGATCTTGACGGTGCTGCTCATGGTGGGTAACAAAGACCTCAGCATTGACACTGAAGATGCTGGGATGTTTAATACAGACTGATTTCTGGGTCATGCTACCTACATGGGGATCATTATGAAGCTGCACAGAAATTTGAGAAGGTTGACTGCTGTGTCATCCATGTGAGGTTCATCCCAAATGGCACTGAAATTCAAAAAGCTTGCTGTGAGACATACAAATGATTCTGAGCCCACATGTCCCTGAGACTTTGCGATGAACCATGCCTTATTTTGAAGAAGCTCACAGTCTGACAAATGATGGGATGTGGTCTATGCAATCAAACAGCAATCATTAAGAACCAGGTACTGATACCGAAGGCTGGATGTGACCTGAAGAAGCCAATCCACAACTGATTCACAAAGAAGTCAGCTCTGCAACTCCTGAGATCCAGGTTTGCACATCCAATAGGTTAGCATGAAGGTAATCTCTCTTAAATAGAAGCTGCTCAAGTGTTTAACACCTTAAAAGGCATTAGTTGTATTATGCGCTAGCGGACAATGAATACCCCAACACTGATATTGAAATGGTATGATCTTAACAAGACCCTGGCTCTGAAATAGTAGAAGAATGACTAGGTGGCACATGAAGGAATATGGGATAGAAACTCCATTGCCATTTCATGAAGGAGCCTGATCCGAATCTAAATAAGCTCAATGTGCACCTCTAAGATATTTGAGTTAGCCTATCTAGTAGCCATTTGGGGACATTAAACTTTAAAACTAAATGCACCCAAGCGTGTCCATCTCTCATGACTGCATAAAGAACTGGCGTCTAAAATGATGGAGGTCTGAATGTGTGGTACCTGAAGTAATATGGACTTGTCTATCCACGTTACATAAAGGGATTTATAATACATGGGACTCTGTAATCCCCGTAAAATCGGCAGTATCTAATTACTTTATGTTTGGCACCTTGTGAGGCACCCAGCCGATTATAAAGAAAAGACGTCAGAACTAGATTATTATAAGTTAATACAATCGAGTTCTGATGTCACAAGGCCTGCTGCCAGAGCCAGCAGCTGAGGTAAAAGGCAGGTCAGGTCACAGAGCATAATTGAAGCAGCTGTTTAAAGCAATATAAATAGAATGTCGGCTGTTCTTTCTTCTACTCTATAGAAATAGCTTACAATGACAAGCAGTGAGAATATATTTATTTTTTTGCACTCCTTAGATAGAGAAAAGCTAGAATCTTTCTACATTCGGAGCTACCACAGTTTAAAAAAAAATAGGCAATTGACTTGTACTAACTGTATTTAATATCTGTTTGCAACAAATATCTAATAGGTTTTTGATGTATTTAGTTTTGCACCAGACTTTTATTTTTATTTTCGATGTTTGCAAACAGACTTTCTCTTTCATATGAAAGAGCTACACATCAATGTTTTAAGTGGTTTGTAGGAAAGCGGATGGTGTTACCATGTATTATATTGGATAAAGTACCCCCTGGCGTACATGATAAGGATATTGCAAGTCACATCAGAGTTTCACAATCTTATAAAGGAACTATATGGTTATGGAACTTCTTGTTGTCTTGCAAAATCCTTATAATGTGCGCCATGCGTACTTTATCCTTTTATTAAATGCGTTTATGCATCCCACAGCTGCTTCTAGGTCTGGGATTTCACTGCCATCTGGCCTTACACAGCATTTCCAACATCCTGTCATGAGACCAGTGGATCCCGTTTGTTCCTTACCTATAACCTGTTCCAAAAGCATTGTCTTCAGCTGTTTCCTGCAATGGAGGAAGTCCTTGATGGCTTGAAAGTTTTGGACAAGTTTATTCCATAATAGAGCACTACATGAGAGCTATTATTAGGGCAACGTCTATGTATTAATTTATGCACATATGTAGAGCTACCAATTTGGTGCAAACCTAGCCAGGGAGCAGCCAAAAGCATTATACACTGTAGAGTGTATATATATTTCAAGATCTTTTACATACTCATGGGCATTGGGTAGACCTCTTCACAGTTAAGCCCAGGTGGCATGAGTATCAGAAAAGGTTTGCACATCTTAACTTCCCATGCGACAAAGGCATTGCTTTCATTTTTGAGCTGGCCTCTGAATATTTAGGCAACGAGCGATATAGTGATGGCTATTACTGCTTTGTAGATCATGCAGCAGCTCTTGAAGTTGATGCAGTCCTGTAGGGGGCATTAATGCTCTGTCTGAAAGCCATGTTATCGAACGTCTTTAGACCTTTGTTGACTTGGGCAGCTGCTTGCAGAAGGACCTTCAGTGCAGCTAGGTGGGACATGTCAGTGCTGCTTCGTAGAGGTACCAATGGCTGTTCCTCCGCTAAGGCGGAGGAGTGCAGCCCCACTGCTTTTCAGCAGTGTAAAAAAGGAAAAACAAAATGGTAATAGCTTGCTGTTTTCATAATTTTATTTTTCATTGCTGAAGCCAGTTTTGGGGCAGGGTGGGGCTTGGCTGTCATCACAGCCAGCAGGGAGAGGAGTGGTATGTGCACTTAAGTCAGCATAATGGTTTGGCCGGCCATCTTGGGCCGGCCAAACAGTCATGCACACTTAGCATATTCTCCACCGGGCTGTAATACAGAGCGTGGGTGGAGAACATGCACAGACACGCAGTCCCCGTCTGAGTGCCTAACCACGGCACTCAGACCAATCACGACGCTGCTGTCATGGTGACATCGTGCAGAGTTGTGTGCTGTAAGGGTATTAGTAGAGCTTGATTTCCTGTTTGACAGGAACGTCATGCATAGGCTAAAGATGATGGTGTAACTATTGCGTAATGGCTCCTCACTGAAGTGAAAATGCTGCGCTTTGCAGCGCTAGGCGGGATCTGAAGCAGAACACACACATGCACTTATAGGAGACCCAAGCTTTGTAGATGTAAGATTGCCAGTTTCATAGTCTGTCAATGCTTCAGAAGGAACAACATTCTGGAGGAAGCCCGCTGCGTGTTCTGGTTCTACTCATTCATACTATAGACTGGCTCTCCTCCTTTTTAGGGCTCGGGGCGGAGCGCCGAGATCCTATTAGTACAGAAAGAAAAAAAAGTGTGTTAATGGCTCGGGAAAGACACATTCCTTAAATTTTTTATTATCTGAATGGTGATTTGTCTTCGCGGTGATGTATTTTTAGTAGTCTTGATGCTATTGGGCAGTTGTAATTTTCGGGCGCCATTTTGGGCATTTTTCGTGCGGTTACGTGCTCGGAAGTGCATTAATCTTAATTAGGAGCTGTCAGGGTGGCCGTGTAATGCATTCCAGATGGTGTGCGCGCGTTCACCATAGACCAGTGTGTTTGTCGGGCGCGCGTCCTCCTCACGTGCACACAGGCTTCAAATTTCATAAGCGCGAAGAGATTCACACCGTCCTCGGCTCCACGGGCGCAAGCGCTCATATCTGTTTGCAAGAGAGTGACATTTCACATGCCTTGCACATCCTGTCGGGTGGGGCTCGGGACCACAGGCCATTTTTACGGCCATAAAGACCCCGTAATAAAGCTCCGCGCACCCTTCTTGACTCCCCTGTGAGATGCAGATTAGTGATCACTAATTGGTGCACCCAGGGGCTGCGCGTCACCTGAGCTCCGTGTAGCGCCTCTTCCCGCCACGCCGTGGAGCTCCCTGTGAAGCGATGCTTTAGCGCTGGGGGTGTTTTGCTGCTTTCCATACACTACACATTTTTGCTGTGGGAGAAGAGGCAGTGTTGCCCTCACACTCACGCTAGCCTCCCTCTTTTCCATGCATCTACGGGACAGTCAACACGGTGCTTTCACCCCCCCCCCCCCTCCTCCAAATGGTGACATTGCTGCGCACTTCTGTTTATTCTTGGCTAGTGTGTGTCGTTTTGAGGTAGATGGCAAACCAAAGCGTTGCACTGTGTGTGGTTGGGGGTTAGTTGTGGCTTCAGTAAACGGGGATACTGTCCTCTTGCCTCAACTTAGGGACTCGCCCGTGTCTTTTTGCGGGAGGGGGAGGTTGGGTGGGTTTAAAGATACCCTTACATTTGCATAGGGGCTCGTGAGACCCGAGATACATATTTTGCTTAATCTATCAAAGCAAAACAGGTCCAAAAGAACCCCGGGGACCTCACCGTTACAGTGCGTGCTGACAGCTTGTTTTCTGACAGCGCCCCTCCCTCTGCCTGTATGTGTATGTTACTAGTTTGTGCACTTAGCTCCCCCTGTGCTTTCTTTCTCTTTGCTTTTTCCAGTGGCCCATAGTATGGACTCTCAGCTGTCACGTTTGATCTCTGTTTTGTGATACGTTTGCCTCACTCCGGTTAAAACAAATATTGGGTGGCTAATGTGTCTGTGAATCCTGGGGTGTGGGGCACCGTGTGTTGTTATTTACATATTCGGGGGGGGGCAATAATAGTTGTGTGAAATAAACCCACTAATTTGCAGGGGGGGGAAAAATCCAAACTCGGTCCAGGAGATCACCGACCCTGTCAGTTTAACAGCCGCAACACCTCAGCTCCTCCTTTTAACGAAGAGTCTCAAGACTATTCTACCATATTTTGGAGTGCAGAGTGGTAGTGCAGAGTGGTATTGCAGAGTGGTAGTGCAGAGTGGTAGTGCAGAGTGCAGAGTGGTAATGCAGAGTGCAGAGTGGTAGTGCAGAGTGGTAATGCAGAGTGCAGAGTGGTAGTGCAGAGTGCAGAGTGGTAGTGCAGAGTGGTAATGCAGAGTGCAGATTGGTAGTGCAGAGTGCAGTGGTAGTGCAGAGTGCAGAGTGGTAGTGCAGAGTGCAGAGTGGTAGTGCAGAGTGGTAATGCAGAGTGCAGAGTGGTAGTGCAGAGTGCAGAGTGGTAGTGCAGAGTGGTAGTGCAGAGTGGTAATGCAGAATGCAGAGTGGTAGTGCAGAGTGCAGAGTGGTAGTGCAGAGTGCAGAGTGGTAGTGCAGAGTGGTAGTGCAGAGTGGTAGTGCAGAGTGCAGATTGGTAGTGCAGAGTGCAGAGTGGTAGTGCAGAGTGGTAATGCAGAGTGCAGAGTGGTAGTGCAGAGTGCAGAGTGGTAGTGCAGAGTGGTAGTGCAGAGTGGTAATGCAGAGTGCAGAGTGGTAGTGCAGAGTGCAGAGTGGTAGTGCAGAGTGCAGAGTGGTAGTGCAGAGTGGTAGTGCAGAGTGGTAGTGCAGAGTGCAGATTGGTAGTGCAGAGTGCAGAGTGGTAGTGCAGAGTGGTAATGCAGAGTGCAGAGTGGTAGTGCAGAGTGCAGAGTGGTAGTGCAGAGTGGTAGTGCAGAGTGGTAATGCAGAGTGCAGAGTGGTAGTGCAGAGTGCAGAGTGGTAGTGCAGAGTGCAGAGTGGTAGTGCAGAGTGGTAGTGCAGAGTGGTAGTGCAGAGTGGTAGTGCAGAGTGGTAGTGCAGAGTGCAGGTACCACCACCACCAGTACTACCACTACCCGTACCACCACCACCACCAGTACTACCAGTACTACCACCATCAGTACTACCACTACTACAGCCACCAGTACTACCACTACTACAGCCACCAGTACTACCACTACCACCACCAACAGTACTACCACCACCACCAGTACTACCAGTAGCAGTACTACCACAACCAGTACCACTACCACCACCAGTACTACCACCACCAGTACCACCATCACCAGTACTACCACTACCAGTATTACGGGCAGCAGTACCACCACCACCAGGGTTTCTGTACTCACACAGAACTGTGCACAGAGGAGTGGAACCTCGGCAAATTAGGATGTCCCAAAACTTACCTTAGCAACCAACTCACCCCTTACCGAGCTAGCTACAGTGTCTCATTGGACATATCAAAACACCCAATGTTTAGACAAACCAGAACATGAACTTACAGTACCTCAGGGTACGTGGGACTCATGAACACTCTTTCGTTATATTATCATTACAAACCAGAACATGGAGTAAAGAAGACACATGTGCATTTGAAATGTTTATTTACTAATGCCGTCTTCTCAGGCGCAGTATCTTAGATAATACAAGTACACTTATTATCAGTAGCAAAATTATCAGCATAGTTACTAAGACATAAAAAGCGAATGGTGACAGCATGTTAACATGCTGTAATGAATAAGAGTTAACAACACTTATATCTCACCCTCCCTGACACATATATTATATTATTAGCTAAGAAGGTCTCTTTGGGTTGTTTTAGGGCGGGCCCATACCTTAGTGTCCTAGCATGAAGGAATCACATCAGCATACACCAGCTCTCTCTGCATGTGCACCGCATCAAGTGTGTTAGCAAATTCTCGTGCAAAGCAATATCAATCCCGCCTCAAGCCCAAGTTGGCAAAGGCTGCACTTGTGTTATGACTATGAAGGCGTGGAGATCAGACCTCATAACAATTCCATATCGTGTTGCTCCTGAAACTTCAGCACTCTCCGTGCAGACATGGTTTATTAAACAAAACTGATATCAGAGCAATAACATATTATTCTCACATACACCACGGCAAACCACTAGGTTGAAAGCTAAGTCAACAATTAAGGGTCGTGTGCAGAAGTTGCAAGAAAGGAAAAATGGCGTTTAAATCTCAAATGTACCTATGCTAACTTAACACGATATAAGGATATATAGGAGCTATACAACACCCCCCCATGATCCGAGAACGGACTAAATAAGATAACAGAAGTGCCATCACATGAGAGCAGAATCCATTTATAAAAGAGCATGAATAAAAATTCAATTATAAAAACTAATGCTAAAAAATAGCCCACAAGTATAATGTGGCTCAAGCCAATAGGCAAGCAAAAAATAAAATGTCTTGACCAAAAGTCAATAAAATCAAGGAAATGCTATCAATCAGCATGTCAATTTGAGGCAGTGTCTATGATAAGACTGTATATGAAAAGTAAGCTGCAACAGCCTCCAGGAGGAAGTCACTGTCCTCATCCGAAAACAGTTCAGCCATCCAATTTAAAAGATGAAAGGAACATACGTGATCTTCCAGCACCGCATCCTCTATAACCATCAGAGGACAGCTCGGTGGGTTTTCAAGAAAACTTCGTTCCAAGAAACTCTGCGCTGCCGACAACACATCCCAGGGACCCATTAGTCCATGTGCCACCGCCAAGGCCATAATCCCTTCGTCAGAACAAACCAACTCGTGAGCAATGATAGGACTCATCAGTTGATCAAAATCGACGTCAGCAGATATTGGTCCGCAGAGACACAAATCAATGGCCCAAAGGAAATCACAGGTCAGGCAGCGAAATACAGGCTGGACACAGGTGAAATAGGAGAACCGAAAAGATAATCCAAAAGCCGTGCTTAGAGTCGCCAACGGCAGTGTGCCATAATAATCAAGCATGCGGTTGCGAAACCGCGTCAGTAGTAGCTGTGCGTGGACTTGCACAGGAAGGGCATCCATATTTAAAAAGGCAGAAAACCACCAAAGCGCCAGCCGCTAAAGCAAGTAAAAACGGGAACCCTCCAAATAAGGATGAAAAAATAGAATGGAAGAAAGCAGGGATGACTCCAAAAATCTTCTCAAAGGAAGTCACGAGACCACCGCTAACAACTTTAAAAAAAATGTGCTAGGCCCGTTGTGGAGGATGCGTTAAAGATAGAACGGACCATGGCTCCGAAATGCAAGGGCAAATCAGTGTTTAAAAGAGCCTGAACCTCCGTGCGGGTGTTAGCAATGTGAAGCACGAAAGTTTCACGGGCCGAGCTCAAGGCCACCTCTTTCTGGGACAATAGAGCTCTTATTCTAGCCATGCCGCTGAATTCTGCTCCCAAGGTCGGTATCTGTGGCCAAATGGAAGACTCCCTATGTTCACGTGTGGGAGGATAAAGAACATTTCTGCAGCAAATAACTCGCTCACTAACTGTTACTATGAAAGCTATACCTCTAATTAAACCACAACAGTTTTCATTATTGAGCATTAAGTAACTACCATTCTCTAACAATTTAAACGTGGGGATGATAGCAGGAACTGGCGTGCCCTGTAAAACGCAAGCCATATTCGGGCGGTCCTTGTTACATGAACCGTGTAACTGTATGTGTCTGCACATTAAAGAATGATCTGGCGTCTCAGTACACTCATCCCCTGTCAGATAAACCTCTTGGTCATCCTTGAAACATCTGTATGTGTATGGGAGTGACCAGACCTCATGAAGAAAACCGCTACCTAAGGGTTCAAAACGACCTATTGGCACATATTTCACACAATTTGAAAACTTATATAAGGCAAAAGGCAGTGTTATTAAACCGTGGATAAGCCACGTAGCAGCGGTGGATTCTGCCACAGAAAAAGGTAAAGATTCTAACCTTTCAATATGTAGCATAGAAAAGGAAGCATCACGCATTGAAAGCAAGCGTTGTTTGTCTGTCAAATTAAACGGTGCAAATAAAGAAGAAACGTTCATGTATCCCCAGGGAACTTTACCCATTTTCAGAGTCTGAAGTGTCCATGCAAACTGCATGATTGAGCGTAATTGATTTTGACCATGGTATAATACAGATACTTCATCATGTACAATATCAACAACAGACGACACAATATTATCTAATGTGTAAATTCTAGAGGAAAGCACGTTAATGCTATTGTCAACCACTGCAAGCACTTTCTCAAGATTTGCCTGATCAATAGCCCTAAGGCGTGAAGCAGCCTCAATCTGTGAGAGTTTCCAAATTTCATTGTAAACACCATATAACCACCTTTTCGACCTGCCACTAGCTGGGCCCTTAATGAAATCATTCAAATCCACGTCTGCATTCAGTTTGGAAAGGTGATACTTAACCGCAGGTAAAGTTGAATGTTTCAGCCAAGCTTGACACAACTTGCCAACAGAGTAAGAGGTGACAGTATGACTCAAATCAAAACGGGGATCAGATCTAACAGTCTTAAACCCGTCAGTCATATTTAAAAATCTTTTTTGGCAAGAATCAGCACTACGGTGCCAAAGCAGCCAACCCTTGGGAGTCATACTGGAAATGTCAAAGGAGGAATTCAGAAGCAGAGCCTGTACATCTCTAATGGACAATTTAGTAAAATTACTCCAATTCTCATATTCCTCCAACTCCGGGAAAGACGGGGTGTTTAACCTTTTAGATGTAGCCAATCCAAAGCACGTGGTCTGGGAAATGGTTTCATTTAAAAACCACATATGATTTGGGATGAGACATGCACGGTGCAAAGCCTCAGTGCCTTGTACCTGCCAGGCCCTTGAGCCCCAAACTGATTTAAGGTCTATGGTATCCTTCCATAACTCATACCCTCCAGTAACTAATTGATCCAGGAAGGCCTTTGAATATAACAATTTTGTATTTGTAAGTCGAACCTTGGACAGTGGCTGTTTGTGAAATTTAAAATAAAAGGACTCGGGATTGGACTGATTAAAGTCAGTGAAATAAGTATACTTTTTAAGAAACGTTTCTGAACTCCCTTGTGTTGGTGCTGGGCAATGTTCCCACTGAGTAAAATTAACCGCATCCCTTCGGGAAGATGTCTTGTGTAAGAAGTGATTGCCATAATGTTGGTAACAGAACAATTCACCATAATTAGCAGATTCTAAATATAAATCCTCAGCATCAAAAGCAGCATAATATTTCAAATCTGAAAACAAACTTTCCACAGCATTAACATCCCAATCATCAGAACGAATGTTTTGTTTCACCACATCCCCCATATTAACTCTTAGTACATTAGGGACATTAACGACTTCCGTTGGACCATGAATCTGAAAACGAACTGCATCCCACGCGATTCCATCCAGAACAGGCCACGCTGTGATGTTAACCAAAGTCAAGTCTCTTTTTAATCTGTGTGTAGAATGTGAAGAGGAAAGTGGGGCCAAAGTTCCATTCAAATGAGTAATGCAAGTTCTCTCCTCGACATAGTGTCCATTCATAATCCGAAAAAAATAAAACACAAAACCAATTGACATAAAAAGGTAAACTGAAAAAAGGACCAGCCAAATGTATATCCAAGGAGGTATCAAAAAATGTTTTTTAAACAGGCTAGCATATAATGCAATTTTAGAGGGTTTTTTCGAGGCAAGGGAAGCAGAGTCAAATGAAAATCTGGATTCCGTGGCTAAACGAGCTTGCAGGTCAGGCATGGACAAATCAGTGGGGTATGTATAGTCTGTCTCATCAAGGTTAGTTCCTGGTAAATTATTCAATAATGGAGTGGAAACAGCAGGTAATTCGATGGCCACCTCAGGTTCATTATTATAAGCAGTGGGCATAATTGAATTTCTCACAATGGAAGGACAGGAAACAGCCGGTGTCATGCTAAGAAGAATCGGCCACTCTGTGTATCTTGACATTGTCAATAGAAATAAACCTGTTTTCCTTACGACCTGGAAGTGGTGGTAAAATGACTGTTCTTGTGCCCTTCACTCCAAGCACTGGGACCGGAGCTCGATAGGAGGGACCAAACTCTTTCTTGTTGTCGATCTTCTCTCGAACCAGTTCTCCAACTTGGGGTAGCCAGCCAACTACCGGGATCTGCAACGCATCATCCGACGTGGAGGGCAAATGTTCCTTTGCAAGAGTGTCTCTCGTCTTTTGTAGATTCTGTAAAACATTGCAATGTTCATCTGCGTCAAAGCAAGTGGCGCGAACCACCGAGTCTAGACCGTCAAGGTCAGGGACGAACATCTTGATGCCAAAGAGCATTTCGTATGGGGTCCGCCCACCCAGAGACCTTCTAGGGAGATTATTAAGAGCACGCTGCACGCCATAGAGGTGGGCCAGCCAGTTTCTGCCAGTGCCTATAACTCGGGCTGTCAAAGATTGCTTTAAATCACGGTTCATTCGTTCAACTACACTATTACCCTCGGGTCTGTAGGGTGACGAAAACTTGACTTGGACCCCCATCGAAGTCATGGCATCCTTATACGCCTTAGAGGCGAAAGCTGGACCCTGATCCGAATGGAAGGTACCACAGGCAAAAATCCCTATAAAGATACGCAAATCTCTGATGACAGTCCGGGAATCAGCGCTGCGATGTGGCCATAACCACACAAAGCGTGTGCATGAGTCAACTGCTACTAAGATGTATTTATACGCAGTATCAGATGAAAATGGACCGCAGTGATCTAAATAAACACAGCCTAGTGGTTTATTAGAAATGTACAACTGAGTCTGAGGCGGACGCGTAGCAGTTGAAGGTTTAATCTGCTGGCATATGTCACAAAGAAGGACATAATCACGCGTCTGTTTGTACAGTCCCCGCCACCAGAAACGTTGTTGTAGTTGCGTTACAGTGGCTGAGACGCCCGCATGCGCAGACGCCACACCTTCATGAGCCGCTGTAATCAAGTCTGTTCTGCGATCCGAGTTGGGAATCAGCCGTTCCCCAACATCGGGAATTGTCACAAAAGGAACCTTTTCGGGACTTAAGTGGTAATTATACTTCGAAGGGAATCCCGAAGGATGTTTACTTCCCTTCTCAGAGGCAGCAATCGCTGCCAAGATGTCGCTATCAATCTTGGTTTTCGACCTAGTAACTGCTGCAACTAAGTATGTAGATACTGCTGATTTCGCTGCTTCATCAGCAAGCGAGTTGCCAACAGCGTGAACTCCCACGCGCTGATGACCGAGAGTATGAATCACATAAACGAGTGGCAACATAGCCTTAAGCTCTGCCACTCGAACCCAGATCATTTTATGTTTTATTGTGCTACCCTTGGAATCATGAAAATCATTTTGAATCCAAAAGAACAAGTTTTCATTGTAAGACTGGACACAGTAGTAAGAATCACTTACAATTAGAGTAGTAACACTTGGATCTGCGTACTCCAAAGCTAGTAAGAGAGCACGAAGCTCTGCCAATTGTGCAGTGCAATCGCCCAGGGGCAACGTGTGTACCTCCCTGGAAATGAACTCATCATTCAACATAGCACCGACCACAATGGCGCAAGCGGAAACGTAGGCATGTTTAGAGCCATGCGCAACCTGCGCCGACCCATCAGTGTAAATGATGCAATGGAAGTCCTCCAAAGGTCGCATCGCCAGAGGAGCAGGGTGAACGAATTCATACTGCAAGAACTCCTGCGACCGTAAGGAAGCGTCAAAAATAAACATGACATCCGAGGATGACAATGACGCAGCCCACTGAATCCACCGAGGGTGCAAAGCTTTTGAATTTGGTACACTGGCTTTCGTGACTGCCTCCAAATGAGGACAGGGTGTTACCACTAGCATGCGTTTCCCCTGTGACAGAGCTCGTTCCTTTAGAATAGCCATCTGTACAGCAGTTAAAACCTTTTCTATGGTGGGAAACCGCATCTCAGCCGAGGTGTACAAGTGTGACTTGTAAGCAATAGGTACTGTGTCACCTTCATTAAAAGTGAGGTAAGTGAAACCCACCGTCCCAGGAATTATTCTTATGACCAGGTTGGTGTGGTTATCACGAGTCAGTAAATATTTAGAAGCGAGCAGATCAGCCTGCAACGATTGCAAAATGGCTGAATGCTCAGGCAGCCAGCATGATTTTGAGAAAGTTGGTTGTATCAAAGCATACAAAGGCTTGATACGCTGGGCATATTCCGGAATGTAAGTTCTGCCGAAATTCAAAAAGCCCAGTAAGGATTGTAATTTTTTCAGAGTTGTTGGTGCGCGCAATTGTGCGCACTTCTCCAAGAAGTGAGGAGCCAAACCTCTACCTTCATTGTTGAGCTCATAGCCCAAAAACAACACTGTGTGTTCAGCAATGTGCGATTTTGCAAAGTTGAATTTGTAACCCATGTCTGCGAAGTTGCAAACAAGAGAATTTACACGACACAGATGCTCCCAAATATCGTCGTCTGTGAGATATATGTCATCCACATACGAAAAAGCATCAGGGTCGAGTGCCTCCAGAATAGAGACAATTCGAGCGGTAAATACACCAGGACTATTCTTGTAGCCCATTGGAAGACGCCGGAATTGCTTTTGGACTCCAGCGCTTGTAAAACTGGTCCATTGGGAGCTAAAGCTGTCCAATCTGTGGGCATAAAAACCATTGGATATGTCAAGCGTTGTCTTGAAACGCTTACGCACGAGACTATCCACTAGGGCAGAGCCGTGGGTATTCTGTACTGCACAGTTACGGCAATGCGAGTTTAAATGCCGGTAATCCAAAACCAAACGATATGATCCGTCAGGTTTATTCACAGTAAAAAGGGGATTATTCATCGGTGACACACACGTTTCAATAACTCCCTGATATTCCAATTGTTCAAGGATTTCCGCGACGGAAGATTTTGCTTCACGCCGAATGGGATATTGAGGTTGAGGCTGCGGCTGAGACCGCAACGGAATTTCGTGGCAAGGCGACAATTTATCCCAACCACATTGGTTACGGTACAGAGCCGGCGCGAGAGCCCGAGCCCACTCTTCTGCAAAATGCTGCGCATGCTCTTTCGAGACAGTGTTCGCGAAACTGGGTAGGATTACCTCCTCCCCTCGCGGCGCCGCGAGCACAAAAGGTGGGGGCCAGTCAGCCTCCGAAAGTAAAATATCATATGTAGAAGACAGATTCTCCCAAAATACACCTTTAACGGTACGCTGTATGTCACCTTCAATTAACAGGACAATTTCATATAGTCTTTCAGGGGGAGCAAGTCTCGTATCCGCTGTTTCTATCACAACGTAGACATCAGTCGCTGTCACCCTCAGTAGTGGACGCAGCGCCTCTCTGACTATGGTTATCTCCGCCGCGCTGTCCAGCAAGGTCAGAGCCCACGTCAGATTCCGAAGCCGCGTTCTCACTATCTGTGGCATATCGATGCGCTGTTAAGGCTGCGACTTTCTTTTTCGCAAACTGCGGACGCCTAGGCGTAGAATCCTCCTGCTTCACTGCGCCGTCCGTCTGGCGGGACTGACCACGTCCTTGTTGGCCACCACGTCCACGTCCACCCCCTCCTCCTCCACCGGTCTTGGGAGCCGATGTGTCCTGAAAGGAACGAGGAGAGCGTTGATCAGAACCCTGAAAACGATCAGGCGATTTAATCATCGCGCGGTCGCGCAAATCATAAACTTTTTCGGGTGGCGCAGGAGCTTGTATTGCAGGAAAATTACCCTGAGTCTGCGTTGTCTGCTTCCCCTGTGTCTGTTTTTTAGGCCAATTTTGTTTCTTGGACTTGGGCTGGGCATCTGTCACTGCAGATTGTCCCTGTGGTTGTTTTTTCTCCTTTACTGGAAAATATTTTAGACCTCTACTTGTGCGGCCAATTGTTTTATAAGCGGCCACCACAATCTTTGCTAACTGGCGGGGTTTGTCGGCATCGGGCAGAGCAGCCAAAGCATTCGACACCTGAAAGTTAACTGCATCTCCTTTAACATTGGAGAGAATGAGATCACTTACAATCTCAAAAGAACCACACAGGCGCATACCCAATTCAACCGCTGCCTCTGGACCGTGATCATTCTGAACACGTCTAACGATTTCAGGCAGGGCAGTCATAGACGGGGTGCCGAAACACCTTGTATAAACTGCCGCAAATGTTTTTCCCCAGCTGTCACAGTCAGCAAGTTCAGGAGTAATATCCTTCGGTAGAGTAATCGTTAACATTCTATGTTTATCAGCAGGAGTAGAATTCGGAAAAACCGCCTCCAGTTGATCAAACTTCTCTGCTAGCCAGAATGGGAAGTCATCGTTGTCAACAGGACGCGCACCAAAAACCGAATTTACCATCACTGGATTGAGACGCATACCGCCTCGTTCCATGGGAGCGGCCGCACCCCCCTGGGGACCACCAGGAAGATGTCGACCGATGTATTGCACTAAAGCACGAATCACGGAAATGGAAACTACATGCAGCCTGCGAATTTCAGCCAGGGTGCAAGCCCCGTGATTCGGGTGCGGGGTAAAGCCACCCAACGCAGGCCAATTAGTACCTGGAATTGAGAGTGGACCTAACCTCGCAGGGGACATAGAGTGGGGGAGGGCGCCATCAAACCAAACTCGATGCTGCCAATGATCAATAGGTATTTCCAATGCCCTGTATGGCGTATATTCAGCCGGGACATCCGAGGCGGTGTAGGAGTGGAACAAACCAGAATTAGCGTCCACAGCCGGAAACGTAACCCAAGAGTAAAACAACTCGTAAGGAAACGCCGGATCTGCACATACCACGAAAATCACAGCCATCCCATCTACTGGGACTTGGTACGTCTGAAGATGGTTGCGTACCGCTACGCGACTATGCTGCGCAATAGCCACCGCTGCCGCCATTACAGTATTGGAAATAAAGAAACACAAAGAATACTTCGTAGCACAACTGGGTAGTAATTCAAAGAAACCGTTTAAGAAAGAATCAAGCTTGAATAAAGACCTACTTCAAAAAATAGGTAGGTTTCACCGACACCCCGTTTTCCGGAAACGGACGTGAAGGGGTTAAGGCATGAACGATAAACTACTCGAGTGTCATGATATAAGACCACCGAAACCGTTGGGCGCCATGTTGCAGGGTTTCTGTACTCACACAGAACTGTGCACAGAGGAGTGGAACCTCGGCAAATTAGGATGTCCCAAAACTTACCTTAGCAACCAACTCACCCCTTACCGAGCTAGCTACAGTGTCTCATTGGACATATCAAAACACCCAATGTTTAGACAAACCAGAACATGAACTTACAGTACCTCAGGGTACGTGGGACTCATGAACACTCTTTCGTTATATTATCATTACAAACCAGAACATGGAGTAAAGAAGACACATGTGCATTTGAAATGTTTATTTACTAATGCCGTCTTCTCAGGCGCAGTATCTTAGATAATACAAGTACACTTATTATCAGTAGCAAAATTATCAGCATAGTTACTAAGACATAAAAAGCGAATGGTGACAGCATGTTAACATGCTGTAATGAATAAGAGTTAACAACACTTATATCTCACCCTCCCTGACACATATATTATATTATTAGCTAAGAAGGTCTCTTTGGGTTGTTTTAGGGCGGGCCCATACCTTAGTGTCCTAGCATGAAGGAATCACATCAGCATACACCAGCTCTCTCTGCATGTGCACCGCATCAAGTGTGTTAGCAAATTCTCGTGCAAAGCAATATCAATCCCGCCTCAAGCCCAAGTTGGCAAAGGCTGCACTTGTGTTATGACTATGAAGGCGTGGAGATCAGACCTCATAACAATTCCATATCGTGTTGCTCCTGAAACTTCAGCACTCTCCGTGCAGACATGGTTTATTAAACAAAACTGATATCAGAGCAATAACATATTATTCTCACATACACCACGGCAAACCACTAGGTTGAAAGCTAAGTCAACAATTAAGGGTCGTGTGCAGAAGTTGCAAGAAAGGAAAAATGGCGTTTAAATCTCAAATGTACCTATGCTAACTTAACACGATATAAGGATATATAGGAGCTATACAACACCAATGCTACTGCTACCAGTACCACCACCACCAGTACTCCCGCTACCAGTACCACCACCACCAGTACCACCACTACCAGTACTACCACCACCAGTACTAACCCCAACAGTACTACCATTATCAGTACCATCACCTCCAGTACTACCACTACTACCACTACCAGTACCACCACCAGTACTACCAGTACTACCATCATCAGTACTACCACTACTACAGCCACCAGTACTACCACTACTACAGCCACCAGTACTACCACTACCACCACCAACAGTACTAACACCACCGCCAGTACTACCAGTACCACCACCACTAGTACTACCACTACCACCACCACCACATTAACACACTCCATAACACTTAGCAAAAATACATTACCATTTACAATGCCATTAGCTCAAACTCAAATAAATCCGAGCCCGATTGCATTTCTAATGCTTGTTTTTTTAGGTTTGGCTAAAGGTAGGTTGCCTCACCAGCACCAAAGCGTGTGGCCACGTCACATTCCAGACGGCACCTGCATTTTAGCTTCAGTTTTGTGCCCATTCACCCCTTGCAATGCAGTGAGTTTGTCTCCCAGAAAACAGAGCAGCTCACCATGTGTGTTTTCAATGAAAAAATAATAAATACAAAGAGTGCACTCAGCAGCTGGTTTTGTAGTAGAGGGAAATAAATAAATACTTGCAGACAGTAAGTGCAAGATCAGGCAATGTGTTCAAGGAACAGTTCTGATTAATTGTTAGGAATTCATTTCTGGGGATTTGCTGGAATGCTTGCAGTAGTAGATTGTGTTAAACAGATAAACAGACACGAACAGCAGACAAAGACCACCAGGGATACATATGTGCAGCAAATTGTCCTGGATGCAGTGTTATAGACACTCAGACACCAGCCATAGGTTTGCCTAAGCGTTGTCGCCTCAGCTGCACATCTTCGCCAGGATATATAGTGTGTGCTACAACCAAAAAACACCATAGACACACCCACAGGTGCACAACAATTCATAAAAGCCACATAATCAAGTAATGATAAAGCCTAACTGATCAACCACCAAACTCAAGCAATTGACAACCATGCACCCCAGCTGAATGAGACAGAATGGCACAGTCCTTTGACACACAGAACCATATACATCACACATTTTACAATCTATGACACAAAATAGCCGACCACTGTCCAACAGGATCTTTTACAAATCAATACATTTCTTATTAATGCCCTAGGTGGCCACTGTCATCATAATTAATTAATTAACACCATCAAATTCCCAGAAGCCACCTTGACTGCACTGAATAAGAAGTCCAGAGCCCTAATGGTCATCTAGACTCTAAAATTGCAAGGAGATGAAGACCGTGCAGAGCTGTGTTTATTCAAAATGGCCTTCTGCTGCAGTTACCCGTGCACTGGCGACTAGAAAAACTGCATCGTGCAATGCACAGACTCACACAAAGGGCATAAGTGATTGTGTGCTCCCTTGAATAGGATGTGTACTGCAAGCTTACCCTTCCCGTACAGATTCTTATGGCTAGACAAACTCTGAGGCATCCACAGATTGGATGTAGGCTTACAGAATGAGTGTGTCATACCATAAAGTTAAATGGGATCCCTGCATTTAAAAGAAATACAGCTGTAGCAGCAGCACAGGATTGTGCTTTTGCATTGCATGAATAATAATATGACACCCAAGACTGTAATACCTTGAATAATATGGAGCACGCTTCTCTGGCGCGTGCACAGAAGGCAACAGTGCACTCTTACAAAAAACACGCTGGCTGGATCGCAGGTGTGAATGTGGACCAGCACCGGGTACAATGTAAGTGAACAAAAGCACCATTTTCAAAGGGGGGGAGTGAGCTGGTTGTGGTATCTAGGTTACCTGTCTCCAGGTAACTGGATACCACTAGTTCTAGAATGTTATGCATAGTGTCAGTTGTATGCTGGCTGTGGACAAGTGTGGTCGCACCTGCCTGTTCTTACAATAAATCCTGTTACAACTCAACTTCAGTGTTGGTCATCACGACAATTTGGCAACGAGGATGGGATTCGAACCCACGCGTGCAAAGCACAATGGATTAGCAACTGGATGACCAACACTGGAGCAGTATGTGCCTGTGTCCAGCTACTGGAAAATGCCAGCAGCTCCATTGGTGTCCTGTGCCATCTCCCAACAGGCACCCTTATTGGTACACAGGAAGTACACCTAATGAGCCGGCTTGGGTTATATGTGCATCAGTAATGCAGCACGGGTGCAGGGGCAAAGGTGAACCCTCGTTTGCATTTGGCCATCATCGGGTAAACAATGAAATGCACTCTTGATTTTGCAAAGACCCAAAATATTCCCCTAAGAGGAATAGGATAACACAGGAGGTTCCTCTTTGCATCTGAGGCCCTCTTGCAGTATGTTAGTGCCAGAGATAGAAAAAAACGGGGCAAATGACACAATAACAGGTGCAAATACCAACTGCACCCCCGAGCTCTACTGTAATATGGGCCGAGTCCGATAAGGACACTCGTGTGTGGACCAGAGAGCTAATGTTACAAAGTTAATATAGAGACTCCAGTATCAAATGCGTTTATTCTCAACTCTCCACTCTGTCCACTGTCACTGCAAGCCTAAACCGAGTGCCATGAGCTGGCAGCCTAACTCATCACAAGGACATCACCACAGCCACTTTTGTAAATACTTCACTCAACGCGCTCCCTTTCCACGTTACAGCTAATGCTTCAATCCAACATGCGTTTCACAGGTTTCTAGGGTTTGCAAAAGTCACTAGGGTGATGCATTGCAGACGTCTTAGGGCCAGATGTAGGAGCCCTAATACCGGTCGGTAACGGCCGACCGGTATTAGGGTTCTCTGATGTAGGGGGCCTATATTTTACCGATTCTGTAAATTTACCGAATCGGTAAATTTACAGAATCGGTAAAATACCGAATCGGTATATTTATCGATTCGGTAAATCCATATGTAGCTAAGAGTGCCACAGGCCCTTAAGAGTCAGTATTTTACCACCCAATCCTATTGGGTGGTAGAATACCGAATACAGGTGTGCATGCACATCTGTGCATGCACACCTGTGCAATGTGACACACAGACATGCCCTTAGGGCATGTTTGTGTGCCACATGTCACACAAGCCTGTACTTGGGGTGCTAGAGGGTGTCAAAGTGACACCCCCTGCACCCTTGCAGGATTCGGTATTTACAGATTCGGTAAACACCGATTCGGTATTGCCCATTGATTCTTATGGGCTTCAAGGCCCATAGGAATCAATGGGCAATACCGATTCGGTATTTACCGAATCGGTAAATACCGAATGTTACAGAATCGGTAATTCAAATAAAAAAATTACCTACATCTCCCTCCTTCTAATTTACCGATTCATAAATACCAAATCGGTAAAATTCGGTATTTATGAGTCGGTAAATTAGAGTTACCTACATCTAGCCCCTAGTGCTTTTCTGCTGGACAGCTCCAGGGATTGCGCGAGGAGCTTTACGATGAAAATCCCTCAGAATGTGCACTTCGTTCTTGGATAGGCGAATAGCTGGGACAAGTAACAATTCTGCAACAGCGCGGTGTGGTGTTCTGTGGCTGCACCATGTTTGACTGCAACGCTTAGGTTTGTGAAGCACTTATTAAAAACAGCACCGGACTGAGCAGGAAAGAGGCTGTGATGCTTGCTGATTGGCTACTGCAAGGGTCAATGATGTCCAAGCCATGCCTATCAAGCTGAGGCTCCACGTCACTTTGTCCTCCTAGTATGCATATTGTCATGCTACCTCCCGCTCCTCTTCTTGTGACATTTGAGGAATACATGGGATAATTTATTATCCCTGCTAAAGAATTAAGAGAAGGAGGGAAGGGGCACCGACGCTGCTATCACATGCAGAATGTAATTAGACCTCTGTCTGCACCTGGCCAGAAGCACCTCTTCCACCCAGGTGAAATGTTTTCCATCACACCGCCAATTTCCTGCTATGGCAGCAGCTGTTTCATCTCTTAATACTAGGGGCATCTGTAGGAAGGTTGGGTCCTTCTGCATGGTTACCCCCACTTTTTGCCCGGTGTTAAGTGCTTCTCACAGCATCATTCTCTCGTAGGAGGATGGTGGGGGATTATCTGCATGGTGGTGCTAACACCAATATGCTCAAGTCCAGGCGCGGTTCGTCCATTGGGGCGTGGGGGCGTAGCCCCCCTGCCCGACGCCGCCCGCAGCTCCCTCATGACAATCATGTCAATGAATCAACATGACGTCAGACCGCCGGGAGGGCGTCATGTTGATTCATTGACATGTTTTTACGGACGGCAACACAAGTACGCATGCGTGGGGATGGAGGGTGAATTTTTACCCGTGCCCACGCATGCGCAATTGTGTTTTGGCGGCGTTGCGCATGCCCATCAGGAGCCGTAATGGGCGTGCTGCGGGCGAGATGGTACCTGTGCCCCTGGCGCCAGGATTGGCCAGGGGCGCTGTGAGCCTGTGACGTGTGGGGAGCAGAGCCCAGAGGTGGCGCGGACCAGGACCGGCAGCAAGGTAAGAGTGTGTTTTTTTCGGTGTTCCAGTAAACTAGCTTGCACAAATGACTTGAGATAGTTCAGTGTGTTAATGATGTATGGATGCAGGATGGGTGGGTGGATGCATGAATGATGTATGTATGTATGCATGCATGCATGATGGGTGGATGCATGATGGATGGATGGGTGGATGCATGAATGAATGATTTATGGATGCAGGGTGGGTGGGTGGATGGATGGGTGGATGCATGAATGATGTATGGATGTATGGATGGATGCATGGATGCATGCATGATGGGTGGATGCATGATGGATGGATGGGTGGATGGATGGATGGGTGGGTGCATGAATGAATGATGTATGGATGCAGGATGGGTGGGTGGATGTATGGGTGGATGTATGAATGATGTATGGATGCATGCATGCTTGATGGGTGGATGCATGATGGTTGGATGGGTGGATGCATGAATGAATGATGTATGGATGCAGGGTGGGTGGGTGGATGGATGGGTGGATGCATGAATGATGTATGGATGTATGGATGGATGCATGGATGCATGCATGATGGGTGGATGCATGATGGATGGGTGGATGCATGATGGATAGGTGGATGGATGGATGCATGAATGATGTATGGATGGATGCATGCATGGATGCATGCATGATGGGTGGATGCATGATGGATGGATGGGTGGATGGATGGGTGGGTGGATGAATGAATGATGTATGGATGCAGGATGGGTGGGTGGATGTATGGGTGGATGTATGAATGATGTATGGATGCATGCATGCATGATGAAGGGATGCATGATGGATGGATGGGTGGATGCATGAATGAATGATGTATGGATGCAGGGTGGGTGGGTGGATAGATGGGTGGATGCATGAATGATGTATGGATGGATGCAAGGTGGTTCGGGCTGCGCTCGATCGCTGCGGTGCAATATGCAAATTAGTTTACGCCCCCTCCACTTTCAAATGTCACCAGCCGCCCCTGCTCAAGTCCATGTTACCCCTGGTGCCCCTACGGAGACACTTGGTGGTACCAAGAGCTAGTGAAGAGCATCCTTGGCCATCTTCAAGCACGTGGCCTAGGGAATCTGCCTTGAGCCCCACTAGGCCACACATGTAAATAAATAAATGTAAAAGTCAGATGTGTCCCGGCGCCGTCAGGAAGATTAAGCAAGCTATTTCCTAGAGTCACATGGTGCTGGGCTAACCTGCCACCGGAGCCGGGGATCGAACCGTGAACCCTGTTGTCCAGAGTCTGGCACCCTGGCTGCCGCACCACACCTCTTCCATCCATCATAAGGATCACTCAAATGAGCCATTTTCTACTCTACACAACTCGGGGAGTCTTCAGACTTTTGCAATCGGAAGTCACATGTGATTGGCCAGTCACGGAGGAACCTGTGACCTTCATGAGCTTCAGGAAGGAGAGTGTGGGGGTTCCCACAAACCCATCGCTAGCTCTGATGTCGTCATTGTTAGCGTCAAGCAGTGAATACTACAATCACTTCTTGCATGATGGAGTGTGACGGGACACGAATGCAGGGTTTTCTACATCTGATTCAGCACCTCTTCCTCTACCTTATAATCGGCAGCAGGGCCTTGGTGGAGTGAGGTTCCTGCTGCACCACATGCACCCTGCGTGCAACATTTTATATCTCTCATTTACAAGTGAGTGCGATGGGAGCTCCTCCTGGAGAAGGTCCTGCAGTCCATTCCTCCTGAGCATGACGTCATAGCACCGGCGGCTCCTTGTTAATTCCTGGATTAACTTTGATGCCATCCCTCTCACTGACAGCTGGGTATCAAAATATCTCAGCTGCAAAAGCTGCACTGCAGTCTGGGTAAGGCCTGCCGCAAGCTTTTGTTGGGCCTGGAGCATAAACCTAACACAAGCAGTACCTTGTAATTAGGAAACAATTCGTTCGCTGTCGAACACGAATACACAGTCACGTGTGCACTTTTATTTTAGCAGAACATTTTATAACAGGAGCTGCTCTGGACCCAAAAAAAGCGTGGTCCCTGGAGCAAAGAGCCGTGGAATGATGGCGACTAGGGAAGATGCTCTCCAGGGCCATCTGTTGAAAATAGCATCCCTTCCGTTAGAAAAAAATGGACATCAGCTCTCTGCTCTCTCTGTGAAGCCACGTCTCCATGTAGAAACCCATTGAGGTGACTTAGTTATCAAAGATGCAATATGAGAGTGTGTTCACACATTCTTCTTATCTTGGCGCTTGCAAGATTTTCAGAAACATAATACCACCTCAGTCTTCACCAGAGGAACATTTTGAACTGCAATATAAAAAGGTACTTTGCAGCAGTCTGTGTTTTTATAGGGGTGTGCAAAGTTTTTTCTTTAAAATATGAGTGTAAGTTTGTACACTTCAGCATTATTGGCCTTCATCTACTGAGCAGAGATGCCTACTTTTTTCTCCCCTAGGTTCAAACAAAGGGGCTGTTCTGGATCAGTCGGTGGCTGCTCTGTCGGGATAGTAGAAAAAATTGATGCCACAATCCCCAGGGACCTCAGACCGCCATATTTCGAGTTGTCCGCCAGCCCTGAGGATAACTTTAAGAATTGTCAGGAACCTCCAATGTCAATATTTTTAAAAGTTTGTGGTCCATCAAACTTTTGTAAAGTTTTACTTTTTCCAAAGTGAGAGTTTGTTTTTGAAAAAATTAAAACCAATGGAGTGTGAGAATCAATAATTTTTTAGTTTTACTGTCACTCACAGCCAGCTTTTACCTGGCAATGATGGACAGCAAGAAAACCACCCACTCTAACTAGGGAGGGCATGAGCGGCCCCTAACCCGCTGGGCGTTAGGAGGAGAATGTCAGTGACATAGCCAGATTAGGCTCCACCTTCAACGTACTTTTAGCCCACCCACCTCTAAATGAGACAGGAATACCAACAGTTTGGAGGAGAGGGTATTCCATCACCCTCGTGACACAATACACTCTTTGCTAAACTTTATATCAGATCTTAACTTTTCCCCTGGATTCGATCATATACATGCAATTAAACATGCACCAAAAAAATCACTTCTTTTCTCTTTCTCTCTAATCTAGGAGTGGAAGCTTGCAGATCAGCGTTTTACACGTGAGTGCATACCTTGCAAGGCTTTTCCTCACCAGTGACTTGACACACAAGAGGGAAAGGTACGTCAAATTACACTTATATCGTTAAAACGGGTAATATGTTAAATGGGAACTATTGCCAAAGTCCTGTTTTTCATGAAAAATCCAAGTTATTTTTAGTAGATTTTGAGAGAAGTATGCAAAGTTCACGTAGGAAAACTTTCCAGACTTCTAGCTATTTATTTGTTCCTATTTAATATCAGCTGTGATATCTGGTATGGTCCAGGAATGTGAATGTCTCTCGATTTTGATTCGATTTGAAAGCTTTTATTCGGTTAAATAAATAAACCATATAAGCAATACAATCATAATCAATCTACAATAATGATTAGAAGATATAAAAGTACAGGGCTAATGAGGTATATATATATACATTAAAACATGTTTAAACATATAATAATCCTAATACAGAAGGTGCAAGTGCAATAGTTCATGTATGGACCCTGGAAATCTACATAAACATGTATGGGTCCTAATACAAAAAGTGCAAGTGCAAATAGTTACATGTGAGGCCCTATAAATCTTACAGTCAAGTGTCAATGATCATCGATTTCCTAATACTGATAGATTTCAAAAGAAATGTGGCTAAATAAAAACACAATCCTGGGTCCTCTAGTCTAGAGAGCAATTTCATGGCATTTTTAGCAGATCTTATATTATAGTATAAAAAGAATGGTTTTAAATCAAATTTTCTAAAATGCAAATAAAATTTGCTAAATAATAACATGTGGCAGCAGCTTTGTCGGGAAGTTCCATCACATGGGCATGGTTGAACAGAACACTGTTTCATAACTGCAAAATTAACAAGATGATGTACAGTACCCAATCTTAGGCGTGTCAGCACAAATCGATGTGATGCTCTTGTCACAACCAACAGGTAAGTTTGGAAACCCTGTTTAAGATCCAGTTGCAAATAAAAAATAAAAGTTGTTTGGTTCTTAATTTCACGGGAGTGGGCCTCTGTTTTATGGGCTAATAGGATTGATTTTATCGCCGTTCTGGCAACAGAGTCTGCACACCCAGGATTCAGCCGAATATTACATTTAAAAAGACGCTTAAAAAAGTAGAAAATGTAATTAAGCCAAGGTATTCTTAAACAGTTCTCCGTTTTGAGACAGTCCCGTATTATTGTTTGGCTGAACATTGTCTCTTCTTTCGACCATATAGATTTCCATAATAGGAGAGGACGTAATGAAGCCAAGTCTGAAATATATTAATGCTCACTTCACGATGAATAACTTCCATGGAGGCCGATGGTGGAACACATAACAGACGTTTTAAAAAGGAATTTTCAGTTTGTTGTAATAAATTACCTTGGCAATGTCCCCAAACACCTTTGCCGTAAAGTGCAGCAGTAACACATCTTATCTCATAGATTGTCATCATATCTTTGATGCGTCGGCTGCCCAGTTTAGCAGCAAATCTAAAAATATCATTAATATTTCTCATCAACTTAGAACAGGCATTTTCCTGTTCCTGTGCCCATGATCTGTTCCCCGCAAATGTAATACCCAAATAACAAAATGTTTAACTGTCTGAACTTTAGAACCTTCTATATAATAGGATCTGGAGGTTATTGGGTTCTTGCGGTAAGCCATAACAAAAGTTTTAGTTTTATTAACTAAAAGCTTTCTTTTAGCGATAAAAAGAGTAAAATTATCAATAAGACGCTGTAACCCAATGGGGGTACGAGAAAGTAAAACCACGTCATCGGCGTTCCAGATGAATTGGGATGGGATTACCATCCACCCTCGGTGCATCCGACTCAAATAATTTCAGGGCTCCATCTATATCATTGATAAACAATGAAAAAAGTAGTGGAGCTAACATGCAGCCCTGTCGGATGCCTCTTTAACTTTAAAAAGAGGGTTATATTCACCTGAATGGCCGTACCTCACCTTACTTGACATCTCCCCATATAATCTTGCTAGAAAATAAACTATCTCTTTGGGAACACCCATTTCTAGCAATAAGGGCCATAAAATAGAGTGGTCTACCAAATCAAAAGCGCTGCTGAGGTCAGCAAAGCATAAATATAAATTACCATCCTTTGCTAGGGTATAATTGCCAATCAAGAGATCCAAGTTGACGCACTTGTGTAAGGATCGACTTCTCTATAACCCAAGCTTCTAATCTTGATAGCATGACCCTATTCACAATCTTTATAGAGGAATTCAGTAAGGAAATTGGACGGTAGTTGCATAGGTCAGTTTTTACTCGTTTCTTATGGATTGGTATAATTATGGACTGGCTCCATGATGATGGAAATTGGGTCTCAACAGCAGCATTAAAAACTCTGGTTAAAAGCGGGGATCATAGGACCAATTCGTTTTTATATAGGTCTGTCGGGACCCCGTCAGGGCCTGGTGCCTTACCCCCCCTTGCTATTAGTAATACCCACAGTAACCTCCTCTATACTAATTGACAGGGGTATTATTGGCCAGTGAGTGGGAGGTTGGGTAGGCAAAATGGATAGGGCATCTCTATCAATTGGGTTAAAAATTGTTGAAAAATGTTCTACCCAGGAATTGCAATTAATATAGGAATTGAGTTCTGGTATATGATCATCCTTCAAGAAAGTACTATTAACCATTTATTTGTTCCTATTTAATATCAGCTGTGATATCTGGTATCATCCAGGAATGTGAATGTCTCTCAAATTTGGGTATACTATGCTCTGCTTTTTGATGCAGATAATCGTGTCAGAAAATAGCAACATGTTTAATTTCAATGCAGGTCTATTAAGAGGCCCTTCAAAGTCCTTATTGTTAAACTAAAACCTTTCATTTATCTGTTGACACAACGTAGGCCCGTGATCACCTGGTAGTGATACAACATTTGAAAAAGGCTTGTAAGATTCCTCCCACCCCTAATCTTTGCTCAAAATCATGGGGATCAAGCCTTACCAATGTCTTTCCTTCTCATTGTTGTGCATTTTTAAACACTTATGAAGATGTAGAGAGTCTAATGCAGAAGGGCCATAAAAACTGAAGGAATCCTCCGCATTTTAAATCCCAGACATTCCCTTATATGTGCAATGTCCTCTGAAATTTGAGATTCCCTCAATCAGTGTTCCTCGGTGGGGCTCAGAATTAACTACATATGGAGTATTTTAATTTGCTGTTTCTAAACGAGGTTGCTCAGTTTGAGCAAGTACGCCACACTCAGCCCTATCCACATTATGTTGCAGCTTCTCTGAGTATAGCTCAGTCCTGCAGAGACCTGCTTCCTCTTCCTCCATATAATGATTTTTGGAAGTACACTAGTGCCACTCCATGACTAAATACCAAATGAGATCCTGCTAGCTAATGCTTTATATAATTCCTGGTCAAACCTCATTTTTTTTCTTCTTATAAGAATAGATACTATCACAGACCCTTGGAGCCACCCTTCCACCTGGATGAAAGCCAAACATCTATGACAAACAAGGCAATGTTCTTGGGAGGAGTGAGAGAACCTGCTCAAGCAAGAACCTATGTGGTTGCACTCTTCCACTGACTTTCACCCCACCTGACTACAGAGGAATCAAAGTGGGACTTAGCAATAAGCCGCAAGCTGTAAGACAGACTTGCAGTAGTGAAACAGAACTTAAAGGGTCCCTCTGCAAAGAGCGTGCCCCCCCCCATGCTCTGGGCCCTATCAGGAGCTCTTAGACCCACCCAATGCATAGTGACAAAGGGGGGGCCCTGGAGCTCGGGGTCCCCCGCGGGGGCATCATGGGCTATTTTTACGCCACTGTAGACTTGAGATGGCAAACCCATAGCTTTTCAAGCCAAATTAAAATAAATCTTTATCTGGATTATATGAAGGCCCTATTCTCTACAGCAAGACAGGAAACACAGGGTTTGCAGTAGGACTGAGCATGTTATATGGAAAGGGAGGAGAGTATTGTGTTTAGTATAAATAATAACTAGACTACAAACATAACTCGGTTAGTCTCTTTAATTATCAGCATCATAGGAGCAATTATACAGGGACTGGGATGAGGAAGGGAGGACGTGGAGTCAAATAAGTACTTTGTGAGCTTGATGCAAGAAAGGAATCAGTTATTGGCTTCAAAAGAATATAAATTGCTTTAAGGATAATTTTCATTTATAGAATATAAGACATGTATTGATTTCTATATAATGGCAACTGCTTATATGGTCCACACTGAGAAAATGAGTACCATGTTTTTACATGTTACATCACTAGAAAGTGATGTAACCTGTGAAAACAAAGTGGAGAATTTGGCGATATTTAAGAAAATTTGTCAGGTACAAAAAGTAAATCCTTACCCGGTGTATATGAATAAGTATGTGATGGTCGCTTTAAACAGTTCAAATCGTGAGTTGTCGACTCCTTCAGTCATCAGCTAATGGTGTCTCCAAGAGGACAATAGGAAGTTGTCAAAACAGCCCAGTAGTCAGACTGAAAATATTTCCTGTTCACTGAGTTGAAAGGGTCTTTCCTCCAACCATGGCACACCTAGTAATAGTGCATAGTTTGTAAAAAAAAAAAAAAGTGCCAGGGCTCTCATCAGGAGACCACTTCAACTTACATCACCTATTGCCCCTATCAGCACTGCTAATGATAGTAACACCACAACTACTAACCATTACAGTCCTACAGGCGTGACAATTCGACTATTTCGGGCCTTCAAAGCTATAAGAATGGCTTTGGTGGAGGGTAAGGTCAGACAGTGCCACCTTGTGGCAGACTGTCACAAGCATCAGTGTTCATAATTAGGTGAGGGTGCCAAGCACCCGAAAACACCTCATCAAAGGAAGCCATGCCTAGTTTGACTCTAGTGACAGATAATATGTTTTAATAGTTAATCAGCTGTGCATGCCTTATCGGTACCCATGTTAGTGCCTTAGACGCTGTTTATGATAAAGGCAGATATATATAGTGAGGGGATACCATAAGGACGACATTAACATTTCTGGTAGAATCCAGCTATTAAGAGTTGATCACCATGGAGTTGGGGATAATGATGTGGACTGGGATTCTGGGTCAAATTCCTAATGAAAATCCCTATTTTGCCTCCTATTTTAAACCTGTGCAGAGCAGAAAAGCCTATGAGGCGTGAGGGGCGGGGTGGGCAGGTTGCCAGGGGCAGAGGAGACTGTGTACAGGCAGGGGGCAGTGTTCTGTGTTCCCCCATGCCTTAGGCTGGAGTCCAGCAGGGTCAGATGGTAGAAATGGACACATGCAACTGGAGCCGCTTGTGATTTTACCAGGCAGATTTTCCAGCTGACTATGCCAGCACTCTGCAAGCCCAGGTGTGGGAATACCGGACCAGTTATATCTGGATAGAATGGTATACCGACCCAAAGAACTTAATAACAGCAATAAACAAAAAGTTGTTGGAACAAATGTTTGAATTGATGTCAGCCACTGGTGATCACCCAGGGATGCATTATAGACCCATCAATTTTCATCCACTCTTCCACTCTAGACAGCGATCTGCCATTTGCAGTTCCATTTTGGTCCTGCTCGACCAGGAACATCCCATCCCAAACTGCCTGGCCAGTTTCTCCGTAGATGGGAACACAAGCAGCCCCAGACCAGCTTGTCATTAATGCCATCGTGGAGAAGTGTGGCTCAATGGTTAGAGCGGCAGACCCTGATGCAGAGGTCTGGCCCGGACCAGTGTTCAATTCCTGCCTCGGCGGGTTTTGGGCTCAATTTGCCTGGACCTGATAATTCTCGCTCGGTGCCTATTCTAATCATGGGTCCAACTCTGAACAATAGCTTGCTTAATCTCCACAACGGCACCAACAGCACTAGGATGCCTGGCTTCACCTTGGGGTGCCCAGGTGTGGGCACTTCACAGGGAAAGGCCAGGAAGGGTTCCACAGCGGTATGTGTACAGCGCCTTGAGACCCCTTCGGGGGTGATTCGTGCGCTATATAAGCACTACATTTACATTTACATCGTGTGACAAACCAAAGGACTTACCAACAGCACAGGTAATGAACATCTAAACTGAGAAATGACACATAAATATCAAGTCCAATGCATATTTCTATGAAACAATAGTTAAGTTGTAGAAGAGAACCAGAATCTTACCCCTCATAGACTATGAGGCAACTCAGTTTACATGGCAGAAACATACTGGTGTGTGGTCAACAACTGGTAAACAAAAAGCAACTAGGTTGTAAGATTATGAATAAAGGTTTAAAAGGAAGTCTATGCCATCAAAAAGTGTCCCCTTATTTGATTTGCCTGTGGCAGAAGTCAGGAACAGTCACAGCCAGTCTACAATATGGAAATGTTTAGGTGTAGCATGATAATGCAGTAAGGGAGGAAGACACATAACGCCAAGATGCCTCACCAATGTCAGAACTCACCAAAATCGTGGATGATTGAGAGCCACAGAATAAATAAATTAAAATCATAGTTGTATTGATAAAAGTGCCTTTAAATAGAATTGTCATTGTCATGTACTCTAATTTTCATGATCAAAACAAGTGTTTTAAATTATGGAAAGAGATGGCATACTAGAATGCCAATCACATCATAGAAACGCCATAAGACACTTCTGATTACCAGGGCATCCCATTCATTCTAAAGTCCACTTATTTCAAGAAATGTATCCACTTACATGTTCATTAATTGAAATGTGTCATAGGGTTACCACTTCTTGAGGCAGGCGTGTCCTGCTCAATCTTTGCCATTGTAACTTTCCTTCGATGTTCTTCTAGGCTGGATATGCCACTGTGTATCCTGCTGTATTGCTCCAGACTCTGAGATGTAAGTTCCTGTATCCTTTGGAGGACATAAAGGAGGTCACAGGGACACCTGATGGCACAAACCACATTGGGCAGTTTGAAATGGATGTGTTGCTTTAGCAAGATGTTGGTGGCACTGTGCTTGAAAGATATGGTATTGCAATTCATGTGACAAGGGCTGCAGTAATTACATTAAATTGTCCTACTTTAGAGTAAGCCCCATTGAGCGGTCAGAGGTGGGCTGCTTTTGAGGTAGACGTGTGCATGTATAATGCCACCTCTTCTGTTTTTATATCTTTAAAAGACCAATATGAGTTCTTAAGTATCTTATCAATAGTGGTCAAGATGTTCCATTGTTCTTTATCCTGTTCTTTAACTGGTTATGCGTTGGGTTATATGTAGTTACAAAAATCAGTCTGGCCTGTGCAGTCTTCTTCCCCTGGGTTCCATGAGTACATACCTTGAAAGGGCCATAATCTCTTTCTTGCTTGCTTAAAAGTCCATCGAATTCCCTGCTAGTAAAATGTTCAATCATTGCACAATTCAAGAAAGTAGCCAATATGTAGTCTTCAATTTGTGTATGTCATGGAGATTGTGATGGCTCTGACTTGTGTAATTGAATAAGGAATTGCTTCATAGGTCTTCTAACTGATGTACTACAGTGCCCCATCAAATGTGTTGATAAAAATGTCTAGAAATCGTTTGAATTTATTATAATAAGTTATGTGACGTCATCTAGTCAGAGTTCCACGACATTCATGGTATTTCCTGAATTTGCTAATGTGAACTGCTGTCCAATTTTAAAACATGTTATCAATGTACGGACCCCAGAAAGTTGTAATGTTATTAGGAGAAGTGTAACTGTATTTCTACTCACAATTGTCAATAAAGAAGTTTGCCAAATTTGGTAGCAAACATAAACCCTTAGCAAGCATTTTAACTTAATATCGGAGAGGATGTGGCATTACGGCTAGAGCAGCTGACTTTGACGCTGGGGAACAGGGTTTGAGTCTCGGCACGGATGCTCGACATCCTGTGATTCTGGGCAAATTGCTTAATTTCCCCGTGCCTAACAAAAATTAATGTATCCGGGCAAAAAAAAAAGATTGTTTTAAGAAAAAGCAAGGATAGCATAATTTTTACTAGTTAATGAAAGACATTGGCACTGGCTCCATATTTGTCTGGAGCAATTGGTCTAGCACAGTGAGTTCGTTACTCCTGGAGTTACTCATGTATAAACATAGGCTCCTCATGGTGACCTCAAATAGTTAGGTCAGTGAAGGGAAAATCCTCTATGCTGTTTATGAGGTCTGTACTTTAACATGCTAAAGCTGTTGTCAATAACATAAATGGCTTTAGTGATGATGCCACAACCTGAAGTAGTCAAGCATCCCAGTGGTTGCTGGCAGTCCTCCGGAACACCAGTAAAGGTATAGATCACTGGCATCTGTTGGAATGGTTTGTTATGAAACTCAAGATTATGCTTGCTTACTAGTCCAACAGATAATGCTTTCTTTGTTACCTGGCCATGAAAGTTATGTATTTCTCTCATCGGGTGACACCCACACAGACTTGACCAGGTCCCACCAGAAATACTACATGAACAAAATGATGTGGTATGACCTCACCAATTGTACATTGTGCACTTCTGGCCTCATTTAGAGACTGATGCATGCGGAACATTAGCTAAAAAGTAGTGGCTGTTCCATGCACTCTATTTAGAGTGCTTAGACACCAATACACTTTAAATAGCGTAGGCAAGACACGTGCTGCTTTTGTTGGACACTTGAATCTGCCAAACTTTAAATCGGGTCCTTAGTCTAAAAGTAACCAAACCATTTACCACAAATTATATATCTGGTATTTCAAAACAAAATACTCTGGCTGCCCTGGTGTCTCCTAATATTGCTCATGGACCACAGAAGTGGAGGATGTGGGGTGGAAGAGAGTAAGCTGAGGGATGCAAGATGAGGAGAAAGAAAGCCCTGAGAGTTGGGTGGAGGAGATGGTTAAGGCCTCCAGTAGATTTTGCCACTGCACCTCAAGGCGCTCTATCACTTAATTACTGTCTAGATGCATAGCGTACAGTACATTTTTCTGTATATATCTGTTCTGTACATTACCTGTTAGTTAGACTCAGAATATAAAAGTTCCTCTAGCCATCTACTAATGGAATTTTAATATACATTGCTCTGCTGCCGGCAAGCCCATAGTAATTGGCAGCACTACAAAGCTGCTTACTAATGTCCACCACACATGTAGTCTCTCTATTATATCATAGCACCCTATGGAGATAGTGCAGGTGAGGAGTGGCTCCCAAATAAAGAGACGCATTGCGTAATTCCTAAACCTCCCACCAGTATGGTTGCTGTTTTCAGTTCTTAGATAATTGATAACCACATCTAATTGATAAAGCAGAATTTATACAGTACCAATTGTGTCAGGTTCCCTGGATATGTCTCCACAAGATTGGCTCTCTAGTACAGTTCACTTGTTGAGGCATGTATACCACAGTTACACCATAATACTCACACATTCCAAGCGGATGGACCCGTCTAATTTCAGGTCACCCACCCTACTTAGAGTTAGCTCTCCTTATCTGGCTAGACTGGTCCTGTCAGCTCATTCGCTTCCCAGCACCCATAATGCATCCCCCTGTTCCACTCTGTGTTTGCCCCCAAGTAAGGCATTCTTCCCTGGCCAAGTTCTCCTATTCTTGTCCATGACTACCAGACAGCATGATGCCTTCAACAATATGGCAACATTTGATCTGATCCTTTTGGCACCACCTTATATTCTTGTATCCCCTCCATCTCTCATGTGCATCTTTAATGTTCTGTTGGCTGATATATCTAAATGCTAACAGGGCAATTGGAAACCCTGGCACAAAGCTAATATTCACCATTATCTCATTCTCTAAGGGGGTTCCTGGTGACAAGCAAGACCCTCTAGTAAAGGATTTTAATATAACAACACCTGGTTGTAGATACAGTAAATACCAAGCTAGTTGTCCCAAGACTGTTGCTCTACAGTGATGAACCTGTTTCTATGTAACTAAGCTTCTGAAAATCTATAAACAATTGTTAAAAAAACATAGTTGTCCCAAGAGAGTGGTACAGATTTTAACACTTCACCAGAAAAAAACGAGACCTGCAGGCAGTAGTGACAGCCTTGTCCACTCAGAGGGCATCAGGGGCCAGAGGAATAATTTTTCCGAGGGCCCCTTCATCAAGTTTTCGGGTATTCACCCTGGCACCGAATGCATCACCTTTCCCACCGCAGGTAAGGGGAGAAAAGGTGGCATTGAATTGAACTAAAAAACCTGCCAGAAAGACACTACATGTTGAAGAGGCAGGGGCATGAGTAAATGGGAACTGCTGCCACCTTCCAAAGAAGCCAATAAAGCAACCAATTTAAGGGGGTAATCTGCATTGCAAAAACAGTAACGTTTCTCTCTTGCCATCTGCCAGCTGTGGAGAAGGACATCCAGATGAAACACTTCTGCATCATGAACTCTGAATGATTATCGGCCCTGGCAGGAACTCAATCGAGGAGGGCTAGCCGGGTCTGGTGGCTCAGTGGACTAATGCGTCCATTGCAGGGGTCTGGGTTCGACCTCATGGTCACAGGTTCAAATCCCGGCGGGTCCACTCAGCCTTTCATCCATCTGAGGTCGATAAACCATTGAGTTGGGTAACAATGAACATCTGTTATTCAGCACCAAGAGACCTCTGGGTGAACATGCGCTTTACAAATACACATGTTATGTTATGTAGGGCTTGGCACCTTAATAACTTGTCCAACGACCAAGACAAGGAGCAGCTGGGTAAACTGTGGAAGGAAACCAAGGTACCGAGGAGCGTGAGGCCAGGGTCCATCATATGGGAGCTGGAAGCAGTGACCAAGATGCCGAGAACGATACCACAGCTAGAGGAGCAGCCACCCAAGGGAGAGTGGTGCAAATAGTCAGAAGGCAAGCAGTGGGAAGGGAGGAGGAACGTAGAAGCATGGTGAGCACTATCCTAGGAGAGGAGAAAGTCAGAGTGGTGGACTCTGGAAGGTGGAAACAGCCAACCTGAAGAAGTGTGGGACAGTTGACCAGTCTATTGAGAAGCCCAGAGGAACCTGCAGTAACAAGACAGAAAGTGGGGAGTTGACAGCGGAGCCCTTACACCTACAACACTCACAGAAGCAACAATGGAGCCCACAGCAATCACTATAGGACTACAAACAGATTGTGCAGCCAATGTTACCCAGGAGAACACGTACATGAGTATACCATGTGGAGTTGGCGTAAGAAGTCCTAAATAGTTGTTACAGATTGAGGGTGTAGACACTATCTCCTAAATAATCTATCTGATAGAGGCACCTAGATTTGCAGTTTTGGTGATGGTGTTAACCTCAAGAACTATGGGAGACAAGACTCAAAACAGCATTTTAAAATACAGTCAATAATGAAAGACTGACTCAAACAGGAAGTTTGCGATGAGAAATTTAGAAAAACCTTTCAAGGATTAACACAATACAGGAAAATAGAAAAATGCAAATGTAGCAGAATTCTCGTTGAATCAGTCAAAGGACATCGAAATGAATTTTCATTGCGACACTTAAGGCCTTATTATGAGTTTGGTAGTCCATAGGACGTATAAACCCATGGTGCCGGTCAGAGCACCGCCACACTGTGGGCTCACCCGCGGAATTATGAGTGTAGCGGTTGGACCGCCACCAGACCGATGTGACCACCGGGGTCAGCAACACTAATATGCTGGTGTTGCTGATACAACACCACCAAGCATATTAGGAGTTACCTGTTTACCGCCCGTTTCATGGCAGTAAATCTGCCATGAAAAGGGTGGCGGAGAGGCAACATAGAAGACCCTAACAGGGCCCACTGTTATTCCTGGACCTGATTCATCGGGGGACATATGTATTGCCCCCCTGGCTTTGCATACCCAGTTCGGTATAGCATGTATGTCACACTGTGCAGGAAGGTGCAGTCGGTGCTCTGAGAGTGGCGGTCTGCATGTTAGGTTCTTCTATGTGCCTAACAGATTTGCCACTGTCAGACCACTGCAGGACCGCCCGCCAGACTAGGATTTCGGGTCAGATGTACGACTGTGGAAATAGCGCCTCGCAAATTGTGAGTTTTTTGCAACTCACAATTTGCGAGGCGCTATTTCCAATGTACAAAAGTGTATTTCACACTGTTAGCAAAATAGGTTTTGTGACTCGCTATTAGGAAGGGGCGTTCCCTTCCTAATAGTGAGCACAACCCTTTGTAAGAATGTTTTACGTCCGCAATTGCGGGCGCAAAACATTCGCAAATTACCACCCTCTTAAAGAGGGTGGTAATGCACTTCCAAAGAATCATGAATTAATGCAAAACAGCAGGAAGCACCTTGGAGAGTAGCAAAAGGCTTTTCTCCAGAGAGTTCTTCAAGACCAACAAACCATTACCAAACTGCACAATCTAGTGCATGTGATTTTAAGGAAGAAATATAAACACAAAATGAACCTTATAAAATTGAAGCCATATTTTAAAAGATGCAGTCCAGGCCTAACTGAAGCCTTGTGGAAGGGATGGCTGTAAAAAGAAGCAAGGAGGCTGAATATATTTCTAAATCTTGGCGTATTTTATTTCTTCTAGGTCGTCTTCTTCTTCCAAGAGGGTGTTACCCAGGAGGCTCGGGAAAATAAGAAGGTGGCTGTAAGTATCTTGGTTTATTATAGTTATGTTTAGGATAGTATCCTTCAACACACCCCGGGGTGATTGAAAGGGATCAGAACCTTTTATGTTATTGCCATTTATATAGCGCCATATCACCAATGGTCTCTAAGCCCTTTAGAGAAATATAAAACCCTACCAGAGCTACTTGTCCTGAAACTTGGTCAATCTAGGTGAGGCTTAACCAAAACCCTGAATAAACAAAAGAGTCTTAAGTTTCCTCCTGAAGGGGAGAAGGGACACTTCCCTATGCAGGGGCGGATTGGGAATCAAAATCGGCCCTGGCAAAGTTCTCGGCCAGCCCCCTGGAGGGTTGGGGATGCGGCCGAGCTGGTTGCGCAGGGACGGTTTCGGCCGATTTTGTTACAGGGGCCAATATTGCAGCTAAGCTGCAAAAAGGGCCCTTTAAGAAAAACGGCCCACAGGGGCCCAAAATCGGCCCTCACCCTTGCGGCCTACCGGGGAAACGCCTGGTGCCCACTGCGGCCAGTCCGGCCCTATCCCTAGGCAAGTTTTCGGTAGCTTGTTCCAAAGCTGAGGTATAATCACAGAAAAAGCTCGACCCTCCCAAGATGGCTTTGTCAAACCGAGGACAGGCCAACAGACTTGCCTCGGATGAATGGAGGTATCGCACTGGCACATAACTCTTCAGCCATTCCTTGATGTAGTCAGGTGCCGTTCTGTGAAGGGCTTTATGTGCAATGCACAGGCCCTTGAACCTAGTTCTCTGCTTGATTGGAAGCCAGTGAAGTTGTTGCAGCAGTGGTGTAACATGTGCTCTCCTAGAGAGATCGAAGATTAATCTCACTGCATTGTTCATAACCACCTGAAGCTTCCCTGATAGTTTATCAGATAGCCCGATATAAAGCACGTTACAGTAGTCCAGTCATGACACAATTAGTGCTGACACTACGGTATGCATGGTGGAAAAGGGCAGGAGGGGTACAAGTTTCCGGAGTTGCCTCATAAGGCCCACACAATACCCACCGCGGCGGTCACCTGATTGTTCAGTGTTAGCTTGTCATACATCCTGATGCCCAAGCTCCTCACAACTGGCATTGGAGTAGTACCTACCACTTGTGGCCAGAAGGAGTAGGACCAGGGGTTGCCCCCTGTGGTAATAGCTAATACCTCAGTCTTGTCCGAATTACCTTCAGTGAATTGGTGGTCATCAGTTCATAGTGAACCAGAGGATATTCTGTACATGTGCCTGTGCCTGTGTAGAGCTGTCGATAAGTAAGATTAGTTGCGTATCGTCAGCATAGTTGAACACCAGACAATCTAATTTTGCCAGAACTTCCACGAGAGGCAGCAAATATATGTAAAAAAGCAGGGGGACAATGCCAAGCCCTGCGGGACCCCACACGGCAAAACGCCTTTCCTGGACACACACTCCCCTGATTGGTCCGTTTGCGACCACTCTTTCAGAAAGGAGGCAATCCACTGGTATACAACGCCAGTAATTCAACACGGATCAGCAAATGAGTGTGGTTCACCGTGTCGAATGAGGCTCAAAGATCCAAAAGGATCAATACCGACAACATCTTCTTGTCGACTGCGAGCCTCAGCTCGTCCAGCACTGAGAGCATCACCAGCTCTGTACTGTTTTGGGCCCTGAAGCCCGCTTGCCGCGCATGGAGCAGCTGATGTTCCTCCATCAAGGAGGAGAGTATTCTATATAAATGTTGCTCCACTACCTTAGCCAGAAAGGGAAGTCTGGATATGGGGCGGTAGTTCTTCAAGTTATTAACACCTGCCCTTGCTTTCTTCAGCAGCGGAGTCACCATGGCTTCCTTAAAATTGAGATGAACCTTCCCCGTTACCAGGGACAGATTTTGTAAGGACAGTATCTCTGGCCCCATCATAGGGAGCTTAAGTTTGGTGAATTAGAGGTAGTATATTTCCACCGGTTGGTTTGGCAGTCTTACTACCTTTGTTTTGCTTGGCCTCTCCCTAGCACCAAATGTAGGAAAAGGAAACAAGATAAAGAGGAAAAAATGCATGATACAAAAGATTGCTGTCAAAATTACAATAACTGCTGGGCTTTTCACTGTTTAACTTGGATATGACTGACTTTTGTCACTCCGTTTACTATCTGGATTATTTATAATCACCAGTCAAGATTAGTTTGTTTCACTATGCCTTCGGTGCTAAAGAATAGATAGTTCAATGAAAAAATAAGGAATACAACATAGCATGCCTTAATAAAACAACAAGAAAAAAACAAGCAAAACCTCTTCAGAACGACTGCACAGCGCTCTCGCCGCAATCCTCCTTGCGTCACACACTACTTAACCCGACCCATGTTCAACCTGACCCTCTCTTCCCCGTCTGGAGCATGTCCCACAAATGCTGCAACTCTCCTGAGTTGCTGTGGCGTATATGCATCCCCCTGGGTGTCCAGCACTCCTCACTCCAGTCCTCTGAAGCTTCGACTTATTCGTCCTCCACACCGTTGAGGCAGGCTTCTTCAGTCGGACTTTGCTCAGTGTCCGACAGAGATCTCTTGACCTGTTGCTCTCGACGCCTTCCGAGTTTCCCCAACTCCGCCCTACACGTTCGCGCTCCACTCGTGGTTTGGTGACGCCTTTTTCTCCTCTGCCTGGGCTGAGGCTTAGCAGGTCCGCTTTCTTCCTCTGCAGGCAAGGAGAGTCCATTTTTGTTTGATTAACTCTTTGGGGGCCATTAGGATGGCGGGCGGACGGTACTTGGGACCGCCCGCCGTAAGGGCGGGGGTCCCGTGGGGGGTATTAGGATGCGCCCGCCACAGTGGCGGGTGCATCCTGCATTTTTAACATTGTGGCGGGCGGTGCTCTCAGCACGCCCGCCACAATGCTAAAAATGCATGTATGCCTTTGCATACACAAAGCGGCAGGAACTGTATGGTGCCTGCCGCTTTGTGTATGCTAATGCTGGGGGGTATCACAGGTACCCCCTGTGTGCACCCCCCACCTCTCCTTCACTCCGGGGGCCCTCAGGGGGCCCCCAAAGTAAAGACTGCATGCCTTTCCGTGGCGGCATCTGCAGAGGCCCATCCTAATATGGCTGGCGGTGTCTATTAGACACGCCACCATATTAAACCTTTTCAGCCCCGGTCGCATGGCGACCGGGGCAGAAAAGCGGCGGACGGTCTTTCCGTCCGCCGCAGACGGTCTTTCCGTCCGCCGCGGACCCCCCAGCCATGCTAATATGGCGGGGGGTCATTCTGGTTGGGATGGCGGGAGGATTGCCCCCGCCAGGCCGGCGGTGGTTACCGTCAGCCTTGCGGGGGCAATCCGCCCACCATCCTAATGGGCCCCTAAGTCTTTCTTTCTTCCAGGAGAGTCCATGGTGGCGTACCGAGCATATGCAGGGTAACTGCAGTGGGAAGGTGAGTCAGGACATTTTTCTGTGGGGAACCTGACTCTTTCTTACAGGCCTAATTTCGTCTAAGCCAATTAAACACAATAAAACATATTGTAATGATTTAGCTTCAATTACAGAAAAGGTATATAATTCAAATGTGGATTAACTTCCACAGGAGTGTGGCAGTCTAGACCTTGCATACTTTGCTCCAGCCCATATTGTTGCTTTCAATGCATCTATGCTTCCATGCATAAGTGAGTTTGACCTTCAGTGGCACTGACAAGTCAATACTGTGCTGTCAAAAGCCAGTTATGCAAGAGCACACTGAACAAATGTGTAGGTGGACCAAGGGGAGAGTTGGGAGGGTGCACAAAGCATTGCTCCTGACGAGCATGTCAGATGGACGGGCGCAGGCAATATGTTGGACGGGTCCAGGAATTAACAGGGTCAACGTGGTTAGACAACCAACAGCAGCAGCAATGAAATGGAGCTGGTTCTACAGAGGGCAAGATCTTCAAACAGGAGGCATGGAAAGGAATGGCTGCTGAAGGAGATGCAAGGACTCAGCAGGGTGCAGCCACATTAGCAGGATAGTGCAAGGCAAGGTGGCCGACAGAGGTCACAAAAAAAGCAAAAGGAGCAGCACCGTGGGGAATAAGATCATCAGGGTCCCATCAACAGAACCACTGGAGACTTTTTAGGAACCTAGAAAGAGAGCAAGGAGCATGGGGGTGGGGCAAAACCGGACAATTAAAGCGCAAGATTAATTGGTGCGCATGGCAATGACAGGACCCAACACCCCTGTAACAGGGGCACCAAAAAAATGCAAATAGTGAGCAAATAAGTTCATTGATGAAACAATGGGGTCGATTCCGATCCGGTAAAAAGCGCTCCGAATTGCCATTCGGAGCATTTTTCCCCGTACGATTTGTACCCGTAAGCGTCCCCGTACGAACGACGAAGTACGATCCGCACCAGGAGCTGTACTCCGTACGAGTCGTACAAGACACCGTACGACTCTAATCTCCGTACGAATCACCCTCGGAACCCGCTGTACGCGACATCTGTACGGTTCGCGGCCGATTTTTCCGATCCGGCAAGTACGATTCATGTTGGGTATGCACCGTACGACCCTTTTCCTACGGGAGCTGAAAACAGCCCTAATAGCAGAGTTCACCCCGAAACAGGTACAGAACACCCCCCCCCCGGGTATGGCGCGTACCCCCCATGATCGCAGGAGTACGCGCCGTACACCCAGCATACATGGGGTACGCACCGTACCCCATGTACGCTGGGTGTATGGTGCATACCCCATGTATGCTGGGTGTACGGCACGTACCCCCCATGATCGCAGGGGTACGGCGCGTACCCCTGCGATCATGGGGTGTACGCGCCGTACGGTGTGTATGTGATTGTGCGCTTTTCCGTACGAATCGTCCTTACCTGACGTGGAGCGTACGACTCGCGTCCTGGTACCCCGGTCGGGATCGTACTCGTCGGGTCGTACGGCGTCTGTACGAGTCGTACGGAAACGGCTCCGGATGCGAGTCGTACGGACGGTGATTTTACCGGATCGGAATCGACCCCAATGTGTGGTTGAATGGGCTGAATGCCTTCTCTGTCTCAGGGGGATAGTATAGGCAGAGACAATGTTAATGTAGGCCCCCAACTGGAATACTAATGTGATAGGCAACAATTAGCAAACCGACATTAACATCATTGATGCACAATCAAAGGGGTCCCACAGGTCCACAGCAAACTGTGGGTCTCCTGTGGCGTGGTAGCAAAGAGCAAAACTCGGTCAATAGTATGGAGGAACAAGCTCTGAATGCAGCAAACCTAGCTTCGCCCCTCACAAACTACAGGATTCACTGGCACAATATCGACACCTAAAATATCCCCATACCACAATATCGAGTTATAAATATCGATGTCAAAAATATAGACATCCTATATTTATAATGGTCAGTACAAATCTATTGGAACAAAATATCGATATCATAAATATAGTTATACATTTTTTAAATATATTTATATATAAAAATAAATATTAAATGTATTAATTATAAAATTAATTTAAAAAATGGATTTAATATACATTTTAACAAATATAACAAATAAACTTAGTCAAAAAAAGTTAAATACACATATATAATCATTAATATATACATATACTTTAAAACCATTAATAAACTATTAATTTTAATTTATTTTATCATTTTAAAATAAATAAAAATGTAACAAATAAATATACATGTATATATACACATATACGAATAACATAACATCTATTTTAAAAACATTGTATTATAAATTAAAACATTAAAGTATTTAAAAATATTTAAACTTACATTTTCCACTCCAGTCAGTGCAACAGTAGGGAAGGTGTTGGATAGCGGAGGAGTAAAAATTACTATTCCTACTCCAGTGAGTGCAACAGTAGGGAACATGTTGGATAAGGGAGGGTTAAAATGTACTATTCCCACTCCAGTCAGTGCAACAGTAGGGAAAGTGTTGGATAGTGGAGGAGTAAAAATACTATTCTCACTCCAATTAGTGCAACAATAGGGAAAATGTTGGCTAGCGAAGGGGTAAAAATTACTATTTCCACTCCAGTGAGTGACACAGTAGGGAAAGTGTTGGATAGCAAAGGAATAAAATTTACTTTTCCCACTCCAGTCAGTGCAACAGTAGGGAAAGTGTTGGATAGCGGAGGGGTAAACATTACTATTACCACTCCAGTGAGTGGAACAGAAGAGAAAATGTTGGATAGCGGAGGGTTAACATTTACTATTCTCATTCCAGTCAGTGCAACAATAGGGAAAGCATTGGATAGCAGAGGAGTAAAAATGACTATTCCCATTATAGTGAGTGCAACAGTAGGGAAAGTGTTGGATAGCGGAGGGTTAAAATCTACTATTCCCACTCCAGTCAGTGCAACAGGAGGGAAAGTGTTGGATTGCGGAGGGGTACAAATTACTATTCCCACTCCAGTCAGTTCAAAATTAAAAACAAACAAAATATCAACAACAACAAAAAGTATTTAAAAAAAACAAAATACATACAAATATATAAATATGTTAAAAATTAACCTACAAATATATTTAATATAAAAAAAATTAAAAAATAGAAACATATTATAAAGTTGAATACATATCACAAATACATACAAATATTATATTAAACAAAATAAAATATAATTTTCAAACAAATAAATATTTTTAGTTATAACATATTTAATAACAAAAACATTTATTATTACATAAATCTAGTTTATTTACTTCCTACCCAATAACACAATTCATAACCCACATCTAAATTTAAAAAAATGTCCTTCCATAATGAACACAATTAATTATCATTTAAAGAAATATAATTAATTAAAACACATACAAATGAATTAACTTCCCACCCTTTACCCCTATAATTACCACAACCCACACTTAAAATTAAACTGTAAAAAAATTAATTAAACAATTAAAATAATTCTATTAAAAAACGAATAGTATTTAACAACTGATTATAACATCAGTAAAATAACTTTACTCCCAAACCCTTTACCCCTATAAAACCAAAACCCACACAAAACAAAATTAAACAATTACCCTAATTAATTATCAATTAATGTATTAATTAATATTAATTAGCAACATTTTATTAACTAATTCAACATACATTACTTCCCACCCTTTACCCCTATATACCCCACTACCCAGACCTAAAATTAATTACACAATTTCCATATTTAATTTTCAATTAATTATTTAATATTAAATAAAAATTAATGATTAATTAATTAAAAGTAAATTACTTCCCACCCTACAACCCACACCTAACAAATAATTACACAATTACCATAAATTAATTGTCAACTAATCAATTAATATTAATTAACAACCAATTAATAAATAATTAAAAATTATTTACTCCCCACCTTATTTCTTTAAACCGAACAACCAATACATAAAATAAAATGTTAAAATACTCACAATTAAAACAAGAACATGTCAATTAAATATATATTAATAAATACAAATTATTAAAAATGTATTTATTATAATTAAATTACTTCCCACCCTATTACCCTATAAACCCACAATCTGTTACGGAACTAAAAGAAGTCGATATTCTTGACCACGATATTCTTGCTGTCAATATTTCAGTGTCACGATATTTACAACTCAATATTTCTGTAGGTCGACATCCAACTCAATATTTTGTCTAAATACCAAACTACAGCACCTACAAACACATGGCAGTACCAACCTGAAAATGGAACTGTGGTAAGTACCCTACCAACCAGGGATAATCAACCATCAGGGGCATGGCAATTCAACCCACATCACTGCAGGCCATTCTCTATGCAGAATCTTGCCATGAGGCCAAAGCGGGCCTGCTGGGGGGCATGTTAGATATGACTTTCATGTGCCTCCGGAAGTCAAGGTCTGCATAATATCAGAATATGACACTCTGGGGGGCTATTCCAGATGGGTCAATCCACCTGGGGGACATAAATAGGTAAGAAGGAAGGTAAGTATCCACATACTTCCCCCGTCAACTGCATGGACCCAGCATTAGTGTGGGCTGCTAACCCCATGCACATATCTGCAGCAACAAGCATGGGTGCAACAGGGCAACTAACCCCATGCACATAACTGCAGCAACAAGCATGGGCGCAACAGGGCAACTAACCCCATGCACATAACTGCAGCAACAAGCATGGGCGCAACAGGGCAACTAACCCCATGCACATAGCTGCAGCAACAAGCATGGGCGCAACAGGGCAACTAACCCCATGCACATAGCTGCAGCAACAAGCATGGGCGCAACAGGGCAACTAACCCCATGCACATAACTGCAGCAACAAGCATGGGCGCAACAGGGCAACTAACCCCATGCACATAGCTGCAGCAACAAGCATGGGCGCAACAGGGCAACTAACCCCATGCACATAGCTGCAGCAACAAGCATGGGAAGAACAGAGCACCTAACCCCATGCACATAGGTGCAGCAACAAGCATGGGTGCACAGAGCAACTACCCCCATATACATAGCTGCAGCAACAAGCATGGGAAGAACAGAGCACCTAACCCCATGCACATAGCTGCAGCAACAAGCATGGGAAGAACAGAGCACCTAACCCCATGCACATAGCTGCAGCAACAAGCATGGGAAGAACAGAGCACCTAACCCCATGCACATAGCTGCAGCAACAAGCATGGGAAGAACAGAGCACCTAACCCCAGAGCACATAACCCCATGCACATAGCTGCAGCAACAAGCTTGGGAAGAACAGAGCACCTAACCCCATACCCACAGCTGCACAGGGCCGGACTGGGCACCGAAACCGGCCCAGGCAAACTGCTCGGCGGGGCCCCCTGGGTTTGAAGGGGGGGGGGCGGCCGAGCAGAGTGCTCGAGCTGTTTTGCCGATTTTGTTACAGGGGGCCGATATTACAGGCCCCCTGTAACAAAAACGGCCACCTGGAGGGACAAAACCGGCCCCCACCCTAACGGCCCACAGGGGAAACGCCTGGTGCCCGCTACGACTAGTCCGGCCCTGTAGCTGCAGCAACAAACGTGGGAGCAACAGGGCAACTTACCCCAGGCACGTAGCTGCAGCAACAAGAGTGGGAGCAAAAGGGCAAACTGACCCCAGGCACATAGCTGCAGCAACAAGCGTGGGGGCAACAGGGTAACTAAGCCCATACACATAGCTGCATCTACACGCATGGCAGTAACAGGGCAACGCGCCGTTTACTAGACCCAGGAGAAACTTCTGTTACACAACCTTGCATAATTTTGATAATTATCCATTACGCTTGTTGTGAAATCCCAAAAATCAAACTATTATGCCACTACAAGTAATTACACCCTGTTCGCGGAAATCATTAGTGTGAGTGGCTAGGAACAATGTGAACGACCAGTATACAAACGGCTCCTGTTTGTGGTGCTTGTGAGAAATGCTATCTCATGTGCCACAATACAGCACTAAATCAATTGTGCGTAATTTTGAATAATTTTCTTGAAATTTCCCATAATTATGCAAATGCAAATTAAGAAAATTTCGCACACCCCTACCATTACCCTAATCAGACTGGCATGCAGTCACCAACCCATGGTATTTAAGTCAATTGGCCTGGCCAGCTTGTTCTCACTATCAGTCAAAGGAAGTATACGAAGGAAGGAGTTCCTAGATATATTTTCTCTCCTGGTATTCCTCACAATCATTTTGATGAACTAAATAGTGACAAAAAGGCAGAAGAAAGAAGTAGAGGAAAAGGGGGAGAAATGAAAGGAACACAGAAAATTGTCTGGATCTGTTTAGGGTATTTTCATACATGATTGCAGAAAGTTGCTCAGCCAGTATGTGGTTGTATGAACAAAAGGTTCACGAGGCACACATAGAGCGATGCATTAGCCTAGAAAGGCGCAGAGTGGGATCATGAAGATATCAAAGGTGATGTGGATGAACATTTGCTGCAAGGGAGGGTGTAAACAAACCAGAGGGTGTAAACAAATCCAAGCAGTCCATTTACTAGAATTCCCTAAAAGGAGACAAGGACAACTCATACCTTATCCAGAGATATGGAACCCACAGGACCAAATGGGGAAAAAGGGAATATCACCATCTGCTGAAAATATGAGAAAGGGTAGTGCTTGCAAATCCAAGCACAGTTGCAGCACACCTAGGAGGTCATTGCAGAAAATGCAGAACTTGGCGAGAAACCACTGGACATAGTGCCAAAATCGGCCCTCATGCAGCATCATACCCAATAAATAAACAGACCAGACAAATTTTTTGTGGAGAAAATTACTGCAGGTTTATTAGCATACCAACTATGCCAACATGGTGGGTTACCTACAGGCGATCCAAAGGCAAGCCGCCCCTCGCGGTCTACCACCTGAAGGGCCAACTTGCATCGCAGTCTTAGCCAATCGGTGCTTAGTGGTTATGGTGAGGGGATAGCCCCTCCCACTTCCGGTGAACCGCGGTCCACCCCATTACTCATGCCCCCTCCTGCGAGGGGCGGATCGTTCAAACGACCCCCGGTTGTACAGGTTTCCAACCGCCCCTAGGACAGACGGGGCGCAGTTGCACCTCAGGGTCCACCGCGAGGACTTCCTGGGGATATTAGGCCTCAGCACCCTTTGTGCTTCTGAAGAGGGTACCCCTGTACCTTTCCGCCTCTGGAACGCCCTGTAACTCCGCCTGCAACACAAATAACAGATTAGAAATTCCTTCCCCCCACCCTGATTACGCCGAGTAAGCAGTAGGGAGGGAAACGGCCTCAGTGGTGAGGAAGAAAGGGGCCGCCAGGTGGGCGGGGGAGGAACTTATACCTCCCCCCTTCTCCCACCTGGGCCAGAAATGATGAGCTGGACCCCAAAGTGGTCTTGAGCCGCTGGGTTGTCCCATGTGCCATCCTGTGCCACTAAAGGGGCCGCCCTCTTAGGAGGTCCCCTTTGTGGATATCGGGCAGCCCATATAGTGCTAATATCGGCTACACTCATCACCCCTCATGCAACATCATATCCAATAAATAAACAGACCAGACACTGTTTTCGTGGAGAAAATTGCTGCAGGTTTATTAGCATACCAACTATGCCAACATGGTGGGTTATCTTCCAGGTGATCCAAAGGCAAGCCGCCCCTCGCGGCCTACCAGCTGATGGGCCAACTTGCATCGTGGCCATAGCCAATCAGTGCTTAGAGGTTATGGTTCGGGGAAAGCCCCTCCCACTTCTGGTGAACCGCCGGTCCAGCCCATTACTCACGTCCCCCCTTCGAGGGGCGAAGCGTTCAAGTATAGGTTTCCAACCGCCTGTAGGACACACTGGGCGCCGTCGCACCTCAGGGTCCACCACAAGGACTTCCTGGGGATATTAGGCCTCAGCACCCTTTGTGTTCCTGAAGAGGGTACCCCTGAGTACCTTTCCGCCTCTGGATCGCCCTGTAACTCCGCTACAGCCCTGGGTGTGGTGACCGTCGCAGCCAGGACCCCCCACCAAGGCCGGCATTCCTACTTACATCCTGCTATTTCCAGGGCCTCTCCCAGATCCAGCAAGAACAGGTCCATGCTTATTCTGGACGGATGTATGACGATACCACGTGGGCTATTACCACGCGTACCGTTACAACGCGTGTTTTACAACGCAAGTCGTTACCACAACTTGCGCTGTAGGGTGCGGACTTAGGAATAGTTTAATTTACTATTCCAACACCAGTCCCCGTGGAGAGTAGGGAAGGTGTTGGAATAGTAAATTAACTATTCCTTGTCCTTGAGTGCCCTCCAGCGCAAGTCGTGGTTACGACTTGCATTGTAAGAGACGCGCCATAATGGTAGCACTGGGTAACATCCGCGTCGTAAAGGATGTTCCCCATTCTGGACAGATGTACCCCATCGTCCTCAAAACACCCTGTCGATTTGGCGTGAAGCAACCCATGTCTAATGAAGCCAAATCCCCGCTGCTCGGTGGGTTTTCGCATAGCGCCATTCACCCTCCTGCGTTCAGCCTCCATTGCCTCCCCTGACCGAGCTCCATGCCACAGGAGCTGAGGGGTGATCTCGGACCACCAAAGTTCACATGTCCCCTACTGGTTTCTCAATTTGCACATTGTGGTTTTCGTGTTTTGAAGCAATGTCCTTTTCCCCAAGGCAGTCAGGTTGTTCCCAACCAGATGTATAACTAGAACGTTGGGCGGATTGGTGCCTCCCCCAGTCTCTGTTGCAGTTTGCCCAACAACCCATTCCATCGCATGCCTGGGTGCCCCAGCCAAACTATCTCGGTGTTGGAAAAGCCTAGATCTAGCCACTATCTCACTAATTCTGAAGGCCCCAAAGAAAGCCAGGCTGAAGGTGGCTGCAAATAATGCTTCCTCAAAAGCAGAGTGGGTAGCCTTGTTTATCCCGTCCAGCATCCCCTGATGCAAGTTGGGCCATCAGGTGGTAGGCCGCGAGGGGCGGCTTGCCTTTGGATCGCCTGTAAGATAACCCACCATGTTGGCATAGTTGGTATGGTGAGGAACGAAGAGGCCACCAGGTGGGTGGGGGAGGAACTTATACCTCTCCCCTTCCCCCAAAGGGGTCTCGCGATGCTGGGCTGTCCCGTGTGCCATCCTGTGGCACTAAAGGGTCCGCCCTCCTAGGAGGTCCCTTCCGTGGACGTCGGGCAGCCCACAAAAACAGGGTGAGTTGGCTGTTAAACCAGTGTCACAAGACACTGGTCTGCAATTAATTAAAAGCTTTGAGGAATGCTTTGAGATAATGTACCGGGGCACCCAGATCGACATGCCCAGTAAAAATCTGAACTCAGCTGCGTAACCCTATAAGAGACTTAAAGACAAAATAGAAAAGAGAGTAAGCTTTGCAGAGTGAAAGACAACTTTAACAAACCACCGACGCAGGTTTTCAATGAGTCACTACTGCGGTTGGATACCAAGAAAGACCAGCATCAGTTCAGGCTGATAGGCCACCTGCCCTTGGCAGAAGCAGACTTTGGAAACAATTGAATTGCCGGGGTGAAAAGAGTGAAGTGAAAAAGCGTTGCAACTTGACCGATGCAGGATCACCTTTGGAAATTTGATCAGAAAGGAGTAAAGAGGAAAACTTGTGAAAAGACTTGTTTGACTGAAACCAGGATGAATGAGACAAAATAGGTTTTAGAGAAGTCATCCAGTTTTATTTTCAAGTACTTTCATTGTGGAAGTAGCATATTTTTAAATAAATAGTTTTCCAGAACGAGCTGTGTTAACTTCAAACAGCTGACTGATTTGGAGGTATACGTCATCAGTATAACAGGCCTTAAGAATTACATTATTAAAGCATAGCATAAACAAAGAAAGCTCCTGGTCAAATGAAAGGGCAGTATCAAATGTATGTACACATCTATATATGTATACATCCACCCCGTCATTCATTTGTCTCAGCCAAGCCCTGCACCCATCGATGTTCGAACGACATAAGCACATTCTCATCACTTAAAAAATGTTTACAAAGTCATAAGTGATGTGATGTGTGAGGTCATAAGGTGTTCCTGATAGGATTAACTCATTGGCCGCGGCGTTAATTCCGCCGCGGCGCTGGGGTGGAGGGGGCCCCGTGCGGCGCCGACATGCTGGTGATGGAACCACTCCGTCACCAGCCACGGGTAGGCTGTGCTAATGACGGAGTGGTTCCGTCACGGCCCCGCCCGCATAATAGAATGCGCCGCGCAGGCGCAAAATCAACGCCACGCCAGCCCGGCGGCCGGGCCGTGACGAAAACCACTCCGTCATTAGCACAGCCCACCCGTGGCTGGTGACGGAGTGGTTCCTGGCGCATAACTGGCTCGTCATAATAACCCTGCCTATGTCTACAGGACCCCCCACCCCTGGAACACCTAGGGGAGACTTTACGGGTTCTGAATATGTAAAAATATTGCAGATCCTCCCTCCACAGTGCTCCTAGCGCAAAAGTTGATTTTGTGACGCACTTTATCACAATGTGGGGCTTGAAATGTGCAACTTCACTTAACCCAGGGCATATAAAACTCATTTTATGAGGATCCTCCTTATAACTATCTGACCCCACACCCCTGGGACCCTGGGGGTACCTAACATGCCCCAGCATTGTAGTTTATCCATTTTTAAGTGCCCCAAACAACTACATCGAGTTTGGCCACAATTTGCATTTTGAAAGCAGTCCTACAACATAGGGCTGCTTTTAAACTAACCTCAGGCTTCAGCAGTGCACATTATGTAAGTGCAGAAGGGCTGCTTGTCTCGAACTGCTGTGCCCTATTATATATGTTACAGTCAAAGTGTGAAATCCCTGTATTGTATAGAATGCCTAGGTAATGTATAGAATGCCTGATGGTTTTCGACATCCTATGAAATATTAGTTTTTTGTGAAAATGTTACATACTTTTCCTAGGCATTCTATACAATTCCTAGGCATTATACAGAGTGACCAGTACCATTTACGCAAAGTGTTAAAAGGCCACAAGATGAGATTCCTAGGCATTCGGCAAAGTGTGAAATGCCGGTATTGTATAGAATGCCTAGGTAATGTATAGAATGCCTGATGGTTTAGAAGCATACTAGGAAATATAATTTTTTTGTGAAAATGTTACATACTTTTCCTAGGCATTCTATACAATTCCTAGGCATTATACAGAATGACCAGTACCATTTACGCAAAGTGTTAAAAGCCTTTATTAATTTATACGCATTTGAAACTGAAAGAACAAAACTACGAAATAAAGCACAGGATATTCTCACCGGAAAACAATGAAAGCTGAACTGAGATTGAAGTACTTGTTACACTAAGAAAGGCCGGATTACGTGTATTATATACTTTGCCAGCAGACAATCCGGCAAAGTATACAATGCCTAGGCAATGTATAAAATATCAATCATTTCATTCTTTGACGTTCGATTTTCAGGCATTCTATACATTACCTAGCCATTCTATAGAATGCCGGATTTCACACATTGCCGGGCGGGAATAAAATGGCGGGATTAGGCGTATTATATACTTTGCCGGCAGACAATCCGGTAAAGTATACAATGCCTAGGCAATGTATAACATATAAATAATTTCATACTTTGACGTTCGGTTTTCAGGCATTTTCAGGCATTCTATACATTACCTAGGCATTCTATAGAATGCAGGATTTCACACTTTGACTGTAACATATACAATGGACTTAAGGTAGATTCAATCTGCCTGCCCTATTATGTACTAGGACCTTATAGGAGAGGTCATGCCAATCACAGGGGTAACCTAACCCAGTGTATGTAGATGTTTTCACTGTATTCTAAGTGTCGCCTTCAGAATAGCACTGGCCCTGGGCCTGGTTAGGCAGAGCTCAGGGTCAGTCAGAGTCAGTTACGACCAGTACCAGTGATCAAAGAGTTGGGGGGTGCACAGGGCACTGGATTACTTTGCAACAGTTACTTTAACCTTTGGTTTTTTCAGTGATTTTCAAAGTATTGTAACATAATATTTTATTACCATACTGAAAGCCAGCCCCATGCTGCACACAGCTTTGGCCCTGCGCAGCGAAGGTTGGCCTGAGGACAAGCTATGTTGCCAACCCATCCAAAGGCAACCACCCCCTCACAGGCTGTCAACCTAACGCAGTGCACAGCCTTTTGGTGTGCATGGCTTTGGGTTGGCGTTCAGATCCTGGGGACTCAATCCCCCGGGGCAAAAACATACATATTAAGGGTAGCGAGGTATGCAGTTCCACTCCCCAAGCCTTAATAGGCCCAGAGACCCCTTCCCTGGAACATAATTCCATTAAAAAGGAGAGGGGCCATGCACCCCCTTCCCGAGGCTCATTAGGCCCTGGGTGCCACATCTCTGGGGCCAAATCAGATATGAAAATGGGAGGGGAGCTCCACTGACCCGTTCCCGAGCCTCATTAGGCCCCGGGGTCCCCAACCCTGGGACCAAATTCACAAAAATATGAGAGGGGGGGCCTAAGCCTTCAAAGTCCTCGGGTATCATTTCACTCCGGGCCAAGTCCAGTTGAAAAACAGGAGGGGATTACGGGGGTCCTCCTCCCCCACGAGCCTCATTAGGCCCCATGGGCCCCAACCCCCAGGACTGTATTTTACAGTAACTGGTGGATGTCCCGGTGCCCATTCAGGGCCCGAGTCACCCCCCGCATGGTGCGGAAGTAGGCATTGATCCCTTCAGGTGGGAGCAGCTGCTTCCTGCATGCTACCTCTGGGTGGGAGCAATACGTGTTCTGTGCTCCTGCCTGTAGCAGTGCGGGCAGAGAAACAGAACACAAGTATGCTCCCAGCCGGAGGGAGCATTTTCAAATTTCCTGCTCGCAGGCAGAAAACTTAGGCCGTGATTTAGATCCTGGCGGACGGGTTACTCCATTACATAGGTGACAGATATCCCGTCCGCCGAAATATAAATCCCATTATATCCTATGGGATTTATAATTTGGCAGATGGTATATCAGTCACCATTGTGACTGAGTAACCCGTCTGCCAAGGTTCTAAATCAGGTCCTTCATGTTTGCCCATTTCCCTTCCCACTCTGGTGTGGGCAGGGAAACTACTGTGTCCTGGGGTGGACTTCCCAGACACAGGCACTGAGCGCCCCCTCCCTTCATTTTATTTCTCAGCCCTAAAGGAGAGGGTGCCAGGGGCTTTTTAAGCTCAGGAAGGGAGGCTACATGTGCTCCCTCATTTTTTGTCTTGGCACCAAGGAATTGGTTAACCAGGCCTCTTGGGTGCTCGGGGGGAAGGGGCACACATCCCCCTCCTGAAAAAGATTATTTTTTCGGCCCCCGGGGATTTTAATAAACAAGCACAGGAGCCCGCACTTGTTTTTTATATTTTATTTTGCTACGTATATGCAAATCTTCCATGAATACACATTTAAAAAAAAATCATTTTTGGTCACAGGCAGGGTCTTTCTGCAACCCTACCACTAGGGGTGGGTGGGACTTGCGGAATTTGACTTAGCTGAATTCTGCTGCGTTACATAAAAACTCTGCAAGATTCCATGGAGTTTCACCAAAGGCAGTAAATACATATGTTGCATTGCTTGCACTGTGATTTAGCAACAGTGGTGCATTCCATGCTGCAAAGTCAGGGCAAGCGGCACCACACAGCTATGAGTTGATTTTGCTGCCATTTGAGAAAATGTTCTACTCAAACGCCAGCCTTCAGATCGCAAATGGTCACGATAGCCCACTTTGGAAAAATCTTGCCAGATGTCCTGCTAGCGACCTAAAATAGAGCTAGGGGATGCCAAATCTCAGATGCAATTACCAACTTACTTTTCTGGAGCTGCGTGTAAGGACGACTTCCACAATGTGGTGAGTGGCAGAATTTGGCCAGATATCTGCATTACAAGAGTAATGAGGAGTCACCAAAATTCCGCCAATTCCATGGTCGGAACAGAATATTCCACCCACCCCTACCCACCACCAGGCCTAAGGGGTCAGGGTATCCCTACCCTGTCCCCTTATGTCTTTTTTAGTGTTTTTTGTTAGGACTCAGGACCGAGTTGTGAGTCCTAATATGTCTGTCACCACTTCCTGGTTTATGTGGTTGCAGCTAATCAGATGTCTGGAGGAGATGTTTCAGCTTTGTGGATCCTCTGCAGATTGACTTATACAAAGTTTTTGAGGATTAATTGCTCAAAACATAGCAAACAGGTTTACTCCAAATCACAAGAAACACTATTTTTGGACCAAGATCTAGCTTTCTGACAAATTTGATGTAAATTCACTCAGCGGGTTCGGTTGTAACTGCGTCTAAAGTTCCTATGGAAAAATGAATGGGGAAAATGTGTTTTAGGACCCCCCTTTTTTCTGGACCCCCCACTTGACGGATCACCCTGAAACTTGAAAAAGGTTAAGGTGAGATTATAGTTAGGTATGATAATAAGAGCTTAGCTTACATTTAAAACAAAAAAACCTAGAAATTATAATTGGTGAATTTCCGAGGTTTCTTAGTTTTTACCTTATTTCTATATCTAACTATAATGTCACTTTAGTGTTTTCTTTCCAGTGTTTATTTATTTAAGAACTTGCCCCACATGCAGATCTACAGATGCCACCTTGCTAAAGCAGATAATGGAGTGATGTCATGAATGATGGCACTTGAGAAATCATAAGTGATGTCATCAATGATACCATTTAACATGTCATGAGTAGACCTGGGCAGAGTTCACTTAGTTGTGCTATTTGGGCCTCTGTGGAGTGGCTAAAAAACTCAGCTGTACTATGTGGAGTACCACGAGTGGGTTGTATTTTCATTAAACACAACTCGGGGTACATCCTCATGTTCCAAATCGCGCAAACTGCACCATGCGGTCCGCATGGGCATGGCCATCTTGTTTTCTACTCGTTTATGGTGCTGGGCCAAATTTTCAATCCCTCTGTAATCTTTGAAATCACTCAGGGAACTGCATGGGTAAATGGAATAGCAATATTTTTAAAAATGGAGGTGCATCTATGGCAGGCAATGTGGGCCAGGGGGAAATAGAATAATCATCATCGCACAAATAAATTATGCTAATGTGTATAAAGTGCACTGCAGCCAGGGTGTCCAGGAGTAAATGGAATAATCATCATCACAAATGAATGATGCTGATGTGTCTGAAGCACAGCACAACCAGGTTGTCCAGGAGGAAATGGAATAATCATCATTACAAATGAATGCTGCTGATGTGTCTAAAGTGCACTGCAGCAATAGTGTTCATGAGAAAATAGAATTATATACCTAAAAAAATTCAATGCTATTGTACGGCTGTTTGAATGGATGGATAGATGATGGATCGACTGAGGAAATAAATAAAAAGTTAAAATAAAAACAATTGAAAAATAAGTAAAATTTAAAAAATAAAGAATACAAATTTTACATTAGAAAAGTAAAATGATAATATGTAAATTATCATTTAAAAAAATATCAATAATTGCCAATGTTTATATGGGAGGATGAGAAGAAACCTATTGGCGGTACAAAATAAATAAAATGCAAACCATGCAAGTAATATTTAATAGGCACTGTTCATCAAAATCATATTCTTAAAATGCATACTATTATGATCCTCAAGCATGTTATTAAACTGATATCTCATCCATTCATGCAAGCCTATGGCATAGCCACACTGCTTTGATGCACAAAATGGCTGCCAGCCAGTGCCACATGGTCAAACAACAACACTGAGAAAGGAGGCATGGGGAACCAAGAAGACATGCAGGCCTATGGCAAAATTACACTGTCTGGCTACACAAAATGGAAGGCTACCACATGGTCAAACAACAACAACAATCAGCAAGGAGGCATGGCCACAACAAAGAACACATGCAGACCTATGGCAAAATCACACCGGCTGGCAACCCAAAATGGTCACCAGCCACATAGTCAAACAACAACAAGCAGGAAGGTGTGGCCACAACAAAGAACACATGCAGGCCTATGGCAAAAGCACCCTGGCTGGCTACGCAAAATGGCCGCCAGCCATATGGACAAACAACAACAACCAGCAAGGAGGCATTGCCAAAACAAAGAATACATGCAGGCCTATGAAAAAAGCACACTGACTGGCTACACAAAATTGCTACCAGCCACATGATCAAACAACAAGGAGGAGGCATGGAAAACAAAAAACACATGCAGGCCTATGGCAAAAGAACACTGGCTGCCTACACAAAATGGTCTCCAGCCACATGGTCAAACAACAAGCAGGAGGCATGGAAAGCAAAAGAGCACACACACAGGTCTATGGACACTAATTATACAAAAAGATGGCCTCTGGACACATGGCATGGGGAACAAGGACCAATGGTGGCCTATGGCAAACACACTCACACACTGGCCAGACAAAGGAGACATGGTAACACAGGAGAAAACAGCATTAATTCAGGAATGTCAAAAATGAAAATTAACTGGGCTAAGAAAAAAACGTACATCCTCCAAAGGCATCAAATATATTAACCCACCTTTACACTTCAGAAACAAAACATGAAATACCGCCAAAAAAAAACTAAGGGGCCGATTAGGATGGCGGTGAATCTGCATCCTCCAGGCCGGCGGAAGCCACCGCCGGCCTGGAGGATGCGGATTCACCGCCGCGGCCACAGACATCACCCACCGCCAGATTCGGATGGAGGTGGGATTGCGGTGGGACCAGCGGCGGACGGCAGGTCCGTCCGCCGCTGATCCGCGGGGTGTGGAGGGCTATTTGGTGGCGGTGTCTGCAAGACACCGTCAGCCAAATTAGGATGTGCATTGACACATGCTTTTCCACGGTGGCTTTTCCGCCGTGGAAAAGCATGTGGTCTTTGGTGTTCGCGGACCCCCAGGGTGTCGGGGTGGGGGGTGCACATGGGGGGTACCTATGGCACTCCCCAGCATTTACATGCACAAAGCGGCAGGCACCGCGCGGTGCCTGCCGCTTTGTGCATGTAAATGTAAAACATGCATTTTTAACCTTGCGGCGGGTGCTGCTTAAAGCTTAAAGCGGGTGCTGCTTAAAGCAGCACCCGCCGCAAGGTTAAAGAAACTGGATGAGACCGCCCGGGTGGCGGTCACATCCTAATTGCACCGGAGGGACCGCCGCTGCCCCTGGGGACGGTCCCTCCACCTCGGGGTGGTGGACGGACGCAGGTCCATCCGCCATCCTAATAGGCCCCTAATTTTGTAATTTAATCCACTGCCATTCATGGCCGAAATGATGTTTCAATTCAACAGACACCACAGAAACAATTCTTTCATGCACCCATGACTAGTACTGGGCTACTGGCTCGAAGGCTGATGGCAAGACTAGGCCACATAGTAATTTAAATCAATATTGCAAATGTATTAAAAAACATGGAGATAATGTATTAAACTGTACAACATTTTTACTGTACAAATGAGGAAATATGGCATGCAAAAATTAACTATCCCTCTACTGAAACAGCAGGCCACCCACCACAAAACATTTTAAAAATCGAGTAAAGTGCAAATAAATACTGGTGCATGCCCCCAGTCAAACAAACATCACCCTTATACAACAAACCACCAAGCTCACTGTAGCGCAGCAATGGTGGTGCAGGTACTGCTGCCTTGGCGGTCCGAATGCTGTATTACAACTTTGGCGGTAGGACCGCCATGGAAATGCTGCAACCGCCGGGGATCCGCGATCACTCGGTGGTGGAGCGGTGGCCTGGGGCAGCAATATGCTGGTGATGCCACTGTGTGTAGCGATTCTGAGATCCAGGGGACGGAATTCCTGCTATGCAGAGAAAACGGGAAAAGTCCTTCAAACTACGAGTCCCAGACTGCCTTGGGGTTTTCTCATTGGACTTAAGCCCCTCCTCTGCAAGGGGAAGATGCTTGTCAATTAATCTGTTTGAGCATCAAGGAAGGGCGGATGGTGTTCCCCGCCGGATCCCAGCGTGAAGATTCAAGCCTCGTGGAAGTCGGTTTGTCCTGGATTCGAGTTCTGGAGTACCGGCTGGTATTCGTGACTATTTCTGATATTATCTTGAGAAAAGTGCGGGCTCGCCTTTTTTCCTGAATGAACCTTGATCCCTGACAATTGAATACTTGTTTCCACTAGTTAGTTAGTGAAGCCGCGGCGTCTGTTGAGAAGTACAAAGACGCTTCTGACAGCCCGTGAGAAAAGAAAAGCGTGTATATCCTGTAACGCGACTGGGTTACGGACGTGTTCAGGGTAAGCGCTTATAGTTTGTAGAGAGGCTTTTTTGTGGAGAGCAAGCAGGTACAGAACTACGGAAAAAAAAACGCCTGCTCTTTTTCTCCTGGAGATACGTTTTTTTCTTAAAGTGCTAAGTTTAACTTTTCTTTATCCGGAGGCAAGGAATCTGTTTGTGGATGTTTAAGTCCCCGTGTTGTGTTAGTAACCACACGAGGGAGCAAGAAGAAAAAGAGAAGTTCCTTTCTTTTTTGAGACTTGTACTCTGGTGAAGTTCGTGTTGTATGAGCTTCTTGAAACTGTATTCTGGGACTTGTTCTGATTCTGGCATAACTGATAAAAAGACTGGGTCTACTCTGGAAGTTATATAAGGATGGGAATTGAGGAATCTTGGTGAGTGAAAGAAAGGCACTTACACAATACAGTGAGCAGAGGTCCTTGATCATATGAGTAATTGTGTGTTTTGTCATCCTACCTGCAGCCTTGAAGGTATACTAGACCCAGCCCAGAGTGTTGACCACGTCCCTGTGAGGAGTCTTGTGAATACACCTTCATCCTCTTTCCCTTTTTTCCCCTGGGGCACGAAGTCAGGCAGAGTATTTACAATTCTCTGCTGGGGGTCGTGCTGTGAGGAAATAAGGGATTTAGCATCAGATATCGTCTCTGCTTGGCCCCAGGAAAAGGTTAGTGGTGTTCTTGGTTCTTGCGCTACTGCCAGTCACGACAGATTGACAAGCCCAAGTATACAAGCCCGTCCTAGACGATGAATATAGAAAGTGTGTTGAATTCTGTGGTGGAGAGCCTTGCGGCTCTGCAACAGGAGGTCAATACTTCTAGAACTGAGAATCAGGTGTTATATAAGGAAGTGGGTGTGCTTCGGAAAGAAGAGGCAGGGTTAGCACGTAAAAACCCGGGAGGGGTTTCTTATATAAAGCCAGCCACTTTGCCACCCCTGCATCTACTGTTTCCCAGGGAGCTGAGGGGGGTGGGTTCTCTTTGTCTTCCCCAGCCACATCCTCCCCTTCTGACACCGTTCCAACTGTTCATGTAATACAAAATACTGGTATTCCTTTAGCGCCCCCAGAAAGGTTTTATGGGGATCCCCGTAAGTTCGAGACTTTTTTGAATCAGTGTAGGTTACACTTTTTGTGCAAACCTGGGGTGTTTCAGGATGATGCTGCAAAAACGGTGTTCATGATGTCGTATATGGGAGGCAATGCATCAAGTTGGACTATTCCCTTGTTAGAGAGAAACGATCCTGTGTTACACAGTTTCGAGGACTTTTGTTCAGAACTACGAAGGCTATTTGATAGAAAGCTACATATGTTGTCCCTGGATAGAGAACTATTAACATTGCGACAAGGGTCTCAAGACTTGCTTTCATATATCACATTGTTTAATCGACTAGTGGTCGAAACAGAGTGGCCCACTGCAAAAAGAATATCCATCTTCTATCAAGGGCTACGAGGAGAGCTTAAAGACGTGTTGGCACAAGTAGTGCAACTCCCTACCACCTGCGAAGAACTTATCGATCTGACAGTCCAATTAGACCATCGACTCCTGGAAAGAAGGGGTGATCGTAGCAGAGGAGAAGGTCGTTTCTTCTATCCTCGTTTTAAAAGTACCACTGAGGATCATCAAAAAATGCCTGAAGGGGTAGAGCCTATGCAGATTGGAGGTATACGAGGACCCCTCTCTAAGGAAGAGAAGGAGAAGAGAAGACGACTGAAGCAATGTCTGTATTGTGGCAAAGGAGGCCATTTCATTAAGGATTGCAGAGCGAGGAATGCTCTGCCTGGACGACCCTTGGTGCCACCTAACCAAGCTATGATACAATCAGGACGACCGGCGGAAAACTAGAAAGCCCAAATCAGGAAGAGGTCTCTGCCTTGGGTTGTCAAATTCAAACGATCTCACCAATGCTTGCGAACACCTTACATCCAGCAGTAGCTCATATGAACCTGAAGGTCACCCTGTGGGTCAATTCTCGTGAAAATATGGAGATAGATGCGTTGCTTGATTCTGGTGCAACCGGAAACTACATCGATCAAGAATACGCTATGAAGATTGGAATAATATGCGAGAAGAAGGACAAACCGGAGCTAGTGAAAGCAGTAGATGGTACTGTCTTGTCATCGGGTCCTGTGTCCTATCATACTCGTGCGTTATTGATGCAGACGAGCCAAAATCACCAGGAACATATACAATTCGACCTGATCGATGCTCCTCAATTCCGTCTTATCCTAGGAATGCCATGGTTGATCCTTCACGATCCTAAGGTCAGTTGGGCCGCTCGCACAATCACCCTGTCGTCGGAATTTTGCAAAGAGAATTGTAGACAGGCATTGCCAAACACTGAAGCGATCAACAACACGCCTTCAGTGTGTTTAGCAACAGAATGTACCAAAGGACATTATTGTTGTGCCACTGTTCTTCCTGATGAATACAAGTCTTATCGCTCCTTGTTCGATAAACAAAAAGCAACGGATCTACCTCCACATCGTGTATACGACTGCCGTATTGAACTCCTTCCTGGAGCAGACATCCCGTGTAGTCGAGTATATGCCCTGACAGAAAAGGAGACGCGGTACCTGAGGAACTACCTCGATGAGAATTTGGCTACAGGGTTTATTCGGCATTCCACATCTCCTGCCTCATCCCCTATGTTTTTCATTCCGAAGAAGGACTGCGACGAGTTACGACCATGTATCGATTATAGAGCCATCAATAGAATGACAATAAAGAATCGATATCCGCTCCCTCTTATACCTGTGCTTTTGGACCAATTGAAAGGAGCCCGTTTTTTCACCAAACTCGATCTTAGAGGGGCATACCATTTGGTCAGAGTTCAGAGCGGGGATGAGTGGAAGACTGCGTTTCGAACAAAATTTGGTTTGTTCGAATATAGAGTGATGCCCTTCGGGCTTTGTAACGCCCCTGCCGCCTTCCAGTATTTCATGGATGAAGTGTTGAGAGGTTGTCTGGAAACATTTTGTATAGTATACATTGATGACATTTTGATCTATTCATCTACACTTCCCGATCATGTGGAGCATGTGAAAATCGTACTCAGTAAATTGCATCATAATTCATTGTATGCTAAGCTCGAAAAATGCCTGTTTCATGTTACTGAGGTTGCATTCCTTGGTTATATCATCAATGCAAAAGGATTCCAAATGGACTCTAGTAAGATCGAGGCTATCATCGGCTGGAGTACTCCTCAAAACGTTAAATCAGTACAGAGTTTCCTTGGCTTTGCCAATTATTACAGACGGTTTATTAAAGATTTCTCCAAGATAATCCATCCTATTTCTAGCTTGTTGAGAAAAAATACTCCGTTTGTATGGAACCAGGAGGCTGCTAGATCGTTCCAGTTTTTGAAAGATCAGTTCACGCGAGCTCCCATTCTTCGCCATCCGGATCCTCAGATACCCTTTGTGCTGGAAACGGATGCCTCTCAATATGCCATAGGGGGAATTTTATCACAACGCCATCCTGAAACTGGCCAATTGCATCCTGTTGCCTATTTCTCGAAGAAACTCACTCCTTGTGAGATTAACTATTCTATTTCGGATAAGGAACTTCTTGCAATAAAAAGGGCATGTGAGGAATGGCGTCATTATCTATTGGGAGCTGCTCATACAGTCGAAATCTACACTGATCACAGGAATCTGCTGTTCCTGAAAACTGCAAAGGCGCTTACGCCTCGGCAACTGAGATGGACATTATTCTTTTCAGATTACGATTTCGTTATCAAGTACAAACCTGGGCCACAGAACGGTAAAGCGGATGCCCTGTCTCGCATAGGCGAAACAGAGGAACAACGTGCAGTGAGTGAAGAAGAACCCCCGCTAATTCTGAAAGAAACGAGTGGTCAGTCACCCTCAATAGCCTTGTTGGCTACACAGGAATTTTTGGAAGATGTGCGTGTAGCTCTTGCAGATACGGAAGTACAAGAATGGGTACAAGAAGATCCTGAACATCGAACGGAAAAAGATGATCTTGCCTACCATGGGTCCGCTATCTATGTCCCTACTGAGATCCTGCAACTACAAGTGTTGAGATGGATACATGACTCCCCCTTGGGTGGCCATTTGGGGATCTATAAGACCATTGCTGGTGTGGAACGTGAATTTTGGTGGTCCAACCTTAGGGAAGATGTGAGGCATTATATCAAGAACTGTGCTGTTTGTATGCAAGGGAAATCCGTCCATGTCAAACCTATTGGACTTCTGAGACCTCTACCTATTCCCCCAAGACCCTGGCACACTTTGTCCATGGACTTTATAGTCGAAATGCCACCCTGTCATGATAAGACCGTGATCCTAGTTGTCGTAGACCATTTGACAAAGATGGGACATTTTATTCCGTTGACTGGTCTTCCCACTTCAGCTGAACTGGCACAGGTGTTTCTGCAACATATCGTTCGAGCTCATGGCATTCCTTGTGTGCTCATTACGGATAGAGGAACTCAATTTACTTCCCGATTTTGGAAGGCTCTCTGTAAGTCCATGGACGTTGATGCTCGACTCTCTTCGTCCTACCACCCCCAAACTGAAGGCAAAACGGAACGTCTAAATCAGATGTTGGAGCAGTATCTTCGCTGCTTTGCTCTGCAAAACGATATGGATTGGACTATGTTAATTTGGATGGCTGAGTTTGCCTATAATAATGCCATTCATTCCACCTTGGGTTGTTCCCCTTTTTTTTGTCTGTATGGCTATCATCCTAATGCACTTCCCTTTGAGGTGCCCGTGCATTCTCCTGTACCCAGCATTTATGAACATCATGCCCATCTCAAGGCTGTGCTGGTTGCTGCACGAAACAGCTTGGCGATTGCTCAGTCTTCCCAGAAACGCTTTGCAGATAGGAGGAGGACACCTGCACCCGACTATGGGGTGGGGGACAGGGTGTGGCTTTCCACTAGGCACATACATTTGAAAGGGGAAAATAAGCTGAAACATAAGTATGTGGGGCCTTACAGCATAGTGGAGGTTATCAACCCTGTGGCTATGAGGTTGTCCCTCCCTGATTCCTGGAAGATACATCCTGTTTTTCATGTCTCCCTCCTCCAGCCTTGTCCTGCTAGTACTAGACTTTTGGATAGGCCACTTCCTATTGACATTGATGGGCAGGAGGAATATGAGGTGCAGGTTATTCTTGACTCCCGTATGGTTAGGGGTCGGATTCAGTACTTGGTGGGTTGGAAGGGATATGGACCTGAGGAGAGGACTTGGGAGCCTTTGGCTAATCTGAATTGTCCTGAGCTGGTCGCTCAATTCCATGAGAGGCATCCTGGGAAGCCTGGACGACCGCCGGGTCGGCTGTCCTCGAGAGGGGGTTCTGTAGCGATTCTGAGATCCAGGGGACGGAATTCCTGCTATGCAGAGAAAACGGGAAAAGTCCTTCAAACTACGAGTCCCAGACTGCCTTGGGGTTTTCTCATTGGACTTAAGCCCCTCCTCTGCAAGGGGAAGGTGCTTGTCAATTAATCTGTTTGAGCATCAAGGAAGGGCGGATGGTGTTCCCCGCCGGATCCCAGCGTGAAGATTCAAGCCTCGTGGAAGTCGGTTTGTCCTGGATTCGAGTTCTGGAGTACCGGCTGGTATTCGTGACTATTTCTGATATTATCTTGAGAAAAGTGCGGGCTCGCCTTTTTTCCTGAATGAACCTTGATCCCTGACAATTGAATACTTGTTTCCACTAGTTAGTTAGTGAAGCCGCGGCGTCTGTTGAGAAGTACAAAGACGCTTCTGACAGCCCGTGAGAAAAGAAAAGCGTGTATATCCTGTAACGCGACTGGGTTACAGACGTGTTCAGGGTAAGCGCTTATAGTTTGTAGAGAGGCTTTTTTGTGGAGAGCAAGCAGGCACAGAACTACGGGAAAAAAAACGCCTGCTCTTTTTCTCCTGGAGATACGTTTTTTTCTTAAAGTGCTAAGTTTAACTTTTCTTTATCCGGAGGCAAGGAATCTGTTTGTGGATGTTTAAGTCCCCGTGTTGTGTTAGTAACAACACGAGGGAGCAAGAAGAAAAAGAGAAGTTCCTTTCTTTTTTGAGACTTGTACTCTGGTGAAGTTCGTGTTGTATGAGCTTCTTGAAACTGTATTCTGGGACTTGTTCTGATTCTGGCATAACTGATAAAAAGACTGGGTCTACTCTGGAAGTTATATAAGGATGGGAATTGAGGAATCTTGGTGAGTGAAAGAAAGGCACTTACACAATACAGTGAGCAGAGGTCCTTGATCATATGAGTAATTGTGTGTTTTGTCATCCTACCTGCAGCCTTGAAGGTATACTAGACCCAGCCCAGAGTGTTGACCACGTCCCTGTGAGGAGTCTTGTGAATACACCTTCATCCTCTTTCCCTTTTTTCCCCTGGGGCACGAAGTCAGGCAGAGTATTTACAATTCTCTGCTGGGGGTCGTGCTGTGAGGAAATAAGGGATTTAGCATCAGATATCGTCTCTGCTTGGCCCCAGGAAAAGGTTAGTGGTGTTCTTGGTTCTTGCGCTACTGCCAGTCACGACACTGTGGCACTGCCAAGCATATGACGACTTTCCAGACCTTCACACTTTTCATGGTGGTAAACCTGCCATGAAAAGTGTAGTGGTCAGGAAAGTGCATGGGGGTGTATGCACATGTTGTGCCCCCCTTTGTCTATGCACCCCCGTTCCTGCAAGGCATGGTCTGGCATCACTGTGCCTCAAAGAGGTTCCGGGACCCCAGCCCCCGGAGTTGAATATTTAATGAAGAGGAGGGGGTGCACAGCCCCTTCCCGAGCCTTCTTAGGCCCTGGGAACCCCATCTTCCAGGGCCTAATTTTCTTTGAAATGGAAGGGGGCAACTTTCCACCCAACCCATGCTGATTTTGGCCCCAGGGACCCCATCCACGTGGGGCACGATATTTCTCATTGTCCCTGGGAAGCCACTCCTCAGACACTGTGGTCCCTGCCCGGGAAAGTGATTGCTTGCAATCTCCTGGGCAGGGATTTCCACCTTTCTCCCACCTGGCTGGAGTAGTGTAAAGCAGCTGCTCCCTGTAGTATTGTGTAGTATTTTAGTACTGTATTATTATTTAAGTTATTTAAATTCTTTGTGGTTTACTGTTTTACGGATTTGGATGTATCACATGCTGACAACTCTTCTAATGTACTCATGTAAATCATCATTTGAATATTGCAGAAGGGTCTAGGTCAGTGATTCTTCACGACCCATTTCAGAGCCAAACCATTGAGAATGCTAATTTTGATGATTCGGGTTTGTCATTGACATCTTCCAATGACGTTCTTCACACAAATTTTCCTCAGACTACTTCTCGATGTTCACATACCATCATATTATTGGCAAACAAATTAGATTATGATTTATCATAATCTGTTGGTTGTTTTGCTTGCTGTTCATGAAGAAGGGAAGGCAGGTAGTATTGTATAGTTCTGTATTATTTTTTACGTTATTTAATTTCTGTGTAGTTCACTATTCCTTTAACCTTTATTTATTTATTTATTTATTTATTTATTTATTTAAAAGAGTTTTATATAGCGCTGGCTAGACCCGAAGGTATCAGAGCGCTTTACATGAGAATCGACAATGTAACAGAACAAGTTCAACAAATTACACAATACATAAAAAAATAAGCAATACAATTAGGAGGTGAGAGAAAGGACAGAGAGAAGTAGTGGAGGGGGCAGGGAAGGTGAGAAAGGGAGGATAAGGGAAGAGACAATAAGGAGAGATGAAAAGATGTCTGTCTAAAGACCGACTGGATAGGTGACGACCAAGGAGGGAATCCACGGCCCATCTCCCCTTTAGCTAAACCAGGTAGCTCCATCGGGCATCAGACAAAATAGTTCAGTCTCAATACATTGAGAGAGGAGAGAAGGAGAGACATAAAATAGAGGGAGGACGCGGGAGGAGAGGACAGGAGAGACGAAAGGAAGTGGAACAATGTGGTTCAACAATATAATAGAAAAAGATCAACAATTACACATTATATCAAGCAATTAGCAATACATTAGGGGAGGAGAGAAAGAAGAGAGAAAAGTAGTGGGGGGTAGGGGAGGTGAGAAAGAGAGGATAAGGAAAGAGACAGCCGTAGAGACGAAAGGAAGTCTGTCTAAAGACCGACTGGGTAGGTGACGACCAAGGAGGGAATCCATGGCCCATCTCCCCTATAGCTAAACCAGGTAGCTCCATCGGGCATCAGACAAAATAGTTCGGTCTCAAGCGTTGAGGGAAGAGGTTCACTCAGAAACAGGGTGGGGACAAGGGACTGGGGAAAGTGATGGCAGAGAACAGAAGCTGGAAAGAGTAGGAGCGGAGAGGGGAGAGGGTTGGGGGAAGAGAGAGGGGGAAGATAAGGTCAGGAGAGACGCGGGAGCGTTTGCCCGAAGTCCGGCTAGGTAGGTGATAGTCAAAGGAGGGTGTCCAAAGTTAATCTCCCTTATGGTTCGCGAGGTAGCTCCACCGGGCATCATACAAAGGTAGCTTTAGAGTTGAGGCCACAGAGTTGTGGCCTCATAATCATAATGGTCTTTAATAATATTATGTGGGCACTGGACTGTGGAATGTTTTGCTCACCCTAAAGATGATCAGTAAAATAACATTTTGAAATTGGCGCGTGGTGACCATAGACTTCTGCATCTCCTATGTCCTGGGTTGTGGAAATCAATAAACTTCTTCTATTCTGGAAACAATAACTCTCACTTATTTACTTCATGCTACACTCCAGCTGGGTGGGATGATAGCTGGGGAGCCAGCCGGGGCTGCGGGGGGACTTGGAGCTCCTCCTGTCTCACCCAACATCCCAGGAATTCCGGGTACCACGGGTGGGGACCAGGGACCCACCAACAAAAAAAGCTAGCTCCCGCCAGGTGATCCAGCTTGGGCCACAGGGGCACTAGAGCACCTTCTGTGGCCCACCTAGAACAAAATAAGAAAAAAGTGAGTAATAAATGAGTGGCAGAGCTACTTATTTATTGTTCACTGCTCTGGCAAGGAGCGCTGCATATTTCCTTAGGGCATTTTCTCACTATATATTTTACTGCTGGTGGTGCCCCTTAAAGTGGTAGAGGAACCACAATTGTTTTAATGTTGTATGCAGCATAGCACCAGCACCATTAAAAAATAACAGTAAATCTCCTGAGTCAATAAATCGATTACCCAATGAGATCATACATATGTCTTTTTTATGTACTTCTGGCTGGAGCTCTATGCTGTTCAACTGGAGTGCAGTGCTTCCTTGTGGTTGGCCACTCGTGTGGCCCCTGTACATGACGGGAGCCTCGACTTTGCATGTGTTTTGGTTTTTTCTGCTTCGTTGTGACAGACTAGGTCCTGCCGTCAGCCCCACGCAAAAAGAACCAACATAGAAATTCACTGAAAATAACAAAGGTCAAATTACATAATAGTCAGGTTAAATTTTAAATGAAAAAAACACTGATATTCACCAATTATAGTTATCTCAAATAACTCATGTCCTAAAGGAGCTATAACTCGCGACCTGTCATACACTGCTAATTGCCTACCATATTACATTGCTTATGACATGTTTGATGACATCATCTCAACATCTGAAACTGTGCATGGCGTGGGAGTGGATTATTGTCACTTTATGGCATGTGTTATGATTACTTGAGATAAATATAATTGGTGAATTTCAGTCACTTTAGACTTCGTATCTTTCAGTGAGTGGACGGATGGCTGGATATGTCTACCTGTAAAAAAACTGAAAATCCAAGGTGCCTGTTATGATGTCGGGCAGACAATGTCTACCTGCTACCCTAACGGTAAACAGGACTGACCACAAGAGGTGCAGCAGTCCCGCAGTGCCTATTAGGATGCGACCGCCACCATGGCGGTTGCATCCTGTATATTTAACATTGTGGCGGGCGGTGCTGTATTCAGCACCCGCCACAATGTTAAAAAGACATGTTGTGCGTTTGCATGCACAACGTGACAGGCACCGGGCGGTGCCTGCCACCATGTGCATGCAAACATCGGGGGATAGCATGGGTACCCCCCAAGTGCAGCCACTTATCCCCACGCAACGGGCCCCCAAAGAAAAGACCACATGCCTTTCCATGGCGGAGTCTCCACCATGGAAAGACATGAGACCGCCATCATCATAATATTGATGGCACCGCCACCATATTGCAGGCCTTTTCCGTCCGGTAGGCAATCGGGCAGAATGCCTACCGGCGTAAAACTGGCAGACGTTTTTTCCGTCCGCCTGGGTCCCCACCGCTATCGTAATATGGCGGGGGGAAATGTTAGGCAGGCAGATGAGAATGGCGGGTAGATCGGCACCGCCATACGGGCAGTGGCGTCCGCCCGCCATCCTAATGGGCCCCCAAGTATTCAGAATCTACCTCAAAGACTCAATTTATTGTCACACCAACTTTTAAGTAATCTTGCATTTTCTTCTGCTTCTCTATTTAATATTTAACACAAACGGCTTTGCTGCTGATGTCACTATGACCACACTACACATTTTTGTAATAGAATAATGACAGATAAAAATTACATTTTTGAGCTGTTTGTTTTTGGGTGCTTTACTGAGGAACTTTTTGAGTATTTTGAAGACTGGGCGTGGAAACGGGAGCTTTTAGCAGTGCTGATCAACCTAACACCACTAGAAGTGTATCTCACACCTTGTCTCACACTTAAGTGGTGGAGCCAGAATGTTGCACTTGCGAAGACAGTAAGAAAGAAACCGAAGAATGCAGGGAAGGAAAAACATAGCAGTTCCAGCTGCAACTGGGAAGGCAATCAAAGCCAGGCGCATCCGTCCCAGCTGGTTTGCTTATAAAATCTTCCACAATGAGAAAGTGATAATGAAAAATAAGCGAATGTGATAGGATTCGAGTTCAATGTTTTTTTCCATCGGGGAAGGGGTGTATACAGTTAAGGCTTCTACATGGCACAATGAATACATTGCATTAGACTCCAGTTCATAGAATTTTCGGGGCGGAAAATAAATGTTTGCTGTCTTTAAATGTCTCCTCAAATGTAGGAAATGTTAAAAAATATATATATATATATTTTCTATTCTGCAGTGTTCTCATTATAGTATTTTTTTTAAATCCTGGAAGAACAACTCAAAAATATGTGGCAGCAAGCGTCTAAACGAAATATTAGGATTATGTCCCTTGTTGTGGCTGTGGTCTGTGGTTGAGGTTCCCTCCTTCAAAAGTAAAGCAATCCTGTAATAATACTTTAACTCAAGGGTGCTAAGATTCACATTGCACTAATAAAGATTAAGTATTCTCTCTAAATTTGGATGAATGAAGATATAACAGAATGAAATTATAGTATTCAAATACATAACTTGTCAGGTGGTTCATTGTTGAATCTGTAATACAGTCTGTTCTGTGTTATTAAGTAGTTTTACTACTTTGTCCAGAGCACTTGTTTGCAGTGGTGTGTGCCTAGCTGGGTAAGTTAGTATGGACCCTTACTGACAGGCCACAAGCCAGACCCACCCATCACAGCACAGATATCCCAGGTAGTTGGGAGTCACTGAGCTCCCTAAAGCACTCGCCTGAAATAAACAAGAAATACAACGTCCAACAGAACACATTAGACAGAACATAATACATGCACCCACACAAAACAGTGCCAAGGCACTACCACTCACTGCCCAGCTGCCAATTATAAGGCGATGGCGACCACATAAATAGCACCAACCAGACTGTGATATCTCTACATCTACCAGAAGCCCACCAGCGCTTAATTTGAGCCGGTGAGTCCAGCGCTTAATTGGTTTCCGGGTGCTTGGTACCGGGACTTAACGACAACACCGCACTTATGATGGTCTGCCACATGGTGGCGCTGCTCATCTAATTTAGAGATGAGCAGAACAACGGTTGTTTATAAATAGAATATACATTAAAAATTACTAATACTTGCCTTGCCAGCCATTCCTTTAGCTTTGGGGACCTGTCGTAATCTGAACTGTCGCCTTTGCAGGCGAGAAAGATGGTAAGTAGTTGTTTTGGTACCGCCATTGGCAGCGATGACGAGGCAATGGGTGGCGCAAGCTGCAGTGGCTTCCTGGTCAGGGCCTTGGCACTTATTATTTTACAAATTAAGCAACAAACCCACCGTCTCCCAACATGTAAGAAATGTGCAATACGTAAGCTTGTACGGTTGAGGAATGCTGGTCTGGTGGCAGAGACAAAAGCCAGCTCAGACCTTGTGTTCACTCCCTCACTCCCCCTTCCTAGAGCTGAAGGGATCCCTTGGGATACCCTAAGACTCAGGTGGGGTGGCGGCTGCTATCACCCCCACACTGCAAGACAGAATGTTAATTTCTAGCATTACCTTCCCAACGGTATGCATGCACCCACTGACAAAAGGCGATTCCCTTGCAAATCCCGAATTGGCCTTGTTCCACCAGGGTGCAGGAACAGAATATCGACGTGCAAATATCGAGAAGTCTGAATATGGAGGTAAGAATATCGTTGGTGTTGAATTTCGAGGTAAGTTATATCGATGTTAAAAACATCGATGTTTTGAGTGTGTTTTTATCGATTTTTAAAATATAGATGTAGAAAATATCAATGTAAAAAATATTTAAGTTAGTAATATTGATGTTATTATTTTTATTTTATTTTTTTATGTGTAATTTGTTAAAGTTATTTTTTGTAAATGTATAATGATTTCATGATAATATTTTGTCTAAATAACTTAATTTGATTGATTTTCAGATTTTTTTTAGGAGCAGGATGTTGGGGTTATAGGTGATATGGGTGGGTAGTAATTTAAAAATGTTGTTTTAAAATGTACTATATTTTAATAATTTCTAGATATGTTTAGGAGCGGGATGTTGGGTTTATTGGGGATAAGGGTGGGTAGTAATTTAAAAATGTTGTTTAAATTTTAAAATATTTTATTAATTTGTATATCTTTTAGGAGCAGGATGTTGGGTTTATAGGGGATAAGGCTGGGTAGTAATTTAAAAATTTGTGGGTATGATTTATATTTAGTAATACAAAATAAATTTTTGATGAGGTAAATAGAGATTTTATGGTATTTAGTAATTTTTTAATTGATGATTGTTTAAAATGTAAAATAAAATTTTATATATTTAAATATTTGAGAAAACTTTAACAATGTAAAAATGTGAAATTAAAATTTCTGCGAAATTATTATTGTAAATTTAGTTAATTGAAAAGTATTAATAATTTTAAAATGTTATAAACCTTTTACAAAATGTTGACTTTTAAAATGTAATAATGAAATTGATTAAAATATTTAATTACCTAATCATTTAATAACATTTTGGGGGAAATTGAATGAATGATTATTAATTGCAATGTAATAGTATTTGTGAAAAATGTATAAAATGTAATAGAATTTAGGATAGAAATATTAAATGTAATAATGTATATTTCATTTCATTAATTGTATTTAATAATGTTTTAATAAAAAATGTGGGGTATTCTTTCTTTTTTATTTAGAGATTATATTAATCCAGCGCTTTCCCTGAGTCTAGTTCGATTTGGAGTTAGAATAGTAAATTATTATAGTTTACTATCCAGCGTTTTTCCTGAGTTTATTTGGGTTTGGAGTTAGAATAGTAATTTATTATGGTATGCGATCCAGCGTTTTCCACGAGTTTAGTTGGATTTGGAGTTAGAATAGTAAATTATTATGGAATACTATCCTGTGTTTTTCCTGAGTTTAGTTGGACTTGGAGTTAGAATGGTAAATTATTATGGTTTACTATCCAGCGTTTTCTCTGAGTTTAGTTGGGTTTGGAGATAGAAAAGTAAATTATTATGGTTTACTAGCCAGAGCTTACCCTGAGTTTAGTAATTTTGGAGTTAGAATAGTAAATTATTATGGTTTACTATCCAGCGCTTTCCATGAGATTAGTTGGATTTGGAGTTAGAATAGTACATTATTATGGTATACCATCTAGAGCTTTCCCTGAGTTTAGTAGGGTTTAGAGTTAGAATAGTAAATTATTATGGTTTACTATCCAGCGCTTTCCCTGAGTTTAGTTGGGTTTGGAGTTAGAATAGTAAATTATTATGGTTTACTATCCAGCGCTTTTACAGATTTTATATGGACTTGGGTCTGTAGTTGTAAATTATTGTTGTTTAGTATTTAGTATTTTGTAAGTTTATTTGTAAATTGTAATAAGTTATTAGATGTATGTTAATTTTATTTAAAAACATTTTAACATAAATATATTTTTATTTTCATTCACAATTATATTTTTAATATTTTGTTTGGTTAGAAAATGTATTTTTACATTTAAAAATATAAACCAGACACATTCATGTTATTCACAATTTATTAAAGTGTTTAACACAATTGTAATATTTAATTATTATACAAACATGTGAAACAAATCATATATTATTACATATATTTTTTTGTGGTATAGTGTTCAACAAAAGGGCCTTGATTCCGATCTGGTAAAATCACCGTCTGTATGATTCGTATCTGGAGCCGTTTCCGTACGACTCGTACACACACCATACGACTCGGCGAGTACGATCCAGACCGGGTGATCAGGACGCGATTCATACGGGCCACGTCAGGTAAGGGCGATTCGTACGGAAAAGCGCACATTCACATACACACCGTACGGCTCGTACACCCCATGATCGTAGGGGTATGGCTCATACACCCCATGATCGTAGGGGTATGGCTCGTACATCCCATGATCGTGGGGGTACGGCTCGTATACCTATGATCATGGGGTGTACGAGCCGTACCCCATGATTGTAGGTGTACGAACCGTACCCCTACGATCATGGGGTGTACGAGTCGTACCCCTACGATCATGAGGGGTACGCACCGTACCCGGGGGGGGGCCGTTCCGTACCTGTTTCGGGGCGAACTCTGCTTCTACGGGAGTTTTCAGCTCCCGTAGAAAAAGGGTCGTACGGAGCCTACCCAACACGAATCGTACTTGCCGTGTCGGAAAAAGCAGCCACGAACCGTACAGACGTTGCGTAAAGCGGGTTCCGAGGGCGAATCGTACGGGGATACGATTCGTACGGTCTCTGTACGATTCGTACGGAGTACGGCTCCTGGTACGAATCGTACTTCGTCGTACGTATGGGACGTTTACAGGTACGATTCGTACGGGGAAAAGACGCTCCGTACGACGATTCGGAGCGCTTTTTACCGGATCGGAATCGACCCCTAAGTAGCGGCTCCTCGAGGGAGTGCTGCGGGGCGGTGGGGCAGGGCAGGGGAGTGGCAAGGTGGGCAGTAGTAAACTCCGGAATTGGGGCGAACGGAGTAAAGTAAAGAAATAAATAAATAAAACGAATTACATTGTGCGCTACATCGCCGACTTGGCATTGCAGCGCGCAATGTAATTAGTATTATTTATGTATGTACTTACCTGCATCTTCGGTTTGGTGCAGGGATGGAGTTGTTCATGTGTTTTTTTTTAATAAAGGACAATGTTTCTTGTTTTATCACTAGTTACTATACATTTCCTTTTTTTCAGGTTTCTGGATCGTTTTTTAATCAACTATTTTCGGGTTTTTAAGGGTTTCGTTATTGAGAGGATTGCGGTGTTGGATTTACCTTTTCTACAGTCGTATTTTTACATTTTTTGGGGGGTTTCCTTATTTAATGGATTAATTTTTCCTTGGATTGGTTTGGATTTTATCTTTTTTTAGGACATTCTACAGCTACATAACTGTAAGTAATTCTTTTTTATTGTTGTGGGTGGGAAATGTTTTTTTTCTTTATCTTCTTTTTTAATATTATATTATGTCATATAAATTTGTGCTATAGTTTAAATTTTATGACATAAGTATATTTATTAATTTAAAAAGAGAAATCTTTGTTTTTATGTTTTCTCTGTTTCAAAAGTTAGCTTTTTGGTTTATTTGAAATAATTGATTTTGTAATTATGTCTAGATATTCTAGTCCTTGAGTATTTGTATACATCCTAGTTTTATTTTGGAGGTATTCATACATGGTTTTCATTTGTTTGCTTAGTTTAGGTCTTATTTTGCTTAGAGATTACTCTAGTTTGAGCTCTTGGTAGCTTTGTTCCTTTATAGGATCCGATTCCGATCTCGGTTGGAAGGGCTCCGAATTGGGTTTGGCATTAGCGGATCGGATTCGGAGGCTGAATTTCCGTCCTGTTCATACACAGGTCTGGCCGTCGAAGTAAGATGCGAACAAGCATAAAATCTCCGTCCGAATTGTTTCCGGGTCCGAACCACTCCGTACAACTAGTTCACAAGCAAACCGTGGCGTGCAATGGAGACGAATTGTGACCGAGCCAGTACGATGCTCGATTCGTTCAGCTGGATCGAGTCGGAGCTTCCGGCTCGCAATAGCTCCCGGAGGTGGCTTTGGGGGTCTGCATCGGACCCCCTGTTACCAGCAGCCTTACGACTCGGACACAGGTGGAGACCCATGGGTCTACCCAACACAGGCATGTACGGAGCGGATGGCACCAACACGTACCCACTGTAGGGGGCGCACTTCTCCGTGACGTACCCATTCAGCCAACGGGAGCCCATGTAAGCGTTGTACGACCGGCTCTCATTGACTTCAATGGGAGGCCGACCGAACCGAGTCCGACTGCATAGGGCCGCATCGTACTCGCTCGGTCGGACTGCAGGAGTCCAGAACGGTCGGAAACCACCCCGGATCCGGCTCGGTCGGTGTGCTTTCCGACCGAGATCGGAATCGGCCCCTTAATAGCTTCAATAAGTTTATGTAATGTTGTCTGTCCTCTTCCAATTGTGGCTTGGAAGGCATTATGCCATCCTTCCACTGCGTTGTTTGTTTTGGCTTTTTGAGCCAAAGTACTGGCACACACATTCCACCATGGTATTTGAAATTTAGGTTGTCTACGATGCCCTGATCTATGTAACCTTCCCACCCAGGTGTCTTCGAAGTAGTCAAGCAGGGGACCTAATTTTGTTTCATTGGTTTGATAAAACGGACTTTATATTAATAAGTTGTAGTGATTGGCTACTTCAGGAGTAGGTACGTAGGCCAGGGCAATGCATTTTTTTATTTGGTAGGCAAAGTTGCTGTTAGTTGAACATTCTATGCTTAAAGTAGGTTTTTGTAGGTGCCTCCATATACTTTGGTAAAAATGGTAGTAGCACCCTTGTATTGCAGTGTGTGGGTAAAGTTTGAGTATTGCCTGTATCATTGCCTGTTCAATATCTATTATTATTCTTTGGGGATAGTAATTTTCTGTGAATTGTTTTATTGTAGTTAGTACTTCTATATAGATGGTGTTATTTTTATTAGGGAGCAATGCGTAAATGAATGGGATATTTGTCTCTTCAAATTCACTATGAATTGTTTACAGTTGCTAAAATGGTTTGGGACAAGCTTTAAAGGTTCCGTCCATCATCCACGTATTGCAGTTTTTAAGGTTTTGCAAATTAGAGTTAGTTGCAAAGATAATAATTATTTTCTTGTGACTTTTATTGTCATAGGGTAAGAATTTTTTTCTTTGTGGGTGATGGTGTACTCTGTGAGTATTTAGATTTCTCCAAATGATTGGGGGTGGGTGGAGTTGGATCTAAAGTTCTTTTCATTTTTGCTATTAATCTTTTTAAGTTGGGTATGGAAGGAAGTTGTCCTGTGACAATTTTTTATTTTTATTTGAGTACTTGTCTGCTGGGAACTTTTGCTTACTTCCCTTATTGTCTATAGGGCATCTCTCTTACTTCCACTTCAGTCACACTGGGGGGATGGTTGTGCTCTCTAACATTTATATTTAAATCTATTGTAGTAGCTCTTCCATAAAAGGCATTGGCATAATATTTGCTACATTTCCAATTAGTTTTATTTTCTATAACTTTTTCTTCGGTGTAAGTGTAACCCATGTAGGAAAGCATTAGTTTGCCCTTTTGAGATGTGATACATTTTGCACCTTCTGCCATTTTTGGGGTATATCTGAAAGATATATAAATATGTGTTTACTTAAATCACTGTTGTGAATCATAATAGTACTAGTATTATTACAAAATATAGAAAAAATACTTACATTAGTGTTTTTTTTACTTTTGTTGGGATTGTTTGCTGCTTGTTGATTTTTCACTGTTTTATTTTCTGTTGCTGTGAAAGAAATATGTTTATGTTAATTACATGTGAGATATATTTTTTATTTATTTGTATTGTTTTTTTATTTAGCATTGAAACAAATAATACTTACTTCTTGTATTTGATGATTTTGATTTTGTGGATGTTTTTTGTAGGTGCAGTTTGTAAAAGCTGTAAGAAAATGCATTTACTAGTTATGTTGTGTACTTTTGATATGTGTAATAAATCAGTTATTTACTTTCCTTATAGGTTACGTTTTACATTTATTATTCATACTATTTACTATGTTGAGTTGAATAAGGTACCTAATAATATATTTGTGTTGTTTTTTATCGGTTTGGTTGTATTGCACTTTAGTTTGTATTTAAAAATAGGGGAACATTTAATTATTTTAGTTATTTAAGGTAAGGATGTTGAGGCATTTATATTTAGAAAAAAGTGATGTTCTTACCTGAGTTGAAGTATAGTTTGATATAGTAGTTTTGTAGATTTTCTTTCTTTTCTGGTCTCTCATTTGCAAAGTAACACTCTCCCTCCTTGTTTGGCTGATAAACAGTAAAAATGTGTTTATTAATCGTTTGTTTTTCTAGTGTTCAGTTAATTAGTTAACGTTTTTTATTGGTTTGTGTGTTTTTAGTTTAAATTGATTGATTGAGATAAGTTATTTGAAATTTTTAGCAGTTACTTTTTAATTAGGTAAATATTTGTAATATTTATTTAATGTTTATATTTATGTTATTTGTTGTTATTTAACTTGTTAATAAATGTAATTTAAAAAATGTGTTGTTGTTATATATTTTCTATATGTAATTTTAGTATTATTGGAAAGTAATTTAATTTTATATTTTTAATGTATTTGTTAATTTGGGTTAGTGTAATATTATAATTTAAAAAATCATTTATTAATTTTTATATATGCTGTATAATGTATTACAATTATTTGGCTTATGTTAAATAATAAATTAATTGTATACAGTCTTTATTCAATTTTTAATGGTAGTATCAATATTATTTATATATATTTTAGCGATATTTGTGTCGTATATATTAGTGTTCTCTATATTTTTGTTGTGTTTCATTATGATTTCATTTTATCAATATTTGTGTTATCTATAATTTTGTTGCCGATATTTTTGTACTCGATATTTATTTAGGCTATTTTTTTATCGATATTTGTGTCATTTCTTGTTTAAGTATAGGGTGTCGATATTTATGTGTACGATATATTTACCGCAATATTTTTGTAGTTCAGTGTTTTTGCAGTCGATATTTCATCAGTGATCCTCCACCAGGTGTTTCTGCATGGACGCCAGGCGCCAGAGCAGTATCAGCAGGGCAGTGCTTGTCCTGGGGTGCTGATATAGCAGCCAGTACTCTGCCATTCTTCCACTACTCTAGGATATAGGGCAAGGGCTGCCACCAGCTGTGGTTTTAAATCTAGGCATATTTTATTTAATTTATTTATTTGATGAGTTTTTATATAGCACTGGCTAGACCTGTAGGTATCAGAGCGCTTTACATAGGGTTAACATAGGGTTAGCATATTTACACACGTTACAGCTGTTACATAAAAAACGTTGCGAAGAGAAGAAAACATAATTACATAATTATTTCTGTTATGAGCTTATTACAAACAGAGTACTGTGGTACCACGGGAGTGGAGGGGGAAAATGATGAAGGAAGGGATAAGGATCGGGACTGGAAGTAGCGGCCAAGGAGAATAGTATAAAGAGGGAGTGCAAAAATAGAGAAAGCGAGTCAACAAACCAGTAGGGTCCAGTAGATCAACAAAATCCAAGGCCAGGCCTCCAACCCTGCTTCAGGGAGTGTTAGAAAGGAAACAGGACAGGAGAAGGGGGCAAATGGTAGCATCCCGGTGAAATAGCAAGGAAGGGGGGTAAAGAGGTCCAAGAGGCGATCCATAAGGGCGATGACGACTCTAGGAGGGTACAAGGTGTGGATCGGCGGCCAGATTCAACCTGAGAGTCTGTAGAGACGACAAGGTGGCGGATCCGGTCAAGGACCCCAGACTTAGTGACAAAATGGTAGGAGGACGAGGAGAAAAACAGTCAGTTCAAAAAACCAACAAGGGAGCCAACCCCTAGAGCAAGGTTGGCAGGGGCAGAGCAGTCCTCAGAACTTGCGGGGAAAGGCTGCGGGATGGCGACCATAATCAGGTCAAAGCAGACAGGAGGCAGTCAGAGCTGGCCCCCAGGTAGCGACTTTGAGAGGGGAAGGCAGCAGCCGGATCAGGAGGGCGGGCAAAATCGGAAGGGAGAAAGGGAAAAACAAGTCCGGGGACAGGGCGAGCAGCTATTTCGGCACCCTTGATGCTAATAAATCAGGGTGACAGGTACCATGCATCCCAGCCGCGGTCCATAAGATGGAGAAGGGTGATGCCAGGCGGCCGTGGCTCATGTCTGGAGGACGGGCTGCTACCCAATCATCACCCCCGAAGCATTCAAGGCAGCCCAGCCGGGCATCCCCAGAGAAGATCAAGGATCCGCCATCAGCAAACCCCCAGAGGTTAATCGGACGATGAAGGGATTGAAGATCGAGGTGAGGGAATGAGAAAAAAAGAGTCCAGTCCAGAAGGAAGGCGAAGCCGAGGAGGCTATGGAGGCAGCAGCGGAGACCAGGTGGGCACGCCTCTCAGGGCTCGGAAGGCGAAAGCCAGCTCTGGGGTTCCGCGCTGAGTCTAGCTCCATCGACGGAAACTCATCAGTGAGGGGGATGGAAATAACAGTGGGGAGATGACGGCAACAGTGTCCCATATCCGGCTGGGTAGGAGATGGCTGAGAGAAAGAACCCGAGCCGGTCTCCTCTATAGCCAAATGAGTAGCTCCACCGGGCATCGGCCATATTGATCAGGATCTCTGCGGTCAGGACAAGGATCACTGTTCATCCGTGAGAATTCGAGACAGAGTCGCAGGAGTTGAAGAAGGGGCGAGCTGCTGACCACACAGTGCAGGTGAGCAGAAAGGATCCAAGGAGGGGGTGAATTTGAGGGATTTGAGCTAAAAAGGCGATCCCTGGCCGGGAGCTCCCGGACGGAGCTCCTCACCTGTCGGCCATCTTGAGAACATATGTGCTGCTTTTGCCCAATCCTAAATTAAGGATTTAATCTCCTTGTGTCTTCATTCCCTGATCTACGCAAACTGTCTTTCAAACCAGGTTCATCCCAATATTAATCTTCATATTTGTAAATGAATTTGATGAAAAAGTTATGTGATGAGCATCTGCATTTCTCATATTTACTCACACATTGGAAGTAAAAGAAGTTGCACCTGATGCAGTATTCTGATAGTCGCCTACGACTCAGTAACTTCATTGCTATTGTCTCTGGGGACAGGGAATTTCTGTGGTGAGTTTTCTACAGAAAACACAGATTTGTGTTACATCTTAGTAAGAAGGAGTCAAAAACTCTGCTGAGCAGCTAGTACATTACTTAGTATATTTATTGCAGAAGACAGGTTACTGGTTACTCAGTACCATGCCAGTCCAGGAGCAGCATCGTCTCTGCTCAGCCCACTGACACGGCCACACTCGGTGGCATTATGAGGTTGGCTGAGCACAGCAGGAAAGGGATGGCGAAGATAGCTGGCAGTAGATTTCAACTACTTCCTAATTCATTTCAAATGTTGGACATCTCCATTAGATTTGGAAGTTTTGAAAATTACCAAGAGTGCTTCTAGCTCTGCCTGAAATCTCATGAATAAAGTGGGCACAAGTTAACTTGGGTTCCTATTTATGGCTTCATGACAGTTCTGATGAGTGGCAGTTTGTTATGAGCAATGGAAAGCTGCGAAGCCAAGTCCCTTAGGGACCTATTCATGAGACGGTTTACGTTGCTCTTGTAAATGTAAATGTAAATGTGCTGGATTTGTAAAGCGCACGGCTGCCCGTAAGCGTCCCGGCGCTTGCTTAGGGAACCCGTCCTGGTATTCCCCTGTGAGAAACCCCGGCAGGGTGTCCACAAGGTGAAAGCCAGGCATCCCGCCGCGAGGGGCCGTAGTGGAGATTAAGCAAGCTATTGCCCAGAGTCGCAGAGTGTGACCCCGTGAGTTGAGTAGGCACCAGAGCGAGAATTGTCGAGTCCGTGGAATTTTGAGCCCGAGACCCGCCGAGGCGGGGAATCGAACCCTGGTCCACGGTCGATCTCAGCTTCCGGGTCTGCCACCTCTAACCACTGAGCCACGCTTCTCCACTCAACGTGGTGCAAGAGTCATGCAAACCTTAATTGTGATTTATGAAACCAAGCACAGCAACTTTACATGGCCCTGAATGGTGAACAACACTTACAACGCAACTTTTACATCGCTGAGCCTTTACAACGCAACCATTACAACGCAAACTATTACAACGCATTGCTCTGGGGGGGCGCTCTAGGATAGGGAATAGGTTAATTTATTATCCAATAACCTTCCCTAGTGTCCACGGGGACTGGAGTTGGAATAGTAAATTAAACTATTCACTATCCAGCACCCCAAAGCACTATGCGTTGTAATGGACTGCGTTGTAATACTTACGTTGTAAAGGCATGCGATGTAAATGCATGCGTTGCAATGTCATACATCCTCCCATGGTTTTTTAATCATTCTCAGATTTACCAGAACTGATAAACCTTGGAATGCGCCAAAAAGAGTCATCTTCTCAGGAGTAACAAGGAGAATTATCTTCATTTCTCCAGCACACATAGAAAGAGGGATATGCCTCTAAGGATTGTTTTTTGTGCAGGAAGCTATCCCTTTCTGTACAAAAACAATCAAGCATGCAAAGCAGTCACCCCAGCACCATTGTTCAAGGGTGCCTGCATTGGCGCTAGGCAGTCAAAAGGGCACAGACGCAGGGTCAAAGTCAGGAATGTGTTTTGTTTCCTTAAATATGGGCAAATTCCTGCCATTTCCCTGTCACAGTGTGCAGCGCAGCAAGGGACTTACTGCACTGCATGACAATTTCATAAATAGGCCCCTTGGTTTACTAGTGGAGGTCCTGTCTTTGCCCTCGAAATTTAAAGGTGATAGTGTCATACCTGGAAAATCATGCAAAATGGGCCGGATGTGATCAGAAGCAGAGACCATGGAGACCACTGATTTGTTTGTTTGTTTGTGGCTAAGAAGAGATGTGTATGAATAGCCAAAGACCATGACATCATCTAACAAAAAGGCTAACTAGAGATGTGTGAGGGGGATGGAGACCTTAGCATAATTGCACAAGGAATAACAAGAGATGGTTGCAGGGGGTGGGACCATAGCATCATTACACACAGAGAGTAATAATAGATGTATTATGAGGACTTAGACCATGGCATCATCACACAAATAGGCTAACTAGAGATGTGTGAGGGGGATGGAGCTTAACAACATTACCCAAAGGGATTAACAAGAGATGGTTGTGTGGGGCACGGCATCATTACGCAAAAAGATTAATAATAAATATATTAGGGAGACAGAGCCATGACATCCTTAAACAAGAGAATACTGTGAATGGACAGAGACCTTGCCATCACTTCACAGAGATTAATAAGAGAAGGTTATGGGGGGATGAGGGAGGGACCATGGCATCGTTATACAAAGAGTTGATTATACTGATGTGTGGAAAGATTACTATAATGAACACTGGAGCTTACTCTGTGTGGTCCACCGCTTCAGTGCCACAAATAACTAAAACAATAAATGCGAATCAGGGGAGCGCCAAACAATTTCAAAAAGATTTTTCAACCGTCCAAAATTTTATATACTTCACCAAGGAAATCTGGTGAGCTATGCGCCAGAATCCAGTCAAATTTCTATAAGATTCTTTGAAGGCAGATACATAAACAGCAGTTCAATATTCAAGCCCTGATGATGTCCTTTTAGGACGAAACGCGTCGGCTGATGTATTGTTTGGAATTTGCGTGGAATACGAATTATAATAATAGAGAAGAAGATTGTGACTGCTTTGGTTATATGGATTTTGAACTGTGATCATTGAAAAAAAGAAAAAAGAAAATAATCTTCTTCAATTCAACATACTGCCTAAGGACTTATTATTGGAAGACTCCAAAAATGTTGACGGTTGAAAATCTTTTTGAAATTGTTTGGCGCTCCTCTGATTCGCATTTATTGTAATAATAGATGTATTTGGAGGACAGAGACCATGGCACCATTACCGAAAGAGGCTAACTTGAGATGTGTTTGGGTTAAGAGAGCTTAACATCATTGGACAAAGAGATTAACAAGGGATGTTTGAGGGGGAAAGAGACCTTAACATCATTGCACAAAGAGGCTGACTAGAGATGTGTGAGGGGGATGTAAACTTTAACATCATTGCACAAAGAGATTGACGAGATGTGTGAGGGGGATGGAAACCTTAACATCATTGCACAAAGAGACTGACTAGAGGTGTGTGAGGGGGTTTGGAGAACTTAACATCTTTGCACAAAGAGACTGACTAGAGATGTGTGAGGGGGGTGGAAACCTTAACATCATTACACAAAGAGACTGACTAGAGGTGTGTGAGGGGGTTTGGAGAACTTAACATCTTTGCACAAAGAGACTGACTAGAGATGTGTGAGGGGGATGGAAACCTTAACATCATTACACAAAGAGACTGATTAGAGATGTATGAGGGTTAAGAGAACTTAACATCTTTGCACAAAGAGACCGACTAGAGATGTGTGAGGGGGGTGGAAACCTTAACATCATTGCACAAAGATGAGCAAGAGATAGTTGCAGGGGACCACAACATCATTACACAAAACTATTAATAATACATGTATTAGTCAGACAGAGCCATGACATCATTACTCAAAAAAGGCGAACAAAAGATGAGTGAGTGGACAGAGACCTTGACATCACTTCACAGAGATTAATAAGAGAAGTGTGTGAGAGGACAGGGATATTGACACCATTACTCAGATATTGACAAGAGAAGGTTGTCAGTGAACAGACCCCTGACATCATTACAGGAAGAGATAAACAAGAGATGAGTGAGGGGGAAAGGGACCTTGATATCCCTTTACAGAGGATCAGACATTTATTTATTTATTTTTAAAGTTTTCTATAGCGCGAACAAGATCTCGAGGGATATCAGAGCGCTTTACAAGAGAGGACATGAGTGTATTAACAGCAACAATTGGGAAAAAGAAGACCATACAATAAGCAGAAGTAAGCGGGTAACGAAGGGGGCAATAATATTCAGAATAAAAGAACTGTATCAAATGGAGATTAAATGGATATGTGTGAGAAGGATAGAGACCTTGAAATCACTAAACAAAGAGGTTAACAAGTGAAGAGTGTGAGCAGACAGAGGTCTTGACATCATTATACAAAGAGCTGAATGAGAAATGTGTCGGGGGCACAGACTATAATATCATTACACAAAGAGACTAACAAGATATGAGTGTAACAGGGGCAGAGACCTTGATCTCATTACATAAAGAGGCTAATGAAAGATGTATGATGGGTCAGAGATATTGACATCATTATATGGAGAAACTGATGAGAAATGTGTGTGGGGGACAGATACCTTTGCTTCATTCCACAAAGAGATTAACAAGAAATGTGTGAGGGGGACAAAGACAACAAGGAATGTGTGAGGGGGACAGAGATCATGACATAATTACACAAATAGGCTAACTAGAAATTTTTGTGAGGGGACTTACCTGCGGCTTCATAACACAAAGAGGGTAATGGGAGGTGCGTGAGGGGGAGAGCGATCTTGACATCATTACACAAAGAGATTAACAAGAGATTGGGGAGAAGATGTGGCCCAACGGCTAGGGTGGTCGACCTCAAATCTGGGGAACCGGTTTCGAGCCTCTGCAAGGACTCGCAACATCCTGTGATTCTGGGCAAATCACTTAGGGCCAGATGTAGGAAGCCTAATACCGGTCGGTAACGGTCGAAATTACCAAATTTCTGCCTTCACCGACCGGTATTAGACATTTGAGATGTAGGGCCCTAATTTAACCACATTGGTGCTAAGGCAATTCCCGCTGGGTGCTGAACTCTCCAGATTTCCATTGTTCATGACAAGGTCAGCTCGTCATAAGCACATGAGCAGTGCACTGCATGACGAGCTGACCTTGTCATGAGCATGGAATGGGTTAAGGATTCAGTAATTTACCGAATCGGTAATTTAAGGAATCGGTAAATTACCGAATTCTTAAATACCGATTCGGTAAATTACCGAATCCTTAATGTAGGAAGCACTCAAGTGAGTGCTTTTCACTTGTAAGGATTCGTTATTTACCACCAACTATAAGTTGGTGGTAAATAACGAAAACCGTTAAAAAAGCAATTTTGTGCTTTTTTAACAGTGCCATGTGGCAGACATACATTAGGGCATGTATGTGTGCCACATGTGCACCCATGCACTATTCAGGGGTGTAACAGGGTGTCAATGTGACACCCTCATGTAACGTAACTGGTGCTATGTAAAGCGCTCTGATAACTGATTCGGTTCGGTTCTAGTTCGCGCTATATAAAACTCTGCCCAAAAAAAAAAAATGCCCGTTCAGAAATTACCTATATGCAATACATGTGGAGAGCAATTCGATCTCACTGCTTTTCATTTTGTTTGTCCTAGAGTAATAATCTTTCCTGGTGCAATAATATTTCAGCAAAATAGAGTTAACCTGAATTGCCCCATTTTGTGTTACATAATCAGCAACACTTGATAAATGATGTACCTCTTTTTTGCAGGAGTGCAAAGTTTCTATAATATGATTCCAGGAGTCTTAATTGAAATACGTATCACAAATTATTTCAGTAAAGTCTATCACACTGTATCGCTGCCCTGTTTAGTAGGTAATGTGCTTTCATATTGCATACACTTAGGGACAGATTTACTACTTCTGGCGCATCTCTGCCAATCAGCAGGGATGCGGCAGAAGAGTTGCGGCGCATCTGCCCACCCGTGCGCCACTACTGATGCGGGCGCACGGATGGGCAGATGAGTGTCGCAGCCCCCGGCGGATTGGGGACGCATTGTTGGAGTTGTGTCGTAAGTGTGACGCAGCTCCAGCAAGGCTCGGGGTGCCCCTATTCCTACCATGCTGCATCAATTCTTACGCCTGCTTCAAGCAGGCGCAGGGTTTTGACGCAGCATGGCCTTAAAAGTGACAGAGTGAAATCTTGTAGATTTCACTCAGCCACTTTTAGGCAGCATTCCTGCGCCGGAACCCCCCCCCCCTGCGCCAGGACACCCACATGTGGTGCAGGGCTTTACAACGTGACGCATCTCCCAGATGCGGCACGTTGTAAATACCCCTAAGCATAGCGCTGGCTTTGCACCATCGCAGTGGCGCAACGGCGGCGTAAATGTGGCGCAAGGGGCTTGTAAATCTGCCCCTTAGAATGTACATTTTCTCTGTTTCCACATACTTTCCAAGCTCTCACAGAATGACGCACAGACGTTGAGCTCCATTTCAATGGTCATGTGTCAAATCACTCAGACTCGTCCATTTACTCTGTTTTTGACCCAGGCCGAAGGTTTCCCCCTCCGGTGAGTATTTCACTGATTATAATTACCATTTACAATCTTGTCATATCTGGCTGTGCCCTGGACCAGAGGGCGCGTCAAAGGACAGCGGCAGCTGCCACAGAACCTTTGCGTGCGTGACGGCGTACATCAAGATGGACGCCGATTCGCCTTGTCCGGCCCGACTTGACGCTAAGGGTAGCCTTTTTCTTCCTCATTCCAGGTATCACCGCTGTATCCGCGCCATCTTTTTTTGTGCTAGGAATAAATTAGAAGTGAATGCAAGCAGCGGGAGCACCAGTTCCCCCTGAAGGCCTCATTCATCCAATTGCAGGTGGAAAAGACAGGTAACAAAACCAGAGGGAACTGATGTCAAATCCGTAACTTATATTTTCAATTTGTGCCACTGATCAGAAGGCAAAATAAAGAGAGTTCATGTGTAGATCCCGTAAACCGACATGACAATGTCATATAGCATTGCAGTTAATTAAGCGCAGAATATCTTGCAGTATAGGTATGCCTTCAAGGGATGCTGGAAAACAGAGATTCCAGGGGGTTGCTGGTGCTTTGTTAAGGAGAAAGACCACTGATTGGTTTCCAACTAGCATACCCCGTTCCAAATGTGATGTGAAATTATATATTTTGTGTCAGGTAGGCAAGAGAGCGCGGGTGCCTTTTGACAAAAATATGTGACATCCCCCGTCTCTAAGAAGCTGATAACCACCGCTTCGTTTATTGCTTCATATCACCCGTGGCATGTGAGCGTTTCCTGAAGAAACTGGTGATTCGTGGGTTTGTGGTGCCCTGGGGCTGGTAATAGCGGAGTCTTTACTGCAGTGTGTCGCGCCTCCTCATCAGAAAGGTGCAGGGCCTGGCTTGCCTTCCCACCTTACAGAACACTTAGCCAGGTTTTCAGTTTGGCCAAACAAGCAAGCACATTATACTCTGAGGTCAATGAAATATGAATTTGACGTATGCATATTTATTTCGATAACAATATGTTTCTTACCGTGATCCAAATTTTTATGATTTTTTCATCCTGAAATTTCAGTTAACTCAAATTCCGACTGCAGTATTTACTGACATTTTTTACGAACCTTAAATGTATACAAACATGTCTCATCTGGCCACCAGAATTGGCAGTCTTTTTAGCTTCTGATGGCAACTGAATATGGTTAACACTTGGAAAGAGAAAAGTGGTTTGTGTTTTTCACAGACGAACTGCGTTCAGATTTGGAAGCATACAGCCTTATTCATCAACGGGCCGTTTTGCGAGCCCCTAATAGCAATTCATAGCGAATCGCTATTAAGGACTCGCAAAACGGTATTCATGTAGGAATTGCTAAATAAATAGTGATTCCTACACAATCCTTATTTGCGAGTAGCAAATTGCTAATCGCAAATAAGGAATAACTCTCCATGCATTCCTATGGGCCAAAGGCCCATAGGAATGCATGGGGAGTTATTCCTTATTTGCGATTAGCAATTTGCTACTCGCAAATAAGATAGCGATTTAAAGGGTGCCAGGGGTGTCCAAAGGACACCCTGTAGCACCCCTTAAATGCAAATTGAAACAGATGTTGCGCACACACATGTCCAAAGGACATGTGTGTGTGTAACATGCAACTTAGAAAAATGCATTTAAATGCATTTTTCTAAGTTTTTGCTATTTACTGAGAGGTCTGACCTCTCGGTAAATAGCGGCCCAAAATTGCATTTTCGCAGTTTTAAAATGCTTCATGAATTGCATTTAAGGAATCTCAAATAGAGATTCCTTAAATTCAATTCTTCGCAAATGTGCGAATTCTTAAATAGCGATTTTTGCATTTGGGATGATGAATCCCAAATGCAAAAATTGCACTCGCAAAAGGCAAGATTCTGAGAATCTTGCCCTTTGCGAGTGCAATTTAGCTTGATGAATCAGGCGGATAGTTGCAAACGTCCGAGGCTCACCCCCTGAAATGAGACCAGCATATTTCATTACTTTGGTCACAAATGTTTGTTGCCTAGCTTACTGGCACATCCATTTATTGAAGTTGTTCAACTTCAAATGGTACCATTTTTAATTTGTTTTAATTTATCACATTTTCTGCAACAAGAGAAGAGAGAATACATAAAATGTATTTGGAAAAGGAAATAGAAAAGGCAGTTCAGTTGAAGTAAGTAGTCTGTATTACATCACTATTAAGATATCTTTTCTTGATTGTCCTTTTAAACCATTGATGACATACCCAAAGGTTTAGAAAAGTGGAAGCGGCCTAGATTGTAAATATCAGCTGCACGATTTGGGGGAGCAGACAACGATTCAGGGTATGACTACATGCTCCCCCAATGCCCTTCAACATGCCTATTTTTTTATGTATTTATATATATAGATCAGCCACTGTCCCTTTATAAAGAGACGGGACAAAATGAGCGTTTTATGTCCAAAAATGGGGCTGTTGCTCCAATTTTTTACCAGGAGTATGCGAAATTCTCATAATTTACTTTCTTTTAATTATGCAAAATTGCAAGTAATTACGAAATGCAAATTCATCTATATTTTAGCGTGAAGTGTGTCATCGTGGTAATTTTTGCCGTGGGGAGGCATTTAAACAGCACTGCCAACAACAACCCCTTGCGTTCTGTTTTTCCTGTGTGTTTACTGCAATTGTACATAATTACGCAAAGTGGGCTACTGGCGTAATTTTGGAAAAAACTATGTAATGAAAAATTCCTGAAATTATGCGTATTGCGCAGGATTCGTTTCAAATTTCTCCCGGGCCTATTTTTCTTCCCACTGCAGAGGAGTACAGGTATCTAACGACAAGTTTGAGAACTTTGGAGTGATGTCATATGGAATAAATAAGATTTAATGAACACATGGGGCAAACAGGACGGTATGTTGATGCTTTGCGCCTTAGTGTGAGTAACAGCGCAGAGAGACATCAAAACAGAGCTTTGGGATACGTAGAGGTGTTAGTACTCAGGGCTGTAGTATTTATAGAATGGGGGCTACAATAAAATAAACAGCATTTTGCTAATGAAAGGATGGTCAGCTGCCCCTCACGGGTCACCGTCGCTGCCTTTGCACATATTTGGAAGGATTCACATGCGGAATCCTTACCTCATATTCGTGGAAAAGGGATTATATGAATCCTCGTGCATGCCATTCATGACAAAAATAATTTTGAAAAAAAAACATTGTACCTGTGATGCACTTCTTAGTCTGAAGAAAAGAAAGATTTTACTGGATACAAACTGGGTGGACACTGCAGAGGAACTAAAACGTCGGCCTGGCTGAGATTTAAATTACACAGGCATAATTCATGTAATTTCAGAAATTTTACGGTACACTTGTAAATTAAAATTCCCAAAATAACGCCATTACACCACTTTGCATAATTACTCAACCTTTGGGGTAAGAATTTACTGCAAGCTTGCTATCATGCAGGGCACAAGTCCTAAAAAAAGAAGTGGGGTGACGCTGTCACCGGAAGTGACGTCACGACAGGAAGTGAGGTCACGAAAGGTGGCTTGCACCATCGGGCTCATTGCCTCCCCTCGCTCACCCCTTAGATGCGATTGCATCTGAGAATTCAGCACGTGAGCAGCGTGCTGTGAGATCCGAGTTCCTCGTCCTAGAGAGGCCAAAGAGTAAAGTCCAGCTGTTTGGCAGGAGGGACGGCGTCCACCCGTTAAAATAAGTGGGGGGACGATGTCCACCCACGTGGTACCCCAACTCGAGCCCTGCTATCATGGTAAAAATGTACCACAAAGACCGAGGAACAAGAGAACACGAGTGGCTGTTGTATGCAGTACTTTTGTTAAATGCATCATCGCTGCAAAAATTGACGAGTACCTAGTAAAATGTAGCGCAAAATGATAGAATTTAATTTCTTGTAATTAAGTGCTATTTTGCATAATTTTTCCGAAATATCAAATAATTATGTGAAAGCAAAAACATGAATATCACACACCTCTACTAATATTATCAACTTTTAGGGGGTCATGGAACAAATGTAATGCTAAACCCTCTGCAAACCACTCTTTGGGTAATCTGGCAATGAAGGCACTGACACAATCTCGGAATCAGTAGGAATGTCAGACATTTGGCACTTGCTGTAGCACAGACTGCACTCCAGTGGTTCTTTGGAATGAATTCTTTTAATATAGGGGGATAATTTCAAACATCATATGCTGTATGCGAACAATATAATATGTGTGGACTCTTGTCACATGAAAAAACAGGATGTTATAAGTACATGATATTGGGACATTACTTAACAGCACATTGTGCATTTATTATTTCTTATATTTTTACTTTGAGAAACAATGAGTAAAAGGGCCTGGTGTAAAGATTACCGGGGAGCCCGCCTTCCATCAGGGTGCTGGAGGACATTATGTCCCTATGCTGATGGAATTACCACCAGCCATATCTAGAGATCATTGCCTGCCCATGGGTGATCTATGAGGTTTCAGAAAAATTGCTGTCTGCTGTCGGCATTATAAGTAGGCCTGGGCGGTAAATTCTGTTCCGCTCGCGGCACATAGGTAATTTCGCTTTCCGCAGAGAATGCGGAATTGCCAAAAATTCCGCGATCTGCAGCTTCGCGGAATTTTTGGCTTGTTATGGCTTTCAAAATGCGTGTTCACGAGATATTTCCCCCCCAAGCACGCAAACAGCGTTCGCACGCAGGAAAAAAGCATCGCGAATGGGCAGAACAAGCAATTCCACGTGTTCGCGGAACTCTGCGTGCTCACAGAGATTTTTTACCGTTTCGCAGATCTTTGTGTAGCGAAACTATGTAAATTCCCCCCACCCCTAATTATAAGTTCGGTGGACAGCTGGAGTCCTTCAAGCTGAAACACACCAAACGTTTTGTATTTTTTCAAAAGTAACTCTCCAAACAGGAGCTTTACGACAATGAAGCCTGTATGGCCACCAATGTAAATAAGACTATCCGCCTGGCACTTAATAGGGCAGATGAACTGAGGATGTGATGACAGGCTACTCAGTCGCATTTGTGGTGGAGTAACTGTCCCCCAAACTCTAAATGAGACCCAACATGTTTTGCCTAGATGCACAGAATCATTTGGTGAAGTGCCAAGGCTATAGTTTGAAAGGACATCAACTTAGTCACTAGACCAAACCTCTTCTTTCAATAGCACACTCCAGCTCACCAATAAAAAGGGCAGAGTTGAATAAAAAGATGTTTTTCACTATTGAAAACAGGCAAAAGCATTTTCACATAATATGAATTATTCTCAGCCTGTATTTCTCTTTTACATTTTGAGCCTAATTCGCAAAGTCACTTATGCAACTAAATTCAACATATGAACATATAAATTCATAAGTGACTCAAAATGTTATCCTGCTTCATGAAATCAGAATTATGAGAATTTCACACTTCCAATTGGAATTTGTGACAACAGTTCAGTCAGCATGAGGAATTATAACATTTGTAAATGTATTGTTAGAGAACGTTTTGTTGTTGTTCCCAGAAGGCACTTCGTGCCAAAATGAAGGTGAACACCCACAAACTAGGGGATTCTCATGCCTTTAGTAGGTAGTTTTCTAACTGAGAAAAGCTTACTAATTTACTTCTGTAAAAGGAGTAAGTATGTTTCTTGGGTCGGAAAGTGTAGCGGAAACCGGTTATTCATGGGGAAGTTATTGTCCCTATGGAGAAACCAAAACCAGCTATCTATGCAAAGGCAATTCAGCATCCGATGCCCATATGCAGAATTTTCCAACTTTTGGCAATTTCTCAGGACCAAAGTAAACATGTGAATGCTGATGGAAAGCTATGACTGTCATTGTATGCAGCTGTTCTCCAGGGATTCCATATGCATCCCATGAAATTAGCAAAATTTCTCTGAACACACGAGGAAATCTAGCAGCATTTTTCAATACCATTTGGGAATAGGATCGATTGGAGTGATTTGTCAATGAACTTTGGTTTATTCCACGTTCCCATGATCTGTTACTTTTTTTGTGATCTTAACATGTTTCCCACACTCTTATCATTTCCTTCCTATTCTGAGATCATTTGTGGCCGAGTAGGAGAGCTTTGAATTTAACTTCGACTTGACACAGATGGGGATATTGCTAGATACCACCAAATGACCATCTTTAGCATTGATGGTTTTCCATGTTACGTCTGCACAATGACCGCTTCAGAAATCAATTCTGTGACTGCAGAGGAAACTTTTCTCATGTGCTAAATCATGGTTGTGTCATGTTGGCGAACAAGAAGCAATTCGTCCCAGATGGTCAAGGTATCCATACAAGATCATTCTGCATGCAAGAAATCCAAATGATATTAGAACATTGGAATGTTGGGGCCTATACTGAAAACAATGGAGTGCTCTGGCCGGTAGAACCCCGGAGCTCCAACATTCCAATGTTTTTTCACAGCTCTTGCTGTGAACAAAAGACCTCATGGAGCCCGAGGGGATTTCAATCCCATCAGGCTCCATGAGGTGTTTATTTTACAAATTTACGATGTTCGAATAGCCTTCGAGCTTTCTGTAGTGGGCTCTACTGGCCATTAAAGGCCTGCTCCCTTGTTAAAGGCCAGCTCCTTTGGCGTGGGCCTTTGACACTAGATTGGGCCTTTAATGGTCGGGAGAGCCCACTACAGAAAGCTTTAAAGCTATTCGAACTCACATAGGTCTTAATTAGCCGGAATATGTGTCTTGTCTCCCATAAAGTGCTGTCCAACGTCCCTTGGAATTCCTAAAGGTGGGACAATACAGCTGATTACAAGTTCCTCCCGAATATTTCACCTGCTTCGACCAGGTGAAATGCTTGGGTGAAACACCACAACTACCGTGGTCTCGCACAATTTGTCCGGTTGGATTACAGGGACACTCCTAATGAGTGCCATAATGTTGAATACCGCCAGGTCGTCCTGAAGTCTGAATTCTATTTCTAGCAGGAAACATAAAGTACAAAGGACACTTTGTGCAGGACGCGCCTTTAAAAGGCAGCCTGGAGGCAAGGAGATGAACTGTGGAGATAGTGCACAAATGAAATCCTGTGGGTGTATTCTTGTCATCACTATGAAAAAAGTGGTGGTGCTCTCAGAGGAACCAGTCATAGGTACAGAACGGAAGTCTCAGCCCAGAGACGAGCGGTGTCATATATGGTGAACAAATAAGTAATTGCTTTGTCTGTAAAATAATCCAAAACAGAATAAATATGTGACTTTTAATCTTCAAACCAAATTCATTGCCTGCATCTGCTCACTGACTAAGGTCGACGTTTCGTTATCAATACAGAGGAATTCATAGTCTTTAATGATAAAGTGGCAGACACAGGCTCCTTTTGGGATCACGTCCGCCAAGAAGTGAGGAAATGTAACACACACCGCACACTACACCTGAGCATGTTTTGAAAGGCTCCACCTGACATTTTCTGTACTATTTGTTCGTTCAGGACTAATGTTTGTTATAAATGTTGGATTTCTGTTTTATTTAATATATTTTACAATAGTTTGGATCATTTATTTCGCTTGATCTTGGATTTCATTTAATTTATTTTGATTTCCGTATAGGAATATATATATATTTCTGTTCCTCACCCTCTTATTAATTGCATTTCCCTTTCATTTTTCCTTTTTTTTCTCGCACCTTTTGGATTGTTGTTTCTTGATGGGAATCTCACATGCCCCAACACTATGTTTACCTAACTTTGTCTTCTTTTTGTTTGTTAGTACTCACTTTGCCCCCTAGCATCCCATTAAGTTATTCCATTCCCTTATATGATACTTACCCTTAACATTACTTGTTTAATGTTTCCAGGTCATTCAATTTTATGACAATATTTTAAATATCGCAGTTCCAAGACCCTGAGATGTTTGTATTCGAAATAACTTACATAGAAATAAGCAAGTCACCCTTTCACCCTACGTGTTTGTGATGGGAATGTAAGAGGAGACAGGTGGTAGTTGTAAGTCTACAGATGCTTAGTACAGTAGGCAGAGCTCACTATGGTAACAGAAGGGTGCAGAGGAATGCCTCACACTGTAGTAGAGAAATTAGGTAGCAGCAGGTGGTTTATAGCAGCGATTGAGATTAAATTGACCACACAACACAATGGGGACTAATTGAAGATTGTGGTAGTGACTATGTATCAAGGTGGAAAGGAAGAGGGTGCACTACAGAATGTCAAGTTTTAAATAGAGTTCAGCAAAAATATTGTGTCTTACCACAATGTTATCAGTAAATATAGGTAGGCTTAGATGTACTATTCTTATCTCCACATCTACGTACCTTGTTGCATCTTTAGGATATGCAGATTGGGAGATACGAATAAGAAATCTATACTTACCTGTATTTACTTAACCTCACAATATTGTGGTAAAAGAGATTCTGGACAATATTTTTGTTGTTTATGTTCTGAATTACAACTGGGACTGAGGCAGCATGCAGAGGAATCTACCAAACAAAAACTGCAGTAAACGCATGTAAGGTGTTTTTCTTGAGAGCACATGATTAATCCCAATAACAAACAATATCATTGGATTTACCACTAACCTTGGATCCAGAGTAGAGTGCTACTCATTGTACAGCGCTTTAATGCCTCATTAGAAGTAGTAAGCACTATATAAATGCAATTACAGTATAATACAGACACAGATGCAGGAAGTGGCAAACGACATACCGACTGTAACTAACTTTGATAGAGGGTTGATGATCCTGCCCTCCTGGCAGTGGAACTGGGCATTTGTTCGCGCTTTATAAATTGGTCATTCATTCATTCATTGATTTATACATATGCCTGTCACCCAAAGCACTCAAAGCCAATAAGTAAGAAGTGAGAAGTGTCTATGCCTTTAATAGCACGATACAGGATGTGGCGGCCCCCAGTGGTGGAAGAAAAACAACATAGAGCAGCTTAAGGCAATGGTAGAGTTAGGTAAGCCGCAGTATGCATAGACAACCCATCTCAGCAAAAGACAAAGACAGCAACAGTCAGGCCAGTAGCAGCAGCAGGAACCACTGGCCACCTAGTTCAGCAGAATACAAATTCTGAAATGGATAGGTCTGTTAGAGCAGCACCATTCAATAGATGACTTGCAAGGCACAGAAAATGACCATTGAAGGAAAGTGCAGCTGAGGACAAAGGCAGGAACTGGCTTAGCTGTAGCATCAGCAGAATGCAGAGGGTGGCAATGTACCTAATGGCCCATACCGTAGTAAGGAGACAGCTGACCATCCAGTACCAGAGAAGAAGAAGAAGGCAAACTTGGGCCTCCATGTGGCTGGATACTGGAGGTGCTATAGTACTCAGCTGCTTCCGGGAGAGTGAGGAGGCAATGGGATCTTTATTGTTGGAAGGAGGAAACTGAAGCACATCCATTGCAGGAACATGGAGACTGACCCATGGCACTGGGGTGTAGGTAGAGACTGAACGCCGATATGGGCAGTGGTGTGAGTAGCACTGTAGAGGATAACAAAGATGGTCTGCACCCCAGCGATTCACCAATGTAAGGGCTGGAACTGAAATCAAAATCACTCCTGGCAAACATGTTGAAACTAGACCCAGCCTGTAGTAGGCCATGACAAGTGCTTAAGTTGAGCCGGTGCTTTTCTCTGCTTGGCACAGCACTTAATTCTCAATACTGGCACTAATTACAGTCCACCACATGGTGCCACTGTCTGCCTATTTTTAGATGAACACAACAACATTATGTAATAAATCATTTTACATTAACATTATTAGTATCTGCCACCCATGCTGTTTTAAAGATTTGGGTGGCCTGGAATAATCTGTATTGTCACAATTGTAGGAGTATGAAGGTTAGTAGTTGTGCTGGTAGTGTCGTTGGCAGCGAAGTCTGGGACAATGGGTGTCCTCCTGAGAAGGGCCATGGCACTTATTTTTTTTTTTTACACATTAAACACTGGCCATAACTAGATGACACCAAGGGGGCATAGTTGGGTCCTGGCAGCCCAACCTGTTAAAAAAGCAGCCCCTAGCCTTCGCCAGCAAGGGAAATTCTAGAGTAGGAAGTTTAGCTCTGCACCCGGTGAAAACCTCAGACAAAGAACTTCTTTTTCTACCATTGGATTTTGAACAAGTCAATCAGCCACTAGCCCCTGTGGCTGTTAGGCTGGTAACTCCATACTTGTAGGGACTCACAAAAACGAACCTATACTCCTCAGAATGGCCTTACGTGTGGCCACAAGACTGGTTACTTGGAGGTCAAAGTTGATGACGTCACCCATTCTAATCTCTCTGACATGGCTCCCCATTGAAGCATCAAGTCTCCTCAAATCTGCCTCCTTCAAGCAAAAGGCACTGCACAGAGGCACCCCTATGAACCACTTGAAGAAACTGCGAATCTCAAGTGTCCAGCACCAGCCATTTGAAGAAGTCCAAATCACTGAATCAGTCATTCTTCGGAAGGGCTTGTATCATTTCCCTCAAAATCGAGCCTATTGCATCCTTCTAAAGATTCAAAATTGAACTAAAAAAAAAGAAATTTTCAACTTCCCTTCAATATAGACACAGCATAGATTGCCCGGCTACGAGGCTCGCCTTTAGACACAGCATGTACTGGATAGCTGGTAAGATCAGCCAAATGTACAGCACCGCAATTACACAAATTACAGCGCCTTGAGACCCTCAAGGGTGAGTAGCTGCGCTTTACCAAACCCAGTGCTTAATTTGAGCCGGGGCTTTCCGGTGCTAAGCACCGGCACTTAATTGGTTTCCGGTGCTTGGCACTGGCATCTAATTGTCAACACCATACCTAGAACAGTCTACCACATGGTGGCGCAGCTCATCTAATTTAGAGATGAGAAAAACAACAGTTGTTTAGGAATACAATATACATTAAAATTGCAAATACCCGCCTCCTCAGCCATTCCTTTAGATTTGGGGACCTGAAATAATCTGAACCGGCGCATTTACATGCAAGAGAGATGATTAGCAGTGTTTTTGGCAGCAATGACAAGGGCGATGGGTGGTGTAAGCTGCATTGGCCTCCTGGTCAGAGCCCTGGCACTTAATATTTTACAAATTAAGCACTGATGTCCAAACCTGGTTGATTGAGAACACAATGATGTGAATACTGTACTCTGTTACACCTTGTTGGACACACACTTAGGTCAAAGCGCTTTATTACCAGCGCGTCTTATCCGCTTCATACAAAACTGCCTACTAAATACATGAATAAATAAATAAGTAAGTACATAAATAAATAAATACATCAAGCAACTCAGTCTTCTTCCATCAGTGTGCACGCCAGTAGCAACAGTGACATTATGGGACATCTCTGTCAGATTAGTTATTGATAGATTCCGCCATTATCTATCTATCGCCTTTCCCTTGGGGGCACACGGCGCCAATGTTCAATAAATAGAAGTGTTGATGGCTGCCGTGGGCGGCGAGTAAACAGCACCAGGTCAGCGCATCTCACGTGAAGCGGTCCTTCTGTCATGCCCCACGCACATCTCTGGGCGGGGCCGGGGCAGAGAGGTGCCCCCCAACACACATTGACGAGCGCCACCGATGCAATGCGGAGTGACACCGCGCAGCGCGCCAGGAAATCCAGGTCACGCGCTAGCTTTCGGTTTCGCGACTAAAGACCTGATTTGAATTTTTATGAGATAATTAATGAGTTGAAAATCCAACAGGAAGCCTGGATTGGGAGGAGAAAAAAAACACATTTGCAAGTGTTGAAAACGGGGTATACCTCCGCTCAAGAAAATGTAAATGGGCTCACCGTGGCACGGGAGCCGTCGCAGAAAGAGCAACACACAGAGATTTCTGAATAAAGACAACCTTATTAATATGCAATTAGTCGGTTCAGTACATATTCCTTGCTTTGTTCTTTGCAATCAGGGCTCCCACCTAATTATAGAAAGAAATGCTTGTATGTATTAGCATTCCGTTCCCCGGAAGAAGGGGACGTCACCCCCTCTGCGCGCTCGCTGGCAGGGTCATGTTCGCCTCAGAATAATTGCTACGACACCGCCTGGTTTTCCATGTTGCGGGGGAGATCGTGACCCCGTTACCGCGTGTGGCTGATCCCTGTTTTTCTGCACCCGCCTCCCCCCAGTAACACACGATTCTACTGTAAACCTCTCCTCAGTGAGACGTGCACTATTTATGAATTTACTGTATTTGGCGCATGCGCTTTGAGGTGCCCTTAGTCAACGCTGCGGGGGGGTCGAGAGAAAGAGACGCAATCAGGGCTTAAAAAGTGCCAGAAGCAGTTTTTAAAACCTTCCCTAAACAGCAATGGGCACCTAGCTAACACTTTTTGTGTTTGCGTAAAATAGTAATCAATGCTCGCCAACAATACCGCAAAACCCTAATTGGGCTAGGCGCACCTGCTCGAAGACGTTGTTCTTACTTCCATTGGACTATCATTTGTTATAGTTCTTTTTTTGTGCAACTGTCCCTGAATATGCGATCATTCCTGTTTTTTACTCCTACTTGATGTCGATTTTGCATCTATGTCCTTCCTCCCATCCTAGAGTAGTTGGCCTAACGGCTAGGGCGCTCGACCTCGGACCTGGGGATCTGGGTTCGAGTCTCAGTAACGGCGCCAAAAACCTCCTGTGATTCTGGGCAAATCACTTAATCTCCCCGTGCCTAAAGTGAATGCTGTCCTCATGTAACGTAACTGGTGCTATGTAAAGCGCTCTGATACCTGATTCAGTTCGGGTCTAGTTCCCGCTATATAAAACTCTGCAAAGAAAAAAAAAGCGCTCTGATATCCCTCGGGATCTTGTTCGCGCTATATAAAACTTTATAAATAAATAAAGGTACCACAGTGTGTCCAAGGTAGGGATATCAGTGAAGGATACCTGTCAGGTTTTCAGGGTGTCACATACTTCAAGGGCTTTCTTATGAGTACAGTGGTCCTCAGAACCTCCGTGCTCGTGGTGACGGTCTGACAACCACCACCATTCCGGATCGGCCCACAGTATTCTGAGTGTGGCAGTCGGAACTCCACAGGACCGCCATCTCCGCCGGGGATCCTGGTTCCTGTGGTGGGTGCACAGCGGAAAGGGGAAGAAATATGCTGGTGGTGCCGCTGCGGCTTTCATTCGCGCCACCCCTTTCATGGCGGTGAGGCCGCCATGAAAAGGGTGGTAGACATGGAAGTAAGGGGTCCTTAACAGTGGCCCTTGCCACTTCTGGGTGCATGCAGAGGGGCACATGTTGGTCCCCACTGGAATTGCACCCTTGTTCCTGCACGGTATGGCAAGTAGAACATGGTGCATGCCACACCATGCAGGAATGTGCTGCAGGCGCTGTCACGGCAGTGGCCTGCAGTTAAGGCTCTGCTATCATCCTTAAACACCCACCGCCGGGAGATCACCGCAGTCAGAGCTGGACTGGGAACCAAAACCGGCCCTGGCAAAGTGTTCGGCCAGCCCCCAGGGGGGGTTGGGGGTGTGACCGAGCTCTTTGCCAGTGCCGGTTTTCGGCCGAGTTTGTTACACGGCCGATTTTGCAGCTTTGCTGCAAAAACGGCCGTGTAACAAAATGGCTCCCAGGAGCCCAAAACCGGCCCTCACCCTTGTGGCCCACCGGGGGATTGCCCCGTGCCTGCAACGGCCAGTCCGGCACTGACCGCAGTACCACCAGCCGGCCCTATAATCTGGCAGGCGGGCACACAATGGGCTTGGCGGTCCTCCTGTTGGCGCAGTGGCGACGGGCCAACAGAAGGACCGCCAAACTTGTAATCAGGCCCTAAGTGTACAGTCATTCATATGACTATAACCCATTCACATAGCCAATTGTTGTGACCGTCATGAACACGCCCAATCAATATATTGAGGCTCCCTCAAAAGGTCTTGACAAACTTCAGAACTTTCACTGTCAAAGATCCCAATGACCCATCAACTAGCTTGCGGTGGGTCATCAGCTTCTACCATTGGCCCAATTCTATCCCTTACCATAAATTTGGGAGGAGTTCACCCAAAAATGGGCTAAATGTCCTAGATTGTGCTAGATTTTTACTCTGATCACCCTAATAAAAAGAAGTTCCAGATGTATTGGTTTACTACAGGTTTACTGCAGTGGCAGCTGGCATGGAACTGGTTGGGGGAGGGCAGGGGAAATAGGGTGAGGGGGTTAAAAATAAAGAAATAATTGTGCCTGATTGTCAAGTCTCACCTCTGCTGTCCCTCTGTTGTCTCTCCAGGCCAGAACAGGGAAGCATGAAACACGTGGCTCCCCATAACCTATCACAACTCTACAATGCAGTGTTGTGATTGGTCTGAGCACCGTGGTTCGGGGGCCAGCGAGGGATTGGGGGCCTGGGCATGTTCTCCATGCACGGAATGGCGGTCTCACCTCTGCTTTTCAGCAGTGGAAGTAAAAGTAAAATAATAATAACTAAAAGCTATTATCCTTTTATTTTTTCCATATACAGGTGCGGCAGATTTGCCAGGTGGTACTACGTAATGAACAGGGGTTCTGCCCAAATTACCCTCCCATACCTGGGCAAGGAGCATCACATGGATGAAAAAGTAGAAAGAAAGGTACTGAGGGAAAAATAAAGCAAATGCTACTTCAAAACAGGATACAGTTTATTAACCTGTTTTCTTCAATATTTTTATCAGCAATAAATGATATGATTTTTAAGAAGGACAATATAATGAATCTCAGAGAAAGAGGAGACCAGAATATATACAGTAATCAAAACTTATAATTGCAATATATACAGAATATATACAAATGTGTACCCTAAACAAAAAGAAAAATAGGGGGGAAAAAACACAATTAATTATCTGTCGACGCAGTCGCGGTCGCGTTTCCGCCAGTAGTATCTTGTGGCTTCATCAGGACAAGGGTACTTAAAAATGATGTACAAGCGGCCCCCCCAGGAAGAGGGGATACCACCCTGAAGGATACAGCCAACCTCCTCCTATGGGCCAAACAGTTCGATCTCTCCTAGATACTCCAAAATTATCAATTCTGGGTGTACAGAGCAAATTATTTCATGGGTGTGTATTTAAACGACCACCAAGGCGTATCACACAACCTCAGTAAAGTCAACAGGAACCACCTCTGCGACGAAAGCTCCCCAGGTCACCAAAGGCTAGAAAAGCACGCAGCGTTCGTCCTACCGATCCGCCGTCCAAGAGTCAAACAACAATCTGCCAGGTGGTGCGCGGCTGCTGACAGAGCAGGGGAGGAGCGGAGGGGTTTGCCCTCCCTAAAGTGAACATGAATGTTTGGCTGGCCCTCTGGGGCAGCCAAACATTCATGCTGCTCACTTAGCATGTTCTCCACCCAGGCTGCATTACAGTCTGGGTGGAGAACAAGCCCAGGCTCCCTGTCCCCGCTCAGACCAATGTAAATGTTGTAAATGTAAATGTTGTAAATGTAAATGTTTTTGTACTTGTATAGCGCACAGCTACCCGCAGTGGGTTTCCCGGCGCTTGTACGAATACCGCAAGGGAACCCTTCCTGGCTTTCCCTGTGAAGTGTCCACTCCTGGGCACCCCTATGGTGCAGACCAGGCATCCCTCGCATTGTGGGGGCCGTTGTGGAGACTAAGCAAGCTATTGCCCAGAGTTGCAGCGCGGGACCCATGATCAGAATAGGCACTGAGGCGAGAATATCCGGTCAGGGGAATTAATGAGCCCGAGACCCGCCGAGGCGGGAATCAAACCCTGGTCCCTGGCCAGAGCTCTGCATCGAGGTCTGCCTGCTCTAACCATTGAGCCACACTTCTCCACTATCCACACTTCTCCACCAATCCCAACGCTGAAATGCCTCCATACCCCCCCACTGATCCATGCCAGCCACCACTGCATCCAGGCTGTTTTGCAGCCTGCATGGAGAACATATGGCAAAATGAATCGAGCGAAGTGTAATTACAGTACCAGCGTTGATACCATAGTATGTCAAAAAGATATAATTCATAGATTCTGCCAAAAGGAAACAGCCTGGGATTGATAAAACAAACACAAGAGGTGGTGAATGGAAGAGAAAGGGACACAATTCTTTTTGCCAGGGAAGTCAGCAAAATAGGGTAAGGGCCATCAGATTGATTATGTCTTACACTAACCAGGATAAAGCACTAACATTATTGGTTCGGAAGAACTAGTATGTTATTAGATGGGATCCAGTGATAGTTGCTAAAAGTTTCCTGATCACAAATGATAAGTCGTATTCAATGAGGGATGCCCTGATGAAGAGCAGCCTCGAAGTCAGGAAGCCAAAAAGTTGGCTCACCGCTAAGAAAGGATTTTTCGAATGTGCAAAGTGTAGGCATAAACAGCTCAGAACACCAAATTATGCCCATAAATTGATGGGGAGATTGTGTCAAAGCACTAAGGCAACTCAAGACCAAATACATCCTGAATCTTGGTTCAGGGTTTCCAAATGGGCTTAACATAGATGCGGAGCTTTATACCTATTAATAATATGAATTATCCTCAAGTGAGCAGAAGTTACTCGATCACCTTACTATGATCATATGACTGCTTTTCCTGGTGGGTCTGTTCTTTTATTTTGTAGCTCTTTGTATCAGCAATATTTGATAAAGATACAGTAGTCTCACCTTTAGAGTTGACTATATTTAGTGTCAATTCTCTTGTGAGCTTGTTATACAGTAATGAGTAAATCATGGAAACGTAAGTGTGGAATAATCATGGCCCATTGGGCATTAGCAGTGGTATATATTGATCGAGTGTGTATAAGATACTTTATTTGGTGTCAATGAATAGGGAAACAATGCATTTGCCCACAAGGGCTCAACTCTGAAGTACAACTGTGATTATATGCAATCAATTAATTTAGTCCATGAGTTAGTATTGTATTGAAATGCTTGACATTGAACATAATTCACTAATATAGTGAATGCCACCAAATACAGTGTGATAGATGGTGTTTCTCAGTATTGTCCCACTTGGGCTCAATTATGCAATTTAACTGCAATTTAGCCATAATCGTATACAATGAATGATTTAAATTCATGATTTATAATGGTTGTCTTTTTTTTTTTTTTAAATATTGGATTTGTGCATTGATGAGCTATAACATTGAACACACGCAACAATAGATAACCTGCTGTGTTTCTTTTGTTTCCATGATGACGTTATGTATAAAACTGACAAGATGGCGGCACATATATTGCGTGATCACGGCCATCAGTGGCAGCCTAAATGTGTAATGGTGCATTTTCGGCAAATAAATAAGACTATGAGCAACATTTGGAGTCTGAATCAATCCTCTGGGAGGAATCACAAATTATGAAGTGACGGTGTATATAATATATATTTTTTCCTTCTCCAGGATGCGGTTGCTGGCATGCACCAGACTCTCGGCGGTGTTCGCAATATGTGCCTGCTTGCGTCTGTTCAATCCCAGTAAGGTAAAGGTAAAGGTAAGTATACTTGTAAAGCGCACTGTTACTCCATCTCGGAGTGTCCTGGCGCTGTATACCGCTGGGGAACCCGTCCTGGCTTTCCCTGTGAGATGGTCCCTCCTGGGCACCTCCAAGGTGAAGCTAGGCATCCCCGGCACTGATGGGGCCGTTGTGGAGATTAAGCAAGCTATTGCCCAGAGTTGCAGAGTGGAACCCATGGTTAACGTAGGGACCTCGGCGAGAATTATCGAGTCCGCGGACATTGACCCAAGACCCTGCCACGTCGGGAATTGAACCCTGGTCCCGGGCCGATCTCTGCTTCAGGGTCTGCCGCCTCTAACCAGTGAGCTCTTCACAAATCGGATAAAGAGATCCGCACTCCGGCAGTTGGTGCGAGATGTGTTTAAATTTATTAGGCTAAGGATACAGTGTGCTGACAACGTCTTCTCTTCACGCAGGACTACCGGTGCCTCATTCTGATGTAATTTCCTGGTTTGGTCCACAAGGTTCAAAGTGTCCTACGTGCTTCAGTCTAGTTGCTGGGAACCACGCGATGTCACGCTTCACCGCTGTGTGTATTCTGAGCAATTGCTGGCGCCACTATGTGTTCACTGAACTGCTGCACTATGAGCAACAGTTTAGGATTTTCACCGGGGTTAACTTTTATTACCAGCAGCTCTGTGTAATAGTATAATAGTTTTGTAATGGAGGTACTGTTTGCCTTTTGCACAGTTCATCTAGAAAGCTTATCTTTAGTGTATTACTTCATTTTCTTTTTTCTTTCCTACAGCATTCTTATTTATTTATTTATTTATTTTTTAAACTTATATGGCGCAAACAGCTACACAAAAAGGGTTTCCCAGCGCCTAAGAACACAACAGCATGGATGGAATAATATAACAGAGGTCGTTCAAGGTTACTGATCGAACAACCAGGTCTTTATCTCTTTGCGGAACCTGGAGAGACTTTCCTCCTTTCGTATGTGAAGTGGTAGAGAGTTCCAGATAGTAGGACCCTGATGGGCAAAGGATCTTCCTCCCATCCTGGAGAGCTTGAATCTAGGTACACAGAACTTTTCTGCTGATTGGGACCGTACATTTCTTGTAGGGATATAGGGATGAGCTAGTGTCTGAAGGTATTTAGGGGCAGTACCTGATTTGATTTTAAACATGTAGTTTAATGCCTTAAATCTGATACGGTTTTCCACCCTCAACCAGTGCAATTCACGCAAGTAGGGGGACACGCTGGTGTTTTTAGGTATATGGCAAAGAAGTCGAGCAGCCGTATTTTGTACCAGCTGCAATCTTTTTAAGACTGCCTTGTTTGCCCCCAGATACAAGATGTTCCCTTTAATAAGTTTCTTTGTACTTCGGAGTATTTAGTACTTTGGGAGCCTTAATATAGTATTACAGAGTGTATCTATTTTTATTCCTCATGATGCAAAAAATGAATCCTTCCAATAAAGTAAGTGTCAATGGGATTCTGATCACCATGATAATGGATTCAGGTACCAAGTTGTCCTTCATATCCGATTTTGAGAAACATTTTAAACTGGAAGATCCTGATGTTACCCCATATAGTTATGGATGGAAACCTATTGACCTTGTGGGGTATATTATGGCAAAGACAGAGTTCCAGGGGAACACCATACAAGGTAAAATATATGTTCCAGTTAAGGTGATATCATCTTGAGCTGGCCCCAGTAAAATATGTTACCATCTATCTTGATCCCAATGCCACTCCCCAAGTTCAGGAAAATCAAAATTGAGGAAACTACTTTTGCTGACAGATTGGAAGATGGCAGAATTTAGAATTTTTATTGACTGCTAGTGAATTTATTTTCTTTTATTTTTTGTCTTTTTTGGTTTTTTATTAAGGGGGTGGTGGAGTGATATCTCTGTACTGTTTTATCTAAGGTATTATTATGATATTGTGTTATTTAATATTTGACTTGCCTCCCCTAGGTCCTCCCTGCCTTGTAGATTGTGTTAAATGATGTTTTAAGGACTGTTAAGGACTGGAGACCTGTGCGGATGGATGTTTTAATCCTCAAGAATAAACTTGGAGTTTATCTCCTAATTTAGCTCCTGGACCTCTGTTTACTCCCTCCTAAGTTCACAATTATTTTAAATCACTCCCCACCTAAACCACCCTTGTTAACCTCAACATCTCTTAATAAATATTGTAAAACCTAAAAATGTTTTAAACCACTACCGACCCAAAACACAGATGAATGAAATCCAATAGCCCAGGCACCACTACAATTATATACAAAACTTCGATATAATGGTACCTACAATATTATGACTTGCATATTAAGTACCATCGTTATTCTGCCATCAATATTAAGGATCCACACCGAGAGTAAGCCATGTCTCTAGCCGTGATTCCTGACATAAAGGGGCATATGTACAACGGAAGTGGTGGAGTGAGGCATTAGCCTTCCTGGCTTAACGCCTCTCTCTGCCACTTCAGAAACGGAGGGCTGCACCTTATTTAATAGAATGTGGTGCAGCCCTTCATTTCCCCCTGTGCTGACGCTACACTTAGCAGCCTAGGATCAACTCAGGCACCCTTGCACCATAGTGCAAGGGTGTCTGTGTGCAGGAGAGGATTGTTTATTAAAGTAAGGTCCCCGTTCCCGCACGTGAACAATCTTTAAATGATGTTTTGTGACTACTATGTGTGCTCCTTAATGCAGCACACACACACAAAAGTTGCAAAACAGCATTTAAAAAAAAATATTTGGTCATGTTCAGGGAGGAGGTCCTTCCTGTACATAAACAACCATTGGCCTTTTGCTATTTTCATGTGTTCTGCACAAGGCAGCGCACATGAAAACAGCAAAAACAAGGAGAAATTAAACATTTTTCCTCATTGCCCCAGGGTAAGACCAGGGTTTTCTCTGGTCTTAATACTGCCACTGCCTCCTATTTACACCTCTCTTGTAACTAGGAGGCTGCGTCAGAATCAATGGGTGTTGCGGTGGAATACCCACAGCAACACCCATTGCCTTCCCCTGTCACGCTAAGTATAGCGTGACAGGGGGCCTTATTTACAAGGCAGCGTCAAGCTACGTTAAGTGGCTTAACACTGCCTTGTAAATAAGGCAAAGCCCCTATCGCCACAGGAACATCGCAAAAAGTGACGTTCCCTTGGCGATACATATGCCCCAAAGTTTTTTAAGAATAGTTGAGTGTTGTTGCATTTATTTCATGCTAGTTGGTTCGATGTTGGACAAGATATTTTGGTTTCCATAAAGGATATATACACCATACATACTTACCTACAGGTGCTTGCATTCAGCCCTCTTCATCCATTGGTCTGATGCAGTGCCATTCACATTCAGCTTCCATGCACTGCAGCATACAGCATGGGGCACAGCATCAGCCCACTTCAGTCACAGGCTTACCTGACTGTGATTGATACATTCTGCTCTTGCACAATGTGAACATCCACAGAACAGCTGGATCCCTTCAGTTCCAGGGACTATTGGCGCAATGTGTGTTTTACCATAAAAATATACATTTAGGCTATTAGGCGATGCTTGTTTTCAAACAATGCATACCTTCATACAAAAAACATTCACAAACAAAATAAGCATTGCCATTCCAGAATCAGCAGCCAATGCCAGACCTATTGGCTTTTCTAGTGCTTGTTTATGGAATTGGAAAGATTATTGCAGGGTCATGAAAAAGGGTGTTTTAACTCCTGAAACCCATTGATTAAATGATATTACAGCGTTGTGTTTCAAACTAGATTTGAGTTTTTATTTCATTGCTTTTCTTATAGAGCACACCAAATATTAACTGACCTCTTGGCACTCTGACGCACTTACAAACACGATGAGCTGAGCAAAAGACTAGATTGTCAGAATGAAAAAGGGTCTTCAGCGATTTTCTGAAAGTAGAAATCTGTTCAATCTGTCTCAATTGTAGTGGCAGTTGATTCCCATAGATTAGGGTCGGACACTTAACTGACTGAACGCTGGGTCGAGACTGCTTGGCCCAGAAGTGGCAGCTGGGTTACAGAACAGAGGGCTCCGGGTGGGGCATATGAACGAAGTCGATGGGTTACACACAGCTGCTCAAGATGGTAATTGATGGGGAAATACTGGCACCCTCCCAGGAGCATATAAATGAAACTCACCAGACATAGCAGGTTTGCTCAGAAACAGAGTGAAATTTATTTAATGGTAGCAAAAGCATGCATCTTTGCTAATTAGCAAGGAAGAAGTCAGATCTGCCACCTTAGGGGCTCCCAGACCACTTCTTCCCAGTGACAGATTTCTAGGTGCTATATACCTAAAGTAATGCCATGTCAGCGGAACTAGAATAAGGCACCAAGCCAAATATGGCTGACATGAATGTACAATGTCTGCACCATGCAAAACAGCCAGATATGGGCAGACCAGAAAGGCAGGCTCCGCACTGTGTAACACTTGCATATAATGTAGTCAAAGACAAGCAAAGTGACCTCTAAGGGGGTACAGAATAGCTTGTTGAAGCTTGTCCAGTCAAGGTCAGATAGGAAGCCCTTTTGAGCTCCAGGCCTCATGTTAATGTGATATATCTAATCATGATATCTTTTAAAGTGCATACACATGAATTTGTATGGATATTCATATATATTTTACAACAATAATAAGCTTTGTAAATTCGGCAGAGCCTCTTCGACTGAACTCTCTGCTCAACAACAACTCAGTGTAGCCCCTGACAGCATGAAATACAAGCTGGCAGATGACATGCGGCGCAGTTGCTCTGGACTCATTGTTAATTATATGAAATTATATGTGAGGCAACTTGCTGTCATTATTGTTACTGTTAATGATTCCTAATATGACTTTTCCTATGCCTTCCCTTCCTCCCGCTCCATTCTCTCCTTTCCCTCTCCCCTTCTCAAAATTCATAAATATTTTTTGTGGTTTTTCTAATAGATTTCTAGTACTGCATATTCATTTTGGTTTATCAATATTGTTCTTGTATTTCGTTGATATGTACTATGTATTGAATTCAATAAAGTCTTTTTAACACCGAGCGAAGCCAGTGATGGAGACCTGATATAGGTAGTATAAAAAAACAAGCTTAGACAAAACAGGGGCGGCTCTAGGCTCATGGCGGCCCTGGGCAGGGGGCGAAGGTACGGGACCCCGGAAGAGGGGGTCCAGGCAGGGCGGAGCGCGGAGGCCAGTGAAGAGGGGGGGTCAGGGTGTTTGGAAGTGGAACAGAGCATGAGGCCGCCAAATCCCTGCCAGGGGCCGCCACGCAAATATGTATCCATCCTCTGAGGATTATTATATTAAGGATATATAGTGGCGTGGCGGCCGCTGGGGTTTGGTGGCCCTGTGCAGGTGCACAGCTTGCACATGCCTAAGGCCGCCCCTGGACAAAAGACAGGCAATAACAACTGAGGCATGAACGTCTTGAGGAAGGAAGGGAAGTTGTGCGAATCTTTGAAGACGTAAAGCTTGAACACTAGACCTGCACGCTGTAGTTCAACACACGTGGTGAGTTTTTCCTCAAGCAGAATACCCATGGACATCACATTAGGGGCAGGAGACAGGGCAGTTTCCGGGGCAGCTGGTCAGATAGAGCTCTCGGGCTGTCCCTGCATGATGTTTCATTGATTCAGGTGTACGAATAAATACTTTTCGACGAAAGAAAACGTGCTTATAGAAGAGTTTTCGAAGTAATTAAGTAATTGACATATGAGTCGAAATAACGTGATGTGTCAAAAACAGATTGTGATTTAGGAAAGTCATGAGGAATACGCACTGCAACTAGGGGCTGGACATCCGATGCTTCCGGGGTGAGTGCATGTTATGTTTGGTACCACTGGAGCCAGGCTGCAGCTACGTGCTTGAACGACAGCTCCCATGTCCGCTTGTGTGATCACCACACGCATGCTTGTGCAATCACAGGAATGGCTGCTTGTAGGATAGCTTGAATAATCTCCTACGAATGTATAGGACGACAGATTGCATGGCAGTTTGTGACAAATGTATATAACAGATTGTTTGACAAATTGCTTGGAAAACTATTTAGGAACTGTGGGGAAGGTGTGTGAGCAGCAGCGTGACACATTTTAAGTTTTATTGCATGACAAATGTCTGCAATATGGAAAGTATCCCACAAGAAGAGTGCTTTCCATCCACAAAGTGCTGCAGCTCCCCAGCACCTTGTCAGGACCACAAAGCACTGATGAATGGCAAAAAAAAGGCAAAACTACGAAGTTCCCAAAGGTGCGGAGCATCCCATTTAACCCAAAACACACAACCTTAACCCCCACATTTGAAGAATTGCACAAGCATGTTGTATGAAATGCAATTCCAAAATGCCTGATGTGACATAAAAACAGCATGACAAACTGTAATCTTTATGAGTGATTAAACCACTAACACTGGGGCCCTACGGAGTAGTGTGCTACTTGCTTGCTTAGCGCTTCGGTTCCTGGCGCTACTTGCTTGCTTAGCGCTTCGGTTCCTGGCGCTACTTGCTTGCTTAGCGCTTCGGTTCCTGGCGCTACTTGTTTGCTTAGCGCTTTGGTGCCTCACCAGTGTTAGTAAGCAACATATAAACCCATCCTGTAAACTCTCACCAGGGGAGTGGTGGTGGCGTTAGGTGGGTTTGGGGGTTACATGGTGAGTGGGGATTGGGCAGTATCGGGGGGCACAAAAAAATGCCTTAGAATCCAATTTCATGGCACACATTTGGGTCAACTTAGGTCCTAATCTTTTTGCATTTTCATCCATGTTATAGATGCCCCATTTCATTGAATGTTCATGGGTTAAACAATTCCCATAAGAAGAAAGCACTGTTGTCCTCGGCTGATACAAATAATGCAGCATTCTTGTAGCGTCTGAAAACCCATCTTGAGCACTTGAGCGAACCTAAGGCTAATTTATGGGACCCTTTTAAAGTGCTGGAGGTCTCCTCCGCTTCTGCCGCACAAAGGGGAGGTGGCTATTCTAATTTCTAAAAAAGCTTTTATTTTGGTCATTAAAACCCTCCAAGATGAGGCAGGCAGGTGTGCAGTCGCCGTTTTTAAGCTGCAATTGAATACTTTTATACAAGTTTCTTATTATAGCCTAATCGGTGATAATCCTGAAGCATTGTACCAGGTGAGACTGGCTTTGTTCGGTTTCCTCAGACCCATTATTATGGTGTGGGGATATGAATCCACTCCAGTGTAGTGTATTAGATACCTCTAGAAAGGAGGATATTAAAAAACTCAGGCTGTTTTCAGACCTTCAGCATTTGCAGGTTAGCTAACCCCACGAGCCGGGCGTACACTTACTTCTCAAAAAGGTTCCAGTCACACTCAGGAATTCATTTTATTTCTTACGTCCAATATAGGCATTGATATGCTCTGCCCTTTTCAACCTAACTGTTTTACTGATCATGTAGCCCTCATACTGGCCTTCCATCTGCACACTGACCGTTTAGCATCTCCTAGGTGGTGATTAGATCAATCTCTGCTAGAGGGTGAATATATGCAGGCCACCATTAGGGAGAAGATAATAGGCTACTTTTAAATGAATTTAGGCTCTGGCCTTCTTGAACTAGTTTGGGAGGGCTTCAAGGCCGCACTTCGAGGTGAACTAATTTAATTTCTGGCCTTTAGAAAGAAGATGTGAGTTCAATACTTTTTGTCTAGGCAGGATATATTGTCCTTGGCTGAAGTTGCACTTAATAGGGCTCCTACCCTTGAGGACTTTTCGTGTTACGGGAAAGGCAAACAAGATCTAAAGATGCTTTGCTTGAGGTGGAGCTGATAAACTCTAGAACAGTTAACCAAGTGCTTTATGAAGAAAGGGAGCATAGTGGGATATTGTTGGTATCATGCACCTAATCTAAAGAGGGTCTTCTCACATTACTAGACTCTACGATTCTGAGACATTAAAGGTTATCCAGCACCCTCAGAGAACAGCTTTTTCAGAAACATCTTGAAGATATTTATATAGAGGTGTCTGAACCAGCTTTTGCTGTAATGACTGAGTACCTTGAAAATGGTCTCCCAGTAAATTACAACCAGGGGAAGCAATGAAATTGGCTCGCCCTATTTTGCCAGAGGAGATGACAGAGGTGATTAAAAACATGGCTAGGGTGAAGGTAGTTGGAGAAGACGGGTTTCCGTCTGAGTGGTACCAGATCTTTGCAGAGCAGCTCAAGGGGCCAATGGCACAACCTATTAATCATAAATTAGAAGGGGTAGTATATCACTCTCCTCTCTGAGAGGAAACTTTATCTGTTTTATTAAAATAGATAAGGACCCGGTAATTTTAAATCCATTTCACTTTATAATGCAACCCAGCACCGATTATGGAACCCTGGCCAAATTATTGGCTGTAAGAATAGCAGCACAAATTCTGCAAATTATTCACGAGGATCAAAACGGCCGGAATGACAGCTTTGTGCCAATATCCATTTTTTGGTTGCAGCCATTGATTATGTTACAGCTAATGGAATTCGAGCTTCCTTCTTTTCTATTCATGACAAAAAAACATTTGATATGGTTCATTGGTCTTTTTTTATTCTTGGTGGGGTTTCTTGATTAGCTAATAAATGCCTTGACACATCTTTATGCTGGGCCAGTGCTTCAATGATACTCAATGGGAAAAGTTCAGAAAGATTGAAGATTACCAGGGGTACGAGGCAGGGGTGCACATTGTCACCCTTATTATTTTCTCTCTATATCGAACAATTGGTTGGAGCTATTAGATCTACGGTAGAAATAGAGGCAATTACTCCTGAGGCGACGAAATTAAAACTCTATGATCTTGTGGTATATTCTGCCTCCAAGACCCAATCTATTGTAGCGTTATTCAATGTTATCTATAATTTTGCTAAGGTGGGGGTTACAAGGTTAATAAATCTAAAACAGAGTTTCTGCTCTTTGATTCCCACAGTGATGCCCTACCAAGGAACCTAGGGGCTGTATACCTTAACAATCCAAAGGGATACACAGAGATTTGGTTCTCTGAGAAACTTGATGATTTGTGCAAACTAAAAATGTACCTGTTAATTGTGAAAAATCAATCACTTTTTAACATTTGAGATTGCCTTCCTATTTCGATAATAGTGTAGGCAGAAATAAAAATGAAGATATTCCCCTTGATCACATTTCAGTCATCCGCGCTGCTAATTGTGATCCTGGAAACATTTTTTTAAAACTTTACAAGGTTTATTTAGTTATTTTTTCTGGAAAAAACAATTTCCTCATATCAGGATTAAAAAGCATGATCTCACAAAAGTCAAAGGAGGGCTGCCAATACCCAATTTGCGCATCTGTTACCACGCTAATTTGTTGATGGTCATTCCCAGGTTGCTTAAATGAGACTACGCCACAATTGATAATTTTGGTGGAGAACTTTTCCCTTCCCCCAATTAAGCTACAGCCAGTTCATAACCTTAAATTGATGAAGTTTTGATTTACCCCAATATACTCTACACAACTTCTGAACCTACTTCATTTTCCGTCAATACCCTGTGTGCATGCACAGTCGATTCCATAATTTCAGGGATGACCATGCAAGAACTACTTGCTGGGAATCAGTGGGATTAGCTTTGGTAGGCGCATGGGACAGCATCGGCAATCCATTGACCCTAGAAACTATCCATTCGCTCTCAACCAACTACTCAGCTCCTTAAGAGCAAGGAGTAGAGCTGTAGTTGAACATATTTTTAGGAAGCAGACGTTACATCCCCGAGTTAGTTACGGGGGCCTCATTTATGAGGCCGTGCGTCACTTTTACGCCGCCGGTGCGTCATTTTTTGTGACGCACCAGTGGCGTAAAAAATGCGCCTTGTTGCGCCATATTTACAAAGTGACGTATCTAGGTAGATGGGTCACTTTGTAAACCCCTGCGCCACATTATACCTGCGCCAGGTATAATGTATGCAGGGGGGCGTTCAGACGCAAGAAAGGGTCATGGATGTGACGCAGTGAAATCTATGAGATTTCACTGTGCCACTTCTAGGACACAAATGCGTCAATTTCTTACGCCTGCCTCACAGCAGGTGTAAGACTGACGCAGGCTCTTTCACACGGGGCCTGCCCCATGTGAAAGGACACATTGCTGGAGTTGCGTCACTTTTGTGGCACACTCCAGCAATGCGTCACTTTCGCGCCATACACATACGTCAGAAATACTGACGTATCTGTAACTCCTAGCGCAATGATGCGTCATACTGTAAATATGACGCATCATTGGTGTTGCAAGGAGGGCGCAGTGAAAAGTGACGCATCGCTGTTCTCACGCAGCGATGCGTCACTTTTCATAAATGAGGCCCTGGGTTTCTTAACTGTGTACTCAGAAGGCCATTGAGGTTGCTATTTTTGACTCAATAGATAGGAAGTGGCAGACGGGGGGAACATTCCTCCTGGATTTGTCCCCATGATTGGGAGGAGGTTAGCTAATTTGGTGCTTCTACTCTACAAGTATACAACAATATGTGCAGTGGCAGGTCTAATATACCCCTATTATGTATCTACATAAAAGAAATCCAAGGGTACTTGGCTTGTGGGGATGTGGGGAAGAGGTTTCTTGGACTCATGTAATTTGGTCTTGCAAATTATTAAGGAATTATTTGCAAGCGGTGTTAACAGCTCTGTATAATAGTTTATCCGAGATGAAAACTCTTGATGCATTGACAATCTAATTGGTAGATCAAGGCATCTCGAGTTAACCTCCAAATGGGCTAGGAAGGAATTGTTTATTAGCCACCTTGATAACCACCCTGATAACCAGATGCATTAATTCAGTTTATTGGCGATAAAACTCACCCTGACCTATTATCGGTGGAATTTACTTTTGGCCTAGTTTTCAGAAAGGAGGAAATCTATGCAAAACGAGCTGGTTCATTGAGTACATTTAACAAAATATGGGGTAGTCTCATTGCACTGGTGGGACAAGAAAAGACGTGGGGTTTGGTTGTGAGATGTGATATTTTCATTTTAGTATGGGGAGAGTCGGGTGCGTTTTAGCAGGCCATTGCTGCTTATTTTCTGTTAGTAAAATGATCGAATTTGTTGGCAACTATGTGATAGGAATCTGGTTGTTCCACGATTTGCAATTAATTGTTGCTCCTTGTATTTCTGGATATGAACTTGATTGTGCCACGATTTTGTATGTTGTTGTGCTTCCTATATTTTATATCTTCTGAGCCAAATAAAAATAATATATACCCCATATCATGCTTGTGTCTGACATCCCACCTTTTGACGAATGTACAGAGAATGTGCCATGCTCGGTCACAGGCATGTCACCACGAGCAATAAATGCAGGGTATGCTGTACGAGTATAGACCCCATCAGAGGTGCATGCACCCACTGAGCTACCTTGAGCAGTGGAGTGTAAACAAATTACATATTACAAACGTTGCTTTGCACTGATTTAAATCGGTTCCCTACAATAATCCCATCCGCTTGGAAAATTGCACTTTTAGGGGTTTATTTACAAGCCCCTTGAGACACTTTTGCGTCACTTGTCCCATTTTAAAAGTGACGCAAAAGTGGCGCAAAGGTCTTGTAAATCTGCCCCGTATTAGTAGTTCATTTCATTGGCCTGGAGAAGTCCAATTGAAAACACTTACGCCAGCTGGTTTGGCAGGGACTTTACTCGTGCACACGTGGACACAAGGGCCTCGTTCTACTTGCGTGCAAATCTTTTTACAACTTTTGATTTTTTTAGGCATAAATTGATACCATGCACGGGGCTGCCAGTATGAAATAAAGAAATAATAACGGCGCGTTGGACAGGCAAAACTGTTCTTGTCCTGTTTACAGTGTCTTTTATGCATTTCCTGAGTGGCTTACTCTAAGCAGCGAGCCGAATGGAGTGACTGCCGAGGATTTCACGTTGCCTGTTATCAATTAAACAAGCTGGAAGTATTTCTGCGCATCTCTGACAGCGTTCAAGGGGGCCTGAGAGCGATCACCGCAGCTTGAGCCGAGAAGGAGCGCTCTGAGTGCTTGCAGCTGCGTCATCGACGTTTTAATGAGCAGAATGGGCAAGGCATCCCTTAGAATCGACGGCTGTCTCATCCCATCAGTAGAAATGAGGCCAAGAGTTTCAGCGCTCCCAGTAAAATAACATTTTGCCTTCTGGAGCTCTCCCCAGCCATTGGAAAAGGCAATTTATTTGGCCTTGTGCAGTGCCACTGGGTTTCCTCCTAAGGCTGTGCTGCCTTTCCTCAATTTAAAAGACCTAGGTGCAAATTTATTACCCCTTCCATGCTTGTGACAAGCGCAGCTTGTCATGAGGCACAGTGGAGCTGTGCTCATAACGAGCTGAGCTCGTCATAACTGCCGCGGCCCACCCACACGCGGCTAATTCCCTGCCTGTGCGGGCGTTCTACGGGAGTGGGCGGAGGGGCTCGTCAGGAGCACAGCTCCACTGTGCAGCATGACGAGCTGGTCTCGTCACGAGTACCAGTGGCGTCACTGGGGTTGGTGTCACCCGGTGCGGGTAACTCATGGTGTCACCCCCTCACGACTTACCGCATGGACCACCTCTGTCGGAAATGTACGGCACTAGGTACTGTCTTACTCCCTCTAGCTCCCTCTCTCTGTCTAGCTCCCTCTCTCTGTCTTACTCCCTCTAGCTCCCTCTGGTTCCCTCTCTCTCTGTCTTACTCCCTCTAGCTCCCTCTCCCTCTGTCTTATTCCCTCTAGCTCCCTCTCTCTGTCTTGCTCCCTCTAGCTCCCTCTCTTACTCCTTCTAGCTCCCTCTCTCTTTGTCTTACTCCCTCTAGCTCCCTCTCTCTCTGTCTTGCTCCCTCTAGCTCCCTCTCTCTGTTTTACTCCCTCTAGCTCCCTCTCTCTCTCTGTCTTGCTCCCTCTAGCTCCCTCTCTCTGTCTTACTCCCTCTAGCTTCCTCTCTCTCTGTCTTACTCCCTCTAGCCCCCTCTCTCTTACTCCCTCTTGCTCCCTCTCTCTCTCTTACTCCCTCTAGGCCCCTCTCTCTCTTACTCCCTCTAGCTCCCTCTCTCTGTCTTACTCCCTCTAGCTCCCTCTCACTCTGCCTTGCTCCCTCTAGCTCCCTCTCTCTCTCCTACTCCCTCTAGTTCCCTCTCTCTGTCTAGCGCCCTCTAGCTCACTCTCTCTCTGTCTTACTCCCTCTAGCTCCCTCTCTCTGTCTAGCTCCCTCTCTCTGTCTTGCTCCCTCTAGCTCCCTCTGTCTCCCTCTCTCTGTCTTACTCCCTCTAGCTCCCTCGCTCTCTGTCTTACTCCCTCTAGCTCCCTCTCTCTGTCTTACTCCCTCTAGCTCCTTCTCTCTGTCTAGCTCCCTCTAGCTCCCTCTCTCTCTCTCTCTTACTCCCTCTAGCTCCCTCTCCCTCTGTCTTGCTCCCTCTAGCTCCCTCTCTCTCTGTCTTAATCCCTCTAGCTCCCTCTCTCTGTCTAGCTCCATCTCTCCCTGTCTTACTCCCTCTAGCTCCCTCTCTGTCTTACTCCCTCTAGCTCCCTCTCTCTCTCTCTTACTCTCTCTAGCTTCCTGTCTCTCTGTCTTACTTCGTCTAGCTCCCTCTCTCTCTGTATTACTCCCTCCAGCTCCCTCTCTCTCTGTCTTACTCCCTCTAGCTCCCTCTCTCTTACTCCCTCTAGCTCCCTCTCTGTCTTGCTCCCTCTAGCCCCCTCTCTCTCTCTTGCTCCCTCAAGCTCCCTCTCTCTGTTTTACTCCCTCTAACTCCCTCTCTCTCTCTGTCTTGCTCCCTCTAGCTCCCTCTCTCTGTCTTACTCCCTCTAGCTTCCTCTCTCTCTGTCTTACTCCCTCTAGCCCCCTCTGTCTCCCTCTCTGTCTTACTCCCTCTAGCTCCCTCTCTCTCTCTCTTACTCTCTCTAGCTCCCTGTCTCTCTGTCTTACTCCCTCTAGCTCCCTCTCTCTCTGTCTTACTCCATCCAGCTCCCTCTCTCTCTGTCTTACTCCCTCTAGCTCCCTCTCTCTTACTCCCTCTAGCTCCCTCTCTGTCATGCTCCCTCTAGCTCCCTCTCTCTGTCTTGCTCCCTCTAGCTCCCTCTCTCTGTTTTACTCCCTCTAGCTCCCTCTCTCTCTCTGTCTTGCTCCCTCTAGCTCCCTCTCTCTGTCTTACTCCCTCTAGCTTCCTCTCTGTCTTACTCCCTCTAGCCCCCTCTCTCTTACTCCCTCTTGCTCCCTCTCTCTCTCTTACTCCCTCTAGGCCCCTCTCTGTCTTGCTCCCTCTAGCTCTCTCTCTCTGTCTTACTCCCTCTAGCTCCCTCTCACTCTGCCTTGCTCCCTCTAGCTCCCTCTCTCTCTCCTACTCCCTTTAGTTCCCTCTCTCTGTCTAGCACCCTCTAGCTCACTCTCTCTCTGTCATACTCCCTCATGCTCCCTCTCTCTGTCTAGCTCCCTCTCTCTCTGTCTTGCTCCCTCTAGCTCCCTCTGTCTCCCTCTCTTTGTCTTACTCCCTCTAGCTCCTCCACTCTCTGTCTTACTCCCTCTAGCTCCCTCTCTCTGTCTTACTCCCTCTAGCTCCCTCTCTCTGTCTAGCTCCCTCTAGCTCCCTCTCTCTCTCTCTTACTCCCTCTAGCTCCCTCTCTCTGTCTTACTCCCTCTAGCTCCCTCTCTCTCTATCTTAATCCCTCTAGCTCCCTCTCTCTGTCTAGCTCCCTCTCTCCCTGTCTTACTCCCTCTAGCTCCCTCTGTCTCCCTCTCTGTCTTACTCCCTCTAGCTCCCTCTCTCTCTCTCTTACTCTCTCTAGCTCCCTGTCTCTCTGTCTTACTCCCTCTAGCTCCCTCTCTCTCTGTCTTACTCCCTCTAGCTCCCTCTCTCTCTGTCTTACTCCCTCCAGCTCCCTCTCTCTCTGTCTTACTCCCTCTAGCTCCCTCTAGCTCCCTCTCTCTTACTCCCTCTAGCTCCCTCTCTGTCTTGCTCTCTCTAGCTCCCTCTCTGTCTTGCTCCGTCTAGCTCCCTCTCTCTCTGTCTTACTCCCTCTAGCTCCCTCTCTCTCCGTTTTAGTCCCTCTAGCTCCCTCTCTCTGTCTTGCTCCCTCTAGCTCCCTCTTACTCCCTCTAGCTCCCTCTCTCTCTGTCTTGCTCGCTCTAGCTCCCTCTCTCTCTATCTTACTTCCTCTAGCTCCCTCTCTCTGTCTAGCTCCCTCTCTCGCTGTCTTACTCCCTCTAGCTCCCTCTGTCTCCCTCGTTCTCTGTCTTACTCTCTCTAGCTCCCTCTCTCTCTGTCTTACTCCCTCTAGCTCCCTCTCTCTGTCTAGATCCCTCTGGCTCCCTCTCTCTTGCTCCCTCTAGCTCCCTCTGTCTCCCTCTCTCTCTGCCTTACTCCCCCTAGCTCCCTCTCTCTCTGTCTTACTCCCTCTAGCTCCCTCTCTCTCTGTCATACTCCCTCTAGCTCCTTCTCTCTCTGTCTTCCTCCCTCTAGCTCCCTCTCTCTCTCTTACTCCATTTAGCTCCCTCTCTCTCTGTCTTCCTCCCTCTAGCTCCCTCTCTCTCTATCTTACTCCCTCTAGCTCCCTCTCTCTGTCTAGCTCCCTCTCTCTCTGTCTTGCTCCCTCTAGCTCCCTCTGTCTCCCTCTCTCTCTGTCTTACTCCCTCTAGCTCCCTCTCTCTGTCTAGCTCCCCCTAGCTCCCTCTCTCTCTGTCTTACTCCCTCTAGCTCCCTCTCTCTGTCTAGCTCCCTCTAGCTCCCTCTCTCTGTCTTACTCCCTCTAGTTCCCTCTCTCTCTGTCTAGCTCCTCCTCTCTCTCTTACACCCTCTAGCTCCCTCTGTCTCCCTCTCTCTCTGTCTTACTCCCTCTAGCTCCCTCTCTCTTTGTCTTACTCCCTCTAGCTCCCTCTCTCTGTGTCTTGCTCCCTCTAGCTCCCTCTCTCTATCTTACTCCCTCTAGCTCCCTCTCTCTGTCTAACTCCCTCTCTCTCTGTCTTACTTCCTCTAGCTACCTCTGTCTCCCTCTCGCTGTCTTACTCCCACTAGCTCCCTCTCTCTCTGTCTTTCTCACTCTAGCTCTCTCTCTCTCTGTCTTACTCCCTCTAGCCCCCTCTCTCTCTCTGTCTTACTCCCTTTATCTCCCTCTCTCTCTGTCTTACTCTCTCTAGCTCCCTCTCTCTGTCTTACTCCCTCTAGCTCCCTCTCTCTCTGCCTTGCTCCCTCTATCTCCCTCTCTCTGTCTTACTCCATCTAGCTCCCTCTCTCTCTGTCTTGCTCCCTCTCTCTTATTCCCTCTAGCTTCCTCTCTATGTGTCTTGCTCCCTCTAGCTCCCTCTCTCTCTATCTTACTCTCTCTAGCTCCCTCTCTCTGTCTTACTCCCTCTAGCTCCCTCTCTCTCTGTCTTGCTCCCTCTATCTCCCTCTCTCTTATTCCCTCTAGCTCCCTCTATTTCTGTTTTACTCCCTCTATCTCCCTCTCTCTCTGTCTTGCTCCCTCTAGCTCCCTCTGTCTTATTCCCTCTAGCTCCCTCTCTCTGTGTCTTGCTCCCTCTAGCTCCCTCTCTCTCTATCTTACTCCCTCTAGCTCCCCCTCTCTGTCTTACTCCCTCTAGCTCCCTCTCTCTCTGTCTTGCTCCCTCTAGCTCCCTCTCTCTTATTCCCTCTAGCTCCCTCTCTCTGTCTTACTCCCTCTAGCTCCCTCTCTCTCTGCCTTGCTCTCTCTAGCTCCCTCTCTCTGTCTTACTCCCTCTAGCTCCCTCTCTCTCTGTCTTGCTCCCTCTCTCTTATTCCCTCTAGCTCCCTCTCTATGTGTCTTGCTCCCTCTAGCTCCCTCTCTCTCTATCTTACTCCCTCTAGCTCCCTCTCTCTTATTCCCTCTAGCCCCCTCTCTTTCTGTTTTACTCCCTCTAGCTCCCTCTCTCTCTGTCTTGCTCCCTCTAGCTCCCTCTCTCTTATTCACTCTAGCTCCCTCTCTCTGTGTCTTGCTCCCTCTAGCTCCCTCTCTCTCTATCTTACTCCCTCTAGCTCCCTCTCTCTGTCTTACTCCCTCTAGCTCCCTCTCTCTCTGTCTTGCTCCCTCTAGCTCCCTCTCTCTTATTCCCTCTAACTCCCCCTCTCTCTCTGTCTTACTCCTGCTAGCTCCCTCTCTCTCTATCTTACTCCCTCTAGCTCCCTCTCTCCCTCTAGCACCCTCTCTCTCTGTCTTTCTCACTCTAGCTCCCTCTCTCTCTGTCTTTCTCACTCTAGCTCTCTCTCTCTCTCTCTGTCTTACTCCCTCTTGCTCCCTCTCTCTCTCTGTCTTACTCCCTTTATCTCCCTCTCTCCCTGTCTTACTCTCTCTAGCTCCCTCTCTCTCTTTGTTACTCCCTCTTGCTCCCTCTCTCTCTGTCTTGCTCTCTCTAGCTCCCTCTCTCTGTATTACTCCCTCTAGCTCCCTCTGTCTCCCTCTCTGTCTTACTCCATCTGTCTTCCCTGGATTTGTATAAACAAGAGTGCGAGCAACAGGTGGCACTGTAGTGAAGAGCAAGCTGAAATTTGGAACTGGTTCACTGGAAAACTGAAGACTGCAAGATACTGAAAAATAGGAAACCATGCACCCTCAGATGAGCTAGGCTGCTATAGAGTTGCCTTGTGAGCAAAGAAAACTGCAGTCAAGCATTGCAGATCTGCGAGACGCTGGCGAGTATGAACTTCATGAGGAACAAGCTTGCACAGGGAGCGACAGTAAAGGTGAGAGCAGAGGCGAGGCTGAAGTGCAGATTGGTGTCACCCCATGTGTTGGTGTCACCCGGTGCGGGCCGCACCCCCCGCACCCCCCTAGTGACGCCACTGACGAGTACTGTGGCGCTGCGCGCGCCCCCCCCCGCTCCGCGGTGGAATTAGCCCCGTTTGGAAGGGGCTAACACATCACGCAGCGCAGCAAGCTACCTTGCTGTCCTGTGCTGTAAGGAAAGGACAGGAATGCGCCATACTTAACAGCCTGTCTTTTTTTGCCTAGTGCCAATGCAGGCGCCATGGTACAAAGGTGCCTGCGTTGTAAGCGGGATTGTTTTGGGGCATGAAGGGACACCTTCCCGCACAAAGAATCCTCGGAGGCATTTTCCTATTTCGGTGTGTGCTCGGAAGAGAAAAAAACGAGGAGAAATAAAGACAACTTCTCCGCGTTATGCCTTACCTAGGGAGGCGTACCATTTTGTCGCATTCCCACGTTGACCAGTGTTGGTAGTTCTGGGAATGCGCCAAAATCTATGGGTGGATGTGTGGGGACGCCTACGCTCCACCTATAGAACACCTCCCTGGGACAGGGTAACACAAATCAGTGATTTGCGCTGCCTTGCGTTATCAATCCATGCAGGGCCACGCAAGGTGTCCTTACGTCGCTTGATGAATATTACTTCGTAGTGTGTTGCCCTTGAGCTCCATTGCGTGGTGTGAGGGTGATCCAACTACTTGACCTTGAGCCTGGTTCCAATGGCAACTACTCAGAACCTTCATAGGTTCCAACCTTGCACCTTGGACCAAATTCAGGGGTTACTGATAAATGCAAAATCAGGCTCCCCTTCAGACCTTTGTCACCCTAGAGTTTCTGCAAATCTTGCGGCCTTTAGAGCCCCTTCTATACTTTTGCTCTTTAATCTCTCTCTGGAATCGGCTAAAATTCCACTCCTTTGGAAGGCTGCTCTGGTTTCCCCTATATTGAAAAAAACTAATGCTGATCCTAACAGTCTCTCCAACTACCATCCCATATCACTCCTACCTTTACTGGCAAAAATGTTAGAAAGCTGTGTCAAGAGACAGCTTATGGCATTCCTGGAGGACCATAAGATTCTGGATCCCTCCCAATTGGGTTCAGAAGTGCTCACAGCACAGAGATCGCGCTTCTGGTAGTCACGGACGGCATATGATGTACTCTAGATGCTGGTTTCCATGCCATGTTTGTGCTGCTAGATCTTTCTGCGGCTTTCCACACCATCTCCCAATTAGTACTGATCAGCAGGCTGGAGGAGATCGGTGTCGGGGCAAAACTCTTTTGTGGCTCGTAGACTTCCTAGGAAGCTGCACTCAAACGATCAGACTAGGCTCTTTCAAATCACTCACTATTTCCATCGATAAGGCGGTGCCTCAGGGCTTATCTCTGACACAACTTTGTTTAACATCTATGTGGCCCCCCTGGCCCAGATTGTAAAATTCTGTGGCTTTGATGTAATTTCCCATGCTGGTGACATCCAGTTGATCATTTCACTAGGAAAGTACATTGACAATGCAAAACATATTTTTCAAAACTGTCTGGGGGAAATCCTGGCTTGACTGACTACCAACTGTCTCCAGCTGAACAGTAAAAAAGCTGAAGTCTTATTGTTCTTAAAAGCTCAGGGGCATATTATCTACAACTAGTGATATAGCTAAATAAGCTTAGTGACATTTTTTTTTTATCGCCACGCATCGCCTGATTCTATCGCTGAGATAACGTGCTATTAGCAACGTTTATCTCCAATGCGATAAAATATCCGGCGATAGCGGCGAAATGCGTGAATATCGCTGGGAATCCAGCTATATTCAGGCATAAACGCCAATAGGGTCTTAACCTGAATATCCACCTCCCATTGTATATACAGGTTAAGAAGTGGTCTGAGCAGGCATTAGTTTCCAGCGATATTCGCGCTTAGCGTGAATTTTTTAATTGCTACGCCTGCGTTGATAATAGGCGATAGCGATGTTAGCGACTGCTTTCAGTCGCTAACAGGTTGGGTACGCCCAATTTGCATGTCATTACCGATAAATATCGCTGACATGCAAAGTGGGCCCCAAACCGCTCGCTATAACCTAAAAATTGTCGCTAACTGATGTTAGCGACAGCTTGCTAATAGGGCGATGAAATCCCTGCCTTGGTAATATGCCCCCTGGTTCCTCTGGACTCCTGACTGGTGGCCAATGAATTTGGGGGCAGCTCCTTCACCAGGTCACCCCGTAAAAATCTGGGCGTTAACCTGGACCAGGAATTTTCCATGAAGATTCACATTGTTGTAACGTGCAACACCTGTTTTGCGACTATGAGACTTTCTTCTGAGGAAGGCTTTTCCTTGGCTGCCATCTTCTGCTAGCACAACACTGGTCTACACCTTGGTCATAAGCCACCTGCATTACAGTAATGCACTGTTTATGGCAGTTAATGAAACCTTACTGTCTAAGCTCCAGGTGGTGCAAAATACGGCTCCCCGCCTGGTCTGTAATATCTCGTCAGGCTTGCCCTTGGCTCCTATTCTGAGCGATCTTCATTTGCTACCTGTCCAAAATCGTATTGTGTTTAAGATCAGTTGTCTCACCCACAAGTCTTGATGGGCAGTGCTTCACTGGGAAACATCCATTACAATGCAGTCATTACATCCCACTGCTTTTACAATGCAATTGTTACAACGCAACTGCCTTTACATAGCATGCCATTACAACGCATGCCATTACAATGCATGTCACTACAACGCATGCCATTATACCGCATTATAAGGTAAGTAATGAAGATTTTTTTGTTTTAGGGTGGGTACGGGTTTTGGGGTAGATGGGAATAGTAATGTTTACCCCTACACTATCCAACACTTTCCCTACTGTTGCACTCACTGGAGTGGGAATAGTAATTATTACCCCTAAACTATCCAACACATACCCTACTGTTACCCTAAAAGTATTATGCGTTGTAATGGTATGCTTTGTAATGATATGTGTTGTAATGGTATGCGTTGTAATGGAATCCGCTATAATGGTAGTTTTAAAAAATGCGTTGTAATGGCATGCGTTGTAAAATCATGTGATGTAATGGTAGTTGCGATGTAAAAACTGTGTTGTAAAAGCATGCATTGTAATTGTTTGCGTTGTAACATCATATGTTCGCTTCTCTTTACCGAAAGGATAAATTGTATCGCTAGCTCCCTTTCCTCACGTTAAGATCTAGCACCAAGAAGTTTCTGATTGTCCCCGTGTTTGCACTGTGAGATACGGTAGAAGAGCCTTCTCTGTTATTGCCCCTACTGCCTGGAATCAACTACCTCTCCATCTTCGTTATTGTGCTGATTTCACCAAATTTAAGAAAATGCGGAAAACATGGCTGTTCTAGTCTCTGGCTATTTGTTTCGTGCAGGCCGAGTGCCGAGATATACCTTGGGGTATGATTTGTTGTGCTTCATTAAGTGTTATTAACATACAGCCACGGCCGGTGGTAGGTGTAACTGCAGGGCAGTGACGTAGGGAGGGGGTTATAATGTATGGATTACGGACATTAACAGGTAAGTAAACATATAAATAAATAAAACGAATTTCGTTGCGCGCACTGCATCGCATTTGGGGATGCAGTGCACACAACGAAATTTGTTTTATTTATTTATATGTTTACTTACCTGTTAAAGTCCGTAATCCATACATTACAACCCCCCACCCTGCCCCTCCCCCTGCCTACGTCACCGCCCTGCAGTTACACCTACCACCGGCCGTGGCTGTTAACATAGCATATGCCCCTGGTGTCTCCCTTCTAATCGTTGTTTTGTATTTTCATGTAATAGTTGAAATACTTCCTTTACCGTCCTCCATTATAGAAACACTTTCAGCAGAGCCAGTCTTGTTATTTACTCAGTAAACTTGCATACATAGTTTTGAAGCCATTGTCATATACATCTAGTATCCCTGGTCAATGCCATTAAAGACTGGTCTAAGTTAGGAGCACTTTGCTGAAGTGCTTCTAGAGGAGTTAGAGACACTGACAAACCAGACAGAAGACTCATCATGTTAACATGTTGTGATGACTACTAACATGGCAGCCATTTTAGAATAGAAAGGACGGAACAAGGGAGAAGTATGGTCCATGACCTGAGGGCAAAGGGGCTGAAGGATGCATGCAGTTCCATCCGGAAAGCACTATATAAAAAGTTGAACACTAAAAACAAGCATTGATCAAGCCGATAGGTCTGAGTATAATGTGCCACTACATGCAGCATAAGCATGCTGAAGCTACCTGAAGTGGACAGAGAGGGTTCAATGAATGCACACAAGTGGAGATGGAAGGATACAGCCAAAAAAAGCTAATAGCATTAGGTAAGATACTAATGCTCCACTGGGCTGAGCCAATAAGTCGTTGACAAGCTGAAAGAGGCAAGTCAAAAAAAGATAAGGGTAGAAAGGGGTGGACACAAACTTTACTTTAGGTATATTGTAAGCGATAGGTCTGATTAAAGCTGCAGTATCAAAACCTAGATCTAAAAAAGTGCAAAACAGTTGGGGATGGGGCAAATGGACCAGCGAAACTTACCACAGGTGTAAAGACAAAAATGTTAGTAGTCTCAAACTCTATATTTAAATAACAAGATTGTCACTCACATTGAGGTGTGTTATTTGTGTTATGTTATATTTGATATAATAACAAACACAACAATGTGTGCAGGAGGTATATTATTACATAGGTCCATTATCTAGAGAGGGCTCCTATAGATCAGCTTTCGAAGTGTGAGGGATATATGGGACACGACGTGCCCATACTTATTAAATTTGACAAAAACAGTTCCCCTAATTTATATTAAAAGGCACCTGTCCCAGCACGGTTAAATGCGACATTTGATATACCTCAGTGTAACGGAAGGGAGGGAGTCTCCTGTACTGTGAAGCTGAGGGAGGGACAGACAGCCAAACAGGAAAAACATTTTTTTGCCAGATAGTCTGCTGCCTGAAAGAAATGTAAATGTGCACATTTGGTTAATCTGCAAATGTAAAGGCTGCTTCGAAGCTGGTATTTGCTTTAATTGAGGAGTCACTTGAAGAGTATTCTTTTTGAAAGGTATTGTAAAGTGACCGGCTGAACTGTGGAGTGCATGCCTTTAATGGACAGTTATAAAAAAAATGTTGTACTAGCTATAGTCTGTACATCACTCAGATTCATACTTTGAAAGCATTTTTATTTATATTTAAACCTAAATCTTTGTATGCACTTTGTGCAGCCTTTCTTATACTGTGTGTATTGCCATGAATATTCACAGTGCTTTCTGTCACTGTGGAAAATTAGTGCGTTTTGGTGAACATTATCTGCGCCATCTTGCCTCTTCCCCTGATGCCACACTTTGTCGTACGCGCCCGCCATTTTAAGATGTCCCGATCAGAACAAACCCTTTTGCATGCCGCTGGCCCCTGACATAGCCCTTTGCCTTCACTAAGCCTGCACGCTGACCACCCCCTGCTTGCACCTGCCTTGAGTCATAAACCCCTCTTCGGCGCTGCTCTACCCCCGGCCCTCATCCTGTTCCCAGCGCGACACCTCCCTGCTTTCCTTTCATGATCTCCGGCCCTTAGATGCAAACCCCCTTTTTTCCCCGTGAGCCCGTTTTGTCCTCCCCGTTCCCAAGCCGACACCCAGCTCTGCCGATACCATCCTTGCCCCTCCCCGTACAATAGAAAGCTTCCCCCATCAAAGATTCCCCGGGTTGATCAAAGCCCCCCCACCCCATGAGATCCGATCAGACTCCCCACATTCCGTGAATCGGCGGATTATCCAGCTGCGCGATGCTCATCACCTGTTGTGACCAGGGTGGGGACTTTTTAACTGTAAATGTGTGTGGGAACGGGCCCAAAGGGGAGTTCCGAGAATGTCTTTTCCGCACATCAAAGCTTTAAACATGTATGTGTAATCTGCAATAAAGTCATAAATGTGGATATAAGAGGCCAGGCCTCAGAAATACAGTTAGAGCACCTCAGAACGATACCTTCTGTCCGTTTCGTTGTGTTCTCCTCCGGAGCGAATAAAAAACCTTGTTTCCTGCCTTCCAGTCTCCAGCGCCTGCCTCTTCAATAGTTTAACTTCTTTGTGGGTTCAAGAGGCGACATCGCCGGGCAATAATTAAGGATCTTATATTCTGGTTGGTAGTGCCCCCCCCAGTTTGTATTTTTCTACAATTGGCGTCCCAAGCGTGGGGCCCATCAGCGACTCGTGGATCCAGTGGGAGAGGTCCCGACGACAGAGTGAACGACTGCAACGATCGGGAGAGCTCTTGCCCAATAGACCCTCGTCTGGCAGCCGATCATCCGAACTTCACTAGTTCCGAACAGACCTCTCTCGAGTGATCTACGGTCCTGACTGGGAACCATCAGGAGTGCCGTGAGAAAGACGAGAAAAAAGAGGACGATCGGGCGCTGGATTCGGAAGACAGGAAACTGTCCACATGGTCCGGGTAAGGTCGTGTTGCCACGACAAATTGCGAAAGAATTTGTTTTGATTGCTTGATTGTTTAAAATACTAGTATTGCCTTGTTTATTTTTATTTAGAGATTCACTGTCTGCAAACGGAGAAGCAACAGGCTCTCTCTCCCTTTGCAAGCAGTGGAGGATAAGTAGGGTAGCAGCCGTGCTTGTTCTTTTTCTCCCCCACTCAATAATTGCTTGAAACTGAACTGTTGTTCACAAACTATTGTTTCCTGGAGATTCTCTGTCTGCAAGCAGGGAAGAGACCATCCTTTTTGCAGATAGTGAAAAGGGTAGGTAACGCAGATCTTTGCGGTCCTACTCATTCTCCCCATTGTTATTTTGTTGGTCTTTTGGTTTTTTTGGATCCATGAGGTATTCACTACCTGCAAACAACGTAGAATAGAAATATTCTGTCTAGTCTTTGCACCTAGTGATAAGATAGGCAGTGCTGACTTTTTAGTCCCTCGTTACGAGCCGTCATGTCTGTCTTCTCCCCATTGATAAATAGCCTGTTTAGCCCGGACCGGGTGTTAGAGGTGGACCATATGGCTCCACTAGAAGGCACCCCTAATAAGGACATGTTCATAAACTATGGGTTAGTCACCATAGCTTATAATAAATTATGGCACAGGTATACCGAAGATAGCCAAGACAAACAGTGGCCACTGGCAGGATCCTTTGACCTTGATAAAATAGAAACGTTAGAAATAGCCCTTCGAAATAATAAGACGACGCCAATTATGCTCGACAGTCTCGGTATGTGGCGCAGAGAGGCTACGAGACGACAGAGAAAAGACGAGGATAAACCAAGTAGGGAAATATACCGACAGGACAACCCCAGGACACCGCTACCCACAACTTATCCCCCGACACTATACAAAGGACGACCAGACTTAGGGTCAGACCAATGCGCTTTTTGTAGGTATGTCGGACACTGGAAAGCCCAATGCCCGACTCTACTGAGCGTGAGTAAAGGCAAAGGGCCGACAAGAACGACAGACCGACAGTACGAGAAAAGGCGCGAGACAGAGAAGAACCCGACTTACATAGACAGACCAGACAGAACTACCACGTTTGATTATGCCCGATGGCACAGATTTCGCCAGGAAAATCTCAGCGGCATGATCAAGTTCTCCTAGGTCGGCCAATGTCAAGACGGGAACCCAGCCTCGTTTAAAATTCACAGACGGAAAGAGATAATTATGACCAATAACTGTTTTTATATTTGTCTTGGGTCTTTGTATGTCGTACTTGTACTGTCCCCCGTCTGAGTTCGTGTGTATGTAATGTACAAATCTGCGTCACCCCTCTACACGTGTTTCCGTGTTACTCGACCCCTGTTAGCAGAAACTTAGCATAAAAGCAACCTGGAAAGAAAGAAACGATAAAACAAAATCCGTAGAACATTAATAAACTTGAACTTTTAATTTAACACAACAAACAAGGAATAATAACGATAAACTGTAGAAAATGGAAGTCAAACAGAACATTCGCCCCCCCCCCATTCTGGAACCTTCCAAAGTAGGGCAGGGTTACGGCTACGCCCAACCAACGGCAACCCATATAAGGCGAGCCCCGCCGCCAACCCTTGGTCAGGAAATCTTAACGTATGGGGGAGCCGGAGGAGAGGCAGGAGCCCGCAGCCTGGGCATTTGCAGGTAGTCCCGCCACATGTCTCCTTGGCCGGCCGCAACGGGCCTGGAAAGACTAAGGTAGTCCCGCCACATGTCAAGAGGAGAGCGAGGCGCCTCTTCCTTTTCTCTTCCGTCACAGCCGCAGCAGTCCTGGACGGCGGGATGTCCTGCACGTACCTCCACAACAATTTGTCCAAGTTGGGCTGGGAGGGAGAGGCGACGCGGACGAGCCTCCCCCACCTCCACCGGTAGGAGGTTTCCCAGCCCCCAGCCCGGCGCCGAACACCCCCAGTCAGGCGATGGTGCCCATACTTCCACAGCACCGGACACACCATGGTGGCACCCCAGTACTTGCGCAGCACCGAACACACAATGGTGGCACCCCAGTATTTGCGCAGCACCGAACATACAATGGTGGCACTTGGGGAACACCGGATGTGGAGAGGCCTTCATGCGGGGCGATGAAAAGGAGCGGCATGGAGTGCACTGGGAAAAGGAGACGATGTGAACGAGTCTCCCTCGCCCCCCAGGTGGGGGCATCACAGCTGCACCCCAGCTGAACGTCCCGCTCTCACAAAACAGGGACCTCTTCCTTTCACTCCGAAGGGTCTCTTTCATTCTTGCAAACTCGACGAGAGTGGCCCCTGTAGGGCCTCAAAATGGCATCTGGATCCGCTGGAAGGCGGGCCCCGGCCACTAGAGTAACTTTGGCCAGCCATACAACTCGAACATTTGTCCCATGGAGCACGAGCCCCCCATCTCCGACAGCATCTCCGCAGCCTTGAAGATCATACAAAGGTCCCCGGCGGAGCCTTCGGCCTCTGCAGGTTTCCGGTAAGGGACGGCTGCTTCGATCGCCAACGAAACAAACATGACATTGCCACACCTTCTGTTAGCGTGAATTCTAGAACTGCCGAAAAGGACTCTGGTCCAAACTGCCAGTGATGGAAACATTTCCCCCTGATGCTGCTTCCGGACTGTGCCGGCCCCGCCCAAAATGGCGCTGGTATCAATCGGAACTTACGAACACCTCGTGGTGTTCCTTCGCACTAATATAAACTTGATGTTCTGAGATTTTTGTGATCCTTTGTACACTTGGCTAGAAAAGACAAGGAGAGCTCACTCGACGAACAGTATGAAAAGATCCCCGTTACAAATGTTGATTACGAATATACAATGTATTATATTTTTATAACTAATGTAAACCTCATTTACGATGCATACGTACGGTATGCATATAGGAAATCTGATTACAACTGTTATGATTATGTTTCTAAATTATGAAAATATATGCCCCCAAACCCCCAGCCAATTAATAGACGTTTTAGTCTCTTACAAATGAATGAGTAAAACTTTCCGATGTTTTTACTGTTGCAAACGACACCCCCCCCACTGTACGCACTTTAGCCATTGCCACGACCGACCAAATACGACCACACCCTCCTAATCCATATGCTGAAATGAATTTGCAAAATAAAGTCTTTGAAACTATGAACGGGTATTGCATGCTTTATTTTAAAACAATATGGGATGGGTAGGAAAGTTCTTTTTCTGTGCACCCTACTCTGCTCTCTCTTTAAGGTTAAAGGAAGATGGTTGCCCAGCCCTGGAGGACGGATCGGATCGACAACACGACACTCCGTCTTAAAAGTACGCGACTGACTCATGAACTCTCGCGTAGAGGAAGACCGTGACTTCCAAGGATGGGTAAAACGAATGGTGTAAATGAGGGAATGTAAAAGGAGGGTGAAATGAAATAATGTAAATATTGTAAAGTACAACGTTCCGAAGTAGCAGGGACCCAAGAACCGAAGAACTTTAGAACGCCACGGCGTTGAAAGAGGTTTAAGGATCCCGATAGTGAGATATATCCTTTGACTAGATACCTCGCACTAGGCACCTCTGGTTTCCTTCTTATGTTTCCCCGCACACGCCCTACATGAACACACTACCGCCCCCCGACTCCGAAAACTATATCCCCGGGGACCCTGCCCCAAGGAGGAAAGACGAGTAAGAGGTAAGTAAAAGACTTATGAATCCATGTATTTGAATGCGCGCGAATGCTGTCTCCCCCACCCCCCCCTTTTTTTCCTCCCTCTGCAGGTTACATCAGAGATTACGGCCAAGGTGTGGCGAAGATCTGAGACCTAGCCATGTCTAAATACACGAAACGGACTAGCGCCGCAGGGTGGTGTCTAAGCACGCCTGCGAACTACTCACGTATCGAACAAACCCGAAAAATTAGCACAACCTGATAAAAAGTGATCACCCTTAAACCAGACCGGACGAATGAACCCACGTTATGTATGATGCGAAACTGTGAGGGAATGTGTGTGTGTGTGACTGAAGCGTTGACCCAACTGGTCAAAGGACCGAGAATGCGAGAAAGTGCGACAAAATGGTACCTCCTTTTTCTTCTTTCCTTTTCTCAAAGCACGTCCCCTCTACCCTGCCTAATGCTCAAACTGCATGATTACAAGATTCTACCGTGGACTCGTGAATACCCTTTACTGTGTAATGCACTAAATAGCCTTTCTTGAATGCACTGCCGCCCTCTCCGTTGCACGTGCACTATTTAGCCTGCCGTTGCACACTCTCTCTCTCTCTCTCTCTCTCTCTCTCTCCCCCCCTCTCTCTCTCTCTCTCTCTCTCTCTCTCTCTCTCTCTCTCTCTCTCTCTCTCTCTCTCTCTATTTTTGCACTACCACTCTCCCGAGTGGTTAGCCCCGAAATTGGCAGATTGCCACCCCTAGCACACCACCTAATTGGCTTCAAATACCGTCAGTATTTGCACAAACGCTTGTCTTTAATACAATCACCCTGAGGCCGCGTCATTACCTCTCCTTTTCCGATAGAAGTCAATGAACCCAGGTTGGGCCGTAAGGGAAAGGACAGGTAAGACGACAGAGGTTCCCTAATCTGGCCCGAAATGAGGGAACTACATGTCAACGGCTCCTATAGTATAAAACAAGGACCTCAGAATACGCGACCCTCCCCTCCCCGAAACGCCGCAATACCCAAACCAGAAAAACGATCACCCCCGTTACCTCCCCTGTCTATGTCCCTGGTTGTTTCCCATAAAACCCCTGTCCTTCCTAGTTAAGTAACCGGGCTGTAAAAGGTTACGTAGGACCCAGAATGATGTTTTACAAGGTTAACAGACTAGACCAAGGTAAAGAAATCGTCAAAATGAACCCCGCAGTAGTTGAAAAACAGGATGCACCGATAGAAAGGAAATGTTTAGCCATGTTCGTCTCTCAGCAAAATACCTGTGTAGTACCATGTTGACGACTCACTGTACCCTTTTGTAAATGTGAAACTCTAGAGAACGGCATATCTTTGCCAGATTTGTCTCCCGAAGGTGGGATACCATCAGATGAACTGTCATGCCTGTAATAAATGATTATGAAGGAAAGTCATAGTAAATCCAGCAGGTCCGCCACCGGTCATTCATATGCCAGTTGTGAACGTTAAAAATAACGGACATTTTCATTCTTTGCCTGGAGCTGGGAGAGAAATAGACTTTTTGATTATCTTCATCCGCAAATTTTTTCTAAAAGACTGTCTTTTCAAACTTGTTTAAGGGTACTGCCGTTGGAGGAGAGAAGGACCGGATGTGGGAGCACGAGGCCTGACTGCAGACTAAGGGACACCTGCGACATTAGCCAAGGCGAGACCACGACTGAAAAGAGCTGCAGGACGAGGCACTGTTTTCGACGGCATGAAAAGAAAGGGTCGACCTGATGCCCCTGCTCGACGTCCAGTGCCTGTCGACAAGTCCCCGCTCTCTGAATTCCGTCACACGCCCGCCTATTTGAAGTCTCCCGTTCCCCTGGTTTGTTCCTAATTTGGCCTTGCTCCATCCCCCTTTTTTTCCTCTGACCTACCCTATGGACTGTTTTGAACGCTCTTCTCCCATCGGAACTTTCTGACAATCACCTTGAAGGACACAGGGCGAAAAGGACCTTTCCGACCAGAAACGCGAGGAAAGGGGTCGTACCCTGCAACGCAGAACTTAGAACAGAGCTGGACTTGTAGCTCCACCGCCGGTGCTCAACAGCGCCAACGAAAGACCACAAAGAACAATGAGAACTCGTAAACTTCGAACATTTGACATCCTCAATCACCGTTTTTTTTGCCTCATTTCTCTCCCAGCCGCCATTGTATTGATCCTGCTCCAAACCGAATCTGAAATATGTATTAACCTGCCAGTTCACGTTATGATATGTACTTGCTGCTCGCCGTTTTTTGTATTTCATTCCTATGACTTTCCTGCTGAACAAATTTATCAAAGTTTATCAAATAGGTGCACCTCCTAAAAACTAGAAACCTCAAAATGTATTGTTTACAACTCTTTTTCTAGGGTTCCTACCGGTCTTCTTTCTCATGCCCACCACAATAGACCCGAGTAGAAAATGAACCAGCAAGATGTCTTGAATATGTTAAAGGGAGAACTGTGGAAAATTAGTGCGTTTTGGTGAACATTATCTGCGCCATCTTGCCTCTTCCCCTGATGCCACACTTTGTCGTACGCGCCCGCCATTTTAAGATGTCCCGATCAGAACAAACCCTTTTGCATGCCGCTGGCCCCTGACATAGCCCTTTGCCTTCACTAAGCCTGCACGCTGACCACCCCCTGCTTGCACCTGCCTTGAGTCATAAACCCCTCTTCGGCGCTGCTCTACCCCCGGCCCTCATCCTGTTCCCAGCGCGACACCTCCCTGCTTTCCTTTCATGATCTCCGGCCCTTAGATGCAAACCCCCTTTTTTCCCCGTGAGCCCGTTTTGTCCTCCCCGTTCCCAAGCCGACACCCAGCTCTGCCGATACCATCCTTGCCCCTCCCCGTACAATAGAAAGCTTCCCCCATCAAAGATTCCCCGGGTTGATCAAAGCCCCCCCACCCCATGAGATCCGATCAGACTCCCCACATTCCGTGAATCGGCGGATTATCCAGCTGCGCGATGCTCATCACCTGTTGTGACCAGGGTGGGGACTTTAACTGTAAATGTGTGTGGGAACGGGCCCAAAGGGGAGTTCCGAGAATGTCTTTTCCGCACATCAAAGCTTTAAACATGTATGTGTAATCTGCAATAAAGTCATAAATGTGGATATAAGAGGCCAGGCCTCAGAAATACAGTTAGAGCACCTCAGAACGATACCTTCTGTCCGTTTCGTTGTGTTCTCCTCCGGAGCGAATAAAAAACCTTGTTTCCTGCCTTCCAGTCTCCAGCGCCTGCCTCTTCAATAGTTTAACTTCTTTGTGGGTTCAAGAGGCGACATCGCCGGGCAATAATTAAGGATCTTATATTCTGGTTGGTAGTGCCCCCCCCAGTTTGTATTTTTCTACATCACAGGCTGGGACCTCATAGTGCTAAAACCACACAAATCACTATTCCCCACAGCACCAAACAGATTTCAGTTCTGTGGCTCTCTGGTTACACACAAATATATCTGCAGTGATTGCACTGACCAATAGAGGTTTCACAAAGTAAAATAGTGCATCTTTCACTGATTGATTTAATTTGTAATTATTTTCCACTTGAGGCTACAGAATATTTTGTTATTTTTAGCCACGCCTTTGATCCCGCCCCTCACACTTGTTAACCCCGCCCCCATTGGACTCAGGATCACAGTTCCCATACTTTTTTAATGCACTTCAACCGCTGCTATGGATAGACAATTTGATTTGCTGGCTGGTTCCAAAAGAAAAGCATTTGTATGCCATCTGGGGAGATTTTTAAGCTGGAGGTAAGCAGGAAGGAATAAATCTGCTGTGATGTGTTGGTGACAGACCACCCTGTCGCCTCCCTGTCTCTTTCTCGGTATACCTCGCGTGCCCTGTTTAGTGGAGACTAATTTTTGAATCTGTCTCCACCGCTGCCATCATAACAGGTACATGCTCCGTCAGCGGTGCTGTCAGCGGTTTTACAGAGAAATCAGGCGCCAGAGCTCCGGATGCCAACAACCGCCTCCCTTGAAAGCAGGAGAGAGTGACAATGAGACAGGCCGAGAGAGGCCGAACAAATGCCTGCGAATCAAAGCGCTCCTTTTCGACAGCCACAAGCACAGACACCGCAAAAACCTACAAGCTTCTGTGCATCCAAGGTTGCTGAAGCCGGGGCTGGGAGCAGCCAACGCCTTATAACTATCCATCCTTCCTAGAAAATTTTTAGGAATATTAGAAACCCTTTTCTGTACCCAGTGGTTATGCTTTTTTTCAACAACCACATCCTGGTCCAGATTTAGGGTGACCAGGCATCCCGGGTTTGCCGGGCAGTCCCGGGTTTTCAACAGCTGTCCCAGCCGATTTCGGGAAATTTAGCTCATGTCCCGGTATTTAGAGAGGGTCAACTGAAAACGGCAGGAGGTGACTTTTTATGTTTTACAAAACAGGGATAGTTAGCAGCTGTTATAAGAAATCAATTTAATTAACAGGAATGCTACTGGCTTTAAAAATTGCTTTTTCTTTATGTTCTCACAGTAGGGTGACCAGAATTTTAAAGCCAAAAACGGGGACTTTTCACAAAAATAGAAGAAGGACTACAATTTTACTTCAAGCGATGCGAGCGCTCCTCAGCAGAATTACAGAACAGGCATTAAGAACCTAATTAAAATGCTATGTTTAAACCCAGTAGCTTGCCTGTTAATTAAATTGCTTTCCTGAAACAACTGCTAACTACCCCTGTTTTGTAAAATATAGAAAACACCTCCCACCGTTTTTAGTCGACCCTCTCTAAAAACCGGGACATGAGCTAAATTTCTTGAAATCTGCTGGGACAGCTGGTTAAAAAGAGGGACCGTCCTGGCAAAACGGGGAGGCCTGGTCACCCTATCTCACAGCCTCTTCTGCAATTCTCTGCTGAGGAGCGCTGTCATTCGGTCCATTTGGTTGAACTAAAAATTGTAGTTCTTCTTCTATTTTTGTAAAATGTCCCTGTTTTTGGCTTTAAAATTCTGGTCTCCTTTTCCAGAATAGAACACATAGTGCACCCAGTTAATAAAAGCGCTTTAATTCCCCAACACATACAACACATTGGAGAGACCACAGTTTGTTGGTATTCACAGTAGGCCAACGCTTTCTTTAATCCAAATCAAACATCAAGCATAGTGCCCACACCGTCAGCGCTTACTCCGCCCTACGCACATTACACTTACATACCAAGGAAACTCATGAGACATATTTGTGGGAAAGCAGTGATGCAGGTTTATTTCGCACAACAGGTATCAGATAGGTGGGTCATCTTACAGGCGATCCAATGCGGCAGCCCCTCGCTGACCCGCATGCCTAAGGAGCCATCTTGCACGGCGAGGCGATGCTCTGACGGTGCAGTACATTATCACTTTATTTCGTTACACTCCCGCCCCCCCTGTCAGGGCGGGGAGATGAGGCACACCCCCGGTCGGTTCAGGCCCCCCGACCGCCCGAAGGACTAACGGGGCGCCGACGCTGTTTCCTGGAACCCCCTCGGCTCCAGGTTCTTGGCTCAGGCACCCTTACTGTGCCAGGCAGAGGTATTTAGACTGTATCCTTCTGCCGCAGAGGTACCCCTACTGTCCATCTGCTTCCAGATCGCCCTGTGACTCCGCCTGCAACATAAACAAGACCATTAAGAGATACACAACAGCGCCCGCCGCTCTGCAGCTGGGTCAGGGTTCAGGGTGGGAACAGCGCAGAGCAGCCCAGGGAACCAGACGCGGGAAGGAGAGGCTGAGCAAAGTTGCTGGGCCTACTATATATCCCCGGGAACGCCTCCCCCGTCCCCAGGAGAGCCCTCCCTATTGGCTGTGGCGAGGAGGGCGGCTCAGAGGGGTTGCGCGCTGCAGGCTCCGCTTGCCCGACGTGTGGGACTAAGGCACTGTCCCGCCCATGCTCCCCTTCGTGTCGCGCGGCCGGCGGCATAGTGCCCACACCGTCAGCGCTTACTCCGCCCTACGCACATTACACTTACATACCAAGGAAACTCATGAGACATATTTGTGGGAAAGCAGTGATGCAGGTTTATTTCGCACAACAGGTATCAGATAGGTGGGTCATCTTACAGGCGATCCAATGCGGCAGCCCCTCGCTGACCCGCATGCCTAAGGAGCCATCTTGCACGGCGAGGCGATGCTCTGACGGTGCAGTACATTATCACTTTATTTCGTTACACTCCCGCCCCCCCTGTCAGGGCGGGGAGATGAGGCACACCCCCGGTCGGTTCAGGCCCCCCGACCGCCCGAAGGACTAACGGGGCGCCGACGCTGTTTCCTGGAACCCCCTCGGCTCCAGGTTCTTGGCTCAGGCACCCTTACTGTGCCAGGCAGAGGTATTTAGACTGTATCCTTCTGCCGCAGAGGTACCCCTACTGTCCATCTGCTTCCAGATCGCCCTGTACTCCGCCACAGCTCTGGAGGAGGCTTCCGTCGATGACAGAGCCCCCCACCCACCTAGCTACTTTCGGTCGCTGTTTAGTGCACCTCTATCATAGTACCCTTCACCACACCACTTATGGAGATTTTTTTTTTAGGTCAGTTCATAGGACACGCCCTTGGTTACATAAGCCGCACCTCTAACGGGGAATGCTTAGCTACGTTTTTTAGGCCACGCCCCTAGTTACATAAGCCACACCTCTTACAGGCACATAGTGGTTGCCTTCACTTTTCGTCTGCCACGGGGCAAGCCGCTAACGAGTCCACATTCTGATGTGTGGTGGGTTTGGACTCATTCCCAGAATTTTGGTGTAAGGTTCCTATTTCCGGACTGCGCTTGTGCCCCTGCAGCAAGCATAATGCACTCCTAATTCTCTTCTAGGCGAACATCAAGCTTTACACTGTTAACCTGAACTAGGAGGTTATACATGTTTTCGATGTTGAGAATGTGTGCTAAAGCAATCCCATTTTATGTGTAATGCACTGTATTGGCATTGGCTGTACAGTAATTTAGGGCTGACATGCCATTTATTAGGTCTCGCCTGTCGATGCGCATGCGCATCGAGCAAGCGAGAGTATTGCGACTTATCCACTCTTTATCCACACTGCAAGGAATCGTGGCGATTCCTTGCAGTGCCCGAGACTTTTAAGGTCAATGCGCATGCGCATTGAGCTTATGCGCATGCGCATTGACCTTAAAAGCGCGTGCACGTCCGTCTTTGTTTACCCGCTCCGCCCCCTCCCCTTCCCGCCGTCTCACATTTCGCAATGCCCTCCTAACAACACACACACCCTCTCCCCCGCTCCGCCCCCTCCCCGCCATGTCTGCCCCCTTCCCGCCGTCTCGCATTTCTCCTCCCCCCTCCCCTCTCTTCCCTCCTTAAAAACAACTTTATGAAAACCATCGACTTGCAAAGGTTTGTTGTTTCCATAAATATTATTCAGTTGCTAGAGTTTTTTTTACTTCAGCAGTTTGAATAAAATATTTGCTTGTTATACAGAGCCAGGCTCCCCTTTTTCCACTCCCCTCCCCGGCCCCGCCTCTTCACCACATCCAGATTGGCCCCTTGCTACCACATCACACCCCTCGTGACACACCACTTCCTGGTATTCAACTTTGTCGACCGGCTCCACAGTAACCCTGCCGAAGCAACAACGGCCCCTGGATTGACTCCATGAGAGCTCCTCTACTGACTCAGGTACACAGCCCGCCGTGTTCTTTTACCCCCCCTCTCCTCGACCGTCCTCCACCAGTCCTTATCCTTAGCCTTTCCCCTCCCTTTCCTCTGCCAGGTATTCTACCACAACGCGTGGAACGCCGTACTGCGAAGCACCTGACGTCCACGGATGTGGCACCGATCGCCCGCGCTGTGCCTCCCGCTTTATTCAGGTATTTACACGCTCCCCCCAGCTCACCCGCCCGGCTTCACCAATGTTCCCTCGTCCCTCATTCCACTCCTTTATTCCCCCACTACAGATGTTGCCCATCCGACTGGAAGCACCTTAATTACTGATCTTCCGATCTACATTGTTTTTCCAGGTAACTCTGCCGCCTAAGCGCTTCATCTGGCCACTTCTCTTTCGCACTGCTCCGGTATGTCACCCCACCCGGTCCGACAACTTGGCCATGGTTTGAGCGCTTACTTCCAGATGCCGCCACACTGATACTATGCCTTACGCGAGTGAATCAGCCCCAGGATTTCGACATCCCTCCTCCTGCACTTTGACCTTACTAACCCACGGCTTTTGTACTTCCCATTCCTGGCCCCCACCTTGAAACTGTTCGTTGTCACCCTTAGTCTGACTTAATTGCACATCGCGAGTTCGGGTCCTTTGCCTCTCGCTATTCCGCCTCGGTATGTTCTTCTAGACTCACCTACCTGCCGGCTTCCTAGCCCATTACCATGACGTGATTGCAGACGTTGAGGCTACTCTCTTCATTCTGTTCTTCCCGCTTACTGCACAGCCACCGTGAGCTTCTTCGCCACTCTGTGTTTCACCCCTTCCCCCCACCTGGCCGCCCTTGCTCCCCTACCAATTGCCTACTCACCCAGATGCCCCAGAATTGACACACAACCTTATGTCCAGGCTCTTACTTCACCACCCTGGTAGTGTTCATGCCCCCTGCTCTTATGCGCAGCAGTCTCTTAGACGGCCCACCTAGGAGCCGCTCTATAGTCTTGCACGCACCTCCTACCCTCCCTCACCTCTTCTTTCCCTCCCACAGCACCCTCTAAACAACACAATCTTGTCCTGTAGACGATCCCAATTGACGAGGATCGAAACGTCGTCGACAACACAGCGCAAGACATGGCGCAGTTTTCCATGATGACTCATTTCAAATCAATAACTCTCTAAATTCTTTCACCTCTGTAATTCATTCTTGAGCCACTTTTTTCACTGTATATATTGACACTATCACTCACCTTGCGCCGCTCACGCTGTCCGTTTCTGTTACTTGCGTCGCCACCTATGTCACCTGCACATACCTGAGCACCAAGTACAATCGGGTTGTTTTTGATTTGTTCATACAGTGCTGCCATAACTGTATAATTGTTTATTTGTTCTTTTTTCCCTCCTCTTGTTTAACATATGATGAATAACAAATCAAGTCCTTAAATTGTTCTCAGTCTCCTTATTTCGGTACTAGTAATGCTTTTAGCATACATACTTAATTGTCTCCTAAATATTACCAGTTGGGATATTGTTTTTTTTCCTCTACCTGCCCTTCAGCTTGTCACGTGCGGCTTGTCATAAATAATATGACTAGCTGGCTTCCATCTTTTCCTCTGATAATATCGCGGCCCCTTTTGGACGAAGCGTCCACGCAGTTCATGGATAATTCAGTGGATTTCTTTTTGGGCCTAAATATTTTTTCCTGAGAATCGTAGGTAGAAACTGCTGTCCTATTTCAGAATACTCTGTCCGATGATCGACTGTGTCAAGTGAGCGCGGGAAAACTCGATGTGCCTTTTGTTAATTTACCCAAGCAGTCTATAGTTACGTTTGTTGTTATGACATGAGCTACATTTTTTAACAGCTTTAAAGTAGGCTACATTTTCGAAAGAAAGAGCTTAACTTCCGTATTGTAATAAGCCTGATTACAGATGATTTTACACACGCCACTCCATAATCTAAGCTTTTGCTTGACAATTGTTAGGGTGGAATTCTGTACGAATGTAATGTGGAATAATCGTTTCCATTGTTACAGCACTGCAAAAAAACACAAGCGCTTTTTACTTATATACTGGCTTGTTAGCCAACGCCGTGGTTCTTGTTTGTCTACTTCAAAAGGATGGAATGCTAGGCAGGCCCTGTATGGATTTATACCTTTCACCTACAAATATTTGGAGAGAGCGTTTAAACAAACTATCTCGCATGCTATTACCATATGTTTTGGTAAACACACCACTGCAGCAAATTCTTTCAGTTCACTGCTGTGCTTAAAACAAAAACCTTATCATCACCGGAATGCACATAATAAAAGAGGGGCACCTTTTATTATAAGTGTGCACATAGACTTTTTTGTGCTAAGTGCAAATTGCAACTTTTCAATAAATATTTTACTCTGAGTGATAGAAGGGGCTCTGTTAGTAAAAAGCTGTTACGTACTTTAGGATGCAAATTAATCACTTGTTGAGTAACATTTTAAACCCCTCACCCTCCCTCACCCACCCTCACCCTCACTCACCTTCAACACCTCACCCTCACTCACCCTCAACGCCTCACCCTCACTCACCCTCAACACCTCACACTCACTCACCCTCACCCTCTCTCACCCTCTACCCTCACTCACCCTCAATACCTCACCCTCACTCTCACTCACCCTCAATACCTCACCCTCACTCTCACTCACCCTCACACTCACCCTCACTCACCCTCACTCACCCTCACTCACCCTCACTCACCCTCACTCACCCTCACTCACCCTCACTCACCCTCACTCACTCACCCTCACTCACCCTCACTCACCCTCACTCACCCTCACTCACCCTCACTCACCCTCACTCACCCTCACTCACCCTCACTCACCCTCACTCACTCTCACTCACTCTCACTCACTCTCACTCACTCTCACTCACCCTCAACCCCTCACCCTCACTCACCCTCAACCCCTCACTCACCCACCCTCAACCCCTCACTCACCCTCACTCACCCTCAACCCCTCACCCTCACACAGTGCAATAGGTCTCGGAGCATTTGAGTTAGAGCTTTTAGAAATGTTTATGGCTTTTTTTTTTTTTATTCTTTAGCATTGGCTACAGGAAACAAAAATGCTAAAGATTTACAAAAAAACCCATAAACAATTCTAAAAGCACTAACTCTAATGCTGCGAGACCTATTGCATTTCCAATGCTTGTTGCACTTGTTACCTAGTGTTCGGGTATATGTTTGGCCCTATTCACTATACGCAAGGTATTCACAATTGTGACCCTTCATTCTAATTCTACTTAGTCCTCCCGGTTGTCACTCCCATCCTTCAGTAGTATTTCGCAGTGGAATTCCCACACTAGGGATAGGTCTGTGTGCTTAAAGGTGTGTTCGGCTTGAAGCTGTATGAACCAATATGCGGAAGTACATATTTACCACACATTTAAACGTACTTCCAATTGAATCGCTATCTTTATCATTTCATAAAGAATCTTGCGGTTAATGTGAAATTTTTGTGTGCAGATACTACCGTTATCGCTTGTACTGGGAAATGCTGTGTGTACACCTTTTCAACATACCCTAAAGAGTCATTACCTGATACTCTTACAGTGCCCGTACATATCTATAGAGTGAACATGTCGCAGGCATGCCTACTTGAGTCCCTGCGGAGTATCTGCCATTTATTGCAGCATTGTACTGTTTTGAAACATGCACCCGCCATGTCCTCTTGTAACACACTGTTTGCTGCTTCTCACATGTTGTTTGCTTATGCTGCTTGCATAATGCCACCATCGCCTACATTACGTTTGTTCTAGGCCTGAGTGTCTAGCACATATTGCAGTATTTTACCTCCACTTGTACTGTGTCTCTCTTGCAACCTGCACACTTATCACTTAACCTTCTGTAATGCACTGCTTGCTCCCTCATGTATTTTCAATAGTAGAAGTCTTAGCAATTGTGTTACTGACATTGGTATAAATTATACCAAACTTAACTTTATGATGCCTTTAAAACATGAAGACACCTTTGAGTCATAATGGTTTCCTGGTGGATGTTGTGATGCTTTCAGTGGCATTGGACCCGGCTAAAATAAGGGCAAAATATACTTCGGGGATAGAGTGCTAGATTGCTTACCTACGGTTCTTAGGCCACGCCCTTCGTCACATAGGCCACACCTCCTACAGAGATTCCATGGGTACTGTTAGTTGTTTTTGTCCGGACATATTATACGGGGGATCGCAAGTGACCATTCGCATTATTGTATCTGCTGAGAATGGAAAACCGGTGATATTCGTCCCCGCAAAGTGGGGGGATTATGACAGTTATCCTGTAGTCAAATCATTTACTTGCTGCATGGGCGCAGTGCTGCAATAATTATGACAGTGCTTGTCCTGGCAAATCACTGCCAGATCATTCTTTGAGATCGTTTAGAGCCAGCTAGCAGATGCCCGTAACCGTCAATGTCATTCCCAGTTCTCAGTTTAAAGTGTTTGCCATTCTTGCAGTGCTCTCCTTGTACCTGTGTTTGGTACTCCTTGGTGCATGCCACGCCACTTCTCTCTTATAACACACTGTTTGCTATTTCTGCAGTGCTTACACTTATTACAGGCCATTCACGAAGGGAGTGTGCGTAGAACAAGCTGGGTCATGGTAGTCCTCTTTACTCCTATTTTGTGCATACTTTTACAAGAGCGGCTGCACATTCAAGAATTATACTTGGGAGTGGAGCTACATTTTAATTTGACAGGGAAGGCGTTGTTTAGACAATTAAATCTGGTAAGAAGGTTACCATAGCCTATAACTTACAATGTTTATCCCAACCTGATCTGGAGTACCTTCCATTGAGCGAGGTGTCCTGGCATGTGCTTGGAGTGTATCGCACCGTAACATGGCATGTACATATTGGGTAAAATATTTATTAACCAAACAGATCGCAACCATTGCTATCGCTATGCCATAGCAGTGAGCTCATTGTAATGAATCATTACTTACCTCTGCTAGTGTCCTGCAGAGTATTCGTGCAATAACGCGTGCACACGGTAAGTTAGCAAAACTGCCGTGTCGGTAAGCATCTCTTACTGAGCAACCGTGGGTCACCTGGGAATTGTTATCAGAGCATACGCCTTGTGTAGCGCCCGTTCACTTCATGTTTACCCCCTCCCCCGACCTCGGCTCGCCCTTAAACCCGTTTACCCCCTTATCTTAGCCCCCTGATCTCAGTTCGCCCTTTCACCTCATGTTTACGCCCGGCTCAGTCACGTTATTCCCTGCGTTTTTCTTAAAGGCAATCACGGATGTATGTATAACTAGGCATCTGAGTCATTTCTACTGTCAGTGAGATCAGTGACATTGTACATATGGCGATCGCATTGTGCATAAGCTTTATATGGGGAGAGCGACATTGTACATAGTATTTTAAATGCCGACAGTGACAGCTCTGTTCTTTGGACAAAGCGAAGGCCGGAACATTCCAGCATTACAGACTTCACTCCTTAAATTGCTGCCAACCATTGGCTCAGGAAGCAAAACCCCCACTCTATCGAGATTTTCATTTCTTTCGCAAGTCCCAACAACAGAATTTAAACACGCACACAAACAATCGAGACAGATGCCTGTAGCCAAACGCGTGCACTAATATTTTCGGAGAACGATAGGATATTTTATCTTCTGTCCATTTTCTGCAAATGTCTGGCAACGATGGCATACCAGACCAGAGCTGTGGGTACTGTGCACGCTCACAGACAGCGACGTATCAGCACCTTTCAAACACTGCGTTTGGCCGCGCGGCACATAGAAGCGTGCCTGTTAAAAGTCATTCACCTACTGCACAGGCTGTCATGGTCGTCTATCTTCCAATGAGCAGCATTGCAACAGACTGAAATTCATTTGCAAACACTTGCAATGGGCCTGCACGTGTAAAGGGTGGTGATGGGACTTACTTTCCAACCCAAATTGTAATTGCGTTTGAAAATTGCCTAAGTAGCACAAGGAAGTGTTATGTACTCCTTCGCTGTACTTCGAGTCATGAGGGAGTCCCATAAGTGGTACATTGGTTCTCCAATGCAACCACCTATAGGTATTCACACCGCGTCCTCAAGCAACCTTTATAGGTAGGGATTTCGAGCACCCACCCCATCTGCTTCATACGAGGTGACCAGATGTTAGTTATTTGAACAGACACATTGTGTGGGTGATAAGGGGATTATCCGTTATACTCTGCTGGTACCAAGTAAAGGCCTTTGCCTGAGCTTTGACGCTGGCTACGGACACTTGCAGGCACGTGTCCTCACGTTCGCCGTTTGTCTCAACTGCACCAAAACTGGACACTGGCTACGGACACCTGCAAGCACGTGTCCCCACGTTGCCTTTTGTCTCGCTTACGATCAGGGAAAATTTAAGGGCCGAGGGGATTAGTAGTCTACTAAAAGTGCGCGCTCTCCCTCGGCGCCCCAGGCCACACAAACTGCCACCCGGCATCGGGGACAACAAACGTCCCTAAAAATTCCGCTCTTTGCCCCTCACCATCAAAACGCCCGCAAGCGGGCTCACGAACACCAGCACTCACCGCTAAACACGTCGAAGGGAAAAAACCCGACGCAAGACCAGCTCAGAGCAGCCCAAGGAACCGACGCAACAGCGCAGAGCAGCCCAGGGAACCAGACGCGGGAAGGAGAGGCCGAGCAAAGTTGCTGGGCCTACTATATATCCCCGGGAACGCCTCCCCCGTCCCCAGGAGAGCCCTCCCTATTGGCTGTGGCGAGGAGGGCGGCTCAGAGGGGTGGCGCGCTGCAGGCTCCGCTCGCCCGACGTGTGGGACTAATGAGCTGTCCCGCCCATGCTCCCCTTCGTGTCGCGCGGCCAGCGGCATATTAAAGTTTACGTTATTTCTATGCAGAATTCTTTCTGACAGAACATTTTTGTACATCATCAGATTTATATTCACACCAGCACAGGAAAGGCTCAGACAGCCAAGCTGGCACAGCCACATTTACATTTTTTAAAGAGCACTTGACTATGTTACATTTAAGAATCACTTATTTGCTAGTGAATGCAATCAGGGAAATCCAAGGCACCACCCTTGCTCGGGGCAGCCATGATTGACCAGCCACACCCCAATGTACTGTTCATCCATGGGCAAGTCTGGGGTAGGGCCAGAAGACCTAGATTGTCAGACCAGTCCTCCCCCAGCCAGCCTCACACCCATCAAAACCTCATAGCAAGAGCAGACAGGGAACTTCAAGGTACCATCCCCTCATGGGGCTCCCGTGACTCAACCAAGCCACTCCCCAATGAACTGTCCACCTGTTCCTACCTATGGAAACATAGGATAGGGCCAGAGGTCTGGACCACAAAAGGCCAGTACCTCCTCCAATTGGCTCCAATGAGCAAATATCATATCAATAACAGACATCAACAAACATACTGTGCCTTCAGATGAGAATGTTAACTTTTTTCTAGTTACTTCAGATGCTATTTCCCAACCTTTACAAGAGCAGGGCGTGGGTGGCCTAGATATTTGGTCAGTTTCCAAGGCTGGTAAGAACAAAGGAGATGTGTAAGTGTACCTCGGGATTATAAACCCACTGCCACCCAAGCCGACCTTCTACTGAGAGTTGCGATTTTAGCAAAGGCGGGAAACGGGGCAAAGGAGTAGACAGGGGTGGCTCCTCCGTTAAGGCGGAGGAGCGTTGCACCACTGCTGTCAGAACAGTAGAAAAGGGAAAAATAAAATAATAAAAACAAAGTTATTATCATTTTATTTTTCGTTGCTGCAGGGCTGAGGTAGGGTGGGGCAGCGCTGGTGGCACAGGGTGGAGGAGTGGTTCATGCACACTAAGTGCTCATGACTGCTTGGCCGGCCGTCTTGGGCAGGTCAACCACTAATGCACACTGTGCATGTTCCCCACCAGGCTGTAATACACAGAGAAACATGCACAGGCTTCGTTCCTGTCTGAGCGCCGAACCACTGAACTCACACCAATCACAAAGCTACATTGCAGCATTATGATAGGCTTAGGGGCACCTCTGTCCTTTCAGGACTCGTCTGCAATGACGAAGGAAAGACGGATGTGACCACAAGGAGGTGAATGGTTTTCTTTAAAAATATATATATATTTTGGTCCCCCATCCCTCCCATTCTGTTCCCTGCCAGCCGCCACTGGGAGTAGAGGGGGACTGCCCACCATACAAGACACTAAGCACAACTAGCCCCCTCGGGTCGACTAATGGCGCCCCTCGCTACATCCAGGATGGATACCACACCTTTTCTCACGATATCTTTTGTAAAAAAAAAACTGCTGATCTCAGTTTATTGTTCAAATCTCTTTCTTCGCATTTCTATATGAGAAATTAGCATTAAACAGAGCGTTGTAGCGCTCTGCTCATGTACCATATTGCATTGATAACAAAAAGAGTTGAAGAAATAAAATCCCTTCCCAACATAAACCCTCCCCACCCACAACCTCTCCTCAGTGCTCACTGTGATAAAATATTCTAAGTGTGCCACTACAGACCTCCTATGGAGCCCGCTTAAATGGTTTCTACACGTTGTGCAGGCGTGGTAATGTCCTATTACGTATGGTAATCTTCATTACTCCGGGTCCCGTAGTCCTCGACACCTTCATACTAAACAAGTGGAGATGACCATCTCTCGACAGAAAAAAACAACAAGAGGCATGCTGGGACACTAATACTGCCCCTCCCCCCGGGAGTACATAAGCAGTACTTACCCAGCAGACCTCCTGTACTAACAAGCCCAGACAGGAAGGCCGGCCGCCCGGGAGGGAGGGAGGGGCATATGAAGGTGTCGAGGACTACGGGACCCGGAGTAATGAAGATTACCATACGTAATAGGACATTACCCCCAGGTCCCTCCGTCCTCGACACCTTCATACTAAACAAGTGGAGAATACCAAAGCAGAAACCCGGCCTTCCGCACGCACAAGCACACCCAGGAAACCACAACAAAGGCAGCCACCCACGGGAGCACCGAGAAGGAGGAAAGGAAGACCGCAGGAAACATCCGGCCCGCAACCCAGAACAGGACAGCAGGGACAAGGGCCGGAGAGAAAGAAAACCCAGGGCACCAAAAGGAGGCCGCCAACCCGAGCAACCGGCAACCGGGACCCGGACCAGAACACCAAGACCAGCCAAAACAACCCACCGGAGAAGACCGCCCAGGCCAAAACCAGCAGGAAGGCACACAGGGCCAGGCAGACCCACCAGGAAGACGAGACAACCCGGAAGAAAGCCAAAGAAGAAAGGCCAACAGAGCGCAGGCACAAGCACCCAGCCCAAAAAAGGAAGGAGAAGCACAGGCCAGAAACACGGCCAAACCCGAGCACAAGAGACCCGAGGAGGAAACCCCTCCGAGGAGGCCCAGGAAGCAACAAGCACCCAGGAGCCGAACAGGACCGAGAACCCGACCCAAAAGACAGGGACGGAGAAGAACCCAGAACCCAGCCGAAAGCCCACCAAACAAGGAGAGGCCAACAAGGCCGGAAACCAGCAACAAAGAAAACACAACCCGGTCGGGAACAGAGAAAGCGACCACAAGCCCAGAAAACCCCAACCCCAAAGGGAAGGCACACAAGGCAGGAGGGTAGCACAGAGCAACAGGGAAACCCCAGCAGCCGCCCAACGAGGCACAGAGGGCAGTACAAATAAGGCGGCCAAAAGACACAGGACCGCCCAGGAACCCCACACACAGGCCAGGCAAGCAGCAAGGGCAGGAGCAGCGGGAAAGAAAGCCCAGGGAGCACAGCACCCAGACCACAACCACAAGGCCCCAACCCAGCAACGCCGGAGAGGAGCCAAGCAAACCGCAAAAAAGAGGTCAACAAACCTCAGCAGAACCGGGAAGCCAGAACCAGAGCCAAGCAACCCGACCACGCAGGAGGAACAGCAGGCCCAAGCAAACCCCAGAAGAAGATCAGCAGGAAACCACAGACAACCCGCAGCCAGGAGGGAGGGACCCGCAGAGGCACGAGCACCACAGAACAGCACCCCAACCAGAGATGGAGGGGCAACCAAACAGACCCACACCGGGAACAAAGCCCGGGGGAGGAAGGAGCGAGCCAGGACCACAGAACCAGGAAGAAACTGGAAAAGGCCGGCAACAAACCCCCAGAACAGGCCAAAAAGGGTCAGCACAGCTAGAAACCCAGAAGGCACAGCCCGAAGACACACACAACCAGCAAGAAGCCGGCAGAACCGCAGCCACAGAACCCCACACAGGCCCACAAACCGGGAAAACAAACCCGGGAAGAGAACCAACAGCAGGAGAAGGCCCAGAAGGAACCACCAGGAAGCGGCCCAAACGCAGAACACCCCGCCAGGACCCAAAGGGACACCAGCATGGAAGCAGAGCCCAAAAAGGAGCACAACAAGCAGGAGCAGCACGCCCCAGCCAAAACCCCAGCCAGGCACCCACCAAGGGAACCAGACGAGACCAACACAACCCAGGGAGCAAACACTCCCGCGAGCAGAAGGACCAAAAAGCCAACAGCACCAGCAGCCCCAGGAGGCCAGGCAGGAACCAACCCGGCCCAACCAAGCACAACCACCGAACCCACAGCGGAGCGCGGGGACAGCACACCAAACCAGAAAACAGGAGGCACGACAGGAACCGGCAGCCGCCAGGAGGCCCCAGCCAGGAAAAAAAACCAAGGCAGGTACCACAGCAGAAACAGGAGGGGCGGCCAGTGAACAACAGAACCAAGCCAAAGGCAAGCACAGGGAGAGCCACCGCAGAAGCATCCAGGCCAAGCCCACCTAAAAGGCCCCCGGACAACACCAGAAGCCCCAGGCCGGAGCAAAGGGAAGGCCACAGCACCAGGAAGACTCAGGCAGGCACCCCCACCAGACACCACGCCCGAGAACAGGCGCAGGCAGGGAGGGGCAGGACAGCCGCACCCAAGGCAGCACAAGCCACCCAAGCGCAGGCAGAGGGGAGAGCACCCCAAAAAACCACCGGCACTACACCGGCAAGCACCCACGAGAGGAACCAGGCGCAGCCCACGGGACCGGAGAAACTGGGCCAGGAACCAGAAGCCCCAACGGGCGACCAACTCCACAGAGGCCAAGAAGGGAAGAACCAGGACCCGCAAACGGAGCAGAGGGCCACAACAGCCAGCCCGCAGCGGAGCAAAGACCAACGAGGGAGCAAGGCAGGGCAACCGGAACCAGGGGAGCCCACTGGACCCCCTCCCTACCCCCCCGCAGCGGCACAAGGAGCAGGAATACCGACCCACCACCAGGCAGGGCAGGAAGCCCGAAGCAGAAGGGGAACAGGACGCAACCCAACAGGCCGCCGCAGAAGAAGAGAGAAGCGACTCCAACAGAAGAGCAGCAGAGGGCAAGGCGCAAGCAAGCAGGCAGGAAAACCCCAACAACACAGGGAAATCCACGAGCAAGCAAAGGAGGAGCCAGCGAAAAAAGAACCAGCCACCACAGAGGCGACCGGAACCCACGCCAACCCAGGCGTCCGGAACCCACGCCAACCCGAGGCAGGCCAGAAACAGAAAGGGCGAAAGCCCACAGAGACGCCAAGAGCAGGGGCACCCCCGAAGAAGAGACTCAAAGGGAACAGACCCACGGAACGGCCACCACCCGAGAACAGCAAGAACCGGGGCAGCAGGAATCCCCAAAAAGGGGAGACAGCACCGGGCATGCACGCAATACCCGGCACCCCCAGGAGGCACCGACCCAGGAACAAGACACACACCAGAAGGTACGCCTCACAGCACCCCAGGACCGGCACCATCAGGCCAACAGAGGACCCACCAACACCGGACAAAACAACAGCAGCGGCCGGAACCAAACCCACAGGCCAAGAGCGGCAGGCCAAACCAGAGGCGCAGAAACCCCAGGGCACACACTAACGCAGCACAGGCCACCGGAGAACCAGACAGAGGGCAAAGCGACAACCAGCACATCAAAAAGGACGCGCCAGGCAAAGCCGGAGGCCACCAAGGCGGGGCAAAGCGCAGCAGAACCGCCAGAAAGGGGTCAACAACACAGGACGACAGGTGCCCACACCCAGCCGCAGCGGAACAGAGGCAGGGAAGGAACAAAGGGACGCCCCACACCCAGCGCCAAGCGGGCAACCAGAGCCACCAAGCAGGGGGGGGAACAAAAAAAGCCTGCCGGGGGGGTGGGAGGGGGCAACCCAACCCACCAAAAACAGAGAAGCTGTAAGAAGGGGCAAACACACAAAAAAGCCCCACAGGAACAGGCCCAGGTAGAGAAAAAAGAACCCCAAACACATCCCAGGCAGCCGGAACGCACAAAGACAGAACACGGCAAAAGGTCCGCAAAGACCAGACAAGGACGCGGGCGCGGCCACAAGCAGCCGCTCGCCAGCACGCGAAGCAGTGTCAGCCCAGGCAGACACAAACGAGGGGGGTCGGAGGGGGGGACGGGCCGAAGCCCCGAGAACCCAAAGGGGAATGCACGCCCACACAGCGCCCCATGCAGAACAGGCAAAGAGCAAAGCACCCAGGATGGCACCAAGAAACCCCCCAGAGGGCACCCCAAGACACTGTACCACCGAGCAACGTGCGTGTCACACTGCACAAAACCAAACCATCCATCCAGGTTCAATTCTGCTATCCCCGAGAGATGCCCATCCCGGGCACCCCCAAGGTGAAGCCAGGCAACCCAGTGCCGTAGGGGCCGCCGTGGAGAATCAAGCAAGAAACAGCCCAGAGTTGCAGCGAGGGACCCGTGATGAGAGTAGGCGCTGTTTACGCCATCAAACCTCCGAAGGAGGCCCACGGAAGTCCAGGCCAAAGCAGCAACACACCCCAGAGCCGGAACAGCAGCGGGCGCACTTATGTGGACAAGCGGGCACGCCGTTCCAGAACTCCCAGCCGCCAGGACCACACACCACGAGAGAAGCACGCCACTCGGGCACTTCGACTCACACAAGGAAGGAAAGGTGAGAGAGAGCAAAAACACCGCAAAGCCGGACTCACCCAGGGCGGGGGCCGGAGCAACACCAACAAGGCCCCCACACCAACAGCCAGCTTCGGATCCACACATCCAGCGCAGCGCGTCTCCCACCCGGCCAAGCTCGGGGAGACACGCACAGCGACCCGGAAGCAACCGGGAGGCGGCGCACCAGCCGCAAAGGGCCGGTAACAATCCCGAAGACCGGCCAGGAAGAAGCCATGCCACCCAGCAAGCCCGGCAGGCACACCAGGAACCATCACCACTGCCCGCGAAGCCAGGCAGCCTGGCAGAGGGAGCAGAGAACCTGCACGCCACCCCAGCCCAGCAGGAGCAGGTGCAGGAGCAGCAACACCAACAGCATCCATCAGTCCAATCTGTGGAAGACAGAAAAAAAGAACAGGAGGTCTGCTGGGTAAGTACTGCTTATGTACTCCCGGGGGGAGGGGCAGTATTAGTGTCCCAGCATGCCTCTTGTTGTTTTTTTCTGTCGGGAGATGGTCATCTCCACTTGTTTAGTATGAAGGTGTCGAGGACGGAGGGACCTGGGGGTAATGTCTGTCAGTAGTAAGCACAGGTATTTGGGGCAGGTAATCTCCCCTGATCTCAGTTTAGGAGAGTATGCAGAAGTCGGTCGGATGCAAGGGACAGAGGTGGCGTCCTCACGTCAGGTCTTCTGACGCGCCCCATCTGCATGGCGCCGCGTGCCCCGCTCTGGTGCTCGCGCGCTGTTTGCGGTCGCGCGCCACCGCACATCTGGCCTTGCCAAGGAAGCTGTTGCGTGCCTTACTGATAATATTACAGCGCATCTGATTCTTGGCAGTTCTCTTCGCAACAACAGCGCACAACATCAGCAACATCTTTTTTGGGAAGCCGCAGAAACAGATGGAACTCATTTGAATTTCCGCGTGTAGCCTCTGCAGGAAAAGGGGGGGAATCGCGCTTTATCCGGAGCGCGAGATGTTGAAATCAAGCAAGGTGATGTCTTTTTTTCACCCCCTCTGAGGCACTTTGCTGTGCAATATGAGGCAGCGTGGGGCCTGCTTTGGGCCTGTGATGCTTCTCAGAACTGGCACTAACAGTTTTTGCTAACATGTTTTCTGGTTTTTTTCTTGGGGGTGTGAGTTTTAAGCTAGCATTTGAAGCGCTGGCGCGCGCGAGGTGTGCAAAAGACAGAAGGCCCGTGAAGCAAAGGGCTTGCTTTGTGTGCAGAGGGTGTGCATCCCAGCAATTGCAGTAAATGTGCCTTTTACATACGCAAAGGGCAATAGTTATATCATTCCGCAGATTTAACTCTGAATACCAACTACAATGTTCTAGTTTGTAATAGAGGTGGAAGTACATAAAAAAATATGGAAACTGAATCTGAGTTCGATGAGCCCGGGGTCAAACACATGGCTAAAATAACAAAATATTTTCTAACTGTTGTTGGTCTTTTACTTTTATGCAACTGCGTTTAAAATAACTTGTGCACCTTATATAAAAAAGAATTGCAAGTTAAACCGATCAGTGGGAAAAACAGCATTTTACGCTAGCTGCATTAATGTGCAAACAGATTTAGTCCCTGACATAGAAAGAATTGTTTACAAAATAATGGCTGCAATTGTAATCTGTATTTTTGACCAGAGTGGGTCTCAATCTGGCCTAGCTCATAAATATTAATTAGTTAGATCACACATTGTTACTTACCCTAATTGGGTGCTATCACAGGGATAGTGGCCTGCTGAGGTAATCAGGTGACAGTGTCTATGATCACATTAAAATAAAGTACTTCTTAAAACAAAATGCAATCCATTTCCCTTAAAGGAAATAGAGCTATATTAAAAAAAAATAGGTTTCTAAAATGTTTATTTGAGAGTTGCCAGTGGTTCCCTGTACCACTGCCTATTCCCTTACAAACTTTTTTTTTTAAATTTATGAAGGGAATGGGTACAATATGGGACCCCTTCTTCGGCTTGATGCAACCAGATGGAAAATGTATTTGTAAGATAGGGATGAAAAGTAATATTTTGTACATTTTATTGGATTGCCAAAAGTTTTTAAATCTTTCTAAAATAGGATGTAAGGTCACGTTCACAAGCTGGGGAGCATCTTGGTGATGTGGAAAATTTAGATACTGCGATAGCTATTGGAAAATATATGCAGGGTGTAAATAGGTCCCTCGCTTGATTATAGGTTTAAGTGGTGCCATGAGCATTGCGATTCAAACTGAAATATATTGTTTACATTTTTTTATAAAATTTGTAGTAATGCATTTTTAAGAAATACATGTTAATATGGGCATCTTGACTTTTAATATATAGGAAAATGTACCTTTTAATGTTTTAGACTTTTTTAAATTATTGATGTAAGAGTTTATGTGGTTTAAAGACCTAAGGTCTAAATAAACTTTATTTTTGAACTTGAGTTGGCAGTGATTCCCTGTACCACTCCCTATTCCCTAACAAACTTAAAAAAAAAACAATTATGAACGGAATGGGTACAATATGGGACCCCTTCTTTCTGACCACCCCAACTCTGAGTCAGTAATTTTTCAATGTTTTGAGTTAGGATTATGATTGAAAAATACTGCTATATCTCATACTAATTTGAAGTTTGGAATGAACACCTATGACACTCCTCTTCCAATTTGCTAATTGGTATCCATTTGCAAAGTTTACAGATTCCTGCATAGTAAAGAACTTCTTATGGCTGCAAACTAACCTATTCTGTGAACCTCAGCATTTGTGACTGCAAAATAGGTTTGTGCAGCAGACCCTCAGAATTTAAAATGAAACAAACGATTTCAATATATACGCCTTAGTAATGCACAACCAGACTGTACCTACTGCAAACATTTTTATGTATCCATTGAAAGAATGCATTCCAGCACGCACCAGGTAAGACCCTTACATTACCTTTCAAAAAGAATAAATCTTCGTCATCATGAAGCTTCAAATGGAGCCATCAATTAAAGCCTATACTGGCTCCCAAGCGGCCTTTACATTTGCTGATTAACCAACTGCACTCATTTACATTTCTTTCAGGTAGCAGGTCCCCTGGAGACAAGGCTTGTAGTTTCTTTTTTATCTCTCCATCCCTCAGTATCACAGCACAGGAGACCACCTACATGCTGCTTTCAGTCAGAGACATCTGAAGATTTACACAGGGACTGTTTTTGTACAATTAAAAAAGAATGGTCACGTCCTTCCTGATAGACTCAGCCACTCTGACCTCTGGATTGTAACCACACAGCTGCACAATGCACAGATTCAGTGTGGGGAGATTGTTTCACTAAGAAAGGCCCTGTCTTCCAAAGTGGCAGAATCACTGACTTTGCATCCCATAAGCCTAGGTTCTTCCTGCAGTTTTTCCTATTTGAACTTCACACCATGTGATCCTGGGCTAATGAACGTTTAACCCTCCAGCACATGAGATACCCCCGGAGAGACGTACCTTTGTACAGGCAGTTAATCCAAGGACTGATTCACTAAATGGAATAGTACACAAGGGTTTCTAAAATATCACTATGCAGGAGAGAGAAGAACTTAAAGAAATTTTAGCTGACAAATCCACTGTTATAAAACCAGCCGGCAAGGTCAGGGCTATCGTCTTGTTTCCAAAAACAATGTATAAGAAGTTGGGTTACTGGTTGCGGGGGGAGGTGAAACCCTACTCAAGAAGAAAACACAGTCCTTGTTTGGGTGAATTCACAAGCCAACCCTCAAATTAACCTGTGCTCAACCCTCTGGTAGCTTGGCACAGAGCGCTCAGGCTTAAATTAGAGACAAAGTGCAAAGTATTTATGCAGCTCTACAAACAGTAATACATTGAAAAACAACAGAATAAAAATACCACACAAATTTTGAAAGCTAGAGTAAAATGTAATAAATAATTTAGGACCAAAATTATAAGCATCCAGTAGGACTGCTGATATTCAGTTTTAAAGATTTAAGTGAATATAGCACCAAAAAGCTCAAGGCAACAACTGTGGGTATCTGTTTGCACCGGACTGGGACAAAGTCAAAAGTTCAGGCCACCCTCGATAGAACGCATGCCAGCTACATGTAACCAGTTAGGCCGGCTGAACAAGAGTATCTTAAATCCTGGTTGAGGAGTCCCGTGTTGAGAATGAGTTGCACAGTGGAAGTACGTGGGAGGCTGCTGGCGGTGATGCGAAGTCCTGCGCTGAAGGCAAACCAGACAGTGGTCCCAATGCAGAGTCTGGAGAGGCGATGTGCTGCACAAGGGCTCTGATGTGGAGATTCTGGTTGGTGATGTGTTGTGCGACAACTCCAGTGCATCGGTTCTCCTGGAATCACAATTGAGCTGGCAGAGCACCTTCAGGCCCACTTCCAAGGGTCAAGGTCTGGTGTGTTCCACTTTGGAGGGTAGGGCTCACAGCAGAAAGAGTTTAGGTGCTGGGTTGAAGGTGGTTGTACCCTTCTGTCCATTTGGATCTTGTCAGAAGCCCAGCCAGCTAACCCTTGGAGTCACTCTGGCAGTCCTAGTATCTAAAAGCAGGCCCAGGCCTTCACTCAGACAGCAGCTAGCAGGGCAAGAAGGGCAGCAGAATGGCAGTCCTTCTTCTGAATTTGCCCACAGATCCAGATGTGTACTGAAGAGTTGGGTCTAAGGGCTCACTATTTATACCTGTGGCCTACTTTGAAGTAAGAGAGTGAATCTAACAGCTTCCTCTCCCCTGAGGTGTCTGAAATTTCCTGTCTTTCTGCACATACCTACGCTTGTCTGGGGTAAAAAAGACCAGTGTCAGACATTTTCTGAGAGTGCTCAGGCAGAACCTTTGTGATATGCAAATACAGTATTGTATTGTAATTGTATTTTAATTGCATTTATATAGCACTTACAACCCCTGACGAGTCATCAAATTGCTTTTTTTGGCCAGTAGCACGCTACTCCTGAACCCATAAAGGATTAGTGGTGAATTAGTATACTGAACAATTGAAGTAATTTGAGCGGTGGATATGTTAGTCTGTTATTTAGATCGAGAAGCATAGTAGTGGAGTGATAGAAGAGGAAGAGGTTTGCATTCATATAGTGCTTGCTACCCCTGATGAGGTGTTGAAGCGATTTTCAGCTAGTAGCACGCTACTCCGGAACCCAAACAGGATTATTGAGGAATTAGCATAGGGAAATATGAAATTAATTTGAGTGGTGGACATGTTAGTCTGTTATTTGGATTGAAAAGGATTAGTGGAGGGATACAAGAGGAAAGGGTATAGAATTTGTTTTATTTTCCTCTTTTTTTGAGTTTAGAGCAGTAGGAGGGGGTTTGCGATGAGTAAAGGGTAGGTGGAGTGGGAAGGTCAAGGGAATGGTTTAAAAGGCTTGTTTGGAAGATCTGAATAGTAAAAGAGGTAGGAGATGATGCAAGGAGGGGTGGAGTAGGGAAGAGTCTCAAAAGAGTTATTTTGGGAGTCATTGTAGTGGTATGGGGTTTGGGATGAATGAGAGATGAATTTGAAGCAAAGTAATACATAAATAGATAAATAAATAAAGGAAAGGTATATATGTGTGTATAAGGAAGGTAAAATATGTAGATTAAAGTTGCATTTGATAAAACTCCTGCCTTCAACTTTTGTTGTACTTTAAATTAATTTATTTGGTTTTATTTTTTATAATTCAATAGTGGAGCAATTGTTGAAAAATAGTTATGATAAAAGATTTACTTACTACTTATAGTTACATTATTCTATGTTTTAACATGTATATAAGTGACTGCATAAGTAAGTAAATCTTTTATCATAACTATTTTTCAACAATTTCAACAATTCCGCATAAAAAGTGTACATACTACTTATAGTTACATTATTCTATGTTTTAACATGTATATAAGTGACTGCATAAGTATGTACACTTTTTATGCGGAACTAACAAATATATATATTTTTAAAAACATAATTATTATAAGCATTTATATAAAAAAATACATATTTGTAGGTACATATCTATAGTCTAAATAAATGCTTATATACAGAGGGATATGCTGTATATTTATGTTTGAGTATGGTCAGGGCCGGACTGGGAACCAAAACCAGCCCTGGCAAAGTGCTTGGCCGGGCGGGAGGGGTGCGAGCGCTTTGCCAGGGCCGCTTTTCAGCAGATTTTGTTACAGGGCCGATTTTGCAGCTATGCTGCAAAACCGACTCTGCAACAAAAACGGCCCCCAGGGCCCAAAACCGGCCCCCACCCTTGCGGCCGACCGGGGGATTGCCCGGTGCCCACAACGGCCAGTCCGGGCCTGAGTATGGTGGTTATGTGGGGAAGGGCCAACTCTTGAGTAGTCTTCTGAAGACAAGGTCTGTGAATATTATGTTTGTAAGTAAAGAGTTCCATCATTTGGCTGCTTGAACAGAGAAGTATGTGGCACCCTAGTTTTTTTTCTTGTATGGTGGAATTTTAAGGCGAGGTGTCACTCTAAAATGGAGGTTCCTTTGTTGAATGTATTTGGTGATATTATTCCTGATGAAGAGCGGTCCTGTTCCATGTATCGCTTTGTGGGTGATACAAAGCAGCTTGAATCTGGATGTTCTGACAACCAGTAACCAATGTCGGGCTTTCAAGGCGGGGGAGATGTGGGCTTGTGGCTTTATATGTGAGAGTATTCTGGCAGCCGAGTTCTTAATCTGTAGTCTTTTCATAGTTGTTTAAGCTGATCCATTGCAGAGGCTATTGACATAATCGAGTTTGGACTTTGTATGAAAATCCCAGGTGGGCGAAGATGCATCACAGAGCTTTCATAGTAACAAAGTTTGATCTTACTGGTTTGTCCACTTGGGCATTCATTGATAGCTTGGAGTCCATGGTCATTCCAAGGTTTCTTACTTCCTTTGATACTATAGGCGGTGTTCCCAGATTATCAGACCAGGCGGTGAGTGGGTCATGATTTTTCCAATCCAATGTGAGTATTTCGGTTTTGGAAGCATTCAATTTTAGATGGCTCCATGTTGTCCATTGATCCACTGCGCTCAAATAACAGAAAACAAGTCAGTTTCCAATGTCTTTGGGGCATTTCAGCTGAAGGATTATTTGTGTGTCATCTGCATAGTTATAGCACTTGACGTGAAATTGATTGATCAGTACCGGTGATTACTTCTTGTAGATGTTGAAAAGCATGGGTGGAATGATGGAGCCTTGAAGGACCACTGCTTTTGTGAAGTACGGTTTGGGTTATAAAGTGGGGGTATGGATGACATAAGTTCTGTTGTGAAGGTAAGATGTGATCCAGTCTAGAGCAGTCCCTTCTATGCCGGCTTCATTGAGTCTTTGTATCAGAGTGTCATGGTCAACAGTGTCAAAGGCAGCTGAGAGGTCCAAGAGAAGTAGTGCAGCAACCCTGTTCCGTTCAACGGTGTTATTAAAGTAATTCCAGATGGCAATGATGCAGATTCTGTCCCTCTTCCTGGACGCAATCCCGTTTGAAAGTCTGAAAGTATGGCATTATCTTCAATGATTTGAGACATCTGGGCGAATGCTGTTCTTTCTGTCAGTTTACCCAGGAAAGGTCCATTTGTAATTGTTCTGTAGTTGTCAGGGTTCAGCGGGCTCAAGTTTGTTTTCTTCAGTAATGGGTGTATGTATGATGTTTTTAGTTCTTCTGGAAGTATTCCGGTAGTTAAGAAATTGTTGATGATTCTCCTTATTGGTGTGGCAGCAGAGGTTTTTAGAATGATTGTCTTGAAGGTTTGTGGTGGACAGGGTCAGGAGGGCTGCCGGTAGGCAAGCTTGCTTTGACCAGATCCATAAATCTATGGTGTAAAATTTGTTAGAAGGAACGGAGAGGCTAGGTAAGAGCATTCTTGGATAGTAGTTTTGGAAAAGGGTAGGTACTGGTGCTTTTTCTTTGTTTTAAATTTGAGTCCCATGTGTCTGCTTTGGGCATATAATGATTTGCCAGTTTGTCTGTGAAATCTTGAGTAACAGGATGAGCTCCTACTAGGCAATTTAGTTTACAACATTCAGTGAGTATTTGATAGAATTCTTTACTTGCACATTTAGCATTTTTTATTTTGTCTGAATAGTACCTTTTCCTAGCTTTTTTGATAGCAGACTTGTATAATCTGTTAAGTGTATGTAGACATAGTTTGTCTTGATTGGTATTTGTTTTGAGCCAAGCACAATGCAGCTTTCTAATTTGCTGTTTTATCTCTTTTATCTCTGTATTTCTCCATGGTGCCTGTTTTCTTTTGTTCTATTATTTTGTTTTTAGTGGTATTAGGATATCAAAAGATTCCTGTAGCCATTCATATCGTCTTTGAACAGAATTTATTGTGTCTCGATCTGTACTGGATGTTAGTTGTGTTTCTAGTGTTCCAAATTGAGTTTGTTCCGCGGTCGATAGGTGGATGCATGCAAAGTGGTTTTAGATGTGTTGTTTTGTGCTGTTTTATGCTGGAAAGCAAGCAAATGGTGGTCTGATCATGTGACTGGAGTCATTGTTTGAAAGGTAACTAGCTCTGTATTTGAAAAAATGACATCTGGGATATGTCCTGCAATGTGTGTGGGTTTGTTGATCACCTGCTGAAGGTTCAGTGCGTATAGACCATTGATTATTGTTTTTGGACGGGGCATATTGGGTTTATCAAACCAAATGTCACCCTGAATGCATAGGTTGGAGTGTAGTGTTAACTGGTTTGAAGCAGTGTCTTGAAGTGTGTCTGCGAATATTGCATTGCTACGTGGTGGTCTGGAAAGGAGCAGAAAGTTACAGGAGGAAGATGGTGTAGGACTGCATCTGGTGAAAAGGGCCTCACAATCTTGTATGGAGATGTCATCAGCGTTAGTGACATATAATGTTTGCCTGAATACAACAGATAGGCCACCTCCTCTTTTGCCAATACAATTGCCAATACAATTGTGGGTGATACATTTGATAGCCTAGAGCAGTGGTTCCCAAATTCTTTAGAACTGCGGCTCCCTTGACCCATTGGCCTTTGCCCCTGGCTCCCTACTGCTACTTTTTTTGATGGTGGGAGGGATGCAAGCCCGGCCTCAGGAGTACATGTATTTTTCTCACTGAAAGTAACTGGGATGAAGATGATGAAGGTTTTATGATCATATACACAGTGTGTTTCAATATTACTAAGAGGGCACCGCTAATAAAATATTCCTAGTTACACTTCTTTGCTCATGCCTTTTTTTAGAGTACCCTCTCAAACCTTTTTATCCCACTTACTGTGCTAGATAGAACCCCTATGCATGTAGGCCCCATTGCCAAAGTGTTTTTGTGCTTGAAGAATGTTTGCATGCACTTCCATTTCTACCCGTCATACATGCCAACACACCTGTCTCAGCAGGCTGACTCACAATTTTGTAAATCACATACTGCTTCATTTACATTTTTGCTGTCTCCTCCCTAAAATTGCCTCCAAATCAATGCAAGTAAAATAAATTCCTCCGATTTATTTTTAAACGTTCCTCTTTCTTGGTTCCATATGTTGGCATTATGCCGTATATGGTGTTTTACTTCCCTGTGCTCAAGGAGAGTGCAGGCCTGTCTGGAAATGTGTGTGTGTACTGTAAGTACCTATGGTTTATTTATTTATTTATTTTTTACACTTATATGGCTCGCAGCTACCCAAAATGGGTTTCCCTGCGCCGACGACATGTCACTGAACATGGGTATGGGATGAGCTTGGTCAGTAGGGTTGTTTCTGGAAAAGCCAGGTCTTTATGTTCTTCCTAAACCTGGCATAGTTTTCTTCTTTGCGAATGTGAGGGAGGAGTGTATTCCAGAGAGTGGGCCCTAGGACAGAGAAGGCCTCGCCAGTCTGAACCTGGGAGCCACAAAGTTTGCTGCGGTTTGGGAGCGCAGCTTCCTTCTTGGGATGTAAGGAGTAGCTGGTGCTTGCAGGTATTTCGGTGCTGTACCGGTTTTTATCCTGAACATATAGCTCAGGGCTTTGAACCTAATGCGGTTTTCCACCCTGAGCCAATGCAGGTCCTTCAGGTGCTTCGACACACTGCCATTTTTCGGGATTTCGCATAAGAGTCTTGCAGCTGAATTTTGGACAAGTTGCAGCCGTTTATTGACAGCCTGATTTGAGCCCAGGTAAAGAATGTTGCCGTAGTCAAGACGAGATGTTATGAGTGCATTGACTACGGTCTTTTGGGTTGCAGGGGGCAGCATCCATAGGATTTTTTTTAGCCACTTCATAATGGTGAAACAGAGGCCTACCACTTTGTTGGCCTATTGTTTCATGGATAGGGCGTTGTCGATGGTAACCCCCAGGTTTCTTACATGGGTGGCAGGTGTAGGGAGGTTACCTAACTCGGAAGGCCAGTGGGAGGAGTTCCACAGGTCCTTATTTTTCCCCAGAAGAAGGATCTCTGTTTTGTCTCCGTTTAACTTCAGCTGGTTGGTGGACATCCAGCTGAAGATATTTTGGAGCCCCTGTCTGAGAAGGTATGGAGCTGAGGGGTTGGACTCTGACAGTGAGAAGATGAGCTGAGAGTCATCTGCATAGGTCATGAGGGTGAGTCCTGACCTGTCTACTAAATCAGCCAGGGGTCTGAGGTAAAGGTTAAAGAACAGTAGGCTCAGGATGGAGCCCTGTGGTACTCCATGTGGGGCACTGAACGTATCAGAACAGGCGAGGGAGGATGTGATCTGAAACGTCCTGTGTGTCAGAAAAGACTTGATCCATTGTAGTGCGGCACCCCGGATACCATTTCTACCAAGTGTGGCCAGAAGTTTGTTGTGTGAGATGGTGTCAAAAGCCACACTAGGAGTTTCCTGATGGTTTCGGTTACTCCCAGTAGAGCGGTTTCGGTGGAGAAGCCAGCTCTAAAACCGGACTGTGACGGGTGAAGGAGGGAATTTTCTTCAGTGAAAAGTGTGAGGGCGGAGTGAATGTGTCTTTCCAAAAATTTTGAAAAGGCTGGGAGAAGAGATATGGGTCGGTAGTTGGCTAGTATTTCGGGGTTGGCTGTGGGTTTTTTCAGAAGTGGACTGACCATAGCGTGTTTCCAGAGTGAAGGGACTGTGGAGAGCTGAAGGGAAGAGTTTAGAGGTTCAAGTAGAAATGTCAATACTTAATAATACTTAGTGTGTTTAATAAACAGGACAACTTACTTTACTTATAACTTGCATTATTTTAAAATAAATTTGGAAACAAATGAAACTATTAACGAGTCTAACAAAATAAATCGGGCATCTTCTGCTTACTTTGGGAGTGTTAGAACGTGGGGATCCAGTGAAATATGGAGGTAATCTCCCTCGACATGCCATCAATTGAGCACTACGTTTAAGGCTTTAGGCATGTCACTTACAAATCATCTACATCATGCGTTTAAGTCTAATTAACATGTTCAGCGCGGCGCAAATTTTCGCGCTGTGCTGAACGTTCTTAAAAACGGGTGTGGTCATGACGGAACGGTTCCGTCATGAGCACAGCCCAACCGGCGCTCATGACGGAACCGCTCCGTCATGAGCACCGAAGGGGTTAATTTAACTGAAGCCAACAGATCCTTTAACATTAAATGCATTAAAGGGCTTGGTGCGCGGCTCCCCGGGCTAGGTTTGACGGCTCCCCAGGGAGCCATGGTGCGCAGTTTGGGAACCACTGGCCGAGAGGTACGACTTTATGCATGTGGGGAGCCGTTTCATCTCCCAACCGTGATTCAGTTATGAAGAGTATCTCAGGTTTTGTGTCAGTGAGAAGGTTATAGATGTGATGTTTGTTTTTAGAGAGTGAACAAGCATTTATTGGTAAACAGTTTAGAGAAAGTTATGTGGTGAGAGTGTGACTTTGTTTTGTAGAAGTGTGAGGAATATAGTTTGTGGGCTTGTAGCTGGTGTGTCACTAGTGTTGGTGTTAGCTGTATGAGGATAGCAATTATGTAGCTGTCCTGTATTGTGTTCCTCGTCCAGCAGGCTAAGAAGGCATTTTGATGGGCCTGCAGGTATAGGTGGTGGATATGGTGGTAGCGAGTGAATTGGTGATCTGTTTTGTTTTTGTAGTTTAACCTTGTTGCGCAGTAGACATGGAGAATCAAAGTTATGAGGAGTGGCATGTTGCTTATTTTTGTTGGCGTCTGTTTAGGGCAGAACGGGTATGAGTTAGGGGTGGTGGTGCAGCATGTTGGTCATGTAGTACGGTTCGAATGGATGACACGCTGGAGTTGCTTTGTTGCTGTATATGTCTTAGGTGTGGGGGAAGAGAAAGCTTGGCATTAGAGTTTGTTCATTGTGTGTATCATTTGTGTATTCTGGAAGGTGGGAATGAGTGTATGTTTGTAGTTTGTGTAATGATGTATTGTGCGTGAAAGATTTTGTTGTGCTGGTGTGTGTTATGTTTTGATTTTGAGGAGTAATGAAAGGAGGTGCAGATGTATTTGTTTTCTGAGAAAGATTTGTATGTAGAGTATTGCTGGTGACTGGAAGATGTAAGGTAAAGGAGGGTGATGTGTTTGTGAGTAGAGTGTATGATGTGTGTCAGAGGGGATGAGCTAGAGTTAAGCGTGTTTGTGTTAGATTTGATTCCTAAAAGAGGTAATATGTGTGGTGCAGTGTAGTGTAAGTGTTGTGTGGTTGTGCTAATGCGGTAGAAAGAAGAGGAGGGTGTTGGTGGCTGAAAATATGGAATTCTGAGTATAGGTTTGTTAGTGACAGAAAGGGGTCTGTTACGAGTAATTAGAGAAGGGAGTGTGTGTATGGATGAGATATAGTTAACTATGAAATGGAATTCGGTTGTGTTAGTGATGAGTGAATTGGTTAGTGGTATATGATAGAGTTGTGTATTGTTTGCAAGTGATGATGCAAATGTATGTTAGCTGAGATAGATGGGTGTATAGGTGTGGTTGGTGGTGTTTTGTAGTGGGTGCTGTGACATTGGGCTTTGTCTAGTGTTAGCTTGGAGTAAGTGGGTAGAGTACATGTGCTTTGAGTATGTTAATATGGATATAGATGGCATAGGGTGGGTGTGGTTGTATGTAAATTTGGGCAGTATCCATGACCCTAGTCCCGACCAGTCTCGAACAGGCTCAAACAGGCAATAGCCTTTATCCTCTAAGCCCTTAGACTTGATGCCCATGCTGAGACAGGCTGAGCCCTGACCTTAAATAACGCTAGTGGGAGGAGCTTGGCGGGCATCCGTGATGGCCGCGTGAGCACAGCGCTCTCCGGACCCCCGCCACTCCCGGCATGATATCCTGAACATATCCTGATTCTTCACGAGGATTTATGTAGAGGACGCTGGGCTGATCTTCCTGGGACTTTTGGAATTTGATTTGGACCCGGGGCGCCGAAGTTACGGCGATTCGAACTTTCGGGGTCCGCCCTCACGGTGCGCCCGGGACTGGGTGAGGCTCTCTGGCCGTCTCGGAGTTGAACAACAGCGGCAGGGGGATTGGATTTGTGGGTCCCCCTCTTAAGTTTCGGTTTCGATTCGGCCTCAGACTGAGACATCTGGCTGGGGAGTCTGGCCTGGGCTGGGTCCGGCGCACGAGACGGCTGTCGGGCCTTTGGCTGGCTTATTCTCCTTTCAGGCTGGTCCTCTCCTAGTGGTACCCTTGCAGCTGCCTTTTGGTCCCGACGCCCTGTTTTCCTGTGGCCATTTCCATCGGGTCGAGTGAGTCTCCTGGTGACGCGGTTTCCGACATGGCGGGCAGAGGGGACCGAGAGACACGGAAGACCAAGACGCCCCTGCGTGGGGGCCCGGTCCAGTCTAACGTTATGGACCGCTACACCCATGCGAAGGGGTCCCCCGGAGCTGCCCTGCCTGGCCCAAGTGCGGTTGACCACAGTGTGGACGCGTCACTGGAACCGTCCTTGCAGGACATCATGGGCGCCATTTCTGGCATGAAGGAAACGATAGGCCAACAATATGAAGCTTTGGCCCACAAAATCGACACCGTGGCCATTGATGTGACTTTGATTCGGGCCGACCTATCTAAAACCAATGAGAAGGTGAAGTCATTGGATCTCAAGTCATCCAGCCTCACGGCAGACGTCTCGGAGATACAGACGGAGATTGGCAACCTCCGTAGGGTGAACGATTTCATGACCCGGCGCTTGGAGGACTTTGAGAACAGGGCACGTCGCTGTAATGTGCGTGTGGTTGGCGTTCCGGAGAATCCAGAACCGCACTCTGTTGATCTCCTGGTCGAGGACCTGATCCAGAACTACCTCTCTCCGTCTGGGCTGAGTAAATTCTTCGCCGTGGAGCGTGCCCATCGTGTTCCGGGAGGCCAGGGTAAGCCGGGCGCCCCGCCGAGGCCTATTGTTGCGAAACTCTTCCACTATAGGGATCGGGACGCTATCCTGCAGGCATCACGTGTGAAGGGCCCGGTGGCCTTTGAGAATGCCACGGTGAACTTTTATCCGGACTTTTCTCAACAGGTGCAGAAACAGCGTATGGGCTTCCGTGAAGTTAAGAAGCGTCTCAGAGACATGGGATTGCGCTATGCTATGCTTTTTCCGACCAGGCTGCGAGTTGAGTACAATGACCGAACCTTTTTCTTTGATCGGCCTGATTCTGTGAATGACTGGCTGGACTCTCTGCCGGACCAACCTCCTGCGGCTGAGTCCGCCGCCCACCCGGGTGGTGCTGAGGGTGGTGTAGAGAGCTGAACTGTTGGTCTATGCCCGGGTCCTCGTGTAAAGTAACTTCTTCTGGGATTCTATGCCTCAGTGCCTCTATTGTCTATGTGTTTTCCTTGTTATTTGTATTGTGGGGGTGGCGGGTGGGCCAGAGCCTTTCCTCCTCCGGGGTCTTTTTGTAGAATGGGGGTTCTTGGGCGACAGGCACACTGCATGTTGGGGTGGCTTTTTAGCTTCTTGCAGGGGTGCAGGGTGGGGGGTGTTTCCTTTATTGTTGGGGGTGGGTGGATGGGAAGTTTGATGTTTGTGTGTTGTGTTCTCAAGGCGATACTATCTTGCTAAAGATGTTTTTGATGTCATGCTCATTGGAGGGGGGTTGCGGCGTTGCTGTGTGGGATGGGGGTCGCGGGTTGAGGTTTATTTCGTGGAATGTTAATGGTCTGGGGGATCGTATTAAGCGGGGTGTGGTGTTGCGATGTCTACGACGTTTGTCTCCAGATATTGTTTTTCTACAGGAGACTCATTTGGTGGGCAATACCTGTCGTGCAATGAATAGGTGGAGCTATCGCCTCGCCGCGCATTCGGGGTTTACCACGGGTTCTAGGGGAGTGGGTATCCTTGTTCGGGCTTCCCTCCCCCTAGCTATTGATGATGTGATCCTTGATGATCGGGGACGTTATGCCGTCCTCGTGGGTCGCTATGAGGGTCGGACCCTTTCCTTGTTTGCCGTTTATGTGCCCCCCGGTCTACAGACCTCTACCTTTTCCGATTTGGGCCGTGTGTTGTTGAACCTCCCAGATAGTACTCTCTTCATAGCAGGTGACTTTAATTCGGTGTTTTCCGGTCTACATGATCGTCACCCCCCCTAGGGACACCCCTTTGGCCCAACAGTGGCTGGGTGGGTTTCTGGATACGTTCGGCCTGGTGGATTGCTGGAGGCTCATGCATCCTACTCAGCTTCAATACACTTTCCACTCTGGGGCCCATGGGAGTCTGTCTAGACTGGATTATTTCCTGATGCCTGCGGCGCAGTCGCCGTCGGTTCGTGAGATTAGACACTTCCCCCGGGGCATCTCTGATCATTCTCTGCTCTGGCTTTGTTTTGAGGTGGGAGTGGAGGCGGCGGGCCGGGTGGCTCCTATCAACCCTTGGTATCTCACCTCCCCCGAGACCCGCAATCTCTTGATTAAGTCTTTGGACAATTATTTTTTAGACAACGAGGGTTCCGTCTCCTCTGCGGTATCCCTGTGGGAGGCCTTTAAGACGGTGATTCGTGGGCAGGCCCTTTCCCTTATTACTGAATCCAAAAAGGCGAGGAATCGGGAGGTGGTGGACCTTGAGAGGGAGATTGCTGAGATAGAGGCTGACCTAGAATTGGATGTTACATCTGATAAACTCCACGCCCTGGGTCTGAAACAATTTGCTTATAAGTCTTTGGTCACAGATGCGGCTAAACTGATGTTTCGGGAGCAACAGGGTCGTTTGTATGATGTGGGGGACAAAGCGGGTAAATTACTGGCATGGTTGGATAAGAAGGAGAGGGCGAATCGTGTGGTGCCTGTGATTCAAACTTTGAATGGTGTGAGAGTGACAGACCCGGTTGGAATAGTTGAATGTTTTGCGGATTATTTTCGTGTGGTTTATACCCCTGTGTCTGAACGGGATGTTGATGACTCTCGCCTTTTGTTGCGTGATATAGCTCTGCCCAGTGTTTCCGATTTGGACCGAGTCTCTTTGGAGTCCCCTTTTACTACGGACGAGATAGCGACGGCCATTCGCTCACTCCGTTCGGGCAAAGCTTTGGGCCCGAATGGATTGCCAATTGAATTGTACAAGCTACGTCCTGACAGGGTGGCGCCCTATCTTCGTACCATGTTTTTGGAATCCCGCGAACGGGGTATTCTCCCATATGATCAGCGTCTGGCTACGATAGTTGTTATTCCCAAAGAAGGTAAACCTCGGGACCTTTGTTCGTCTTACAGGCCCATTTCCCTGTTGAATGTTGAACCCAAGGTCCTGGCTAAGCTCCTGGCTACCCGCCTCTTGACGGTCATTAGTGGCTTGGTTCATCCGGATCAATCCGGATTTATCCCGCATCGCAACACGGCTCTTAACCTACGTCGCCTCCACGGCGCTGTTGCGAGGGCGGGGCTTCTGACGGAGCCGGCCATTTTGGCTTCACTAGACGCCTCGATGGCCTTTGACACGGTAGAGTGGCCCTATCTTTGGGCAGCTCTTGAGAAATTTGGTTTTGGGCCTGAGTTTATTGGTTGGGTGAAGTTGTTATACGTTGAACCCTTGGCACAGGTAGTGGTAAACGGTCGGGTTTCTGTCCCCTTCTGTCTTGGTAGGGGGACCCGTCAGGGGTGCCCCTTGTCTCCGTTGCTTTTCGCGCTTGCTCTGGAACCGTTGGCTGCGTGGCTTCGATGGGAACCTTCACTCAAAGGGATCCGTTGGTCACCGGATTTTGAAGACCGCGTCTCGCTTTACGCGGATGACATTCTTCTGTATCTTACTTCCCCGCGTAAATCTTTAAATGTCTTATTTGACGTTCTTACTTCGTTTGGTGCTAATTCGGGTCTGGTTATTAATTGGGCTAAGTCCTGTGTGTATGTTCTCTCGGGTGTTTTGCCCCCTTTACCGGACAGGTTTCCTATCCAGGTTGTCCAATCTGGCTTCAAATATTTGGGGATCTTTATTACGCTGGACTCCTCGCTCCGGTTTGAGCGTAACCTCCTCCCCCCGCTTCTTCGACTGCGACTGGATGTGGCCCGTTGGCGTAAGCTACCCCTGTCTCCTCTGGGCAGGGCTGCCCTTTTTAAAATGATGTCTTTGCCGCGATTCCTCTACGTGCTTCAAAATTCTTATGACGACATTCCCGCTACCTATTTCCGAGAGATTGAGAGTCTTCAGAGGCAGCTGATCTGGGACGGGCGTCCACGTATTGCCCTTGCGAAACTTACCATCCCTTGGTATGACGGGGGCATGGCGCTCCCTGATATCAAGAGATATTATTGGGCTGCCCAGCTGTCTGCCATTAACCACGCAATGTATTCCCCGGGTCGAGATCCGGCCTTTGAGATGGATAGACTCCAGCTGCTGGGGAGGGATTTTAATAGAGCGCTTTATTCCAGATCGGCCGGGCGCCATCTTGTGGGCCCGTCCAGGACCGCTGTCAATGTGTGGCGCGCCGCGAATGTGAGTTTGGGATGGGAGAACCGACTGACAATGGCGACTCCGCTTTATGCTTCTGAACGTTTGGGGTGTCTCTGGTCTACTAAGGGCTTTGACCGCTGGGATATGATTGGTATATGTAAGGTGGGTGACGTCTGTGTGAAGGGTAGAGTGAAGTCTTTCCAGGCCCTTAAGGCAGAATATGACTTGAGTGATAGGGAATTTTTTCGGTATTTGCAGATCCGGCATGCCCTGGCCTCAGTTCTGACTCCTGATGTGACCCTGCCCGAGTCCTCCCCCCTTGAGGATCGCATACTGGATGGACACCTGCCTGATAGCACTATCTCCCTTATTTACAAGAAACTGATTAATAATCGCGCTGACTTATTGGTCCGACTTAGGGAGGTTTGGGTCGGTGACGGATTGGACTTGGATGACGAGGATTGGCAGTCGGCACTCTCTTCTCCGAAATAGGTCGCCATCCCCGCCCGTCTCCGTTTGGTTCAACTTAAGATCCTCCACCGGGTGTATGTAACTGGTCCGCGTCTGGTTGTGATGGGTTTCTCCCCAGATGGCTTATGCAAGCGTGGTTGTGGGATGAGTGCTACATTTCTGCATATTCTTTGGGAGTGCCCGGTGGTAGCAGCCTACTGGATTGATGTGCTTGCGGTGATGACTGATGTGACTGGTATTACCCTGCGGCCTGAGGCCCGACGATGCCTGTTGAACGTGTGGGAACCCACCGACTATTCTGTGGCCCAGACCAGATGGGCGACCTTGGGATACATGGTCACGAAGCGGGACATTGCGCAACTTTGGGGCGCATCCCGACCGCCCGAACTCTCGGTGTGGGAGGATAACATGGACTGGTCCATGTTCCGAGAGAAGACCGTCTATGTGGCATGGGGCAGACCCAGGGCGTGGACGAAGATTTGGGGTCAGTGGAATGCATATCGTGGAGATATTTGTACCCCTCCCTTGGTTGACACTCCCGATGTTACCTTATCTCCCTAGGCTGACGTTCCCGAAATTTTCTCATGTTGTTTTAGGATTTTCCTGCCCTCCCCGCTGGCCCCCCCCCCCCGGCCTTGCCGAGTCCCATTGATTTGCTTTTGTCTTCCTGATTAGTGGCCTTCCCCTCCGCCTTCTGGGCTGACTGGATTAATGTGCATTCGCCTTGTTTAGAGTTCGTTGTTTTTATGATTAATACAAAAAAAAATTATGTCCTGTCCTTTGCTTTGAGCAATAATTGGTATATGATTTGTGCCTGGCCACAAAAGTGATCGTTTGCTTCTTATGTTGTGCGTTGCTATTAGCGGCCAGCCCGTGTGGTTGTGGGCCCATCTTTGTAATTTTTATTTTGATTGCTCAATAAAAGTCTTTAACAAAAAACAAACAAAAAAAAAAAAATAACGCTAGTGATCGGGTGACTGCTTCTGCCAATGGGTACCCTAACCCTAACAAATCACAACATTAGCCCTAAGCCTTAGGACCAATAGAAGACCAGCCTCTTACAGCCCAGCCTTAGTTCCTACAGCCAATCAGAAACCAACCCCTAAGCCCTAGGTCCAATAAAAACCCCAGCCCCTGCCTTAGTCCCAGCTCTAATCCCAGCAGCCAATCATGCATGAAACCCTAAGCCCTACATCCAATGGAAACCGTAGGCCCAGCCATAGTGCCAGCCGCCAATGAGGCACAACACCCTAAGCCCTACAAGAAACCGTAGGCCAAGTAAACAATCAGAAACCCTACATCTATCTTCCAATCAGATCACTAACACCTACATCCAATAGAATCACTGACCCAGGAACCAGTCAAAACCCTTGAAGGACCACCACTAACCCTAATCCAATTGAATCACCAGATATAGCGACCTATCAGTGCACACATGTAGCATCCAATAGCAGCTTATTTATGGTGCCTGTGACCTCAGGCTCAGGCTGCTGGGTAGGGGGCTCAATTCAGTATCTCCTAGGAGACAGCCAGGCTCAATCCACGCTCTGGAGTTCTGCAGGCATCAGTTCCTTGCACTCCCATTTTCTGACACTCGGTCGCTTGCTGCGGTGCGATGTCGATGAAGGAGATGGTGCCCAGGGACAATGCATCGATGGTGCGGTGGAAGTCAAGTCGCACTGTGTAGATTCCACAGCTTTGAAGCAGGCGCTGCATTGGAGTGGAGGCGATACATCACTGACTTTGGTGATGCGGTGCTCAAGACTCACGCAGCGGCCATACTTTGGTGGCGCTGTGATGAAAAGCTGGGGCCTGCGTTGTAAGCCGAGGTCGATGAGTTCAGCGGGAACCACTCTCCGGTGCAGGCAGTGGCGATGCATTGAGTATTGGCGGTGCTGCAACAATTCCGAATGACGCTTGGAGTCGATGTGTGGATTTTCTCCTTTAAATCACCAGAATTCTCTTCCAAGGGTCCAGGAACTGGATTTGGCACCACTTGGCATGTCAGGGCTCTCAGAAGAAGAGCCCAGGTACTCGCAGGTGAAGTCTGTGATGGCCCTGAGACAGAAAGCAAGCTCAACTCAACAAACAGCAGATCAACACAGTAAAGTGGCAGTTCCCTCCTGATAGCTTATCCAGCTCCTCTTCCTAGCAGAATGTCCTAAGTCCATGAGTCTTATAAAGATATGGCGTCACAGATCCAGTACTTATACCCATTTTAGTCTTTGAAGTAGCCACATTTTAAAGGACAGTTTCTGTAGTGCACAAGACCATACATTTCCCTGTCCTGGCTCCAGACACACTACAGGGGGTGGAGAATTCTTTGGGTGAGGACAGACACAGCCCTATTCAGATTTGAGTGTGAACTCCTCCCACCATTCCAGCTCAGGGTGGCCCATCACTCTGGGGTTGGGCCATCAGGATATGCATGGCACTCCTCAGCTCTCTTTGTGTGACTGTCTAGAGTGAATTCATAAACAGCAGGGGTGTGCGGTAAACTCTGGTCTGCTGACGGAGTTTACGGAGTTTTGGAACTCCGCTCTCCACTTGGAGTGCGAAGTTTGGCAAAAAAAACTCTGTCACCCGGCAGCGGAGCAGAGTTCAGTTAACTAGCGTTGTCCGAGAATAAATGATCTCCTTTACTCTGCCCTGCCGAGATGCACAGATACATTTTTACTGTCATCCCATGATTGCCATGACCATTAAAGGCAGGATGCCCAGACCCAAATACGTAAGCTGTATGTGCAAACTAAGAGGAATACATACTGCAGGATTGGCATCCACTAGTGCACAGCAAAGACTGCAGCCTTTTCACTCAAATCAAATGGCAAAGACGTAAACAGTCTTCAGGTTATTAAAAATTGTTGGAAGAGACAGACACAGAAAGGAAAAACAAGCATTTACAATGCAATGGTTTCGCCTTTGCAAAAGTTAGAGCTATTGGTATTGCTCATGACATTATTTTTATTTATGTTTTTTTTGTAAAAACATAAATAAATGGCATTGTCATTTACAATGCCCATAGCAGGGCAGGAGAGCAAGCACAAGCAACGAGAAGGCAGGACAGCAAGCACAAGCAATGAGGAGGTGGGGGGAGGACAGCAAGCACGAGCAACGGGGGCAGGGGTGCAAGCACACGCAACAGCAGGACAGCAAGAGGGGCAAGACAGCGAGCACAAGCAACGGGGGACAGGGGAACAAGCACTGAGGGGGGAGGACAGCAAGCACGAGCAACGGGGGCAGGGGAGCAAGCACAAGCAACGGCAGGACAGCAAGGGGGGCAGGACAGCGAGCACAAGCAACGGGGGGCAGGGGAGCAAGCACAAGCAACGAGGGGGGAGGACAGCAAGGGGGGCAGGACAGTGAGCACAAGCAACAGAGGGGGAGAAGGACAGCAAGCACAAGCACCTTTTTGTGGACCGGTGAGATTGTCAGGTGGACAGGGTCATTGTCTCCCTTGGCCCCCCACACACTCAGAGCCCCACACACACACACAGAGCCTCTCACACACACACACACAGAGCCCCACACCCACACACACAGTGCCCCCCAGACACACACAGAGCCCCACACACACACACACAGAGCCCCCCCCCCACACACAGAGCCCCCCCACACACACAGAGCCCCACACTACACACACACAAAAAAAATCAAATGGCACACTTTTTTGCTTACATTTTCAATAAACATTTCCCCATTAAAAAAGAAAAAATAAAGCTGTTTAAACTGTCCTCAAATAAACTTATAATACATACAAACCACTCGGCTGCCTGCCTTGTGGTTTAACCCAGCTGTAGACCAAGAGTTTTATGTCGTCACACCATAAACATGCATAATAGGCGTTAATGCCTTACACTTATCCTCATTTCAGTGACCACCATTCCCTACTAAAGAAAGTCTTACAAGGGATTTATAAATTAAGTGAGCGACCCAAAAACTAATAAAAAGGCCAAAACTTTTCTACAGCGAGCTCAAAAGGAGCAAAGTCATCTTTCCGACCTTCCTGCCTTCTGAACATGTTAAATCATTTTGAAAAAAAACCCCACATCATTGCCCATTTCATACCCAAAGGCATCTGGATGACTTGCTCACTTAGTTCAGGAGACAAAAATAACTTTCTGTGACTAATGCAAGTACCAACAGAGCTTGCACACATTCACTATTGCAACACCCAGTAATTGCCAATTTTTTTTCCTTAGTCAAGATTTGAAGACATGAAAACAGTTTATATAGCAATTTTACGGAACCTTTGCAAAACACACATAAATTAAAAATAAAATGGATTAGAGCAAGGCTTGAGACAAGGATTCATTCAAGAACACACGTGCAGGCTATATGAATCACTCTGCAACTTCCCTAACCCAAAAGTCCGACACTTTTCAGTGGCTGGGGGCACCGCAAAACTGCATGTAAAGGTAAAACTCCACCTAAAGTAGCCAGGGGCTCACGAAATATGCATATATTCTAAAGAGAAACTGGGATTTCCTCACTCCAACTTATAGCTAGCAGTGGCGGCTGGTCCATAGGGGCAACGGGGCAGCGCCCTACAAAAGAAACGGCTCACTGCAGTTTGGGCAACAGGAATGTAAGCAGACGAATTTGTCTGTTTACATTTCCGACCGGCCTGTGAGTCACGGGTGAAATTGCGCATGTGTCAAGGCACAGCACACGCAGGCGAGGAGTCCAGAAGATGGTCCGTCTGCACATGTGAGTGAGGAGCGTCGCCCCTCACTCACATTCACAAACCATTAGGCATGCTGCGCATGCCTAATGTGGTGCAAGCGTCTGGAGATAGGATCCTGCTCGGGCGGTGACGCGTTTTTTGCAAAGTCGCCCCGCGCCCTATCAAGTGGCAGGATATAGAGTAAGTAAACAAGGGTTAGCCGACACCCTGCGCATCCAGTCCCCTGATTTGGCAGTTAGCATTGCAAAAGAAAAGAGTGGGCAGAAGTTAGTGCGACGCGGGACTGGAGGAGAATGGAGATGCCTGGTAAGTTTATTTTTTTGTTGTATTCATTAAATTAATCCCCACACCGCCTCCCCCCCGCGAACCCAGTATCCACGAGTCATGCAGGCCGCGAGGAGAGGCATCTGTCGCCAGACGATTCCACACTGAACGAGATCGTTCATCTGAGTGAGGGGTAAGCAGGTGGGGCGACAAAGCAAGCTCGAGGCCAAGGTGGTTGAATGGGCTAATGCTGCACCACGCAGAGCAGAGGTGCAGGTGCATACTAAAAGTCGTAAACAAGATCTTGCAGATTTCAGAGCGCTTTACATTCAATCAAGATGGGTATACAAAGTAATTTTTAAAAAACACGGATCAACAATTATATTTTGTGTCTGGTTCACTATCATTAGCTCTGGCTCAGCACGCAGAAAAATCTACACGGTATGAGTGTTCCAATGATGGATGCAGGATGGATGGATGGGTGGATGCATGAATGAATGATGGAAGCAGGATGGATGGATGGATGAATGGATGGGTGAATGGATGAATGGATGCAGGAATGGATGCAGGATGGATGGTGGATGGGTGGATGGGTGGATGAATGAATGATGGATGCAGGATGGATGGGTGGATGGATGGATGGGTGAATGGATGAATGGATGCAGGAATGGATGCAGGAATGGATGGAGGATGGATGGGTGGATGAATGAATGATGGATGCAGGGTGGATGGATGGGTGGATGCATGAATGAATGATGTATGGATGCAGGGTGGGTGGGTGGATGGATGGGTGCATGAATGAATGATGGATGCAGGATGGATGGATGAACGGATGGATGGGTGAATGGATGAATGGATGCAGGAATGGATGCAGGATGGATGATGGATGGGTGCATGGATGGATGGGTGGATGAATGATGGATGCAGGATGGATGGATGGATGAATGGATGGATGGGTGAATGGATGAATGGATGCAGGAATGGATGCAGGATGGATGGTGGATGGGTGGATGAATGAATGATGGATGCAGGATGGATGGGTGGATGGATGGATGGATGGGTGAATGGATGAATGGATGCAGGAATGGATGCAGGAATGGATGGAGGATGGATGGGTGGATGAATGAATGATGGATGCAGGATGGATGGGTGGATGGATGGGTGGATGCATGAATGAATGATGTATGGATGCAGGATGGGTGGGTGGATGGATGGGTGCATGAATGAATGATGGATGCAGGATGGATGGATGAATGGATGGATGGGTGAATGGATGAATGGATGCAGGAATGGATGCAGGATGGATGATGGATGGGTGCATGGATGGATGGGTGGATGAATGAATGATGGATGCAGGATGGATGGGTGGATGGATGGATGGGTGAATGGATGCAGGAATCATTGCAGGATGGATGGGTGGGTGGATGGATGGGTGGATGAATGAATGATGGATGCAGGATGGATGGGTGGATGGATGGATGGGTGGATGCATGAATGAATGATGTATGGATGCAGGATGGGTGGGTGGGTGGATGGATGGGTGAATGGATGAATGGATGCAGGAATGGATGCAGGATGGATGATGGATGGGTGGATGGATGGATGGGTGGATGAATGAATGATGGATGCAGGATGGATGGATGAATGGATGGATGGGTGAATGGATGAATGGATGCAGGAATTGATGCAGGATGGATGATGGATGGGTGCATGGATGGATGGGTGGATGAATGAATGATGGATGCAGGATGGATGGGTGGATGGATGGATGGGTGAATGGACGCAGGAATCGATGCAGGATGGATGGGTGGATGAATGAATGATGGATGCAGGATGGATGGGTGGATGGATGGATGGATGGATGGGTGGATGCATGAATGAATGATGTATGGATGCAGGATGGGTGGGTGGGTGTATGGATGGGTGAATGGATGAATGGATGCAGGAATGGATGCAGGATGGATGATGGATGGGTGGATGGATGGATGGGTGGATGAATGAATGATGGATGCAGGATGGATGGGTGGGTGGATGAATGAATGATGGATGCAGGATGGATGGGTGGATGGATGGATGGGTGGATGCATGAATGAATGATGTATGGATGCAGGATGGGTGGGTGGGTGGATGGATGGATGGATGGGTGGATGCATGAATGATGTATGGATGGATGCAAGGTGGTTCGGACTCGCTCGCTGCGCTCGCTCGCTGCGCTCGCTGCGGTGCAATATGCAAATTAGTTTACGCCTCACCACTTTCAAACGTCACCAGCCGCCCCTGATAGCTAGATATGTTTTCATCAAGGCGACGTCACAGAACTCCGTCTTTCGAAATTAAGGTTAATTATCTTCATCAGTGCTGCACTTTAACAGAGCTGGGTCTCCCTGCAGAGGGTGAACTGACAGGTGGGCGCAGGTGTGACAACGTGAGGGTGCAAACAAATACAAACAATGTGAACGTCTTTAAAAGGGAGGAGGGGCTAAAGGGGGTCATGGCAGAGGGTGGCAGTGGTGTAGCGAATAGTGCGGTCGAGTGATGAAAATTGGTAGAAGGGATGGGTGCAAGGTCACAAAGGGAATGACGGCTGGGTGGATTGACAGGTTGCAGGGTGGAACAGACACGGTAGAGCAGGGTCATATGGCCAAGAATTGTGTCACAAGTAGCAGGCGGGCATATAGTGCGAATGAAGGGTGGCACAAGTAAGAGACAGGGGTTTATAGTAGGTATGAAGGCTGGCACAAGCACTAGAGGTGGAGGTACTGCCAGGAGGGTGGTAAAGAGAAAATATAAATGGCACAGACTGGAAAGAGGGTGGTGGCACAGGAGTGTGGGTGGCAGTGCAAGCAGAGTGAAGTAGGCACGGAGGTGGACTAGACCACCAGGAGGGTGCTAGAGGAAGCTGGCCATGTACAGGGAGTGAAGCCGGAGGGGAGGTGGTGTAGGCAGGAAGGTGAACAGTACAGAGATGGTGAATGAATACACAGAAGCAGGGTGAGAAGGAGGGGTGATATGGAGAAGGAGGGGTGTATAGACAAGAGTGAGGCTGGTACAAGGAGCAGCAGAGGTGTTGGGAGGACACAAAGCAATGCGGTGTGTGGGGATCGGACAGGCAGGAGGGGGCAGTGATACGGGAAGAAAATCGACGGGTAAGGTGGTGCAGATCAGAGTCAGGCAGTAGAAAAGTGGGACAGGCCAAACGGAGGGTAAGGGGCACAGCAGGGGGGTTTGAGGGGATGGATAGGTGAGATCCTCCAGGCAGGGAGGCGAGTGCTGTACTTGTAACAGCTGTACGAGGAGATGGTGCAAAGGCTAGGCCAGCAAAGACCCTCTGGACCCCCGTTCTCACTCATTGCGAGCCTTCTTGGTTGGAAACAACCGCTCAGCCTTCTCTAGGAAACGCAGCGCCTTGTCTTGATGCCCGTTCTGGATGGCAGTTAATGCTATGGCAATACAGCGCTCTGCTTCGTCCCTGTTCGATTCCATTGCGGAAACAGTCATCGGGAGTCCTGGCTCCGGCCGACGCCGCCTGCTGATGATGTAAACCGATTGGAAGAGCAATGCAGTACAAAGGCGTCACCAGTTTCAGTGCTGACTGATGCTGTTTCTTCTGACCATGGAAACGAAAGAAGGACTTTGTGCCTCCCGTGGACGCATCCTACCGAAAGCCACATCTCACGTTTACTTCTTAGACACACATACTTGCTTACGTTTGGAAACACTGTTGCTGCCGAGCAACAAGACATTTTCACATATTAAAGAAGGAACGTGTTACTTATCTGCCGATTGGTATTTAAATAGAAGGCATCGGACTGGTAGGGGGGTGGAAGGGACGGGGAGAAATGCCGCGGCTGCGTGTCCTCGGCACTGGCAGGGCAGAGAGTGGCTGCAGGCTACACGTTTTCAGAATTAAAGAAGGAACTTATTACTTATCTGCCGATTGGTATTTAAAGAGAAGGCATCGGACTGGGAGGGGGGTGGAAGGGACGGGGAAATATGCCGCAGCTGCGTGTCCTTGGCTCTGACAGGGCAGGGAAAGGCTGCAGGAGGTTCCTGACGAGAAAGGAGCATTACGTGAACCCACCTGCCCGCCCTAGCTCCTAGAAAAAAATGGTGGCCGCAAACATCCTAAAGAAAAAAAAGTAAGACAACACCCACCGCTGCATGACGGCAACAAAGGGGCGAGAAAAATCACCGGAACGCCAATGAATCTGCTCCGAGAATTACGGACAGATCTCTCTTCCAATGGCTAGCCTCCATTTATGGAGCTAGCCAATGGAAGAGAGAGGCGGGTTAAAGCCCCGTACTGAAAATCAAAAGATTTCACCTGCGCGACACTGCTTGCGCAGTAAACGCCAGGCGAAACCTAACAAGCAACCAAAGCCTATTTTAACTTTTGTTCAAGTAAGGAGTACAAATAATCGGGACCTGTGACAAAGAGTCGCCAGTCACCTCATAGCATTTAAAGATCGCAGCAATCACATTTATTTTTTCCTCTCCTCCGTTCTGTGAGAGATACAATTCTGGTAGTGGGTGGGTTGTATCCAGGATACCGGTTTCTTATTGGATGTTCAGTAAGCTTAGCCAGCACCCAGTGTAGAAGAAACCTAAAGAGGAAAACTCAATGGATCCATCTGCACAGTCACAGAGTCGGAGAGCACGGCATCTCTCCTTTGATCGTTTAGTTTCCATCTTGGCTGTCTCTGTCTGGGTGCTTAAGGTCAAGACACTTTAACATGGCTGATTTGAAAGTCACGCATTTGGCAGCATCTGCAGGGCTGAGGAAGCTGTGTTTTTCAGCAATACGTGTATTCATTCAGTAGGTGCAATAATGGCAGAATTTTGTAAACTGAAACTGTGAGCAGAGCGGAACTCCACAGAATTTCATGGATTTGTTTTTGTACTACGGAGAATTCCACTGAGTACCACTCCGTGAACTCTGCCCACCATTAATAAACAGCCCAATGGTCATCCTCACCCAGACGTGTATTCGAAAGACAGACAGAGGCACAAAATGGTTAAAGTTAGAAAATGCCAACTTTCTAAAAATTGCATTTTCTGACCTGCAACTTAAAAACCAACTTTACAAAACAATGCATTGATAGTCCACAGACCCTAAACTTCAAGAGGTATATAGAAAATGTACTCCTGGTTTGGAAAGGCACCAAGGATGAGGCAAACATGTTCACAACCTGGTTGAACTCACTGGATCCCTACCTCAAGTTTGCAACCACCATGAACAACCAAGACAGTGGCTTTTCTATATTTTAGAATATACCAACAACAAGGAGTGCTGAAAACTGAAGTTTATTAGAAACCAACTCATAGGAACATCATACTATGATTTTAAACCTTCCACCCCTGTTCATTCAAGGAAAACCTTCTGGTTGGTTAATTTTACACCTGAGCATAATTTCTCAGACATCAGTAGCTATAACAAACATGCTAAAAAAACTAACAGATAAACTGAAAGAAAATAATTACCCTGAAAGAAAATATTTACCCTGAACAATTCATTAACAGAGTGAGAAAGAGCTGGCAACAACACATCAGGGAACAACGTCTGACAACACAAGCGAAGAAAGAAATGGAAGGGCTGATCTGTGTCTCCACTTATTTCACAAGTTCCAACAGAGGTAAGGAATACGTGGATCAGACAGTCTCACATTAAAAAAAATAATGTTTTCCGTCAAAATAGATTAAAGTATACGTAACATTCTTGTACTCATGTGTCCCCTAAAGGTGATAAAGAGCAACAAATGAACAATTTATGGAATATGAGTCCAATAAAAGGACATCATCAATGTAGCAAATGTGCTGTCTGCAGCCTCACACGAAAAATCCTGGGAATAGATTTTGATTTACAGATCCGGGGCAACTGAAGCAGTTTACCAATTTCAACTCTACATATGTAGTGCATGTAATTTTTTGTTCATGCCGACTAGTGTACATTACAACGATGACAAAAAATAACATATCAGAAGGAATGAGCACCAAAATATCATAAGATGCACAAAAGACAATACGAAATTGACCAAAGACTTTCTTAAGAAAAAGCATAATGGCAATGACTTGAAGTGGTTCATCATTGAGAAACTCAAACCACTTCATACAGGCATGACGGCATCACTGCTGTATTATAAACAATGGACAATATGTAAAGGCCTGAATGACAATATTCTTTAGGCCCTACTATACCGACATGTGTAACTATAAATATTCAAAATTAAGGGTGGGCGGAGCTTGCAGAGTTGCACTACGCGGAATTCCACAGTTTTGATGCACTGCACTCTAGTAAAAAGACACCATTCTGCAGTAGTTCAGAAATGGATTGGAGATGCCGTAGTAATTTGAAAAAACAACAAGTGATGGACTGAATGTGGATCAATGTCACACACTCCCCCAGTCAAAAGATCTGGGCCCAAATCCATCGTTTTTTTGCACTCCACACCACCCTGGGTTAGACAATGGCGATATGCAAATCAGCTCTGACCCTGTTGCCCCATGGGAACAGTCCAGTCCGAACTACAAAAGCCATGTCCTTCCCAGAACGGAATAAAGCATCCGAGGACCGGACCGGTTTCGAGGTAACACCTCTCTTCAGCCCGGCTAGCTTGACTCCAAGTGGTGTGGAGTGCCTGGGACCCACGTCTGGGCATCCCCAGCGCACTTAGGGCGGCAATTGCAAAAACAACAAGTGATGGACTGAATGTGGATCAATGTCACACACTCCCCCAGTCAAAAGATCTGGGCACAAATCCATCGTTTTTTTGCACTCCACACCACCCTGGGTTAGACAATGGCGATATGCAAATCAGCTCTGACCCTGTTGCCCCATGGGAACAGTCCAGTCCGAACTACAAAAGCCATGTCCTTCCCAGAACGGAATCAAGCATCCGAGGACCGGACCGGTTTCGAGGTAACACCTCTCTTCAGCCCGGCTAGCTTGACTCCAAGTGGTGTGGAGTGCCTGGGACCCACGTCTGGGCATCCCCAGCGCACTTAGGGCGGCAATTGCAAAAACAACAAGTGATGGACTGAATGTGGATCAATGTCACACACTCCCCCAGTCAAAAGATCCCGGGGTGGAGTTAGAGCAGATGATCTGAGGAGCCTAAGAGAGCGGATGGGTAGGCAGATAGAGAACTAACAGACTTCAATTTGGAGACAAAGACTAAGGGAAGTGTGTGATCTTCTTTGGAAGTCACCACTGCTGACACCTTTTTAGGTAAAGATCTTGTTAAGTAGGGATGTCACTTAGTCTAGTGTAGGGACAGATTTAACTTGTACTTTTCCTTTCTGTAAATGACTCTCAGGTTGCAACTCACAGCGATTCTTGCAACACTTATGCTTTTTGAGATAGTTTTGATAATTTCCTTTTGCCGATTGAGAATATTCAGAGAGTACCTTTTTGTACTAATACCTGTATACCTTTTGAATCTTATTCTGAGATGTTTGTATCTCCAGATACTTTTGACTTTGAATTAAAACTTTTTAACCTTTCCCAGTGGTAAGTGGTTCTTTAGAGTCGTTTAAGTTCCTAATTGACTAACCTAGTAGTAGATTGTCTTTTACTCAATGACAGGTACCAACGATTCAGTCGACATGATTAGGGATCTGGTAAGGTAACTAGAGACCAGAAACCCAGCGTTAACAGTTGGTAGCAGTGTAGGATGGTTATCTTCTTGAGGAAGGTAATCTAGATTAGGTTAGCTTACCCCAAGGCCCCTAGAGCTAGACATCGAGAGATGAGCAGCGGAAGAATCGCGTGCCGAAGAGGGGGCTGACGGTGGAGAAAAGCAGCAGTATCGGAGGAGAGTGAGTATAACAAGGGTCATGCGTGAACAGATTGCGGTGTTTTGTGTTGTATTTGTAGTGTAATGTCTTGCGGAGTTGAATGCCTGTAGCGTGATTGTGAAAAGGTTGTGAGCGCGCGCAACCTGGTAAAATCTTAAGTTCGGGGTAGAGCTTAAGTGGTTCGGGTGTATCGAACATCCAGAGTAATTGTCGACCAGAGTAAGGAGGTCATGAGGTACCATTGACCGCCGCAGAACCGAGATAGGGGGAGTGCAAGAGTGAGTGTGTGAGTAACGGACGCTGGTCGAAAGTTACTGTGTGTAAGTAACCTATCAGAGAAGGCGATTGTCTGGACGTAAACGGAAAGACATTTCGCCAGTTAAGGTGACAATTACAGATTGACTGTGGGCGTACAGTCAAAGAAAAGTGATCGCTTGGACGGAAGTAATCATTTTTTGAAGTATGAATGGGACGCATGCATAAACGCGGAGACGAGCTGAAAAAGGAGGGGAACTGCTGCGAAGGGGGACGAGTGACGTCGGCAAGAGCCGCGCTGAGATAGGGTGGATAGGCAAGAGCCGCGACGCGATAGGACGGTTGGTGTGACGTCGGCAAGAGCCGCGACGCGATTGGGCGGCTGGCGCGACGTCAGTGAGAAGTCGCGCTCTGATAGGCCAGTTAGCGAAGAACAGTGCTGAGATTGGTGGATTGTCATCAGGAAGTAAACAAACCGGAGAAAACAGAAACTAGTAGATTGAAAATGAAGTGTTTTAAATGTTTGAAGGATATTTTTAAAAGAAAAAGGAGAGAGTCTTTTTACGGGCAAGAGGCACCGCCAGAGGGTACACCAGCTCATTATATGGCAGCGAATGTTGGGCTACACACTATATTATGGATTGGGGATTGGAACAAGCTTACAGAAGGGAATGAGGAAATGTCGTTCCCAAAGTATGGGACGTTTAAGTTAGAGGTGTTACATCGGCTAAAAGCAACCATGTCTGCATTGAAACCCCCGCCTAGACCGACCCAGTTTGAGGCCCTTAACGCATGGATTAGGGCGGCGCACGATAGGAATCTGAATAGACGTCAAGAAAGGCTGACGCGATCAGTAAGAGCAGTGAGAGATTCCAAATGGGATGAGGACGCCAAGAGATGGAGGGTACAGGCTATTGAGGTGGATAAGTTGTACACAGTGAGAGAGGTGGCAGGTGAAAAGACACTCATGGAAGAAGATGAGGAGAGCGACTCGGAGGACAACTTGATAAATAGATTATTGATAGATAGACCGCCTCCGAGAGTTGGGGAGATAGAAAGTAGAGGACTCGCAAGGGAAGATGGGGCTGCCATAGAGGGGTATGTACCACTTCCTATATCGGAATGGACACCTATCAAAGGTGGGGAGACACCTCAACATAGTACAGCACAGAGTGTAGGCGGAAGGTTTGTGGTACAGAAAATGCCAACCGCAGAGAGGGCGGAACCTTGTAGATTGCCAGATGCTCTCCAAGTACCCGTTACCATAGGACCCATAGTATCGATTTACAACCCAGAGAATGGGAGAGAGGAAGAACAGATACGGTTAGACAGTGAAAGGGTTGAGATGGAAAGGAGGAATAACACGACAAATGCCTGGAAGCAATTGCGAGGACTGGTAACGTGGAAAACCCCATTCGAACCAACAGTGAGCCCCGCAACAGAGCAGGAGGGTCAAAGAGGACCGATGGACCTAAGGGGACCACGTCCGAAATCCTTTAAAGAGTTAAGAGTTGACTTGAGAGAATGGGATGGGTCCGCAGAAACGCAGAGCAATAGGTCAAGAGCAGAAGCTGAGTGGGGAAATCGAGGTAATGGGACAATATCTCACTGCGGGGCTAGTGAAAGTAGTCAGGGACGTGAGGGTCAAAGTCAGGAGAACAGAGGAGCAATACGTCCTAATGATGGGAGGGACCAGCAGGAGCGAGATGGTAGAAGCATGGAGTGTGAAGAGATGTCTCGGCTCTTTGAAAAGGGTGGAGACCAAATGGTACTAGCATACAGAGATAGGTTTAGGTGCACTCATCACGCGCCAGGGGAGAATGTGCAACACTGGAATAGGGGGAACAATGAAAGATCTTGCCATACATCGGGTGATCAGAGGTCACAGACCAATTGTGAAGAAAGGGGGAGTAATGGAATGTCTTACCATGAACCCAGAGAATCCAGGCATGAAGGGGAAGGTGGGACTATGAGGCACAATGGAGTGTTTCATCATCCACCCAGAGAGGACGGAACAGCATGGGACCTGGAGGGGTGGGAGCATGGGAGGACTCCACGTAACTCACCTGAGCCCAGACATAGGACTCGGAGCTGGGATGGGAAAGATGTGAATGGACCCCCTAGAGCTAGCGTACTGAAAGCTACAATAAAGGCGAAAAGACTTGATGTCACCAGTTTAAAATCTGATTTGGATGAGATCATAGATGGTACGTTGGCCTTAGAAAGGATCGACTTGTATGAACAAGATGAGTTGCTGTTCATAGCGAAAGATGTTACTCGTAAGGCGAGAGCGACTCATGAGAAACTGTCTGAACTGGCAGACAGGTACATGGTAGATTTGTCCAGAACAAAGACCCTACAGAGTAACCATAGGTTACAATACTCAGATCAAGACTTAGATGAGAAAAGAACTACAGGGTTAAAGACACACATAAGGGAACTAATAGCAGGAATAAGAGCGTGGAGGGATCTGGACAAATGGGAGGAGAGATGGTCCAAAAGGGGAACTGTTAGGCGGTGTGCGAATGGGACGTCTCCTGAGGGAAGGTTGATGCAGATGGAGGCATTCCCTTTGAGAGAAATATCTAATGGGAATTATGTACATGTGCCCTGGAGTAGAGGAGATTTAGCTGCATTTACCAACTAATTTCCGAAGTTAAGGGACAATCCAGTAGAGTGGTATAAGCAGGTAGAAAGGTTTGTAAAGATCTCGAAAGTATTGTGGATTGATTTGAACACTTTGTTTGACATTGTGGTCCCATCTGACTTGTGGACATCGTGCAAGACTAGTGTTGAATGGCCAACTACTGAACCAGTGAGGGATGCTCAGACAAATGGACCGTCTGAAATTGTCATGCAAAAGTATGAAAGGGTAATAGCTTGGCTGAAAGATAAGGTACCACCCCAGGACATAGATTGGGTAAAAATAGACCGAACAAGACAAGAACCAAAGGAGACAGTTCATGAGTTCTATGAAAGGTTGTTGAAAACATTCAAACAATATAGTGGACTCGATGTAATGGATCCCAAAGATATAGGACAGTTTGTGTCAAAGTTTGTTTTGGGGTTGAGACCTGATATTTGTTTGATGATTCAGCAACATTTAATTTGTTGGCAAAACAAACCACTAGATGAAATTTTAAGGTATGCCAGATACTGTAGCGATGAGATAGATTCCAAGACAAAGAAAATGAAGGAGAAGCTGATGGTGGTACAGATGCAGTCAGCCAGAAAGGGCGGACAGCAGAAACAGGGAACGGGGACAATGGGACGGAAGTCGAATGGTCAGAACAAGGATAGTGAAGAAAGTCAGAGACCTAGAATAGATTTTGCCACTTTAAAGAAAACGACAAAGTGCCACCAGTGTCACCAGGTGGGACATTGGAGACGCGAGTGTCCCTTTAACCCTGAAAGTGGAGAACTAGAATTAGAACAGGAAGTTCAGGAGGTTCCAGTTCAAAGGGCGACAGTCTCAGGAAGCAAGGTGGTCAAAGGGGGGACTTCGGCTCCACAAGCTCAGTTTCCACAGCCACCGAAGATTGCGACAGGGGGAAAAGTCTATAAACAAATGCCTCTTTTTATTGAAGAAGAAAAATGTTATTACATTGACCCAATGACCGGTCAACGTGTGAACAGAGAAGAGGACTGTACCCTCGGGGCAGTTCTAGAAGTAGATCAGAGAGGGCCATTTGTTGAGGCAGAGGTAGCAGGGTGCCCGATGACATTCTTGGTGGATACTGGAGCTACTCGATCAACTCTAAGATCAGCAGTGGTTCCTGACCTACCAATGTCGGGGGAAACAATTCAGGTGGTTGGAGTCGCAAATAGAAGAATGACTAGTCCTTTGACAGAACCAGTGTCAGTGAAAATAGGGAATTACACAAATGAACATCAGTTTGTGGTATGTGATTCTAGTCCTGTATGTCTGTTAGGGAGGGATTTGTTGTGCAAATTGAATTGCACCATATACTGCACCCCTCAGGGTGTGGAGGTACAGACCGCAGATGATGATGCTACCTTTAAGATTGCCAATGAGAGAACATGTATAGAACTGTATCCTACTCTGACTGTGGAAGACCTTCCTTGTGACCTAAGAGATGCTGTCTCAGCTGAAGTATGGGATTTTACTGGGGAAGAGATAGGACTGATCAAAGGGGTGGAACCAGTGAAGATCATGATAAAACCAAACGCTGAATTTCCAAGAACGCCTCAGTATAAACTGTCCCAGGAAACGATTGCAGGAATAAGACCTGTGATTGACTCAATGATTCAACAGGGAATACTGAAAGAAATCGTGGGTAGTACATGTAACTCCCCGATTATGGGTTTGCAGAAACCTAGTGGGAAGTTCAGAATAGTTCAGGACCTTCGAAAGATTAACAACATTGTGGTTTCATGTTGTCCAGTGGTACCGAATCCATCAGTGATACTGTTTCAAATACCATTCCAAGCTGAGTGGTTTACAGTGATAGACCTTTGTCAAGCCTTCTTTTCCATCCCATTAGATGAGGACAGTCAGTATCTTTTCGCATTTAAAATGGAAGATCGCGCCTTAACATGGTGTCGAATTCCACAAGGGTTCACAGATAGCCCTTCGATCTTCAGTCAGCTGTTGAAGAAGAACCTTGAAAGTCTGGTATTGCCACAGAACTCGGTTCTGGTCCAGTACATAGACGACCTACTTGTTGCGTCAGAAACAGAGGAAGCTTGTAAGGAAGACACCATTGCTTTACTGAATCATTTAGCTGAGAATGGACATAAGGTATCTCCGAACAAATTACAGTACTGTCTGACAGAAGTACAATATCTGGGTCACCAAATAGAGAAGGGGAAGCGCAAGGTGTCTCCAGACAGGATAGAGGCCATCATGAAAATGAATAAGCCAACGACACAGAGAGAAGTTAGGATGTTCTTAGGAATGGTTGGTTACTGCCGACAGTGGATAGCTAACTTTTCACTGAAAGCAAAACCTTTACAGAAACTGACGCACAAGGAGGTGAGTGATCCGGTACCATGGGACAACGAGTGCCTAATGGCGTTCCTACAACTGAGAGAGGATTTGTGTCGTGCTCCGGCTTTGGGAATGCCAGATTATGAGAGGACTTTTTCATTATACTGCTGTGAAAGAGAAGGATGTGCGTTATCAGTGTTGGTGCAAGTACACGGAAATGCCCGTAGGCCAGTTGCATATTTTCCGGCTACATTAGATCCGGTATCCGCAGCGTTGCCCGGATGTCTCAAATCCGTTGCTGCAACAGGTGTCAGCATTGAGAGGTGTGAGAACATAGTAATGGGACATCAATTAGTGGTGTATGTACCGCATTCGGTAGAATTGTTAATGACAAGGACCAAGACGCAGCACTTGACCAATAGTAGGCTCACGCGCTATGAGCAAGTTATTCTTGCTGCAGAGAACGTGACCCTTAAGAGGTGCTCGGTCTTGAATCCTGCTACATTGATGCCACTTCCTAATGATATAGAAGGCGAAGAATGTGAAGATCACGATTGCCTAGATGTGACTGAACTATGCACGAAGCCCAGACCAGATATTGTGGATGAGCCATTGATCGACCCTGATGAAATTTACTTTGTTGATGGCTCATGCTTAAGAGACGATACTGGTCGGTTGAGAGCAGCTTATGCTGTTTGCACCATTACTGGAGTTGTGGAAGCCGCTTGCCTGGAAGGAGTACACTCCGCTCAGGTAGCAGAAATCATTGCATTGACACGTGCCTGTATAGCAGGTAGCAAAAAGAGAGTCACCATCTATACCGATAGCCAATATGGTTTCGGTGTAGTTCATGATTTCGGGCAATTGTGGTCTCAGAGGGGTTAGATGACCTCCTCTGGTTCGCCAATCAGAAATGGGGAATTTGTACGACTGCTGTTAGAAGCATTGCAAGGTCCAGCTGAAATTGCAGTGGTCAAGTGTACAGCTCACACTAAAAATACAGATTTTGTGTCACAAGGAAACAGATATGCAGATGAAGTTGCCCGCTATTGTGCGGAGCAAGGGTATACTTTCACGGAGGTGGAAGTAGGCGGGGCAAAGGAAAAAACAGAAGTCAATATGATGTTAGAGACCGTAGATACATGGGAAGATCTGAAACAAATGCAAGAAAATGCACCTGAGTCAGAGAAAAGGTCCTGGGAAGCAGCAGGTTGTGTGAGAAGTGAAATGGATTTTTGGGTTTCAGCAGATGGAAGAGCAGTGTTACCAGAGGAATTAGTGAGTCCAATGGCACGACAAATACATGGTCCAACACACTTAGGAAGGGATGCCATGCTGAGAGTATTTAGGCAAACTTGGTATTGCCCAAAGTTCAGGATTGCAGCAGAAGCAGTCTGTAGGAGATGTGTCACATGTCAGCAACTGAATGTAGGGAAAAGAACACCAGTTACCATGAGTCACATTGGGAGGTCTGGGGGGCCTTTCAACAGAATGCAATTAGATTTCATTGAAATACCTAGAGTTAACCGCCTTAGGTATGTGTTGGTGGTCGTATGCATATTTTCCAGGTGGGTCGAGGCATACCCTACACGTAGGTGCGATACACTCACCGTAGCAAAACTGTTACTTAGAGAATTGATCCCGCTCTACGGGGTGCCAGGCTCTCTGGAATCTGATCGAGGAACACATTTTAACAGTGAAATTGTGAAGATGCTCTGTGCCGCATTGAACATTGATCAGAAATTGCACTGTAGCTATCGACCAGAGGCTTCAGGAATTGTGGAGCAGATAAATGGGACACTAAAGTGTCGAATTGCCAAAGTGTTTTCTTCAACTTCCTTGAGTTGGCCAGATGCTTTGCCTTTAGTGTTGATGAGCATGCGTAGCACACCCGACCGGAGGACAGGTCTCTCTCCACACGAGGTGCTGATGGGGAGGGCAATGAGGCTTCCTTCTGTACCAACTGCGACACTATTAAACATTACAGATGACCTGATCCTGGATTACTGCAAAGGACTGTCTGACGCCATTCATTCTGTGTCCTTCCAGGTGCAGGCTGCTGAGGTCCCATCTTCAAGAGAGTTGTGTCATGACCTGTGCCCAGGAGAGTGGGTGCTGGTGAAGAAACACGTCCGGAAAAACTGCCTAGACGTGCGCTGGAGAGGACCTTTTCAGGTCATACTGACCACGAATACGGCTATCAAGTGTGGAGGCCTGCCAAATTGGATACACGCTTCCCACACCCGAAGAGTTCCAGCACCCCTGGAAGAAACAGCTCCTCTCACGGATGAGAATCCAGCTGAAGATGGTGAACCATTAGAGGGGATCAGTCAAGCTGCGGGGGTGTCGGAAGAAGTTGGGAGCGTTGCAGATCCAGAAGAAGAAGGGCAAGGCGGTAGCGAAACTGAAGCTGCAACAGAAGGAGAGAGCAGTTGTGAATGTGACTTGGAAACAGATCAGGAACAGAGTGATCAGGAACCGAGCAGGAGGGAAAGCAATAGGAGAACAAGAAGTGGGGCAGCTACTTGGCCTGAAAGAAGAAGGAGGCCGAGCCTGAAGCTAGCTCGAGAAGAAACTCTTGCTCCTATATCCGAAGATTCGGATCTGGAAGAAGGTGTATCGGACCAAGAGCAGGAGGGTCTAAGGAGATCAAGGAGAGTACGAGTGCCTAGCAGAAGATACTCTACACCTGAGTGGACCTACCTCGCTGCAGATGTCCGAGGGACGCCGAGCTGGGAGGGTGAGGGAAGTGACCCTGACCAGAACTGACCCAATCATCACAGTGGAAATAAGATTCCTGTTGCCAGGATTGGAGGTCGAAAGACTGCTGACACTCAACATCGTCTATCCTCCTCTCCTGAGTGGAATAAGAAAATTGATATTTGAGACTGTTGAGTTTCCGTGTTGCTGTTCAAGGAGTCCAATACTGGAGGGAGTCCTTCTCCGTATGGAAATATTTGAGCTAGTGGTGGAACTTCTGGGAACACGCATAGTTTCAGATTGCTAAAAAGACTTTGATAAAGAACATTTGTTAATACAGATCAAAAGGATAACCTAGTGCCAAATGGAAGAAGACAGAAACTATGGACTTCCATTTTAGTGGATGGAGAAGGGCTAGAGTTGTCTATTGCTACAGAACTTAATGACTGTTCTTGCGGGAGAGAATTGTCAGCTTCCAAGTGTGGTTCAAAGGAAGACATTGTGGTTCAAATGAAGAGAGTCTTTGTGCAAAGCAAAAAGGACATTGAGAAGAAGTAAGGGACTTTGCTGAGAACGACAAACAGAGCTACACTGTTTGAGATCATGGAGACTGGCAACCCGAACCGCAGGGCAAAATGCATAGTAGGCACACTTTTAGTGGTAGTGATTTTTCTTATAGTTTTAGTAGTTACTGTATCATATATAGTGGGACATGAGAACGAAACAAAGATAAGATCAGAAACAAAGAAAGCATCAACACAAAAGCCTATCACTGTTGCTGAGGTAAAAGGAGAAAACACTGAGAAAGAAAAGGCTTTGCTAGATGCTGAGATCAAAAGATTACATGTTGACGAATCACAGGGGAACTTTAGGTCAAATGCTTATGCCAAATTGCTCTACGAATACATTGATGTCATGGAGGCGAAGAATTGCTACGTTTGTATGCAATTACCAGCTTCTGTGGAGGAGGGTATCAGATACCATCATCTTCCATTGACGTATGGAATCACATGTAGTATGTTGTTGAGCATATTCTATGGACGAGATGGGTTCGAGTATTATTTCTCGAATTTTTACTCGACATTGCCAGAGGTCCCAAATTATAAGCATCTGAATAAGTGGGACTACTACAAGTGCGAGGACAGGTTACAGAAATTTTTCATTCCATGGAAAACGTTAGATACTTCACATGCCCGAAGAAATAATCTGACTTGTCAAGTGTCAGAAATTGAGAAAAGGTTTATAGGGCAGGTGGATACTAGATACAGGAGGCAAAAGATTCTAAAAGCTTCAGGACAATGGGAAACAGACTGGACCAAGGAAGAAAGGATACATCAAAGAAAGGGTAGCCTTGGTCCAATTGCTTTAGACAAGGAGAAACAGGGGAAACTGTGCATTCACAGGAGTTACTCCTATTATGAGAATATGTATGTAGGTCAAGTCAGTTGTGAACATGCTTTCCAATTGGAGTACTACTCCAAAGATTTTTTGAAGGAGATGCAAGCAATTCCAAATGTATATTTTGTATGTGGAAGAAATGCATATGTGAAGCTACCAGATAATTGGTACGGATCATGCTATTTAGCAATTGTCTTCCCCAAAATATACCATGTTGAGAATTTAGAAACGACAAAGAGAGGAATACCAACAAGAGGGAGAAGAGATCTAGGTGCTGAAGAGGTAGTTGGGGATGTATTCGGTGCTGCATTCCCTCTCTTGGGATTGATACTGAATGACATAAAAATTAGAAGATTGGCTACAGTCGTAGATAGGTTATCTGCCAATACTGCTAGATCCTTAATGCTGGTGGAGGGAGAGATGCAATCGATAAGAGCAATGGTTCTTCAGAACCGACTTGCTTTAGATGTTCTGTTAGCCAAAGAGGGCGGAGTCTGTAAGGCCTTGAAGGTCCAGGAATGTTGTACTTACATTCCAGACAATTCAAAACCTTTAGAGAAGTACATACAAAATATTACTGCGATTCATCATGAAATTGAGGATCTGACAAAGATAAATGTGTGGGAAAAAGTAGGCCAAGGAATGGGTAATGTTGGAGGTTGGTTTGCCAACCTAGGAAAGGGTATCGTTTGGTACATATTGAAACCCATCATCATAATTGTGATTTGTGTAATCACTTTGTGGGGATTGGTGCGACTGTACCAATGGTATAGAGCAAACAGGTTGCAGAGATCCATGAGGGAACAGGAGAAAAGACTGACTGCGATGCAGGATACACAATATAAGAGTCTGAAGGCTCTAGAGACAATGAAACGTGGGGGTATTGCAACAACTTCAGTCTGAAAGACCCTACATTTTAGAGATGGTGTTTTGATGGTGATGACTCCTGAAAGTCATCAAAGGGGGGACTGAGAGAGCACAAATCTGAACAATGTATAAGTACACCATATTTACAAGCACGTAGTGTTAGTTTAAATTGTATTACACAAGAGTGTCAATTTATATAGTGAAAATATATGAGTGTTTGTTTTAATTAGAATAGATGCATATATAAGTGTGAAAAACTAATGTAGAGGTTGTAGAAATGTTAAAATGATGTTGGAGCCACGCGTTAGATGGCTAAGTGAAAACGAAATGTAATTCTGCAAACCATGAAAATGTGTAGGCCACATGGCATTTCACAGGAAACGAAAGATGCTGCTACACTTTTAGTGACGTGGATTCTAATGTCATTTGAGTGCAAATGTATTATTAGGCATAGTATTGAAATATATGTTTTACATAGATGTGTTATATTTTAGTATATGTGTGTTAGTTAAATATCGTTTAAACAAAGAAATTAAATGTGCATATTGCAGAGGCCCGTTTCATGTAATTTTAGTAGGCCTGAATAGAGAAAGTTGCTTCTTTGATCTGCCAGAGCTCGTTAAGGAGAAGTCGCACAGAGCACGAACGATAGGTCTGTTCAAGATGTTTTATGACTCTTAGATATGGTAGAGACTGGAATTTGGGGCCTACCGAGAGAGTGTCTGTTTGCAGGTGCAAGGGGAACTTAAATCAGAAATAATGAATAGGCCCTTGTTCAGAAGTGCCAGGCACAGGCCTGTAGGAGTCTTCAGGAATTTTAGGGGGTACCGCTTGGACGGAGAGAAGCCTGGGAAGCAAGGTCAACTTTAATGAAGAGTCCAGAGGAGCACCAGGACGGAATTTGCCGCTCAAAACTGCACCACGTGAGAGGCGTCGACATGGGCGTTCCTATTGGAAATGTGATTTGGTATTAGGGATAGCACCCCGGGGTGGAGTTAGAGCAGATGATCTGAGGAGCCTAAGAGAGCGGATGGGTAGGCAGATAGAGAACTAACAGACTTCAATTTGGAGACAAAGACTAAGGGAAGTGTGTGATCTTCTTTGGAAGTCACCACTGCTGACACCTTTTTAGGTAAAGATCTTGTTAAGTAGGGATGTCACTTAGTCTAGTGTAGGGACAGATTTAACTTGTACTTTTCCTTTCTGTAAATGACTCTCAGGTTGCAACTCACAGCGATTCTTGCAACACTTATGCTTTTTGAGATAGTTTTGATAATTTCCTTTTGCCGATTGAGAATATTCAGAGAGTACCTTTTTGTACTAATACCTGTATACCTTTTGAATCTTATTCTGAGATGTTTGTATCTCCAGATACTTTTGACTTTGAATTAAAACTTTTTAACCTTTCCCAGTGGTAAGTGGTTCTTTAGAGTGGTTTAAGTTCCTAATTGACTAACCTAGTAGTAGATTGTCTTTTACTCAATGACAGGTACCAACGATTCAGTCGACATGATTAGGGATCTGGTAAGGTAACTAGAGACCAGAAACCCCGCGTTAACAATGGCAAGTATCAGAACAAATTCACTTTCGTTTAAACACGTACACCTCTCTCGGAAGCACCGCACTCACCTTTCTGCTCTCAGTTTGCCAAAGACTTGGAGTCACTGCAGCGGACACTGCCAAGGCGTTTGGGAGGAAGTGGTTCCATTTTCTGTGGCCCCTGGTTGCCTCCGTCCGCAAGGGACTCAGCCTCGGCTGCACCCCGGCAGTGCTCACCTCTCACGGCTCCTGCGGATAGCTCTGTGAGGAGTGCCACCCACCCCTCCGGACCAAGCACTAGCCAGAAGCGAAGGGGCTGCAGCTGTCCACTCCTCTCCAGCCGGCAGCAGAGCTGATCCAGAGAGGCCATGGTCTGCGGGCTCAGGTAAGTGAGAGGAGAGACAGTCTCAAACTGTGAGACTGCAGTTACAGAGAATAAATTGAGAATGGCTACGAAGGTGAAAGCAGCAACAGCGCCTGGCCGGCCTGTCCTCGGTCGGGCAGCACTCATCATCATCATGGGCCTGCACCCGCTGCTGGTAAGATCTGCTCCACGGGAAGCAGAGTTTACTTTTTTACCAAACTCCGCGTTCCAAGCGGAACGCGGAGTGAAAAAACTGCACGCTCCGCCAGCGTAGCGGAGCTCACCGCCCACACCGACATTCAATATGTTATATTATGATGTTCATCTTCCTCTAACAAAAGCATAGATGAAACTGTAGGGCCAACCCCCAATAATCAACTGAAACCTGATAATCTGACCACCCCAGATTTTACCTTCAGCAGTTTGCTATGTGGTTCTTGTTGATCCTGTGTCATTAAACCCACCAATTTAGAAAAGTAAGAATCAAATTAGTCAAATAGTAACTGTGACCACTCAATAATCGAGTTCTAGATCAGATAAAACATGTATTAATATTTATTACTGAAACCTTTAATATAGTAAGTGATACGGTAAAATGCAATGAGTGTTAAAAAGACTCAGACACAGAATACAAAATCAGAATATTAATCCCTATTTAAGCATTTTCATCCCTCTAGATTCTAAGGGGCCCATTACAATGTCGGGAGGATTGCCTCCGCCAGGCTGGCGGTAGCCACCGCCTGCCTGGCGGAGGCAATCCGCCCGACACTGTTTCCCTAATTCCCTCCGCCATATTAGTATGGCGGGGGGACCGCGGCGGACGGAAAGACCGTCCGCCGCTTTTCCGCCCCGGTCGCCTTGTGACCGCGGCAGAAAGGGCATAATATGGTGGCGGTGTCAAATGGACACCGCCAGCCATATCATGATGCGTGCAAATAGGTGCGTTTCCGCGGCGGCAATGCCGCCACGGAAAGGCAGGCAGTCTTTGCTTTGGGGGGCCCCTGTGGGCCCCCCGGTGAAGGCCGAGGTGGGGGTGCACAGGGGGGGTACCTATGGTACCCCCTTCATTTGCATGTACAAAGCGGCAGGCACCGCGCGGTGCCTGCCGCTTTGTATATGCAAATGCGTAAATGCATTTTTAGCATTTTGGCGGGCGGTGCAGAGTGCACCGCCCTCCACAATGCTAAAAATGAAGGATGTGCCCGTCACTGTGGCAGGCACATCCTAATTCCCCCAACGGGACCCCCGCCCTTATGGCGGGCAGTCCCGAATACCGATAGGGTGGTCATCCTAATGAGGCCCTATGTGTCAAACTGTTTAAGATCCCTGACAGCATTCCAAAGGGAAAAAGAAAGTCTCAAGTACATTGAAATAGTCTCAGGAGGAAATTGAGAAGCCACCCCCGGGGTGATCAGGTGTTTTTATACACATTTTATCAAAAACAATTAGTAAAACTACAGATTCAGCATGATATGATTAAAGTTACTTCACATTAGACAAATCAGAAGCAAAATGATAATATTCAAGAACTTTAGCACAACCCATTTCTTAAGTTAAAATAAATATCCTGTGCGCTACCTCGGTCCCTGCAGTCCAGAGATACAGATTACAATTTGGAACATTCATAAACAAAGACTCATATAAAAATATTCTTTTACAGGTCTACATTGGTACTTCCAGTGGAAGCCCTTGAAAATCATACATACAGAACAAGATGGACAGCTTTCAGTCACTGTATACGCTTTGTAAGGAAAGTTACTATCTACTTCATAGCAGACTGTGCGCAGCTGAAACTGTGGGGTGTGAAGACTTCCAGCGGGCACTGATTCTGAGGGGGAATGAGGAGGAGCAGGATAAACAGAACATCAGAAACGGCATCCCTTTTAATAAAACGGTGTCTCACATGAAAATTTGGCATAACTTTACTACAATATTAATCATATTTATAAACAATATATTTAAGTTGTTTCAAGTGCAACATCATCAGTTCATTCCTTAAGACTATAGGTAACCAAACATGTATTAATTTGCACACTAATTTAGCACAGAAATAAGTGAACCCCTAGTTAACATTCAAATAATGACCCAGATGCAAATATGTTTTTAACAAGGGGGGTCATATAGAATGTGTGTTCGCTATTCATTCACACACTTGCTTTACATATTAAGGTAGTCAAGCAACCAAAGTGAGTTATACATTTTCAAAGGAAAATATATTTGTCTTCGTTCAATGAGTATTAGCATGGCTGAACTAGAAAGATAGGAGCTCAAATGGGAATGTGATTTAAGCCAGTCAGTCAGTCAGTCAAAGTTGGCTTTATTTCGATATAAACATATCTTTAAAAGCAAAACAATACAGTTTTAAAATGCATAAAAAGCCGTATTCCATAGAGAACAGTTATACAAAATCAAAATACGAAATACAGATGGCAGCAATAAATTACCTAAAAATAGTCATTAAAATCTCAATTAAACAATTTAAGAAAGCCTTTTTGACCTGATCAACCAAGCCCAATTAAAAAACTTCGCCATACCACAGGCAAGAAGGGGCCGTGTGTCCGATTTCAGAATGCGTAGGGCCTCACCACAATGTCTGGTACCTAAATCTTTGCAAAGGGGTTTCAACCACCTAATGCGAGGGGCTTAGTATGCAGGGCATACAAAGAGAAAATGAGGGACTGTCTCGATCAAGGTCTCACAAAATAGACAGAATGGAATGGTCTGTACAGGAGGTTTCTATCTGGCAGTCAGCAAGTTCAAGTCAAGTAAGAGTGTGTTACTTTATTTCTTTCAGCACTCTTATGACACCACGCAACACTTGGGAGACGCTCACGAACACTGAAGTGAAACATCGCGGCTTCATCGCGGCGCCACAGCAATACATCTCGTGAAGGATGATGTTGTGGGTACAGTCCACGGGGCAATCTCTGTGATTACGTATGTGTCTCCGTGGGGGCATTGTGCTTAGTGGCAGATTTTTGCAAAGAAGTCAAGCTTGCGTTCCCCTTACAAGTAAGTATCTTGCACTGCCACCAATGTATATACCTTTTGAGCATTTCTTGTTTCAGTTTGTTACCCATGGCTACATTAGTTTCATGAATTGAGAAATGGCTTTCACTTCTATCATGTGATTTATTATTGATTACTTGGTACTCTAGAGCCACCATTGATAAGTAAAGACATGAAGTAACTTTCTCCAAGTTATAATAATCACAGCTGTCACTTTTGTCAGCATGGATGCGTTTTTAACATTGTTATGTGTTTACCCAAGTGAGTGACTACTAGAGGTGTCAATCTCCGCCCAACCATAAAGCTAGAATAAACCCTTACTAGCTTAAGAGATTTTAGTGAATGAATACACATCGCCACTCTTCACCTTGCACGTATGTTGAGTGCTGTGTTTTGGTGCAGTGTCATTAGTATGTCACAAGTGCATAACACAAAGCCTCTCACTGGCATGAACAGCAAGCATGTGTTCTTTTGCAATTAAATATTATGTATATATCTTATGTCCCGTATGTTACATTTTTATTTCCTGTGTAGGTAGAAAATTCCTCACACCACGTATGAATGAATAGATTCAGATTAATGAAGGCATCCTCTATATGCCCTGGTGATGTCAGTGACCTGTTTCTGTGCACTAGCGAGAGCAGAAACACACATTTAAAGTATTACTCCCCACTGAAGAAGGACAAACATGTTGAAACACGTGCCTAGGGATACAGATCGCTGGCTGCATTAACAATGGTGGAAACTAAAGACTTTCAACTGAAGTGAGTATTATCAAGCACTGCATTTACCACAGTGCATTTGGGCCAATTGTGTGCTAGTATGCCAGGCAGTGTGCTCCCTCTCCCTCCCAACTTGTTTTGGAGAGCAGAAACATGTTGGCAATATATTGGATGCAAGGGGCACTGAATGCTTTAGACCTGACGTCCTTGGCGTGGTTTCCCCTGACTTTTTGCTTCTTTACCTCCTCTTTTTCTGACTTCATTTTTGCTGGTTTAGGATTCTAGGGACTTTACCACTGCTAACCAGTACTAAAGTGTATATTCTCTGTAACCTACACACTGTAACATTGGCTTAACCACAATTGGCATAGTTAATTCGCTTGTAGGTCCCTAGTACAGTGCACAATATGTGCCCATGGCCTGTAAACTAAATGCTACTAGTGGGCCTGCAGCACTGATTGAGCCACCCACTCAGTAGCCCTTTAAACATGGCTCAGGCCTGCCACTGCAGAGCTGTGTGTTCAGTTTTAAACTGCCATTTCGACCTGGCAAGTTAACCTACTAGCCAGGCCCAAACCTTCCTTTTTATTACATATAAGTCATCCTTAAGGTAGTCCCTAGGCAGCCTCAAGGGTAGGGTGCAGTGTATTTAAAAGGTAGGATATGTACTTTTGAGTTTTACATGTCCTGGTTGTGAAAAATTGCTAAATTCGTTTTTCATTACTGCAAGGTCTATCGCTCCTGTAGGTTAGCATGGGGGTTGCCTTAAAACATCTTTTAAGTATAACTGCCCATTGGGAGCAGATAGAGTTTGGTGTCTCTGAACTCACTGTTTAAAAACAGATCTTTTTGTAAAGTTGTTTTTTAAACTTGCAGGTCTGAAAATGCCACTTTTAGGAAGTTGCCATTTTCTTACTTTAACCATATTATGCCTCTGTATGTCTCTGAATACACCTCTGGGTCATAGTGACAGCAGGACTTTGTACATTCCTTCTAGACAGTCACACAAAGGAAGCTAGGTGTTACGTTTGCATCCCAATGGCCCATCACCAGGCTAATAAGCCTACCTGCAGTAGATTAGGAGGTAGAGGCTGACACCTGCACCTGAATTGGGCTGTGCTTGTCTCCCTGTAGTGCGTTTGGAGTCAGGGAAGGACGAGCAGGGACCTTGTGAGGATCAAAGGCTTCTTCTGTTGTCTCCCCCTCTTCTGAGACACATTTTGGTATAAGAACTGGACCTCTGACACCCCCAAGCTAGTTCATTTTGGGGCCCTGAGGAGACTCTGCAACTAAAAGGAGCTACACTGCCAGGAGTGACTGCCACTTTGCCACTGCTTTGCTGTGCTGGCCTGCTACAAGCTGATTAATGTGCTGCTGGGAGGGACTGCCAATTTGCACTGCACTCTGCCGTGTTGGCCTGCTGCTTGCTGCCTCTACAGTGAGGGAGAAAGGATCCTCCCCTCTCCAACCCATTTCTCCAAGAACTCTAAGGGCTTGCTGGCTTGACCCCGGTTCTCCTAAAAGGAATCCAAGACATCAAAGATCTCTTTTCCGCTGCCAATGACAACCTGGGACAGGCCCAAGTGCTCCACGCTACCCGAGTGTCTACCTTGAGTCTGCACCTTAATTGCCAGAAGCGCTCTTGAGTACCCAAATAAGAAGTTGTGTGGGCCAAGTCTTGACACTTTATGCTGGCATCTGTACCAATTAATCTATCCCCAGGAGAGAGGGACTTGACTTAGGCAGGCACCCGGCTACGTCCTGCCACCAAGACACAAGTGCCACGTTAGGGAGCCATGAGGTCCTGAAGAGTCACCACTACAGCCACAGACTCACCTGGTAGCCCGACTACCGAGTACAGGAAATTCGCACTCCGACTACAGTGGAAGCACCAGTGGTGGCTCCTCTGCAATGCCAGAGGAGCATCACCCCACTGCCTGGCACAGAACCAGCAAACGAAAAATAAAACGATGCTTTAGCATCGTTTTATTTTTTACTTGCCGGCTCTGAGCCAGCTTGTTCATGGAGGGGCAAAGCATGGGAGGGGGGAGGACGAGTGCTTGTGCACTCCCTATGTACGCATATGTGTTTGGCCAGCCATCTCAGGCTGATCAAAACACACGCGTGCACTTAGGTTTCTCCAGCCAGGCTGCATTCAGCAGCAGGACTGGAGAAACCCCACAGACTCCATGACTTTTGTGAAGCATCTTTCCTGCCCTCTCAGGCCAATCCCTGTGCTTCTCTGTGGCATGGGGATTGGTTGGGAGTGTGTTACAGGGGCTGCTGGGACCAGAAAGAGGACAAAAGGAGCGACGCGATGTTGGAGGCGGCCGGCAGCTTCAGGTACGTTTTTAAAGTTATTATTATTAATGCGCCTACCACGCTCACACTCTCCTTGCGCTCCGCCCACCTTCCCCATAACCCTTTGTTAGTGGCGGCTGCCACTGGGGAGCGCGGAGTCTTGTGAAGACGAGCATCGGTGCATACATTCTGGAGTAAGACTTTCTGCATGTAATCCCGCCTAAACCGGGGTGATGGTGAAAAGCTCCAGGGAAGTGCCGGGGCACTTCTATCTTTACCACCCATTTTTTGGGAACCTCACCAGTCCGTAGTAGGATTATTCAAACTGCCTGGTGGCTTTACAGACCCTGAGATGCCGACCCAAGGTGTCTCCATTCCCTGAGGTAGAATCAACCGTGTCTAGGAGACAGGAAACCACACAATAACTCCCTTAAAGAGAGTTCCCATTAACTGCTCTTGGGCAGGACTTCAGCGAGTATCATGACCTTAAACATTTCCACAGCCTGTTGGATTAAGACACTTACCTAGACCTAGTGCTGCTAGCTTGAATTGCCACAATATGTTAGGACAGACCTTCTGATTACTATGAACCAGAGAGGTTCCAACATTTCTGCTCTGCTCTTCTCACAGTGATTTCCAGTGATACCATTATTACTGGAATTGAAGTGCACTCAGCTTTTGAACATTGTGGTTTGCTGTTACTGGCACTCAGAAATCCCTATGGTGTCTCTGTAGGGAGATCAATTTCAAATCACAGTGAATCTGTTTACTTGAACCTGACCCGAGTGGTCTCAGCATTGCCGACCCACGCTCCTTGCAGTTAGGGGGGAATATCTCCTCACTTTCCCCACAGAGCTTACCACAAATACTAGGATAGAAGTGCACAGGTACCCCCACATGCATTATCCACATAAAAGTTCCCGAATGCCTAAGTCCTGAGCTAGCATTACCGTGAAGGCTCTTAAAGGAGCTCAGTTTTGAAATACTGCTTTGTGACCAGATTTATTTAAAATTGCATATCTCTTGATTCGCTTATTGGATTTTTTGTTGTTTTGGTCTTATTTTACCCAGATAAATAAAGTTTATTTTTTTTAACACTGCGTGGAGTCTTTTTGTACTGTTTTCACAGTTTTTCTGTAATAGGTGTTGCACACATACTTTACACATTGCCTCTGATGATAAGCCTGCCTGCTCTGCACCGAGGGCGAGCACACGTTATCTTTGGTGTGTAACTTACTTGCCCTGATGAGAGTGGTGGGTTCTGCCAGGCTGAGGTGCATACCCTAGTCAACCCAAAACCCCATTTCTTTCAGGACCCTATGCAATGCAAAGCAATTTTTAACTGTAACTTAGGTACCTATAAAAAAGGTATTTCCTTTGAGTTTACCATAAGGTATTTTCATTCATCTGGATCCCAGCTACTATCCCATTGAGCTTTATCAAGAACTCCCTCTCAGTGAGGTCTCATTTGACCTGGTAGGATCATCTTACCCGGTTGGGACGAAGAAGTGGATGATGAAGCAAGCCACAAGTTGGGGGCAAGGCTTCCTCATCCGATAAAAAACGGCGTCTTCAGCATATCGTAGGGTTAGGTAATATAACCAACTGGATGACTCCCCTTTCTCCACATTATCTTTAGTGGTGCAATGATCCTGGGCTAATGCCTTCATTTCTCAGGGCCTCAGTTGCCGTCTGTACCAAAAATTGAGTTTGCTTATGGATAGGCATAATGCATTTATCAACACTATGGTTCTGTTTGTCACTGCCTAGGTAAATATCAGTGCAAATGTGAAGAACACATACAACTTAGCACTAGTCTCAATAAAGATGGAATTTCCAGGTTGGAATGTTACCTAGTTAAAAGCTAGACACTTTCAGGATAACCACTCACTTTATAAATATATTTCATTTAGATATATTTTATGAAAAGTTTTCTGATGGGGGTATCATGTAAATATGGGGTTGAGCAGGCACTTCTGGTCACCCCAGGCTTAACATATATACACAAGTAGACGGTTTAAAACCACAAAACCAAACCAATAAACACAAAGAATACAAAATTATTACTTATCCATTAAAGTCATGAAATAGTGTTCATCATCATTACAAGAATTCTAATTGCTGTGCTGTCATGATCAGATGTTCGCAACATATGATCACACTCATGTCTCACAGTAATAAATACCAATGTAATCACATGGGAAGTGACTGGACCACAGATCCGCCTGCCAAAGAGTAGGGTTCCTGATCTACTGATAGTGATAATAAAACCAATCACAATGAATGAATGAAAAGGCATTTGTAATGCGCAGCTATGCCCAGTGGGCGTCAAGGCGCCTAAGTCAAATAAGAGGCTGTTAGCAGACAGAAACAGAGCTTACTTGTATGCATTAATAAAAAGCCAAGTTTTCAACGACTTCCTAAAGAGGTCGAGGGAAGGCAGTGACTTGATCTCCAGGGGGAGTGAATTCCACATCTGAGGTGCCAGTATAGAAAAGGCTTTGCTCCCCCACCTAGCCTTCTTGGCTCGAGGGGTTACCAGTTGATTAAGCTCACTGGAGCGTAGGCATCTGCTCGGAACGTATCTAGTAAGTAGGGATCCAAGGGCATCAGTCGAGCCTGCAGTTAGAGCCTTGTATGTAAGGCAGAGGAGTTTAAACGTAACCCTTGAGGGAATAGGGAGCCAATGGAGATTCTTCCTCGCCAAGGTCATAGATGCCAACCAGGGCAGGGCGAGAGCAAACCGCGCTGCCGCATTTTGTATGACCTGCAGACGCTGCAAAAGGCCCTTGTTGGCCCCGGCGTACAGTGAATTACAGTAATCGAGCCTTGAGCCAACAAGGGCGATCACCACCTGTTTCCGTGCCTGTGGGGAAAGGTAGTGGACGATCCTTTTCAGGGTCCTGATGACGCCCCAACAGGTGGCCACCGTTCTGTTGACCTGAAGCTCCATAGAGAGCTGGGTGTCAAAGATGACACCAAGGTTCCTGGCAGATTGTGTGGGTGTGGGGCAGCTACCTAAAGAAGGAGGCCACCACTCACCTGACCACATGTCCTGGTCTTTGCCAAAGACCAGGACCTCTGTCTTATCCCCATTCAGCTTTAGGGAGTTGGAAATCATCCACTCTGCAACAAGTTGCATGCAGGCCCTAAAGTTTGATGCGGCTTCATTCACAGAGTGGGTCAGGGATACCATAATCTGCGTGTCGTCGGCATACAACACTACCTCCATCCCCTGAGATCTTACTAGTCTTGCAAGGGGGGCCACGTAGATGTTGAACAGGGTCGGACTCAATGCCGACCCCTGTGGCACCCCACATTGCAAAGACTTAACAGGGGAGAGGTATTCACCTAGCATGACACGCTGCTCTCGTTGGTGTAAGAAGGAGCTCAGGAGACTGAGGGCCGGTCCTTCTACCCCTGCCTCCCTTAACCTAGATGTTAAAGTAAGGGGAGACAGGGTGTCGAATGCTGCTGTAAGATCCAGCAGCACCAGAACGGTGGTTTGACCCAAATCCACTTTTCTGCGGATGTTATCCATGACTTTCGTCAAGGCAGACTCCGTGCTATGCAGCTTTCTGAAGCCATGTTGGGACCCGTCCAAGAAACCTGAGGTATCAAGGAAGTTAGAAAGATGTAGGTTCAAATGGGTCTCCAACATCTTAGCGGGGGCCGGCAGCAGAGAGATGGGTCTAAAATTCTTCAGTACTCCGGGGTCCAAGGTGGTCTTTTTCAGCAGCGGCTTTACAATGGCTTTCTTCCAAAGTGACGGAAAAATGCCCTGTTCCAAGGCTCCATTCATTACTTCCAGCATCGGAGGGAGAATGATATCTCTACAGTTCTTTAGTTGTTTCAGAGGAACTGGATCAAGTGGGGAAGACGATTTTATTTTGTCCAGCAGGCTATTGAGACCCTCCAAAGAAAGAGCAGGGAAGTGTTCAAGGGACTGGGGGGAGTCTCTATTCCAAGATTCCAGCAGTTTGATTCTAGAAAAGTCCTCAGAACTCAAGGAGTTCCTTTGTGACTGTAGAGCCATGTAGATATCATCTATTTTTTTGTAAAAAAAGTCTGATATATCGTTACATAGCTCCTGGGAAGCAACCACAGGGTCTGGAACCTGGAGAGAGCACAGTGAGTCCACTATTTTAAATAGCTCCTTAGAGGATGTTAGAGAACAGGTTAGGTTGGAAAAATAATCCTGTTTTTCCTTGATGACTCTATTTTTGTACTCTCGTAACAGGCTCTTATAGCCTTCTCGATCTTTGAGATCCCAAGATTTACGCCACCCACGTTCCTTCTGTCTGCATTTTCGTCTAAGAATCCTCAAATCGGCTGAGAACCAAGGGGCAGTTGGCTTCTGTCGAGCTACAGATTTCAAGGAGGGAGGAGCTAGTTCAGCAGCGGCTCTGGTGATAGCATCGGTGAGTTCTTGAGCCGACTCATCCACCTTCCGCTGAGATGTAATATTGGTGTTAAAAATAAAAGGGGCGAGAGCCTCCTTGGTAAAATTTTTGAAGCTCCTTTTAGAGTGTTTTTTTACCAGTGCCTGAGTTAACATTAGAGCAGGGGATATCTAGGGACAGGGGGACTACTAGGTGGTCAGACCAAGTGATTGGTATCGGCATACCAACAACTAGTCTAGAGTCGTTCGAAAAAATCCCGTCAAGGATATGCCCCGCCTTATGGGTCGGGTAGAGAACTCTTTGGACAAAATCGCATGCCTCCAAAGAATTCAGCAGAGAGGAGGTATCTTTCGAGGCCAAATCATCTAAGTGAAAATTGATATCCCCCAAGATGGTGAGATGAGGTCTGCCAAAATAGGGTTCCAGAATTCTAAAGAGTTCTGGACAAAAGTTAGCTCTGGATCCGGGGGGCCTATAAAGTAAAATACCAGCAAAAGAGCTCGAAGGGGCATGCACAATACAAAAGTATAGGGCCTCAAAGGGATCAGAAGGGGCCGATAGGGTTTTTATAGTGCACGAAAGAGTAGATTTAAAGAGAATGGCTATTCCACCACCTCTACAGCGTTCTCTATCTAACCTTAGGAGGGTGTATCCTTCAGGTATGGCCAGAAGCAAATCATGGCCAGAGGACTCAGAGGCCCACGTCTCGGTGACAAAGACCCAATCTGGATGCCTCGTACTAACAAAGTCGTGAAACTCAATCCCATGTCTGATCAAAGAGCGTGCATTGATCAAAAAACCATGTTTGGATTGGGAGATATAACTAACAGGCGTAGAAGGGATAAGATGCATATGGGTCTGAATAGAGCAATTAAGGGAAATATTACAGGAAGGACAAGAACGGGCCTGAAGCAATACCTCAGGTCTCAGCCGATGATGGCAGCAAAGCGCAGGGGGTCTCCGCGACACAATGACTGCCTAAAATACATTAAAAATAGCACAATCGATGCAACCAGTGGAAAACCTTGCTGAAACTTTGAAACATGTATATCTTATTTTTTATTTATTTTTATTTATAAAGTTTTATATAGCGCAAACTTGAAGGATATCAGAGTGCGTTACAATTCGAAGCAATTAAATAACGTCCCACCCTATTCCCCTATAAACCCACATCCCACTATGGAATTAAAAATGCAAAATTAGAACAAAAAAAATGTAATAACCTACAATTTTTACACAGATAATAAAAACAAAAACAAACCTTTGTATGAGAGGTTTATTGAGTTGTGAAGGTCAACCGTTCTTTGATTTGGGTCCCGCATCTGTTGGTCCACTTCAAAAAGTATCCACACAAAAATTACATACAGTGCGCAGTTCTTATTGCGGCCACATTAATGCAAGACACCGTCACCTAAAAACGTTTGCATGTTAGAATTAAAAGGACATATTTTAAAGCTATTACCAAATGCTTAAATGATATGGTACGTTGTAGGTCTTTGCAGGAACTTATCTGGAGACTTCCTCCGCACCTGGATATGTGTCAGCTTGTTTCTGTGTGCTGTGCTTTTCTGCTAGGATCTGGTCGGCCAGAGCAAACACTGCAGGTTTGGGCTGGAAGGCTTCTTGGAGGAGAGCACCAGCTGGAGAGATAAGTTTGGGATGCAGGGGCCTGCCTGGACACCCTCGGTAGGTGGTTGGGTCGGGTGCAGAGTAGTGCAGACTCGCAGATTTGGATGAAGGGAGTCTGCTAGGACACACCAAAGTTACTTTCCATCAGCCTTTATGTGGCTGCAAGTCAGCACCGAAAGGATGTTGTAAAGCAACATCGTAAAACTGAGGACAGAAACACTGTCCATAGGAGTGGAAAATACAGTTCTGACCAACACGGATACTCCAAGAGCTTGTTGGAACTGAGTGCAAACTTCTTAATTGGTGAGCTGAAAGGTAAAATAGCTAGTCCATCTAAAGCTTTCATACGCGTTCATACGCAAGTTTCAGTTCCAGCCTTCGCCGTCCCATCAAGTGAGTATATCTATGCTTAAGCATCATCACAGACACAATTGAAAAGAAAATAAGGGATAGAACAATGCTCCTGTGCAGAGCAGAGAATAAAATCTATAAAGTTGAGTATCACTGCACTCACATGTATACTAGCCACAAATAAACACAGAAAGTGCCCCACAGGACATGTTAGACAGAATACCACATACAGATTTAACATAACCCATGATGAAATTGCCGGGATTTGGTGCAGGAGTTACAAGGAGATAGAATCACACAAAAATGCGGGCATTCAAAAGTTTTCTCCCCAGAATGGGGAATAACTAGGGCAAATCAGAAATGCTGGGTACTTTTACATGCATTTTTCCCAATCCGGGAAAAACATCTGTCATTTTCCACCTGCTAAGAATAGGCAGAACTTGTCAGCAAGACATCTATTGTGGTATGTGGTGGGGGTGGGGGTATATTAGGACAGGATTCAGTCTGTCTGAGTGGAGCATTGCCTGCTTCCCCATGCTCCTGCAGTGGTCAGGTGGAGGCCACATTATGCTGATGCCTGAAGACCATGAATTGAAACAGCTAAGACAGAAATTATGTGTTCTGGAGTTTGCGTCCCATATAATTCTGGGCCTCGAGACACTCGAGGGCAGTGAACTACACCTGGAGTCACTGCTCTGGGTGAAATTCTGCCACTCAGACTGTGGGCCCTAATTGGTTTCAGATGTCTCTCAAAATCACTCACTGGCTTGTCCAAGCAACACACCTACTGCTCCCACTCACTTGCTTTACAATACACATTCCAATCAGCTGCACTAGTACCTGCTGTACAAGTCACATAAACTGACACCCCTTGCCTGCTTTAAAAGCCATACTTAGTGACACCACTCGCCAGCTGCACAAGCTGCACCTCAATCAGTAGCACACATCTTCTGTACATGCATACTAACATCACTTACCTTCAGTAAAAGCCACACACGTACTAACACAACTCCTCTGCTTTAAAAGTCACAATGGCAATCGGCAACAGAAAAAGTTAACACCCAGTCAACGCATTTTAATATATGGCTATCAGGATTACCCAACATCGTCCACTACCTTCATTTCACTTACCCACCTTCTACTTACTGTGCTACATGATGCCAGATAACACACACATCACCCACCCAATTTAGGGAGACCGCTAGTCACACCATCACAATCAATCAATCAATCAATCATACCATTTGTTTAGCGCACTACTCACCCGGGAGGGTCTCAAGGCGCTTGGGGAAGGGGTATGCAACTGCTCGAACAGCCAGGTCTTGAGTTGTTTCCTGAAGGCGAGATGGTCCTGGGTCAGCCGAAGGTGGATGGGGAGGGAGTTCCATGTCTTGGCAGCCAGGTAAGAGAAGGATCTTCCTCCGGCGGAGGCTCTTTGGATGCGTGGTACGGCTGCGAGGGCGAGGCTGGTGGACCGTAGCTGGTGGTGGGCGTGTAGAAGGTCAGGCGGTCGTTGAGGTACTTGGGGCCCAGGTCGTGGAGAGACTTGTGTGCGTGGGTGAGGAGCCAGAACGTGATCCTCTTGTCGACGCGGAGCCAGTGCAGGTTCCTCAGGTGGCTGGAGATGTGGCTGCGTCGGGGACATCCAGGATGAGTCGGGCGGAGGCGTTCTGGATGCGCTGGAGTCTTTTCTGTAGCTTGGCTGTGGTTCCGGCGTAGAGGGCGTTTCCGTAGTCCAGTCGGCTGGTGACGAGTGCTTGGGTGACAGTCTTCCTGGTCTCGGTCGGGATCCAGCGGAAGATCTTGCGAAGCATACGCAGGGTGTTGAAGCACGATGAGGAGATGGCGTTGACTTGTCTGGTCATCGAGAGGGAGGAGTCCAGGATGAAGCCCAGGTTGCGTGCGTGGTCGGTTGGCTTGGGTGTGGTGCCAAGGGCTGGGGGCCACCAGGAGTCATCCCAGGCGGAGGGCGAAGATCCCAGGATGAGGACTTCCGTCTTGTCCGAGTTCAGTTTCAGGCGGCTGTCCTTCATCCACTCGGCGACGTCTTTCATCCCTTCGTGTAGGCAGGTTCTGGCGGTGTCGGGGTCTCTGGTGAGGGAGAGGATCAGCTGGGTGTCGTCGGCGTAAGAGATGATGTTGAGGTTGTGCTGGCGTGCGATGGCTGCAAGAGGTCTCATGTAGACGTTGAAGAGGGTGGGGCTGAGTGAGGATCCTTGCGGGACGCCGCAGATGACTTCGGTGGCCTCGGAGCGAAACGGGGGGAGGCGGACTCTTTGTGTTCTGCCGGCGAGGAACGAGATGATCCACTCCAGTGCCTTCTCTTGGATACCGATGTTGCTGAGGCGCTGGACTAGGGTGCGGTGGCAGACAGTGTCGAACGCAGCGGAGAGGTCCAGGAGGATGAAGGCCACTATTTCCCCCTTGTCGAGCAGGGTCCGGATGTCGTCGGTGGCTGCGATGAGGGCTGTCTCGGTGCTGTGGTTGGCTCTGAAGCCGGACTGCGAGGGGTCGAGGGATCCGTTCGTCTCGAGGAAGGCTGTCAGCTGTCTGTTGACGATCTTCTCGATGACTTTAGCAGGAAAAGGGAGGAGCGAGATGGGGCGGAAGTTTTTGAGGTCGGTGGGGTCAGCTGTAGGTTTCTTCAGGAGGGCGCTGAGCTCGGCATGCTTCCAGCTCTCCGGGAAGGTGGCGGTGTTGAAGGAGGTGTTGATGATGTTCCGGAGTTGGGGTGCGATGGTAGAGTCGGCCTTGTTGAAGACGTGGTGTGGGCAGGGGTCGGTCGTTGATCCGGAGTGGATGGTGTTCATCGTGCGGGCTGTGTCTTCGGTGGTCACCGTGGTCCAGGTGCGAAGGGTGGCGTGGGGGGCGTTGGTTCGACGGTTGGGTGCGTGGGTGGTGCGCCGAAGCTGCTGTGGATGTCGGCGATCTTGCAGTGGAAGAACGAGGCGAGGGAGTCGCAGAGGTCTTGTGACGGAGTGATGTCGTTGGTGCCAGCGCTGGGGTTGGAGAACTCCTTGACGATGCTGAAGAGTTCCTTGCTGTTGTGGGTATTGTTGTCCAGTCGTTCCTTCAGGGATTTCTTCTTGGTGATGCGGATGAGCTGGTGGTGCTTGCGGGTGGCGTGTTTGAGGGCGGTCATGTTGTCGGTGGTCCGGCCGAGAAGCCAGGCTTTCTCGAGGGTGCGGCAGGTCTTCTTGGAGTCCTTGAGTTCGTCGGTGAACCAGGATGCCTTCTTGCTTCTGGGTCTGCTGGGAGGGTTCTTCAGTGGTGCGAGGTCGTCAGCGCAGGCGGTCAGCCACTGCATGAAGTTCCAGGCTGCTTCTTTGGGGTCCGTTGCGCTGGCGGGTGGGTTCTGGCTGAGAGAGGTGGTGAGCTGCTCGGTGGTGATCTTACTCCAGCTTCTGTGGGGAATCTGAAGCGGGTGGTGGTGGGTCGTGGTTCTTCTGAAGCTGAAGTGGACGCAGCTGTGGTCGGTCCAGTGGAGTCCACAATATTACAACACCCAAAACACAGTAATTATACCAATCAACGACTAAAACATGCACCATGTAAGGAGTAAAAGAGCAACATGAACTCCTCTGATGACACATCATAACAAACCAAACAGACTTCTGTCTGTGATAGAATCCTCAAGAGTAGGGCTGGAAGGTACATTGACTTTCAGCTCATCAGGTTGGGCTAGTGCCAGAATGCACGCTACGTAAATGACTGACGTATGGTGAAGGGTGAAGGGGTCCTAGGGTTGCATTCAGCAGTCCACTATCAAACATAAAGAGGATATGTGAGCGAGAAGTCAACTTTGCAGTACGCATCTTTGGCAATGAATGTCTTAATGATCTATGTGCTCAATGTTCCCTTTATAGTTTACGTTAAGGAGTATTTTTCGAAGAGACTATGGACCTCTCAAACATGTGCAAAAAGAACAAAAAGACCATCTTCGGAATAAGGGACATGGTGGGACAGATGATAATCACAGCTGTGTTGTCCCAGCCTTACATGACCTGCTGAAATGTTCATGATGGCATCCACAATGCAGGTACTCCTTGTCTGATGAAAACAATTCCCCACCTATATCCCTCCCCACTCCTGGCATAATCTGGTGCCTGGTCAAACAAAGGCTTGGACAGCTGACCACATTTACAAAACTGGTGATCATCTCACATTTAATTTTTATCTGAGGCTTTTTGTACAACAGGCATGTGGTAAACAAAAGGGAGACATAACGAAACCTATTGTGCAGTAATATCAACATCTCTATATTTAAACTGGCCATCAAAGAATGAAGAGTGGGATTAAGGAGAAGAGCGTGAACATGACAGCGAGTGTAGGTGTAAATTAGCGGAGAAGGCAAACCTATAGTGCTCTGTGCTGTGTCCCTCAAACTGGCCATAAAGGCAATAACTTTGATGCCCTCTACCATAGTTAGGGACAATAGGAGTTTAAGATATGTGCATTCACTTAATAGATTTGTGTCCATTGTTCGCTAAACTAAGATTGAAGAGGAAAGGTGAAGTTTAATTTTAAGTTTGGCACTTTCTTCCCGAAGTCATACAAGGTCAGCAGATCCACCAGACAAGCCTGTTACTATACACCAGAACTCAGCACAATGAAACACAGCGACAAATGTCTAGAAAGAAGATGGGGTTTATTAATGGGGGGTTGACCCAGTTAAAGTTACGGGGACCTGGGTAGATTACGTTAGTGAAAAAAAGAGGGGTCCCAGTAGCAATGAAACATATAATAGCATAAATGAAAAATAATCAAAGAAACATGACTTGAGTCCACACTGTTTACTTCACAATGGGAATGCGTATTAAATATGCAGTATCAGTATACACAATGGTAAATCAATAATTTACATGGTGCCCCAAAAAACAGGAACGGGGGGGGGTTTGGTGTAGTGGTGGTTGTGGGGAATTAGTGAGGGAAAAGTGAGAGATCATTAGGTGACAGTAAAATCAACAATTGTCAATCATTTAACAAGGTTACAAACTATGTACAGTGAAATGAGACAAAAATGTTCATTGGATTATTCAAAAGTCGTCATACTCCAAATAGTTCAATTAATGAGGATAGTGGGGAGTAGAGTTGACGATGGAAAGTAAACGTATGTCGACGTTTCGACCCTTAAAGGTGCAGATATCGGTGGTTATCTTGCTGTAGGGTCTTCATCAGGACTGGAGGGGCACACACCCTGTTTGATATATAAAAATATTTCGTAAGTACGGGAAACATGTCCCTGTAGATAATTGTAGATAAACAGCGAAGCACATCACCCCAAACGGGGTAGACTATAAGGCACTAGTAATGATCCCTTAAAAATTTTTTATTGGGACCGTGGCATCATTAAGATTGCAGTTAACTAGATAGGTGTCAATTATATTAAAGAATGACTAATCGTTCGCGCATGGAGATATGCCACAACAACCACGGTGGCTACTAACACGAAAAGGTGACTGCTCAGTCTTCAGACCGCGTTGGCTGGGGGACCAGGCACCAATAGGGCTAAGGATGATATATTACCTACATGTACCACATTATCAAGGTCGTTCTGTAACTTACCACAGAGGTGGTAGAGACAGGACCGAGTCAGGTGAATACAGCGTGTCCAGGAGGGATCTGTAGAATAAATATGTCCACATTATAGAACGCTCAAGGGCTGAGGAACACTATGTAATATGCAATAATGGTGAAGAAAAACTCACCGTCGCGTGTAACAATAGATGTAAAAATATGGCTGATATTGATCAGGGTTGCAATTACCCTCGAAGGTCGATTCTACAAATTTAAAGGAAAGCAAATTGTAGCAGGCTAAAGAGAAAAGTGTACATTGGACTACCACGGACAGAACGGATGGGCAGAAACTCACCCGGTTGCCGTCGTGTGAGCACGTCCGGCTAGGAGAATGGTCCGGGTCGATGAGGATTGGGGTTGCTTATATCCTGAGTGGTAGATTCTAGAGAAATGAAACGGAAGCACATTCAGCCACACTCGAGGTAACGGTGGACTGAGACTACGAGGGCATGCAGGATGGAAGAAAACTCACCCAAATGCCGTCGTGTGAACACGTCCGGCTTAGAGGTGGGTCCGTGTCGATCGGGCAAAACCTTGCTCGTTCAGAAATCTAAGAAGCATAGAGTACTGGCATTACTCATCGTGCCACAAAACATTTGAATAGCATTCACATGTGGGGAGTCAGAGAGCGCAGAGCGGCGGCTTACCAATCTCGGACTGAATCCTTCAGAGATCGCGGCAGGCTGACAAAGTGGCGGCGCCCGGTTCCGGGTATGGTAATATCACCCAGGCAACCACTTCACGTGACCAGGAAGGGCTGGGAAAGGCAAGCGGTTGCTAGACAACGAGGAAGCCATGGATATAGTCAAAATACTGCGCTAATAACGGATAGCTGCAGGCGGACTGAGACTCAAAGGGTTGTACGTTCGCACAGTAAATGAAACTAGACAGCTGTCATTGGAGTGACGTTACCAAGGAGAGCCGACTGCAACGATGTGTTCATAGACGGACTAGTGTTGGTTTTGTGGGAGGACTGAAAACAGGGCCATAATTACAACAGAATCCTTGTACATAAATCTAGCCATGGTTAAACCATCCGTTTCCAAAAGAGAGTAAAAAAGAGTAAAGGGCCCGTACAGGGGCCAGGATGCCAGTGTGAAATATACAGTTAAATGCAACATTCCGCTGTATAATTAAAAAGTTAAAGCCACTCGAAAAGTGGCGTAATAACAAATATAAAACAACACAGAAGGAGGGCGTACCTCACTCAGGCGGGTAAAGGCCCTTTACATTTTCAATAAGACATTGTGCAGATTATAGCGATGAAGGCGTACCTCGCACATGCGGGTAAAGGCCACTGAGCATCGAAAAAGGATATTGTTCAAGTCAAAGTGGCTAGTTGCGAGAAAGAGCTATTCTGTTCAAAGAATTTACCTATCGTCATCATAAAATTCCACTTAAGAGTCACACTAACTGCAACACAGTCAATGTCATTTACGTCATCCTCTGTCCGTGTAATTTGATTTACGTAGGTCAGACCCAGCAAAAGGCCAAAACCAGGATACTCCAACATATGAGCAGAATCCGTTGCCAAGTTCAATCCGCACCCTTGGTTGACCATTTCTCCACCACAGGTCACTCACCAGAAAGTTTGAAGTGGGTTATAATTGAAAAAGCCTCCCTGGGACCCCGGGGGGGGAATATCTCCAGCATCCTCAATACCCGGGAACTCAAATGGATGTTCACTTTCAACTCGATTGAATCAGGGCTTAATGAACAGGATAGCTCTTTCTCGCAACTAGCCACTTTGACTTGAACAATATCCTTTTTCGATGCTCAGTGGCCTTTACCCGCATGTGCGAGGTACGCCTTCATCGCTATAATCTGCACAATGTCTTATTGAAAATGTAAAGGGCCTTTACCCGCCTGAGTGAGGTACGCCCTCCTTCTGTGTTGTTTTATATTTGTTATTACGCCACTTTTCGAGTGGCTTTAACTTTTTAATTATACAGCGGAATGTTGCATTTAACTGTATATTTCACACTGGCATCCTGGCCCCTGTACGGGCCCTTTACTCTTTTTTACTCTCTTTTGGAAACGGATGGTTTAACCATGGCTAGATTTATGTACAAGGATTCTGTTGTAATTATGGCCCTGTTTTCAGTCCTCCCACAAAACCAACACTAGTCCGTCTATGAACACATCGTTGCAGTCGGCTCTCCTTGGTAACGTCACTCCAATGACAGCTGTCTAGTTTCATTTACTGTGCGAACGTACAACCCTTTGAGTCTCAGTCCGCCTGCAGCTATCCATTATTAGCGCAGTATTTTGACTATATCCATGGCTTCCTCGTTGCCTAGCAACCGCTTGCCTTTCCCAGCCCTTCCTGGTCACGTGAAGTGGTTGCCTGGGTGATATTACCATACCCGGAACCGGGCGCCGCCACTTTGTCAGCCTGCCGCGATCTCTGAAGGATTCAGTCCGAGATTGGTAAGCCGCCGCTCTGCGCTCTCTGACTCCCCACATGTGAATGCTATTCAAATGTTTTGTGGCACGATGAGTAATGCCAGTACTCTATGCTTCTTAGATTTCTGAACGAGCAAGGTTTTGCCCGATCGACACGGACCCACCTCTAAGCCGGACGTGTTCACACGACGGCATTTGGGTGAGTTTTCTTCCATCCTGCATGCCCTCGTAGTCTCAGTCCACCGTTACCTCGAGTGTGGCTGAATGTGCTTCCGTTTCATTTCTCTAGAATCTACCACTCAGGATATAAGCAACCCCAATCCTCATCGACCCGGACCATTCTCCTAGCCGGACGTGCTCACACGACGGCAACCGGGTGAGTTTCTGCCCATCCGTTCTGTCCGTGGTAGTCCAATGTACACTTTTCTCTTTAGCCTGCTACAATTTGCTTTCCTTTAAATTTGTAGAATCGACCTTCGAGGGTAATTGCAACCCTGATCAATATCAGCCATATTTTTACATCTATTGTTACACGCGACGGTGAGTTTTTCTTCACCATTATTGCATATTACATAGTGTTCCTCAGCCCTTGAGCGTTCTATAATGTGGACATATTTATTCTACAGATCCCTCCTGGACACGCTGTATTCACCTGACTCGGTCCTGTCTCTACCACCTCTGTGGTAAGTTACAGAACGACCTTGATAATGTGGTACATGTAGGTAATATATCATCCTTAGCCCTATTGGTGCCTGGTCCCCCAGCCAACGCGGTCTGAAGACTGAGCAGTCACCTTTTCGTGTTAGTAGCCACCGTGGTTGTTGTGGCATATCTCCATGCGCGAACGATTAGTCATTCTTTAATATAATTGACACCTATCTAGTTAACTGCAATCTTAATGATGCCACGGTCCCAATAAAAAATTTTTAAGGGATCATTACTAGTGCCTTATAGTCTACCCCGTTTGGGGTGATGTGCTTCGCTGTTTATCTACAATTATCTACAGGGACATGTTTCCCGTACTTACGAAATATTTTTATATATCAAACAGGGTGTGTGCCCCTCCAGTCCTGATGAAGACCCTACAGCAAGATAACCACCGATATCTGCACCTTTAAGGGTCGAAACGTCGACATACGTTTACTTTCCATCGTCAACTCTACTCCCCACTATCCTCATTAATTGAACTATTTGGAGTATGACGACTTTTGAATAATCCAATGAACATTTTTGTCTCATTTCACTGTACATAGTTTGTAACCTTGTTAAATGATTGACAATTGTTGATTTTACTGTCACCTAATGATCTCTCACTTTTCCCTCACTAATTCCCCACAACCACCACTACACCAAACCCCCCCCCGTTCCTGTTTTTTGGGGCACCATGTAAATTATTGATTTACCATTGTGTATACTGATACTGCATATTTAATACGCATTCCCATTGTGAAATAAACAGTGTGGACTCAAGTCATGTTTCTTTGATTATTTTTCATTTATGCTATTATATGTTTCATTGCTACTGGGACCCCTCTCTTTTTCACTATAGAAAGAAGATGGCACACTGGCAGAGATCCCACAGAAAGCACCACCTTCAAGACAGCCCTCAACAAGTACCAACAATGCCTAGAAGAAATGAAAAGAGGCACCCTGGCAGACTGCATCAAAGCAAGCTCCAACCACAGCACGGAACTCTTCAGCATTGTCAGCGAGTTCTCATGCCCAACAGCCACTGAGAGCAAGATCTCCCTTTCTCAGGTACTCTGCAACATGCTGGCAGACTCCTTCCACAACAAGATATCTGCCATCCACAGTAACTTCGAACCTCAATCCACCGACCTCTACAACGTCCTCATACCAACTGACACCACCCACAACCATCTGCTCGCCCCATGGGAACAGCTCATCACTAAGAGCACCACAGCCACCCTGAACTCCAACCACTCTGGAGCACCTGCAGACCCCTGCCACCACCACTTCGTCAACCTCTAGTTTAGTAAGGAAATCAGAGGCAAACTCATATCCATCCTCAATGCCCCCATTACTACGGCCACCTTCCCCGACAGATGGAAACACACAGCAGTCAGACCCCTCCCAAGGAACCCTCCACCGACCCCAGCAAACTTGAGAACTGCTGCTCCATCTTTCTGCTACCCTTCCCTGCCAAAGTCCACAAGAAAGTCATCAACCACCAACTCACTGAATACCTGGAGAGAAACGACCTGCTGGACGCTTCCCAATTCAGTACCTAGACGCGCCCTGATTGCCGTCACCAACGACATCAGAACCCTCCTAGACCGGGGGAAAACAGCAGTGCTGATCCTCCTCGACTTCTCAGGGGTGGTTGATACATAGCCCCACTACACACTCATCATGAGACTCCACCACATCAGGATCCAGGGAGACACCGTCAAATGGATCACATCCTTCCTCACATGACAAACCCAGGGAATCTGCCTACCACCTTTCATTTCAGAACCCAAGAGCATAATCTGCGGTGTAACTGAAGGCTCATCCCTCAGTCCCACCCTGTTCAACACCTAGATGATGCCCCCGGCCAACATAATCAGAACTCATGGCCTCAATATAATTTCACATGCAGACAATACCCAGCTCATACTCTCACTCTCTGACCCCTGCACCACTAAGACCAATGCCCACAACTGCATGATGAGTGTTGCCAACTGTATGAAGAACCAACTGCCTGATGTTCAACACAGATAAGACAAAAGGGCTAATATCAGCACCAGGAAAACAATAACTCAAGCCCTAGAACCCAGCCAGCTGGACTACGGCAACACACTCTATGCAGGAATCATCATACAACTCCTGAAAAGACTCCAGACAATTTAGAACACAGCTGCCAGACTCATAATCGATCCACCCAAATGGATCCACATCGCCAACCACCTCAGGAATCTCCAGTGGCTTCTAATCCAGAAAATAAGCCATTTCAAGATGCTGACACATGTCTAAAAGGCCCTCCATGACCAAAGACCAGCATACAACAACCACCACCTGAACTTCCGCCAACCCTCCAGAACCCGGCGCTCCACCTCCCTTGCATTGCACACACTCCCTGCATCTGCCAAAGCTACAGTGGAGGATGATCCTTCTTCCACCTCGCAGCCAAGTCCTGGAGCGGCCTTCCCTTTCACCTCCAAACAGCATCCTCTCATCTGGACATCAGAAAGGGACTGAAGACCTGGCTTTTCAATTGATTACAGGAAGAACTAGCACCTGGATACCCTCTCGAGTGATTAGCTGTGCTCTATAAATCTGGGTTGATTGATTGATTATATAGAGCATATGGAATGCCTCTCGGTTCTCCAGATTTTTGTGACACAAGATAATGGGACATTGTAAGCAAAAAAGGATTGGCTGAGGATCACAACATTTGGGGGCCGATTCCGATTTGGTAAAACCCCGTACGAATAGCCGTATGGAGCATTTTTCCCGTACGAATCGTATCCTCGAACGTCCCCGTACGTACGATGTAGAACGATGTGTACCCAAAGCAGTTCTCCGTCCGAATCATAATAAAGCCCATATGACTTAATAATCCGTACGAATCACATTCGGAACGCACAGTACACGATGTCCGTACGGATCGAAGCATCATTTTCCGACCCTGCAAGTACGATTCGTCCAGTAAACACTCCGTACGACTCTTTTTTAACAAGAGCCCAAAACATCCGGAAAAGCAGAATTCGACTCAAAATGCGTGCAAAACGGACCCCCCGTACGGTGCGTACACCCCAAGATCGTAGGGGTACGGTTCGTACACCCCATGATCATAGGGGTACAGTTTGTACACCCCATGATCATAGGGGTACGGTTCATACACCCCATGATCGCAGGGGTATGGTTCGTACACCCCATGATCGTAGGGGTATGGTTCATGCACTCCATGATTGTAGGGGTTTGGTTCGTACACCCCATGATCGTAGGGATACGGTGCGTATGTGATTGTGTGGCTCTCCGTACGAATTGCTCGTACGCGATGTTTACCATATGAATCGCGTACTCATTCCCTGGTCTGGATTGTACTTGTCAGGTCGTACGGCATGTTTACGATTCGTACGGTTCACTTTCAGGGTCCATATCGTACGGATTTTCCCTTGCTTTTCGTACTGTTCGCAACGATTCAGACATATTTTTTTACTACGGATCGTACTACGTGATTCGGACGGATTTGTACGATTCGTACGGAAACGGCTACAAATTCGAATCGTCGTACGGATTTGTTTCCCGAATCGGAATCGACCCCTTGATAAAATGTTGCAACAAAAGACACAGTTTTGTTTTTTGGGTCCTGGTTCATCGGCTGGTAAACTAGAAGTCTCATCTACCTGTGATGACATGGGCTTCAAGATATTGGAATTTGTCAAGAACATGTTCATCTAATAACTTCTGAATGACCTAAGCAGTCTAATACCACATGCTTAAAAAAGAAGCACAGAGCAAACCCTCTGGATCCCGCAAACTACAGACCTATATCAAATCTTCACTTTATCAGTGAAATCATGAAGGAAGAAGTTATGCATCAATTTCAAAAATTTGTTGAAGCACATATGTTTTCTCCACAATAGACAATCCGGTTTTAAGTTCAGGGTGAGGAACAAAGACTGTGACTGTGGCTGTTGGTGTAGATTTCATTGCCTCCCCAGATGTAGAATAATCAGAAATTCTGAGTCTTCCTAACTTACTGAGTGTGTACACTGTGGAGGACCACAGAGTACTCCTGGGACATAACAATAATTCTTGTTAAACAGGAATAAGAAAATAGTAACGATCTCTACCTCATCATGAGCGAAATTGATTGAATATGGGGTCTTACAGGGATCTCCCATTGTCAGCTCTACTTTTTAATATTTATATCAAACCACTGGCCAATCTGTTAGCTTGACAGCAACTTAAATAAAACATTTACCTCAATGGTGTCGAACTCAAAAGCTTGCTGGGCAACCATGATGACCACATTACCAACATAATCACTTAAACATCGTCATCACTGAAATCCTGAGGGTAGGAGGCTCAGCACTTTTTGTCTTAACATTGTCCTATGGCTGATTGATTTCAGATTTACAGCAACTCCTACCCAGATATAAAAAAATATAAGGCTAAGATTTAAAGTAAATATTTTACTTCATTTCTAAATCTCCGCCCATGTTTAATAATTGAATTGTAAATATTAGGAAACAGAATTATTGGAAATAAAATATCATGATACAAAAATGTTGTGATGCAAAAATATTGTTGTCAAGAATATCAATTTCTTTTGGTAATCAATATCATTTTTAATATTATCGTTGTTTTTAATATCATTTTCACTAATATAGTTGTAAAAAAAATCTATTTTTTAAAAGATTTTAATATGTTTTAGGTCATATATGAATTTTACGTTACTGTTTGTATAATTGTAAATAATGTTTTTTAAATGTAGTTTGCAATTGTAAGTTATTTTGAATTTTTATTTAATTCTTAACAGTAATTTATAGAGTTGTGACTGGTTGTTAGGTTGTTGGGGAATGTAAATGTAAATGTACAGGAGTTTATATAGCGCAAATCACCGAGCGGTTTCTAAGCGCTTGCTTAGGGAACCCGTCCTGGTATTCCTCTGTGAGATAACCCCGGCAGGGTATCCGCAAGGTGAAAGCCAGGCATCCCGCCGCAAGGGGCCGTTGTGGAGATTAAGCAAGCTATTGCACAGAGTCGCAGAGTGTGAACCCGTGAATCGAGTAGGCACCGGAGCGAGAATTGTCGAGTCCATGGACATTTTAGGGCTCAAGACCCCGCCGAGCCGGGAATTGAACCCTGGTCCCGGGCTGACCTCTGCTTTCAGGTCTGCCACCTCTAACCAGTGAGCCACACTTCTCCACTAGGAATAGGAATAGGGTGGGAAGTTAATTATTTAGTAATGCAATATTTGTTAATTAATAATTTTGATTTAATTATGTGATTCTTTATTAATTATGTACATTTTATAACACTGATTTATTTTATTTATATTTTAGGTGTGGGTTGCTAGGTCTTTAGATGTATTGCGGAAAGTTAATTAAGTAAATAATTAACAATTAATTAATAATTTAGAAGTAAATATTCAATTGGTTATTAATTATGTAAACTCTGTAATACTTACATATCTTAGTTATATTTTAGGTGCAGGTGCTAGGTTTGTAGGGGTTTAGGGTGGGAAGCGGATTAAGGACCAGTTAACAATTAACTACTATTAATTGATAATTAATTATTTAATTGATTGTCAATTATGTAGATTGTGCTATACTTATTTTCTTTCCAGTTTATTTTAGGTGTAGGTTGCTTGGTTTGAAGGGGAAACTGGGAGGGAAGGTAATTAAGTAATTATTTCATAAATATTTTAATAATATTAAAAAAATATTAAATACATAATATTAAAATAGTAAATAACGATTTTTAATTGATTATAAAATATTTAATTGATTATTTCTTATGTAAATTACTTAATTGTTTTTTATTTTCTAAATTAATGTATATATACATATTTTTGATGTGAATTAGTCATGTTTAAATTAGGAGTTTAATATTTTTTCTAAATTAATACGGTTATTCAAATATATAATATGTTTGAAGTGAAGTACGTTCCCTACTGTTGGTTAGACTGGAGTGGTAGTAGTAAAATGTAAGCCATCTGAAGCCCAACACTTTCCCTACTGTTGCACTGTTTGGTGTGGGAGTAACTAATTTAACTCCTCCTTTTTTATTTGTTTTTTTTTCAATTTTGTGTTAATGTTTATTTTTATAATAACTTTTATGATATTTTTTATAATTCCATTTCTTTAATTTTTCTTTAATTTTTGATTTTCTATATTTTATAATTAATTTAGTATTTTGTAATTGATTTGTTAATATTTTAAAGGTTTCTTTTAATGTATATATATATATATTACCTACTGGCGGTTGCCAGCAGGTAGTTATAGGTAGGCCTATGTTTTCGTAAGAAAACTCTTTTTGACTTTGGGGTCATTTCACAAAACTTCACAAGATTTTTCTGAAAAAGCATGCTGGTGATTCTTGTACATGGAAAAGTTTGGGTGATCCATCAAGTGGGGGCTGAAATTAAAGTGGATCAAAAAAAGAGTGTTTCCCATGTTAATTTCCAAAGACATGTAAAACAGGTCTGCAGACCAAACCACTGGACAGAATTACACCGAATTAGGCAGAAATCTAGCTTTTGGCTTGCAGATTAAGTTGCTTGTTATGTGATGTAAATCCATTCAGTAGTTTGTAACAAAATCCAACTTTGTACATCTACGACCGCGAAGCCTTTGCGAATAATGACGATCTCATACAGAGAACTGCAGAGCTCTGCTTGGCTGCCAACACTTCAACCAGGAAGTGTTGGCAGCTATTTTGGGACTGGGCCCAAATAATAACGCAAAAATAAGAAAGGGGGGGCAAGCTACGAATACCCTAGCCCTCTGGCCTTGGTCTAGGGGTCCGTCTGGGACCCTGGCAGGCCAAAAAAGCATTTTTTTTAAAAATGCACTGTGAAGTTCATCTATATTTGCAAATATTGGATTGAATTGAGAAAAACAAAACAAGTATGGTCTCCTGTGCTTGATGTTAATTAAAACCGGGATGGGTCAGGTCCCGGGGGCATGCGGAGTTTACTTTTAAAAACTGTAGGGGGTGAGCTGGGCCCCCCTCCAAGGGCTTCAAAATGCCCCTGGGACCCCCACCTTCCTGGGGCTAATGCCCTTTGTTAATTGGGGGGGGCCGTGTGGAACCCGTGGGCTTTATTTGATGCAGATGCACAGCCTAGCTTTTTTTTAAATGTTCAAAAGATACATTCAAAAGGTGTAAATAAGTTTTTGGTGCTCCGCGGGTGGTGTCTTCCGTCCAAGATGTCCTGTGTAACACAAGTAAAACGTGCTCCTAATGATCCATTAGTTGCATCCCCGTGGGCACTCAAAAGTAGGTTCCTCTGTAACAAAATGAGGACTCCACACAGTTTATTGAAGTTATTCTCTCCTTTTTTTATTAGTTGAGTTGAAGTTCGTAAATACTTGCTCAATGAAATTAATTTGTCATTCCATTTCATTTACAAATCATTATTCTTTTTAAGACATTGTTGCTTTATTTGCTCCTATGCATTTCGGGCAAGAGACAGCCCTTCCTCAGGGTCAGCTCCTGCTATGTCCCGGGGTGTCCCCTTCTGGGACAAAGATGTTTGCATTTACTTGGTGGGAGGTGTAATAGCTCCCACCAAGCAAAAGCAAGCACTCCACTTCCAGCAAGCTGGAGCTGTCAAAATGCTCCCACTTGCTGGAAGCAGAGTTTCCAACTTTTTCCCTGCCCGTAGCGATACAGGCAGGAAAAGAGCTAAAAGTATTGCTCTCGCATGCAGAGCTGCATTTCCAGTAGCTGCCTGTGTGCAAGAACATTGGAGGCGGGGACTCGGCTGGGACTGAGGGGGCCCTAGGCTTCCATTCAATTAAGGCCAGGCCACAGGCACGGGATCCCGGGGTTGAAATTGTCTTAGGGAGTGGGCTGCGCTGGATCTACCTCCATTTAATTAAAGCAGTTGTATTCTCTATACAAGGATTCATGTTATCACATATTTCTGTACAAAGACACTCGAGGAACAATCACTTTCCCAAACTTACATGCATAGAAGATGTCTGAAAATATTACCTCATGGGCTTTTAACAGCTGTAGTGTAGAATGTGCACTAGACCTTTACCCAACGAGGTAGCACTTACGAATTTTACAATAGAATGTATTCCAGTTGGGTAGACATTTAGTGCAAAACTGTGGCCTCTCCTTGGATAAATAGGCAGGTGCGGTTCCATACTGGCTCTGATGCTCATTTCACAAAAATTAAACTTCAACGGGAAGCGCTAACAAATATAAACAGAGCAGGTGCTCCACCTGAAGCGCCACATCTGTAGAGGACTAATTATCCTAACTTCTTGGGGTTGGTGAAGTCAAAACAAGTGTGTTTTCCCTGAAATTCCACTTTGAAAAACTATCTAAAATCCTGGAGTTAATGTATCAGAGAGCTATCACTTCTGAAGTGACTATGACGAGCAGGTTCTTTCTTGTCGTCTCCTGGTAAGAGCAGAGTCCATTGTTCTCCCTTTTAAATACCCAAAGTATGCAAATGCCCAAAATTCATAACACAAATCTACTTACACACCCACTCACAGACCCAGGCACAGACTCACACAGGCACACAACCACTCACAGACCCACACAGGCACAGATTCACTCACGCACTTATACACACACTCACAGATCCACTCAGACACTCACACACCCATTCTCAAAGCTTACAGGTTACAGTAAGGAAATACACTTTAAAAAAAGTTTAGAAATTCACTGAAAAGAAGTTTACAGGGACGTTATAGTTAGGAAACAGAACATAAAAAAAATCTTAGAAATCCATTGAAAAAACAAAAGGTTACAGGGACATCATAGTTAGGCTCAGATTTCACTCGTACAAAACTAGAAATTCAGCAGTAAAGGTTACCTAAGCTAACTTTAACCTACGGCCCTGCAATGCACTGCTTATGACCCCACATATTACACCACTCAATACATGGCCAGTAACATCACTGATAAGATCTCAAATGACATCACTGATGACATCATCAAAAGAAGCACTCACATACCCACTCACTCCCCAAACAACCTTTCATACACTCACTCTCACACAAACACTCACATATCCATTCACTGACCCATACAAGTCCTCACACAGCCACACATTGATCTGTAGAGCCACACACACATTCATTCACTCATACAGCCACTCACACAACCACTAACTCACCCATACAGCCAATGATGCACCTACTCACTCACCAATACAGCTACTCAAAAATCCCTTCATGCCGACATACAGACACTAACACACCCACTCATACAGCCACTCACATGTTAAGTCAGTCATCCATACAGCTACTCACACACCAACAGTCACAAACACAGACACTTACTCACCCATACAGTTACTCACACACCCTCTCACTTACTCATACAATTACTACTAACACATGTAGTCACTCACCTGCACAGTCACAGACATGAGCATACACTCTCCCTTACAGCCACTGTCACATTCACTTACTCACCCATACAGTCACTCACACACCCACTCACCCACCCATACACCACTTATGCACCCACTCACTCACCTATACAGCCGCTCATACACCCCAACACTCACCTATACAGACTTTCACTTGCCGACACACCCATACACCTCTGACACACCCACTCACTCATCAACACAGCCACACACACACCCATAGAGGCACCCCAACACCTACTCACACATGAGTACACACAGTCCCACAGCCACTCACATAATATGTGTTACAAAACGTAGTACACAAGTATACTAATTTTAACTTTTGTAGTATTTTACTATATATCTTTAACAATCAGAAACCTTTAGAAAACACTCACAATCACTGGATGATGTCATCAGTGATATCATCAGTGATTTCACTAACCATGTCATGAGTGATGTAATATGTGAGGTCATATGCAGTGCATTACGGGGGCATACGTTATAGTTTGCTCAGTAACTATAACTGTTGAATTTCTATGGTTTTGTTGTGCAAGTGAAATATGAGCCTAACTATAACGTAAAAAATGCAACAAAATAAATGTAATATAATGTAAAATATATATTTTTAATAATTGTGTTACACTATATATATATATATATATATATATGTATGTATATATATATTTTTAGGTGGAAAGCAGCTCCTGTATAGAGCACTCTCAACACCAGCGACACTCTAGATCTGCTCACCTCAAAAGTCAGATTTTCTATCAAAGTCTTTAAGCATAGGATTAATTAGCACAGTGCTATTCACGCCGAGATAGAAAAGGACAAAGTCTTTTGACATTTCTACAGCAAAGCATAGGACTAGCACAGTGCTGTCCTTGCCGAGCTGTAAAATGACAAAAGCCATTTACCACTCCAGGCACAGTATTACAGCTTTGAATTGGTAAAATACCAACCAAGCCAACCTGAAATGAGTAAAAGCAACCCCTGACACAGTGTTTCACTCTAATTAGAGCTCTTCAGAGAGGTATAGCTTTGTCCAGACACAAGGGAGCACCCAGTATAAGTTTACCCTTCCAGGCATACAGTGACAAATAAATTATGCAAAAAAGAAGCAGAGAACTCTGGGTAGAGCAGTGTTGATAGTGCTCTATACAGGAGCTGCTTTCCACCTAAACTTGAGAACTACCCAGAGTTCTTTGCTTCTTTTTTGCATAATGTATTTGTCACTATATGCCTGAAAGGATATATATATATATATATATATATATATATATATATATATATATATATATATATATATATATATATATATATATACATATACATGTATATAAACACACACACACACACACAAACATAAATATGTGTGTGTGTGTATATAAGTATACTTTTATATATATATAGTGTTAGGTATTAGTGGAATATATGTAATTAACATTATATAAATGGTATGTACTAAAATATTGAATATTTACCACTTTAAACTATAGATATTAAAAACTATATTTTTGTATGTTTTTGGATGATATTAGTGTTAAACTAAATGTATATTCAATATTTTTGCCCTTACTATTATAAGTATAGGCACATGATATTTTGGGCAACGATATTTTGGACACAATATTTGTGTCGAACGATATTGCTTTCCTCAATATTATGTAAGTGAGCCACTATGTTTCTGTAGGTTTTTCATCTTCACCTCAGTGAACACGACAATCACACATGGCCGCTGAGGATTCCTTGTAAATTGTTTTTAAGACAACAGAACATGGTTCTGAGGTTGGAAGGGGCACCAAAAGTGCATTCCTCCTTTTTGAGAGTAACTTCTGTCCTCTCTCTAGGCTAAGATACTTGCAATGATGGCACCATCAATTCTAGTGGGAGAAGCTCTTTGTGCCTGTTGCCTTCTAGGAAGAGATGTCTATAGGCCTCTACTTTTAATGCTTCTCTTAGAGCAACCCGGCAATTCATCTGTTTGGGACATAGGTGGTGATTGCTTGTATAAGGTAGACTGAGCATGGAGCATGAGTTTGTGCTTTATGGATACAAGAATCAATCTTGGGATTCCTGTTTGTGGGTGGATGAACAAAAATGGAGGGCTAAGGTAAGGCTGCTGAGGATCTTTCTTGTAGCTTGCAGGCATTAATGAATCTTTTCTTAAACTTCTCCTGAGTTATTGTCTGTAGCTGGGCAATGGTGACTACTAGGCATGGAAGGAATAGTTTTTCTTTTGTCTCACCTTGGAGTGAGGACTGGAAAATCCTTGCACCTTTCTCCAGGGATGCCACTGTAGTCAGGGTACGATAGCTAGGAAGCAAGATTGTCCTTTTCCCCTTTCTGGTTAACCTTCTGTTCTCTGTGACAATATAACTATACCAGTCTGCTGATAGCTAACAAAATGGTTTTTAAAGTGGCCAAAACTAGCTGAATATAGGGCTTCAGAAAATCACATCCACATATGGAAAATCTGATTGTAGGTGGACTTCAAAATTTGATTGGCGACATCTAAGAATAAACACTAGTCAATGGCTGTTCGGTGGGTGGCAAGGATTATCAATTGGCAATGCCTGGGTCTAAAGTGCTTAAGGGGGTACCCCCTTCCAATTCTAAAGAGGCATGGCCTTAAAGAGTACAAAATGGCCACCAAGTATACCCATAACCCAGTAACCATCAAGTGAACCAGGACTCACCACAGTCCTTTTTCATCATCCTTTGAGGATCAGGTCAGGTTTACCTATGTGTCCCTTGCTTCTTTAAGAAGATCAATTAAATGGTCCGGTCACAAGCCAGCACTTTAAACTGATACCTGAATAAATATTGTAGGGAAGTACAAACTCCAATTCATGTGGATACAACATGCATGCCAGCAGATCAGGTAATTTATAGTGACACTGGAGACGAATGTAATGCTGGAGCATCACTACTATGCAGTCTGAGTAGCTTCACCTGGGACCTAAAGGGCCAACATGAGCCCTCCATATCGCTCTCTGCTTCTTGCCCATCAATATCCCTTCCACCACTATTGATGGTGAGCAAGAGAGCGCACAACCCAGAGTGGGGTGAGGGTTGTCATGGTAACTAAATCAGACGATCTATGTCTAGAGCAGCCTTTTAGAGCAGACCTGTAGCACTGAACACCTAACTTGTAAATGAAGACACTAGGGTTCAGATTTACAAGCCCCGTACGCCATATTTGCGCCGCCATTGTGTCACTTTTGTGACCCAGCGGTGGTGCAAAGCCAGCGCCATGCTGCGGGGTATTCACAACGTGACGCATCTGGGAGATGCGCCACATTGTAAAGCCCTGCGCCACATGTGGGCGTTCCGGCGCAGGAGGAGGCGTTCCGGTACAGGAACGCCTCCTAAAAGTGGCTGAGTGAAATCTTGTAGTCACTTTTAAGGCCATGCTGCGTCAAAACCCTGCGCCTGCTTGAATCAAGCGTAAGGATTGTGCATGTTAGACATAGGGGCACCCCGAGCCTTGCTGGAGCTACGTCTCGCTTGCGACTCCAGCAATGAATCACCTTTACGGCAGCAGATGCGTCACGCATCTGTCTATTCTTGCCCCATGGTGCGCCGCATTGTAAATGCGGCGCATCCATGGTGGCGCAAGAGGTGTCTGTCATGACGCACAATAACTGGCGCATCCCTGCTGATATGCAGGGATGCGCCAGTTATTGTAAATCTGCCCCTACATGTATGAAGAGGTGTGGCGCCGCGGCCAGGGCGACTGACGCTGGAATCTGGGGATCACGGTACGATCCCTGGCACCGGCGGCAGATTAGCCCAGCACCATGCGACTCTGGGCAATAGCTCGCTTAATATTCCCGACGGCCCCCAGCGCCTAGAGACCCTTACGGGTGATTGTGTGCTTTACAAATGTGGATTATTATTATATAACATACGTATACACTCTTGGACACCTGCTCCTTCTGCATAGTTACTGAGCTGTCTTTAGGCGATGAGGACGAGCAACTTGATGGTAATCGAGATTGTAAAGTCATCATGACAGGGCCTTAGTAGGCCTTAGGAGGCACACCGTGGAGCTCACACAGCAACTGGCTCTAATAAGTACAACTGGTGGCTCGCCTGGCTTTAGATTATAGCCATTCACATTTACTTACATACCTTAAACCTGGAAGGACATTTTCTTGAAGTAGACTTTTGACCATGAATTTATTGATCACATTCTAGAAGTAGTTGTTTAAAAAAATCAATTTAAAGTTGGTACGGGCATTTGACACTTTTCTGATTAAATCAGAATATCGTTCCGTAAGGAAATTTTACATGGACATCACTTTGGTATGCCTGGCATTGCCCTTGCGGCCCATGGCATACGTTGAAGCGCTCGCCAGTGTATGTAAAACAAGCCCCATGTGTGAGATCTTGACATTATGTAGCAAAATATAACATTAAAATTGTATTCTTTTTTTTGCTTTCTTTTTGAAAACATCAGACAAAGATCAGACAATATATTGTACAAGCGGTGTTCTGTTTTAGTATGCCTAGTAAATGTGGAAATACTCTACATTGATTAAAGAATAAGCATGTCTTCCACAATTTGGGCATAAGCGGTCTCCCATTTTTTAACCTCCGGTTTTGGCTGATTAGCAGTGCATTGCTGCTTTGGTCTAGCTTGAATTCAAGCTAGGTACATCGGAATAGCAAAAATTCAAAATATGTGCTCCACAGACGGATTTTAAACCAGAACTCTTTACATGATTTCAGGAATTCTCGTCTCACTCTTCTTGATTTAAAATAACGGTCTTTAGGTCTCTAAGCGATTTATACCATGGAATTTAACCTAGCTATCTAAGCATTTCGAACCTACGGTTATAATATACTATATAACTGTAATTCTATGGTACATTATCCCCAGATGCATCAAGAACCAATTTTGCTATTCCTTAATAGCGAAAAATAACGATTCGCTATTAAGGAATAGCAAAATGCAATGCATGAAGAAATCACCAAAAAAATTGCGATTTCTTAAAATTCCTTAATTGCGACTCGCAAATTGCGAGTCGCAATTAATGAATACCTCCCCATTCATTCCTATGGGCCTAGAGGCCCATAGGTATGAATGGGAAGACATTCTCAATTTGCGAATCGCAATTAGCGAATCGCAAATTGAGAATGCGATTTCAAGGGTGCAGGGGTGTCCAAAGGACACCCTGTTGCACCCCTGAAATTGATCTGTGCACATATGTTGCGCACACACATGCGCTTAGGGCATGTGTGCGCGCAACATGAAACTTTGAAAAATGCACTTTAGTGCATTTTTCAAAGTTTTTGCAAATTACCATGAAGTTCAAGTTCATGGTAATTTGCAATCCCTATTAGTGAAATCGGTATTTTTTAAACTTTAATGCATTGCATTTAAGGAATCTCAATTTTGAGATTCCTTAACTGCAAGTAATCGCAATTTTGCGATTTCTTAATTTGCGATTTTTGCATTTGGGATGATGCATCCCGAATGCAAAAATACCGGTCGCAAAGGGGCAGATTCTGAGAATCTGCCCCTTTGCGAGCGGATTTTACCTTGATGCATCTATGCCATAGTCTTAAAGCGCTTAGAGAGGTACAGACAGTTCTATGGTATATAGTAGTCAAATGTTTAAATGACTAATAGAGCATTTTTACAAGAGACCGGTCACAACATGAACATCCTGTAATTTTGTTACATCACAAAAGCTGAGGACAGGTTGAGAGTGAAGGTTACAGTCAAATAATGTAGTCACTAAGTGGCAGAATTATCAAACCTTCATGCAGAGCAGCAAGGCATCTTTTTACTTTATACAGTGCATTCCTGTCCTTTCCTTGTGCTGGTGCACAAACTGCTCCCTAGCACCAATGCAGGAACCCTTGCGCCATGGGTCAAAGGTCCCTGTATTGCAGACAGGATTGTTTTTGTGCAGGAAAGAATAGCTTCCTGCACAAAAACAATCCTCTGAGGCATTTTTCTCATTCTATGTGTGCAGCAAAATACTGCACACATGAAAAGAAGACAAAACGAAGATTAATAGAGCTATTTCTCTTCGTTATGCCTCCCTTGGGGTGGCCTAGTATTTTGATGCATTCCCAGGTTTCCCAGTAATGGTAAATCTGGAAATGCACCAAAATCCATGAGTAGATGCATGGAAACAGTCACGCAACGCCCATGTAATGCTGTGCCTTTCTGGGGCAGAGTAATGCAAAGCAGCACTTTGCTTTACTGTACATTTTTGAAGCCATGTAGGGCCATGCATAATAGCCTTGCATGCCTGGATAAATCGTATTTTTTATTTTATTTTTTTATTTTATTTATGCATTTTTATATAGCGCGGACTTTACCCGAAGGTGTCAGAGCGCTTCACAATAGGAACAGAACTGATACATGAGAACATTACACGTGAGCAAAATACAAAGGCAAACGGTACATTAAATGAAGCAAAAATTACATCGTGCGCCAACAAAATATAAGAGGTAGCAAACGGTGCATTACAAAAGTGACAATCGTGAGCCAACAAAATACAAGAGGTAGCAAACGGTGCATTACACAAGTGACAATCGTGAGCCAACAAAATATAAGAGGTAGCAAACGGTGCATTAGAAAAGTGACAATCGTGAGCCAACAAAATACAAGAGGTAGCAAACGTTGTATTGCAGGGGGAAAAAGTGACGTGTGCAGGTTACAGAAAGCATACAAAATAAGCATAGAGGTATAATACTGCAAAATATGGAGGACACTCCAGCACAAGAACAAACGTTACGTAGGCACTGGTGGCACTTGTGCAGGTATCGAAACAAACAAATGTAAGAGGTAGAAAACAGTGTGTTACAGGAGAAAGTGACGGGTGCATGTTACACACGAGTCCCAGATACAGGAAGAAGGATAATACTGCAATAAAAGGCAGACTCTCAAACCACAAGAACACACTGGGAAGACACTTCCATAGTCATGTAAAGTAGATTTTTCAGTAGTTGAAGGGCTTCCTTCAGATAAAAGAGAGGGAATGGATTACATTTGGAAATGTCTTTGAAGAAGGAGAACTTTGAGGTCAGTTTTGAAGGCCTGGGAGGAGGTGGTGGTCCGGAGCTGAGGCGGAAGTGAGTTCCAGATTCTTACTGCGCTGCCTGAAAAGGATTGGGCCATCGATCTCTCCTTCTTGAAAGTGGGAGGTTCAAGCAGTAGATTTTCCGCATTTCGTGATGGTCTAGAGCCTCCAGAGAGTTTCAATTTATTCGCCAGGTAGCGTGGAGAGGAGGAGTGCAAGGCTTTATGGGTGATGCAGGCAGTCTTGTAGATAGCTCTAGCCTCGATGGGAAGCCAGCAGAGGGAGGATAACATGGGAGTGATGTGGTCGCTTCTTTTGGCCCCATAAATAAAGCGAGCTGCTGAATGTAGAACAGACTTCAGGGGGGAAAGGTGGGATTTGGGGAGGCCAGTCAGAAGAGAATTGCAGTAGTCCAGTCTGGAGAGGACCAGCGATTGGGCCAGGGTTTTAAGGTCATGCACCGGGAAGAAGCGACGAATCCCCCAAAGAAGGCGCAGTTGGTATCGGGCAGACTTTGCAATTGAATTAATGTGGGAGAGTAGATTGAGTTTTGTGTCGAGTATGACACCAAGGGATTTTGCGCTGTCGACAATGATGTTTTTATTGTTCAGCAGATTCATCTGGTCCATCCATGATTGCACCGGGGGAGGAGAAAGTGAGGAGGAGAGGAGGAGAAACTCAGTTTTGGAGGGATTCAGAATCAGTTGATGTGTTGACATCCAGTTATGAATGGAGTCGAGGGTAGAGCTTAGGAGAGAGAGATCGTGAGTGGAGGCAACCTTGAGGGAAATTTGAGTGTCGTCAGCGTAGAGGTGATAGTTGACCCCAGATTTACTTAAGAGATTTCCCAGAGGTTCCAAATAGAGGTTGAACAATGTGGGTGCAAGAATAGAGCCTTGGGGAACACCTTGACCCACCGCCAAAGGCGATGAAAGACTGTCCGCTATTTTGATCCTTTGGGATCTATCAGAGAGGAAGGAAGCGAACCATTTGAGCACAGTGCCCTCCATGCCCATTCTCTGTTGAAGAATATTGAGGAGGGTGTTGTGGTTGACAGTGTCAAAGGCTGCCGAAAGGTCAAGGAGAATTAGAAGACAAGACCCCCCCGAGTCTAAGATTCTCAGCGCGTCATCGATCACTTGCAGCAGGGCAGTTTCAGTGCTGCAGTTTTGGATGAAGCCGGACTGAAAATTGTCAAGAAGATCATTGTCCTTGATATGACGAGAGAGTTGTTTCGCAACAGATCTTTCTGTGATCTTCGCAAGAAAGGGTAGGTTAGGGATGGGGCGGAAGTTGTTGAGGTCATTTGCATCCGCAGTGGGTTTTTTAAGCAAAGGGGTGACCTGCCCAGATTTGAAGGGAACAGGAAGGGAGCCTTTGCAGACGGAGAGGTTGACCAGAGTGGTCCAATAGGGAAGAGAAAGGGTATATAATTCAATGGCAATGGCACTAGGGATGGGGTCGAGCGAGTGGTTGGAGGGCTTAGTTTCGAGGATGCACTTGCGGAGGACATCTTCAGAGATGGGGTCGAAGTTCTGCCAGATGGCTAGTGATTTGCGCTCCTCTGGAGGGGTAGGATGAGCGACCTGAACCACAAGTGATTTCACTTTTTCGTCAAAGAATACAGCGAAATCAGCAGCTTTCTTTGTAGAATCCTCCAATTTGGATGTTGGGGGAGAGTAGTTAGAGTTCTTGATGAGCTCAAATAGTTTTTTGGGTCTATTTTTGGCTGAGTCAAGGAGGGTTCTGAAGTGTGATGCTTTCCCAAGGAAGATGTGCTTGTGGTACTCGGATCTTGCTGAGCGAAGCATGGCCAAATTATCGGTGGAGGGTGCTTGCCTCCAATGTTTCTCCAGGCGTCTTAGGTGCTTCCTTTCTTCATATAGGGATTTGCTGAACCAGGGTGCTGAGGGAATGGGCCTTTTCTTTTTGCTTTGGAGAGGAGCAACGCTATTGATTTCGACTGCGAGGACTGAGAGGCATTGTGAGGTGAGATCATCGACATCTAGTATTTAGTAGTTGTGCTGCCCTTGTGCCCCTTGTTTGGCGCAAAGCTGATGCAACTGCATGATAAATATGCCCCTATGCATTCAAGATCCATGGTCAAATGCCTTGAAAATCTGTAGGATGTATTTGTCCAGACTGTTGCTTTATGTATATGGATTAGCAACTCACTGCCTTTTTTTCACAAATTCAGTGGCTTCCCTATAGAAATGGATACAGTTCAAAAAGTTCAGATTTTTAACATAATTGCTCAAAATTCTTTTGCTGTCACAGACAAGCCTGCCGGTTTTCTAAAACTATCCTTTGTTTTACTGCATCTGTGTACCAGATTACAACACTCTCTCTGATAGACCTGTCTTACCTAGCCATTCTCAAAGGAAGAATTCTCTCACACTTTTGTTTCTGTCTCCAAACCATTATTTGTCAGAGGTACAAGGACATTTTGACCATTGTCACATATATAGGAAGTGGTTGGCCATAAAAAAATACTACCAAATCCCTCAATATCTCCCTTTTGAAACCCTGTAGAAATGTTCTAAAATTGTAGAACTTCTTACTCAATGCTTTTTCAAATGTCATGTTGTCATCCCTTGTGATTGCATTACTTACTGAGATGGCATCAGGATTAAAGATCACATGATAAAGGTCACATTATTGTGGTAAATAAATTATTTACACTATCAGAATTTCTATAAATGCAAAAAGGGTCAAATATAAATGAGGAGCAGAGTCCGTGGTGTTAGAGTCAATGGGCTTTATTGCATTAACTCGAGTTAAGGGAGAGCTCCAGCGCCAAGCGGGCACAGGAGTGGTTCTGAGCTTTATTCACAGAGTACAATATTTATACATTCTTTGCATACATAGGGAGGAGCCCTCCAAGCAGAAGGAAAGAAAAAGATATGAGCATGTAGGCGTTCACTGTAATGAGTCATAGGTGGGTGGGTGCATAGAGGGGGCAGCAAGGTCAGCTAAAACTCGCACTGCCTGTTTGCGTAACTTTATCAGACTTTCCACGAGGGCTGTTTCCTTTCTGTTGGTCAGGGAGGGCCCTGGGTGTCAGAGTGACTAGCATGTCTGGTCTTATCTCTAGCTGGGGGCAGCATGCAGATTGCTCTCATCTGTAGAAGTGTTGCTGCTTCATACTAGCAAGTTGGCTTGGCCCTTCCTGTCCACCCCTTGTGTAACTGTCTTGGAGGTTTCCCTTGACATGGGCCCCACTTATCTCTGAGAGCCGACAGCAAAACTGGGCCTTATCTCTGCAGATGGGCTTCTGCTCGGCTTCTGCTTGGGGCCGGAATGCAGCTTTATCAGGTCGACCCTTGTTTGACACTGTTAAGACACCCCGGGCTGGGCCTCTTCTCCGTGACTGCTCAGCAAAATATCTAATGTGCTGCAGAGAAATGTAACGTGTGCCTTTTTCAGGGTCTGGCATGGAGGGGCCTGGTGACAGAGAAATAAGGCCTCTGAATGTGAAGTAATGCAGGGGCTTTTACTCAACATGGCAGATGGTGAGAGGGTAGCGCGCGGGGGCACAAATACATATAAATATGTAATTTTCTTCATTCCCTCCTTGTCCCCAAGCGCACCCCTCTAATACACCTCTATTTTCATCAGGCCGTTAATGTGTTCTTGCAACATGATCTTTTCATTTTTTCTGCTCTGCACATGTGGACGGGGAATGCAGGCAGTGGAGCACAGACCGCAGATGGCCGGGCCGCATTGAATGCAGAGGCAACAACTGAAGATGATAAACAGTATTGATCCTACTACAGTCAACACTTTCCATCCCCATGTTGCTACTAATCCCCACAACCAGCTGCTTAAGGACCATTCTCCTTTATCCATGTCTAGCTGACTTGACATCTTGTGTAGCTTGGCAATGGCTTGGTATACCGTAGGTGCGTTATTTGGAATAAACACACAACAACTCGTGGAGATCAATCTGCATACACAACCACGGTCAGCCAGAACGATGGCTAAAACAATGCGATTTTGAAGGGTCATGAGTCTGTCCGTGACCACCTCGGCTGTGAGATTAGAGAGGGCACCTGCCGTTGCATCTATCGTGTTTTGCACCACTCGTGTGAGGTGGCGGATGTTCCTGCTATTTACCATGGGACCCCAAAATGGAATGACTCCGGCAAAGAAGTCTCCCGCCTCCTGCCCTGCTGTATCTTCTGTATCTATGACCCCCCTTCGCCGTCTGTTATAGACAGTCAGAGGCTCAATTTCATGATAGTCCGCAGGGGCAGTGTAGGTGGGGGGAAGGAGAAAAGCAATGTAACAAGTGCCGGACCAGCCCTGTGGGAGCCATGTATAACCTTTATCCCCACATATGAAGTAGGCGCCCTGTGCGGCTATAAGCCGTGTATTGTTTGTTCCATTCAAATTGACTGTGTGATTGCAGATGCTATCACCCATACGTATCTTTCCTTTACTTTGGACACAAAAAGGGGCTTTCGTTGATGCCACAAAAACAGGTGAAACGGATCTTTTTCTCCTGTCCATATACTGATAATATAACTTATTAGATCTGTTACCGTGGTCAGCATAGGCTTCCTGCTCTAGTGGGGTACCACATGTCCTGTTCTTTTCACCTCGCCAACATGAAATGTATAGGTGATATCGGAGCTGAGACTGCTCTTTTGTATCCATATTGGCCATATAGGAAGCTTTGTTTGTTTCCCACCAACCGGTACAAGAGCCTTCATAAGAAAAAGGGAGAGTGATGAAAGGCATGCCTTTGGCAACTGTATTGGGAAAAAGACCGCACACCCAGCAGTTGGATGTGTTTATAGCCAGTTGATGTTGTTGTAAAAGGGTGATGAAAGTATTGTTCTTAAATTCATTTCTTCTGTTCTCTAATTGTACTGGGAGCTCAACATGTGAGTGTACTATGGTGGCGTTCTGTGAGACAGCAGGTGGATAGAGAACATGTAAGAACCAGCCAATACTTATTACCACAATGCTCATAAAAAGTACAATAATCAGAGACACTATACATCTGCCGTGTAATAGCTTGCAGTATTTCTCTCTCATATTAGTCCTTTTTTCTTTACTGTTCTGTGGTATATAAATAAATAATACCGGATCTAGGTTTGACTGGACATAGCAATAACAGATAGCTCAATAAATAAGAGTCAAGATTCGAGGTAGTAGGAGTTTGCAGGTTTAATACAGCATAAAGGACAGGAACAGGACAACCTGCACAGGAATAGGATGGCAGAGCCCGGCAGCTGCCGGGGCTGGATCTGGGATGAGCGCGCGCTAACTTTAATAACAGTACACAAGCATATATACTAAAACAGTTGCACTACAATACATACAATAGGCGGAGCAGTGGGTGTGGTCAATAGCAGTCGCGAAAGATAAGGGTGAAAGTGGGTGTAACAGGAGGCGTATACATAGACATGTGATGTAAACGTAACAGAATATGTCATAAATGGGGCGGAAACATGGAGGGGGCTACCTAAGGAGCCGGGACCTCTAACCTAATAGTGCGCGCAAACTGACAATGACGTGTTACTAGGAGAAGCTGGGGGCTATGAACTCTGTACTAGGAGCAGAGACTGGAGTCTGGAGAGTCAGGGCGACATGTGCCTTAAACAATATCTAGTATCTGATGTTTAGAGAACATGTTGATATAAACTAAGAGTCAGGAGGGGAGAGGCTAACAGACTCTAAGACTGGAGCATGCATTATTCTACATGTAGTGCGTGATGAAGAATATTAAATGACCATAAATACAGTATTTCTCTTACATGGAGACGTAAGGGCTAGACGATGACGGAAACTATTGATGCGATTCAGTAGTTTAGGAATGCAGAGAAGGAGGGCTGAACTGATAACTAGAATCATAACATACTCTTGGCAGACTAGCAGGCAGAGCCAGGCTGAACCGGGCACTGTGAGGCAGGAAGTAAGTGAAGGGTCAGGAACACAGGTGGGGGCTGTATCACTCCTCAGCGAGGGCTCAGGAGACAGGAGTTGAATCTGGTGTCCGGGCCCTTTTGAGGCCTAGAAACGGGGACTTTACAATGAAATAACGTGCACACTGAGAAACGTGGCAACGTAACTTTACATAGGCCTGATATTCGTAGTATTCACGAGAACTGGGAACTGGCATACTAGGGATGGACACAACTGTAATTGCGTCTTTAATCAAACACGGGGAATACATATGCATATTAATCATGCACACATAGCATAAGATGGGGAACACGTAGGGACACAGAACATGGCAAAATTTACTTTTCCACATTCCCTCCTTGTCACTACGTTTCCATCAGGAAACATCAATATTCATGATACCATCTATCATTTCATACAGTATCATTTGCTCGTCTCGAATTTTCTTGGGACTGGATTTAGAACGGGACTTGGGACTAGGAATACAAGAGGTAGCACAAATGCCACAAATCGCAGGGCCACATTGTATACAAAGGCAACAACTGAATATGATCGCTACTGCAATACCTAGAAAGGACAATACTTTCCATCCCCAGGCGGAAATCATATTCCAGAACCAACCGGACCATGTCCAGGTGCCTGGATCTTGGTGTAACATATGGGCAATTTTATGGAGTCTGGTTATAGCTGAATAAACAGACGGCGCGTTATTAGGAATGAAAATGCAGCAACTAGATCCGATGACTCTACATGCCCCGCCCCTATCGGCCAGTATGACGTCAAGGACGAGACGATTCTGGAGCACGACAATTCTCATAAAGGATTGCTCCTCGGTTAAATTACCTAGAGCAGAAGTAGTCTCAATCACTACTGCTTCGAGTGTTCTGGTTAATCTACGTATCAGTTTACTATTCACAACAGTACCTAAATAAGGGAAGACACCTTTATTGATATCTATATATTGTTCTATAGCAGTTTCAGTATAATCGACAATCGGGAGGTCTCTCTTGTGTCTGATATGTACTAGGTGGGAATTCCTATGGTAGTCAGGTGGGGCTAGAAAAACTGGTGGCAGTAGGAAGGCAATGTAACAGGTTCCCTCCCAATCGAGGGGCAGACGGACATATGCGGTCTGACCACAAACAAAATAAGAATGACGTGAAGCTTTAAAAATAGATTTCCCACTGTCACTATACTTGACAATAGTAGTACAATCACTATGTCCTACATGTACGGAACCATTCTTTTGGACACATAATTCGCCTTTGACTGGTAATACTGACATAGCAGGGAAGTCTGGAGTAGTATCAGACTGAACATTCAGGACCATAAAATTCGAAGAATAATTACCTAAATTATAAACTTCATTTTCTAGATCTAGCCCTGTTCTGTGGGGAAGACCTTGCTTGTCTGGAAAACATGTACTGTTAAGAAAAGACATATCTGTTGAGGATGACGTTAACGTGGACCATGCTCCACACGAACCATTATGTGAAAATGGATAAGGAAACAGTGGCAGAACTCCCTTCGGTGTCTGGAAAGGGGGGAGTCGACCACACACCCAACAATTAGTGGCATTGCTGGTCTGGTGTGAATAATGTAACATGCGGATAAAGGAATTATTACGCATAGCAAGACGATAAGATAGTTCATGAGGAGGCAGATCACTAAACGTGTGCTCTACTGTAACAATAGAAGACTTATTTACATGAGAAACTGGAAAACACAAATAAAATGCATAACCTGTGCAGGTAATCATGAGGCTGAAAAACAATATGAAACTTAGAAAAACGATACATCGGATTGAGTTTTGACTAACTCTCTCACTATGGGGGTCTATTTTATACATGTCAGAAACCGGTCTAACCGTTTCACCTAGGGGAGGACTTAGACAATCAAACTGGCTGACTTATTTTACTAGACCTTAATTTTAGCTTATACTCCTGTTGCGGAGTTTTCTCTAACAGGGAGGGATTTGTATCATTGTCTTTTGCGGGACAGTCCTTAAGAATAGTACTTTGGCAATCCTTAAAATCCTCGGAAATGTTCTTGGAAACAGTCTTTAGTCCATAAAACTTTTTCACGTGAGACAGGTGGACCCAGCCCTTCCTGCCTTCCAGCTTGACGGCAGTACGGGTGGCCAGGAGGACCTGTTTTGGCTCCTTCCAGCGAGGCTCCAGCGGACTTGAACGATCAAAGTTCCTCACAAGAACCAAACTTCCGGGAACGATGTCATGCAGTGCCACCTCGGTATTGTCTGGAAATGCGGCGGAAACCTGTGAACGACAAGAGTGTAGGGCAGACATCAAGGAAGCTAGGTAATCTGTCAGCATATTACTTGAAACATCGGTAATACTTCGGGGTCTAGGTGTACCCCACATATTAGGGGGGCGGCCGAATACGACCTCGTACGGGGACAGACCTGATCTGGAATGTGCGACCATGCGCATATAAAACAGAGCGACTGGCAGAGCTACTAACCAGTCCACACCTTTCTCTTTACATATTTTGGCAATGCGGATTTTCAGGGTCTGGTTATGTCTCTCTACGAGACCGGCTGCTTCAGGATGGCGTACACAATGGAACTTCCACTGGTACCCTAACAACAGGGAGATGTGTTTCATGAGCTCAGATGAGAATGGCTGGCCGTTATCAGAATATACGACCCTAGGGAGTCCGTAACGGGGGAAGAATTCACGAACCAACTGCTTGGCAGTGGTCGCGGCTGTGTAATCTGGAACTGGATATGCCTCTGTCCACCTGGACAAAGCGCATACAACTACAAGGACATACTTGAAACCTCGACATCGCTCCATCTGAATATAATCCATCTGGAGGACTTCAAAAGGGTGGTCAGGGGGCTGGAATCCACCTTGTTCCACCGGGACACTTTTACCTGGATTGAACTGGCAACATATCATACAGGTACGGACTTTCTGCTTGGCTGCAGCTCGTAAATGCTTATTGAACCAAATGTTCTGGATACTGTCTAACATAGCTTTTTCTCCTAAATGGGCTGGACTATGTGCGGTATTGATAATGACTTGAACCATAGAGTCGGGGAGAAACCATGTGGCTCTACCCTTCGTTACCCATCCCTAATCTGTCTGGACCCTCCTTGTTCGGACCATTTCTTGATTTCTTCGGGAGTAGCATGTAACTGGATATCTATGACATCTTGAGTAGGGTCCTTAACTGTCATACAGGTAGTCGGAGCTGGAGTATGTGTCTGTGTCGGATTAACTGAAATGTCTGGAGTCTGTGCTGTAAGCTTGGCTGTGCGATCTGCTAGATCATTACCTTGAGAAATAATGTCAGTAACTTTCGTATGTGCTTTGCACTTCATGATAGCAATAGATGTCGGTAAATGTACGGCATCTAACAGAGCTTGAATAAGGAGACCATGCTGAATCTTGGTTCCATGAGAAGTCATGAAACCTCTCTCCTGCCAGAGCACTCCGAAGTCGTGTACAACTCCGAATGCGTAGCGTGAATCTGTATAAACATTAACTTTCAGGTTCTTAGCGTGTATGCAGGCTTGTGTCAGAGCAACTAGCTCTGCTGCTTGAGCAGACAGGGTGTCAATACGGTGTGTTTCTATAACTTCAGTGTCAGTAGTCACTGCATACGCGGCTACTAGTTCTCCTGTACTTGTTCTCATACATGAACCATCCACATAAAGTGTCAGGTCGGGATCTGGTAATGGAATATCTGTCAGATCTTGTCTTGGCTTTGTCATGGTGTTAACTACTTCCACACAGTCATGTGTGGCAGGATTCGAATTAACTGACGGTAATAGTGTAGCAGGATTTAGAACGTTGCAGCGTCTGATTTCTATGTGTGGCTGGAACAGTGTCAGTTCATAACCTGTTAAACGTGCAATTGTCAAGTGCTGAGTCTGTGTTCGATTTAAAAGAACTTCCACAGAGTGTGGAACTTGTACTGTCAAGGAATGTCCTAATACTATGGAATCACTTTGTCTGATAGCTAGTGCTGTGGCTGCAACTGACTTGAGGCACGCAGGCAGAGCCTGGGCTACAGGATCTAATGTGCTCGAAAAATAAGCACAGGGCTTGTATTGTCCTGCTTGATCTTGTGTGAGAACAGATAATGCTGTACCTTCGCGTTCTGTGACGAAAAGTGTAAAAGGCTTACTGTAGTTCGGTGTAGCTAGAACTGGAGCTTGGTATAAGGCTTTCTTCAACTCATTGAAACTAAGTGTATGTTCAGATGTCCAAGGGAGGACAGTCGATACGGCTGCCTCCTGTGTCGTTAACTGTATTAGTGGTTTAGCTAGAAATGCATACTGAGGAATCCATTGTCTGCTGTAAGAAGTAAGGCCGATAAAAGCACGTACCTCCTTCTGGGTCTTGGGCTGAGGAAGACTCGTTATTAACTGGATACGGTCTGGTGTCAACTGCCTACCCCACTTGGACAGTAAGTGGCCTAAGTAGATCACTTGCTGGACACAGAATTGAAGCTTCGAAGGGGACACCTTGTGCCCCATCTCGGCAAGGAAATACAAGACTGTAAGTGATGCTCGCTCGCAAGCACGTTCAGAACGGGCTGTGATCAGTAGATCATCGACATACTGGAGCAGGGCAGTGTCTGTTGGCATGTGAATGTTGTCTAGTTGTCTCTTAAGTGCTTGACTGTAAATGCTAGGACTTTCTGTGAAACCTTGAGGAGCTCGTGTGAACATATAGCTCCTTCCATTTAAACAAAATCCGAAAAGAAACTGGCTGTCTGGATGAATGGGGACACTGAAAAACGCGTTCTTGAGGTCTATGACTGTAAAAAATGAGGCTTCGGAATCAATGGCTGTCAACAGGGAAGAGATATCTGGGACAACTGGGTACTGGGGAATAATACATTTATTGAGTTCTCGAAGGTCAATCACTAATCGATATACTGGGGGTGCATTTGGATCAGTACGTTTCATGACTGGTATGATCGGAGAATTACATACATTGGAAGTAGTTTCTACAACTACTCCTTGAGCGATGAGCTCGTCAATAATTTTGGATAAGGCTGCTACAGCCTCAGGTGGCAATCTGTACTGTCTGATTCGTGGTAACACTACACCTGGCTTGAGAGTCACACGATGGGGTGTGATTTGCATAAGACCTACATCAGTTGGACCTTGCGCCCATAGATGCTGCGGAACATTAGACAATCTCGGATCAAAATCTCGTAATACATAGTGACCCTTGAAGTCACGTAGAAACAGTCGTATTCCCTCGGGGGAACAGCAAATAACTGCACCTAATTCTTTCAGTGTCCTAATACCTAACAGATTTTCTGGACATGACTTCGTAAGTAACAGATCAGTAGTGCGGGACAATGGACCTACTTCTAGAGTAACTGGCTTAGATATCTCGTTTACAATAGGCTTTCCTGAAAATCCAAGGGAAACATTTCTAGAGCCTGAGAGCGGAGCCCCTGGAACTTCGGCGTGACTGATGGTCGTCCTACTTGCCCCTGTATCAATCAGAAACTTTCTGTCTTTCCCTAGTACTTGACTATGAACATAGGGACCTTCTTGATCTACAGGAATCTCGATGAGAGGCAAGCCTACCTCCCTCTCTAGGCTGTTTCATGAGTACTGCTGATACTCTGGATACTCAGACTGTGCATACTGGTACATCTGCTGTGTAACATGCTGTGTTGCAGCAATAGGCTGCGGTGCTGGAACTGTCTGTTGTGCATTCTGTGGCTGAGAAGTCTGTGAAACTTGTTCTTGTCTAGGCGGACGTGGTCTTTCTTTAGTTTTACCAGTAGCTATATTGTGTTTCAGAACTGCACACTCGTTTATGAAATGACCTGGCTGTTTACAATAATTGCAGGTCCCTTTAACGGGAGCTGCAGGATGACTGGCTTGATTCGGACCCCTCTTCTGACTGTCTTGAGGAACAGATTGTGCAACTAGTACTTTCATTTTCGTGTCTTTCATACGTTTCCTTTCATGATCTTGCTCTTCTCTGATTCTATTCTGGTGATATTGGAGCATCTGTAACATCTGGGACGGGGTACTAGCTTGCCATGTACTTTCGACTTTCAAAACTCGATTCTTAACTTGTGGACTTGAATTCTCGACTAATTTAGTAACAAAAAGATGAGGGTACGACTCGCTACTCGTCTTCAAGCCACTGTTTATAATAAAGCATTTCTCAAATCTAGAATAAAAATCACTAGTGTCTTCGTCTTGTTTCTGTTTACAGGCTGAGATTGCATCCCAGTCTTCCTTTTTAGTGGCTAATAACCTGGGCAAAACTTGTATTAACAATTCAGGTCATTCTTTACATTTCTCTCCAAGACCGGTACCTGGTACTCGTATCTTATCTTCAGCTTCTAGAACTGCCCAATCGATCTTTTTCTCTCCCACCTCCCATTCTTTTTCCTTGAGTTTCTCGTATACCCCTGCGGGCAACAGGACCTTTAGCATTTTAATAATATCTGGATACGTGTATTCTCCCATACGGAGCATGTCTTTTAATTCTCGGTGGAACCCTGCTGGATCTTTGTCATGACAGGGAATTAATTTCTTCATCTCTAAGAGTTCCATCTTTGTAATCGGAGTGTAAACAAACACTCGTTGCATTTCACCATCTGCTGTCCTGACTGGGTGTACTTCTCGTAACGGATTCTGTCTGTCTATGTAAAAGGGTTTACTTTCTGGAGGTGAGACATGAACAAAATGCGGTTTCAGGAACGTTCTATATTTGTGGCGCTGTTCTAGAATGACACTAATTAAATCGGTACCTAAACCTTTCCATCTATACTGGAGTAACTCGTTCAGGACATCGTGTAACGGACCTGGATCAGAATGTTGACCCTCATACAGAGTAATGAGGTGCTGGATCATATACATACCCACCAGTCGTTGCTCGGCTGGGGGCAGTTTCAGAAACATTTGTGCCACTATTTCGTCTGGAAAAGTGGTAGAATCAGTAATCCATCGGACTGCTGATCGGGCTAGTTCTTGTTCATGCATAGTACTTAACTTACTATAACCGATTCGTGATTTCAGAATATGATCGATAGCTTGAAATACTTGTTCTAGAGAACCTTGTTCTGGTGCTGGGTGATGAAAAACTGACTTGTGTTCTAGGCGTAAATGGCGGTCTGGAAATCTAGATTTTCCTACATACGCTATTCTGGCGGGATTCTCGTCGTCTACCTCTTCAGTAGAAGAGTCATTCTCTTTCTCGCTTACTTGTGCTGCTTTACGTTGTTCGTGTAACTTTATTATTTCCTTACGAATTCTCTTGTACATACTCTCTATACTACTGATAGTTCTGTGTTTACCCTCGGCTATATTATCACTCCACCTTGTCAGGATTCTCATTTCGGCCGGATCTTTGGACGGGTAATCTTGTTCTCTTATTAAACAATTAATCAGAAACTTTAATAGCATGAGCTGGATCTCAGCTTTCCTTTGAGACATGGCTTCGCCAATACTTTCTGGATCATCCCCTGTACGGATGAAACGATATATTCTGTCTAGATCTTCTTTCATATTCGGTAGGGTGTCCAAATACCCGGTCACCCGTCTTACACGGATGGAATATATAACTGTACTATCATCACCTGCAACTGGATCATAGCGGCATTCAGTAAGAGCTCGTCGGATATCTGCAACGGACTTATATTTGGGCGTACGCTGTAACGCACATTCATGTAACTCGACTAACGTTACTCGTTGGTGTGGTGGCGGGGTACCAGGAGGACCTCCTCCTGCGGCCCCTAAACTGGAATCGTCGACTGATACTCTTCGTACTGGCGCGGCGGGAAATTGTAATGTAGGCTGGACCGGGGGTACCGTGGCAGGTACTCCGGTGTCTGGAGGAGCAGGAATTGCATGATTTACAGGGACTGACGGAACAGGATTTGCATATTCTGGGACTGTGTCGTCCAAGTAGGACGAGATGAAAATATCAGCTGCGGTCGGTTTGTGACGTAGCTTGGTCGGAACTAATGGTGGCGGAAAATTACTGGATGCCTCCGGGGTCGCTTTTGGCAAGCCCTCGGCAAGAAGAGGATACATACCCTTAATGAGGGCATTCCTCTGTCTGTCTGACTGTTCGGTTTTAACTCGTTCACCTATCTCGATTAATTCCCTTTCTTGGGCTCGTTCTAAGGATTCTCTACTTAATTCTGACTTTCTGATTTCTTTTTCGGTTCTTTTATGAGATTCTTTGCGCCATAACTCGATAGCATCTTTCTGTGACTGTCTGGCTTTCTTTTTCCATAATGCTTCTTCTACTCGCATGATGCACTCGGCATCCCACGTACCTGATACGGGCCATCTATACTTTTCTTCTAACTCTTTGGTGTACTCTACCCATAAATCTAGATATAATATGGCACTTATGCCATGCTTCTGATACATAAAATGACCTGGACTGTCCCTAGGCGGGACAGGAACTGCTGCTTCTAACAGACCTTTTCTGGTTTTTAACTGACGTAGTTTAGAAAATAAAGGCATGACTGAACTGTAATCTAATGAAAAACCGTGATGCCAGTGAGTCACTGGGATCATCCCCTTGGGAACTCTATTCTCTCCTCCTAATGACAGAGGATTCCACACAGTTGATATCGTTTGTTTTGTTATTTATTATTCAAAGTTCATAATCTTGAAAAAGTTCATCAAGATATGTTATGTGTCATATAATCATCTTTGATTCATCTTTCAGAGCATTATCGTTGATTCATAACATCCTTATTAATGGCATCATAATCATATATAGTATCCAATGCATTTCGGGCTATTATTCAAGCCCTTCATCAGGGAATCATGCTGTAAGAACGAAAATACATAATGACTACAGTGTATAATGAAAATAAAAACGTTACCACATTGTACATTAGATCATGTGTTATCAATACATTCCAATAGAGTTATGCCATAGCGCTACATGTCACCAATGAGGTTCGTAATAGTATTATAATGGACTTACATGCCTGTCTTTGTCCTTAACGAGTGGGTTTATCATTTATTGTTAAGCGATGCAGCTCTAAAAAAGAAGAAGAAAAAGGGGTGCAGAACAAATTGTTGCGTGTTGTTTTAAAATGGAATCCAGGGCCCCCTGTTTCCCTATTTGCGCAAGTAAACTGCTATGAACTAACCTGTTTGTTGTCTACGGGTGAATCCGCCATGAGACGCGGCTTCCTTGGTAAACGCGCGTATCAGTTTGAAAAAGTGTACCCGTCATGGTAATCAAACCAGAAAGCGGTCATGTGACCTGCTAACACTGTGAACAGACTATCGGTCGGGATGTTCTGTGACAGTTTATCTAGTGTGTTCTTTGTGTAAAGTTAAGCGTGTATATGAAACCTAGTCTTGCGCTGCGTTATAAAGATAAAAATGTAAAACTAAGGGGCATAAATAAAATGTTAAAGAAAAAATACCGCTGCTGATGGCAGTTTCGAAAACGGAAAGGCTTAAGTGATCTACCTTATATAGAGCAGCACTGAACGTGATGTGCTAGCTTTGATTGTGGGTAAACTCAGGTGAAAAAGCGCATGTAGTCTGAAGAATGTTAGAGGGGTTCATGATTGGTAACAACAGGATTGTAACAGAAACAAAATATCTCAAATGCAGTATATACAGCAGAACACAGGGGTTGCCAATCTGTGGCACTGAAGCAAATTTATCAGTTTTAAGTTATAGGTAGCATGAGAATTCGATTCTCTCATTAAGTCCAAAAGGCTTTTGGGTACAAAGTCTATAAATCCACGAATTCTCTCTTTGGAGTAGATGTTTTGTGTTATCTCGACCTTCTATTTTGATGATACTTTCCAAAATCAGGAATTTTAGTTGTGCAATACTATGTTTCGCTTCCATGAAGTGTATCGCAACAGACGATTTGTCATTTTTCAAACGTATATTCGATTTATGTTCAGTGATTCTTGTTTTGATCCGACGTTCCGTCTTGCCAATGTATAGTTTGCCGCACGGGCATTTGAGCGCATAGATAACATTTGTTGTATCACATGTCGCATTTACCTTCAGTTTTATTTCTTGGCCTTTCATTGGGTGATTAATTTTATTGCCTTTGATGATGTTGTTACAGTGGCCACAGTTGTGGCAGGGTTTGGTACCATGATAAGTTTCTATTGTAGAAGTTCTGGGTTGTATCATTTCACCAATGTTTTTTGTCCTAGTAAATGCAAAAAGAGGAGGGTCTTTAAAACAATTGTTGAAATCAGATTCCATAGTGAGCATTGGCCAGTGTTTCAGTATTACCTTTTTAAATTTTTGACTTGAGGTTGAGTATTTCGATATGGCCACTATTCTAGTTTGCTCTTTTGCACGACTTGGTTGTAGTAGTGTATTTCTGTCTTTTTGTGTCAGTTTTTGTTTGGACTCCTCAAGAATGTGTTCAGGGTACCCTCTCTGTTTGAATTTGCTTTCCATCTCTGTTATTCTTTTCTGTAAGGTGATTGGTTCTGATACGATTCTTTTTACTCTTGACATCTGGGAGAAAGGTAGAAATCTTTTCAGGTTGTGTTCATGAAAGCTGCCGTAATGGAGCATATTGTTGCGATCTGTACTTTTGATATATAGATCCGTTTCCAATCCTTCTGTTGTACGGTTAACTTTGACATCCAGGAAGGTGATGGTACTCTCAGACATTTCCCATGTCAACTGGATTCTTTCATCAATTTTGTTGAATTGTGTTAATACTTCATGTAATTGTTCTTTTGTACTTGACCAAATAATGAAAATATCATCAATGTAGCGGATGAAGAGTTTAAGATTGTCACTCCATTCTTTTTTAGATAAGATGTGTTTTTCTTCGTAGAACTTCATAAAAAGATTCGCATAGACCGGCGCTGCAGAATTGCCCATAGCAGTGCCCACAAGTTGTAAATACCAGCTGTTTTTATGTCTGAAATAACTTTGGTAGAGTGAAAAGAGCATTAGCTCCATTAAAAAGGTTTGAAAATTGACATCCAAATCAGTATTTAGTAGAGCCTCTTCAATGGCTTCTATTCCCATTGAGTGGGGTATGCTTGTATATAGTGATTTTACATCAGCTGTACAGAGTATTATTTGTTGTTCTGGTTCAAGTTTGATAGTGTTGAGCTTTAAGATAAATTCTGTCGTATCTTTTACGTATGTTGACATTTTCCTCACTGATGGCTGAAGGTATCTATCCAGTAGTTGGCCTACTGGCTCATGGAGGCTGTGTCTAGTTGATACAATTGGTCTTAGTGGTGGATCCATTAAATTCTTATGAATTTTAGGCACCATGTTCAAAGTTGGGCTTTTGGGATTGTCTTTAAGTAGAAATTTCTTTGTTCTTGAAGTGATTATTCCCATATCGTGTGCTTTATCAACAATGGTTTTAAGGTTCTTAGAATACTCCATGGTTGGATTTTGTTGGAGTCTCATGTATGTGTTCGTGTCGTTCACATGCTCTTGTACTTTCAGGTTATATTTGTCTCGGTCCATTATTACGATGGCTCCTCCCTTATCAGCTTTTGTACAAATGATCTTTTCATTGCTCGAAAGTTTTCTAAGGGTATCCATATCCTTTTGTGTCATGTTTCTCTGACTATGTCGTCCATGTTTGATTTTGGCTAAATCATGTTTAACCATCTTCTCAAATATGTCGATAGTTTTATGACTAGTCGGTGGTTGGTAAGAACTGCTTGGGCGTAACCCTTGTAATTGGTCTGTATCTTGTATAGTTGATTCAGGTAATACGTTGTCAAAGAAATGTCTCAAACGTAATTTGCGTGTGAGTTTGAAGAAGCTCACTTCTAATTCCAAGTCATCTGTAGTATGAGTAGGGACATATGACGTGCCTTTCTGTAGTAATTGTTCTTCATGTGTATTCAAGGGGTATTTGCTTATGTTGATCACTAAGTTATTTTCGAAGTTTTGCTCCTTGTCACTGGTGCTTCTTTTTCCTTCCCCTTTTCTTGTTCCCTTATTTTGTCCCCTCCTGGGTCGCCTCTTTGTGATTGGCCCTGGTCTAAAAAATGGCTCTGTTGAGTTTGTATAAGGGCCGTCGGTTGGGTGCTCTGGGTTAAGTCTGTATGGGTTGTTGATTGTTGTTTACTGGTTGTGGGCTGTTCAGGAGTTCTGTTTGATGGTGGTTGTTTCCTCCTTTGTGTCGTGTCTCCTTCCGACGATGATGTATCCGTATGTGATGTATATGGTTTGTTAGCTCTTTTCCTGGAGTAAATCTCAGCCCAGGTATATACCTCCCCTAAACGATAATCCAGTGTATCTCTCTTGTATTTTCGAATTTTTCTTTCATTTATGTCTCTAGTGTGTTTTTCCATTTGTATGCTAATGTCTTCCAGTATTTTAGATAGTTCCTCCTCAGACATTGCGTTGGATAATTCATTTTGTGTTTCAGTTATTTCTTTGGTAAGCTCTTCCAATATTTCTGATAACTCCTCTATTATCAGGAGAATAAGGTCAAGCGAGCATTTATTTAAAATTTCATACCATCGGTCTTGGAACTTCTTTGAGTTTTTGCAAAGAGAAGGTTTAAGAGCAATCCTTAGGCCCCGGGGTATGCGTTGGTTTTTATGATACTTGACTAATGTGCTCGCATGCATTTGTTGATTTATCTTCCTTTTGAACAGATATATGAGTTGTCGTACATTTTGCTCCTTAGTGCGTGTGTTGGACTCCTGTGTGAGTTCATCCCTGATTAAACCATAAATTCTGTCTGCTTCTTCGGGTTTAAATGCAAAAGTTGAGGCTCTGGCCTCCGTGCTTCTCGATATTTCTTCATAGTTAGCCATTCTGTTGCGTGCTATCCGTCCAGTTGAGGTTTATAAGTTCATAAACAGAAAAATTAGTGGTGGATGCACAGCGCTTTAATCCTAAGTTAGTCTTTTCAGGTTCTCCGTGGGTAGCGTTACTGCCTCCTAAAACGCCCTTTGATACAATGAAAAACCGTGATGCCAGTGAGTCACTGGGATCATCCCCTTGGGAACTCTATTCTCTCCTCCTAATGACAGAGGATTCCACACAGTTGATATCGTTTGTTTTGTTATTTATTATTCAAAGTTCATAATCTTGAAAAAGTTCATCAAGATATGTTATGTGTCATATAATCATCTTTGATTCATCTTTCAGAGCATTATCGTTGATTCATAACATCCTTATTAATGGCATCATAATCATATATAGTATCCAATGCATTTCGGGCTATTATTCAAGCCCTTCATCAGGGAATCATGCTGTAAGAACGAAAATACATAATGACTACAGTGTATAATGAAAATAAAAACGTTACCACATTGTACATTAGATCATGTGTTATCAATACATTCCAATAGAGTTATGCCATAGCGCTACATGTCACCAATGAGGTTCGTAATAGTATTATAATGGACTTACATGCCTGTCTTTGTCCTTAACGAGTGGGTTTATCATTTATTGTTAAGCGATGCAGCTCTAAAAAAGAAGAAGAAAAAAAAGAAGAAAAAGGGGTGCAGAACAAATTGTTGCGTGTTGTTTTAAAATGGAATCCAGGGCCCCCTGTTTCCCTATTTGCGCAAGTAAACTGCTATGAACTAACCTGTTTGTTGTCTACGGGTGAATCCGCCATGAGACGCGGCTTCCTTGGTAAACGCGCGTATCAGTTTGAAAAAGTGTAACCGTCATGGTAATCAAACCAGAAAGCGGTCATGTGACCTGCTAACACTGTGAACAGACTATCGGTCGGGATGTTCTGTGACAGTTTATCTAGTGTGTTCTTTGTGTAAAGTTAAGCGTGTATATGAAACCTAGTCTTGCGCTGCGTTATAAAGATAAAAATGTAAAACTAAGGGGCATAAATAAAATGTTAAAGAAAAAATACCGCTGCTGATGGCAGTTTCGAAAACGGAAAGGCTTAAGTGATCTACCTTATATAGAGCAGCACTGAACGTGATGTGCTAGCTTTGATTGTGGGTTCTTACAGCATGATTCCCTGATGAAGGGCTTGAATAATAGCCCGAAATGCATTGGATACTATATATGATTATGATGCCATTAATAAGGATGTTATGAATCAACGATAATGCTCTGAAAGATGAATCAAAGATGATTATATGACACATAACATATCTTGATGAACTTTTTCAAGATTATGAACTTTGAATAATAAATAACAAAACAAACGATATCAACTGTGTGGAATCCTCTGTCATTAGGAGGAGAGAATAGAGTTCCCAAGGGGATGATCCCAGTGACTCACTGGCATCACGGTTTTTCATTGTATCAAAGGGCGTTTTAGGAGGCAGTAACGCTACCCACGGAGAACCTGAAAAGACTAACTTAGGATTAAAGCGCTGTGCATCCACCACTAATTTTTCTGTTTATGAACTTATAAACCTCAACTGGACGGATAGCACGCAACAGAATGGCTAACTATGAAGAAATATCGAGAAGCACGGAGGCCAGAGCCTCAACTTTTGCATTTAAACCCGAAGAAGCAGACAGAATTTATGGTTTAATCAGGGATGAACTCACACAGGAGTCCAACACACGCACTAAGGAGCAAAATGTACGACAACTCATATATCTGTTCAAAAGGAAGATAAATCAACAAATGCATGCGAGCACATTAGTCAAGTATCATAAAAACCAACGCATACCCCGGGGCCTAAGGATTGCTCTTAAACCTTCTCTTTGCAAAAACTCAAAGAAGTTCCAAGACCGATGGTATGAAATTTTAAATAAATGCTCGCTTGACCTTATTCTCCTGATAATAGAGGAGTTATCAGAAATATTGGAAGAGCTTACCAAAGAAATAACTGAAACACAAAATGAATTATCCAACGCAATGTCTGAGGAGGAACTATCTAAAATACTGGAAGACATTAGCATACAAATGGAAAAACACACTAGAGACATAAATGAAAGAAAAATTCGAAAATACAAGAGAGATACACTGGATTATCGTTTAGGGGAGGTATATACCTGGGCTGAGATTTACTCCAGGAAAAGAGCTAACAAACCATATACATCACATACGGATACATCATCGTCGGAAGGAGACACGACACAAAGGAGGAAACAACCACCATCAAACAGAACTCCTGAACAGCCCACAACCAGTAAACAACAATCAACAACCCATACAGACTTAACCCAGAGCACCCAACCGACGGCCCTTATACAAACTCAACAGAGCCATTTTTTAGACCAGGGCCAATCACAAAGAGGCGACCCAGGAGGGGACAAAATAAGGGAACAAGAAAAGGGGAAGGAAAAAGAAGCACCAGTGACAAGGAGCAAAACTTCGAAAATAACTTAGTGATCAACATAAGCAAATACCCCTTGAATACACATGAAGAACAATTACTACAGAAAGGCACGTCATATGTCCCTACTCATACTACAGATGACTTGGAATTAGAAGTGAGCTTCTTCAAACTCACACGCAAATTACGTTTGAGACATTTCTTTGACAACGTATTACCTGAATCAACTATACAAGATACAGACCAATTACAAGGGTTACGCCCAAGCAGTTCTTACCAACCACCGACTAGTCATAAAACTATCGACATATTTGAGAAGATGGTTAAACATGATTTAGCCAAAATCAAACATGGACGACATAGTCAGAGAAACATGACACAAAAGGATATGGATACCCTTAGAAAACTTTCGAGCAATGAAAAGATCATTTGTACAAAAGCTGATAAGGGAGGAGCCATCGTAATAATGGACCGAGACAAATATAACCTGAAAGTACAAGAGCATGTGAACGACACGAACACATACATGAGACTCCAACAAAATCCAACCATGGAGTATTCTAAGAACCTTAAAACCATTGTTGATAAAGCACACGATATGGGAATAATCACTTCAAGAACAAAGAAATTTCTACTTAAAGACAATCCCAAAAGCCCAACTTTGAACATGGTGCCTAAAATTCATAAGAATTTAATGGATCCACCACTAAGACCAATTGTATCAACTAGACACGGCCTCCATGAGCCAGTAGGCCAACTACTGGATAGATACCTTCAGCCATCAGTGAGGAAAATGTCAACATACGTAAAAGATACGACAGAATTTATCTTAAAGCTCAACACTATCAAACTTGAACCAGAACAACAAATAATACTCTGTACAGCTGATGTAAAATCACTATATACAAGCATACCCCACTCAATGGGAATAGAAGCCATTGAAGAGGCTCTACTAAATACTGATTTGGATGTCAATTTTCAAACCTTTTTAATGGAGCTAATGCTCTTTTCACTCTACCAAAGTTATTTCAGACATAAAAACAGCTGGTATTTACAACTTGTGGGCACTGCTATGGGCAATTCTGCAGCGCCGGTCTATGCGAATCTTTTTATGAAGTTCTACGAAGAAAAACACATCTTATCTAAAAAAGAATGGAGTGACAATCTTAAACTCTTCATCCGCTACATTGATGATATTTTCATTATTTGGTCAAGTACAAAAGAACAATTACATGAAGTATTAACACAATTCAACAAAATTGATGAAAGAATCCAGTTGACATGGGAAATGTCTGAGAGTACCATCACCTTCCTGGATGTCAAAGTTAACCGTACAACAGAAGGATTGGAAACGGATCTATATATCAAAAGTACAGATCGCAACAATATGCTCCATTACGGCAGCTTTCATGAACACAACCTGAAAAGATTTCTACCTTTCTCCCAGATGTCAAGAGTAAAAAGAATCGTATCAGAACCAATCACCTTACAGAAAAGAATAACAGAGATGGAAAGCAAATTCAAACAGAGAGGGTACCCTGAACACATTCTTGAGGAGTCCAAACAAAAACTGACACAAAAAGACAGAAATACACTACTACAACCAAGTCGTGCAAAAGAGCAAACTAGAATAGTGGCCATATCGAAATACTCAACCTCAAGTCAAAAATTTAAAAAGGTAATACTGAAACACTGGCCAATGCTCACTATGGAATCTGATTTCAACAATTGTTTTAAAGACCCTCCTCTTTTTGCATTTACTAGGACAAAAAACATTGGTGAAATGATACAACCCAGAACTTCTACAATAGAAACTTATCATGGTACCAAACCCTGCCACAACTGTGGCCACTGTAACAACATCATCAAAGGCAATAAAATTAATCACCCAATGAAAGGCCAAGAAATAAAACTGAAGGTAAATGCGACATGTGATACAACAAATGTTATCTATGCGCTCAAATGCCCGTGCGGCAAACTATACATTGGCAAGACGGAACGTCGGATCAAAACAAGAATCACTGAACATAAATCGAATATACGTTTGAAAAATGACAAATCGTCTGTTGCGATACACTTCATGGAAGCGAAACATAGTATTGCACAACTAAAATTCCTGATTTTGGAAAGTATCATCAAAATAGAAGGTCGAGATAACACAAAACATCTACTCCAAAGAGAGAATTCGTGGATTTATAGACTTTGTACCCAAAAGCCTTTTGGACTTAATGAGAGAATCGAATTCTCATGCTACCTATAACTTAAAACTGATAAATTTGCTTCAGTGCCACAGATTGGCAACCCCTGTGTTCTGCTGTATATACTGCATTTGAGATATTTTGTTTCTGTTACAATCCTGTTGTTACCAATCATGAACCCCTCTAACATTCTTCAGACTACATGCGCTTTTTCACCTGAGTTTACCCACAATCAAAGCTAGCACATCACGTTCAGTGCTGCTCTATATAAGGTAGATCACTTAAGCCTTTCCGTTTTCGAAACTGCCATCAGCAGCGGTATTTTTTCTTTAACATTTTATTTATGCCCCTTAGTTTTACATTTTTATCTTTATAACGCAGCGCAAGACTAGGTTTCATATACACGCTTAACTTTACACAAAGAACACACTAGATAAACTGTCACAGAACATCCCGACCGATAGTCTGTTCACAGTGTTAGCAGGTCACATGACCGCTTTCTGGTTTGATTACCATGACGGTTACACTTTTTCAAACTGATACGCGCGTTTACCAAGGAAGCCGCGTCTCATGGCGGATTCACCCGTAGACAACAAACAGGTTAGTTCATAGCAGTTTACTTGCGCAAATAGGGAAACAGGGGGCCCTGGATTCCATTTTAAAACAACACGCAACAATTTGTTCTGCACCCCTTTTTCTTCTTCTTTTTTAGAGCTGCATCGCTTAACAATAAATGATAAACCCACTCGTTAAGGACAAAGACAGGCATGTAAGTCCATTATAATACTATTACGAACCTCATTGGTGACATGTAGCGCTATGGCATAACTCTATTGGAATGTATTGATAACACATGATCTAATGTACAATGTGGTAACGTTTTTATTTTCATTATACACTGTAGTCATTATGTATTTTCGTTCTTACAGCATGATTCCCTGATGAAGGGCTTGAATAATAGCCCGAAATGCATTGGATACTATATATGATTATGATGCCATTAATAAGGATGTTATGAATCAACGATAATGCTCTGAAAGATGAATCAAAGATGATTATATGACACATAACATATCTTGATGAACTTTTTCAAGATTATGAACTTTGAATAATAAATAACAAAACAAACGATATCAACTGTGTGGAATCCTCTGTCATTAGGAGGAGAGAATAGAGTTCCCAAGGGGATGATCCCAGTGACTCACTGGCATCACGGTTTTTCATTGTATCAAAGGGCGTTTTAGGAGGCAGTAACGCTACCCACGGAGAACCTGAAAAGACTAACTTAGGATTAAAGCGCTGTGCATCCACCACTAATTTTTCTGTTTATGAACTGTAATCTAGACACAATACAATACAAAATGAACACGATAATTACACCACTCTCATACCACGACATTAAAATACATGAAGAACATTTAAAATAACAGTTCTGACAAAATACTACCTGGAATACGGAAAACAGAATACATGAATTTTCTCGAGAACAGAACTGGCTAGAACAGAGACTAGATGCACTGCTGAAACAGTACGAAACTTACCGGTCTCATAAAGAGACATGTCAGGACCCGCATCCACCGAAGTGGACACTTCGTTTTGGGATCTGTGTACCACCAAACCCCACGGACCAGAGACAATTAGATTGACCCTGTCTAGATACTACCCTAGCAACGGTACTCACCGGGCAGCAAGAACGGAAGGCCTCGGACTGGACTGGACTGCTTCGACGCCGGACAGACGGACTTCGGACTTCTGTTACGGGTGGGCCTCCGGATACCTCGGACCTTGGACTCTCGGCTTGGGCTCTGGTCGGGACTCGCCGCGTTCCTCCACCGCCTCGTCTGGATGCTGGACCGCAACCTCCGTCTCCTCCGTGGGCCTGAGGGATACTTGAAGCAGAAATATCTGCACGTGGCCGGTATGGTTCCGTCACGGCTGCAGAGGGTCAGGGGGCATACGTGGCTTCACCGGCGCGTGGGGAAAGGGCAAGTCCCTATTCGGGCGCCATTATGTGGTATATAAATAAATAATACCGGATCTAGGTTTGACTGGACATAGCAATAACAGATAGCTCAATAAATAAGAGTCAAGATTCGAGGTAGTAGGAGTTTGCAGGTTTAATACAGCATAAAGGACAGGAACAGGACAACCTGCACAGGAATAGGATGGCAGAGCCCGGCAGCTGCCGGGGCTGGATCTGGGATGAGCGCGCGCTAACTTTAATAACAGTACACAAGCATATATACTAAAACAGTTGCACTACAATACATACAATAGGCGGAGCAGTGGGTGTGGTCAATAGCAGTCGCGAAAGATAAGGGTGAAAGTGGGTGTAACAGGAGGCGTATACATAGACATGTGATGTAAACGTAACAGAATATGTCATAAATGGGGCGGAAACATGGAGGGGGCTACCTAAGGAGCCGGGACCTCTAACCTAATAGTGCGCGCAAACTGACAATGACGTGTTACTAGGAGAAGCTGGGGGCTATGAACTCTGTACTAGGAGCAGAGACTGGAGTCTGGAGAGTCAGGGCGACATGTGCCTTAAACAATATCTAGTATCTGATGTTTAGAGAACATGTTGATATAAACTAAGAGTCAGGAGGGGAGAGGCTAACAGACTCTAAGACTGGAGCATGCATTATTCTACATGTAGTGCGTGATGAAGAATATTAAATGACCATAAATACAGTATTTCTCTTACATGGAGACGTAAGGGCTAGACGATGACGGAAACTATTGATGCGATTCAGTAGTTTAGGAATGCAGAGAAGGAGGGCTGAACTGATAACTAGAATCATAACATACTCTTGGCAGACTAGCAGGCAGAGCCAGGCTGAACCGGGCACTGTGAGGCAGGAAGTAAGTGAAGGGTCAGGAACACAGGTGGGGGCTGTATCGCTCCTCAGCGAGGGCTCAGGAGACAGGAGTTGAATCTGGTGTCCGGGCCCTTTTGAGGCCTAGAAACGGGGACTTTACAATGAAATACCGTGCACACTGAGAAACGTGGCAACGTAACTTTACATAGGCCTGATATTCGTAGTATTCACGAGAACTGGGAACTGGCATACTAGGGATGGACACAACTGTAATTGCGTCTTTAATCAAACATGGGGAATACATATGCATATTAATCATGCACACATAACATAAGATGGGGAACACGTAGGGACACAGGACATGGCAAAATTTACTTTTCCACAGTTCACTAGTTTATTCAAGTCAGACATCATGTTCAACCGTTTCACCACCGAGTGGACTTAGACAATCAAACGTCGACTGACCTTCTAGATCTCAGTTTGGAAGTGTACTCTTGCTGGGGAGTCTTTTCCAAAAAGGGGTGCTCAAAGTCTGTACTGTCTTTGTTTTTAGCAAATGTTCCGGTAGTCCCAAAGTATTTTTTACAGTGACTGGCATGCAGCCACCCCTTTCTTCCCTCGACTTTGATGGCCGTCCTCGTCGTCAGCAGGACTAATTTTGGTGCCTTCCACCTGGGGTCCAGAGGGCTCGTCCGGTCGAAGTTCCTCACTAGCACCCAGTCCCCTGGGGCTATGGCATGGTCCTCGACCTGGGTGTTGTCAGGGAAGGCAGCGGCAACCTGCGAACGGCAAGAGAGTAGTGCAGACATCAAGGAAGCCAGGTAATCTGTGAGCATAGTACTGTCAACATCAGTTATTCTTTTAGGCATTGGTGTACCCCACATATTCGGCGGTCTTCCAAAGACCACCTCATATGGGGATAGGCCGGTTCTAGAATGAGCTACCATGCACATGTAAAAGAGGGCAACCGGTAAGGCTACCATCCAATCCACGCCCTTTTCTGCACAGACTTTAGCTAATTTTGTTTTGAGGGTCTGGTTATGTCTCTCTACTAGACCTGCTGCTTGGGGATGCCTTACACAATGGAACTTCCAGGTATATCCCAACAGAAGGGACACCTGTTTCATGAGCTCAGAGGAGAAAGGCTGGCCATTGTCTGAGTAAATGACACGTGGCAACCCGTATCTCGGGAAGAACTCCCTCACCAACTGTTTGGCTGTTGTAACTGCAGTATAATCTGGGACTGGGTAAGCTTCTGTCCATCTGGTTAGGGCACACACTATTACCAGGACATACTTGTAACCTCTACATCTGTCCATTTGGATATAATCCATTTGGAGAACCTCAAAAGGGTGATCAGGGGGATGAAATCCACCCTGTTCCACTGAGATGCCTTTTCCAGGGTTGAATTGGCAACAAATCATGCAAGTCTTCACTTTCTGTTTTGCTGCCGCTTGCAAGTGTTTGTTAAACCAGATATTCTGCAGGCCATCCAACATTCCCTTCTCTCCCGGGCTATGCGCTGTCTCTATTATCACCTGTACCATAGAATCTGGGAGAAACCATGTCTTTTTGTTTTTAGTCATCCAACCCTGGTCAGTCTGGACCCCTCCTTGTTCAGTCCATTTCTTTATTTCATCTGGAGTGGCATGGGTCTGTATATCTTGTACATCTTTGGAGAGATCCCTGACTGTCATAGTCCTGGTCAGTGGTAATACCTGTGAGTTTGTTATGTCAATTGGAGTCTGAGCTGTCTGTTTAGCAGTTCGGTCTGCCAGGTCATTACCTTGGGAAATGACATCTGTGGCCTTGGTGTGTGCTTTGCATTTCAGGATCGCTATGGCTGTAGGTAGGTGTATTGCTTCTAACAAGGCCTGTATGAGAGGGCCATGCTGTATCTTGGCCCCGTGTGAGGTCAGAAAACCTCTCTCCCTCCATAGTACCCCAAAGTCATGAACTACCCCAAACGCATATTGTGAATCAGTGTAGATGTTAACCCTTAACTGTTTTGCTCGTTTACAGGCTTGCGTCAAAGCAATGAGCTCTGCTGCTTGTGCTGACAGGATATCTATTCTTTGTGTCTCTATGATCTCATGGTCAGTAGTTACGGCGTATGCTGCCACTAATTCTCCTGCCCCTGTTCTCATGCATGATCCATCTACATAAAACGTTATGTCAGGGTCTGGGAGTGCAACATCTGTCAAGTCTTGTCTTGGCTTCGTCACTACATTTATTACTTCCGCACAGTCATGGGGTGTGGTGTCATCTGTGCTTCAGGGTAAAAGAGTGGCAGGGTTAAGTATGTTACATCTTCTAATCTCTATGTGGGGTTGAAATAGTGTCAGCTCGTATCCTGTCAATCTTGCTACAGTCAGGTGTTGCGTCTGTGTCCTATTCAGGAGAACTTCCACTGCGTGTGGTACTTGTACTGTCAGAGAGTGTCCCAGCACGATCGAGTCAATTTGTCTTATGGCCAAAGCTGTGGCCGCAACAGATTTCAAGCATGCTGGCAGAGCCTGTGCTACAGGGTCCATTTTACTAGAAAAATAAGCACATGGCTTGTGTTTACCTTCCTGGTCTTGTGTGAGAACAGATAGTGCTGTTCCATCCCGCTCTGTCACGAACAGGGTGAAGTGTTTCTTGTAATCAGGAGTGGCTAAAACTGGCGCTTGACATAATGCCCATTTTAGTTCCTCAAATGCTAGGGTGTGCTCTGATGTCCAAGGGAGGACGTTAGAGGTGGCCGCCTCCAATGCAGTCAATTGTATGAGTGGCTTGACTATGTGGGCATACTGGGGAATCCATTGTCTGCAATAGGAAGTAAGGCCAATGAATGCACGTACTTCTTTCTGTGTTTTGGGTTGTGAAATGTTGGAAATCAATTTAATTTGTTCTTGTGTCAGCTGCCTACCCTCCTTGGACAGCAAGTGCCCTAAGTAAGCCACTTGCTGTTCACAGAACTGTAACTTCGAAGGGGACACCTTGTGCCCCTTGTCCGCCAGAAAATGAAGGACCCTGAGGGAAGCCTTTTCACAGTCAGTTTCTGATCTTGCTGTGATGAGAATGTCATCCACGTACTGTATTAATGCTGTGTTGGTAGGCATACTAATACTGTCAAGTTGTCTCTTTAATGCCTGACTGTAAACACTTGGGCTTTCTGTAAAGCCTTGGGAAGCTCTTGTAAATTTTAAGCTGCGTCCTTTTAAACTGAATCCGAAAAGATATTGACTGTCAGGATGTATTGGAATGCTGAAGAATGCATTCTTCAGGTCAATGACCGTGAAAAATGTTGCCTCAGAATCAATGGCAGTAAATAATGAGGAAATGTCTGGGACCACTGGGTATTGTGGGACCACACATTTGTTCAGTTCTCGAAGGTCAACTACTGGGGGTGCTTGAGGGTCTGTGCGTTTAAGAACAGGGAGGACGGGGGAGTTACACACATTCGAGTCTGTCTCCACCACCACCCCCTGTTCAATGAGTTCTTGAATTATTTTTAATAAGGCTGTTTCAGCCTCAGGTGGAATCCTGTACTGTCGTATTCGGGGTAGGACTACTCCTTCCTTAAGAGTGACCTCGTGTGGTGTTATATCCATGTAACCTACGTCAGTCGAACCTTGTGCCCATAGATACTGTGGGACATCCTGAAGTCTGGGATCAAAATCTCTAACCGTGAAATGCCCTTTGAAATCACGCAAAAACAGTCTTACTCCTTCTGGTGAGCAACAGATAACTGCTCCCAGTTCTTTTAGGGTCTTTATACCTAGTAAATTTTCTGGACATGTTTTAGTGAGTAGTAGGTCTGTGGTGCGTGTCAGTGGACCCACCCCTAAAGAGACTGGTTCTGATACTTTGTTGACAATTGGCTTTTCAGAAAATCCCAGGGATATATTCTGTGAGCCCGAGAGAGGTGCCCCTGGGACCTCGTCATGACTGATGGTAGTCCTGCTTGCCTCTGTGTCAATCAGAAACTTTCTATCTTGCCCCAGCAAACGAGCATATACATAAGGACCCTCTTGGTCCACAGGAACTGGGATAAGGGGCAAGCGATCTTCCCTCTCGAGGCTGTTTCATGAAAAAGATTGGTATTCTGGGTAGTCTGACTGCGTGTACTGATACATTTGAGGTGCAGCAGCAGCGGGCGTCGGGACCTGCTGCGGGGTGGGGGCTTGTGTCTGCTGAGTGTTGTACTGTCTAGGTGTATAGGGCCGTTCCTTTGTTTTACCTGTGGCTATATTGTGCTTTAGGACGGGGCATTCCCTTACAAAGGGACCCTGTTGTTTACAATAATTGCAGGTCCCTTTAGTGGGCGCGGTACCATTCTTGTTCGTGTTTGCAGGTACTGTTTGGGCAACTAGCACCTTCATTTTTGTATCCTTCATGCGCTTCTTTTCTTGTTCTTGCTCTTCCCTTATTCTATTTTGGTGGTATTGCAACATCTGTAACATTTGTGAGGGGCTATTTGCTTGCCAAGTACTCTCAACCTTCAGCACCCTATTCCTAATCTGAGGAAGGGCGTTATCTACCAGTTTGGTCACAAAAAGGTGGGGATAGGCCTCACTACTGTGTTTTAAACCACTGTTGACAGCGAAGCATTTCTCCAACCTAGTGTAGTAATCGCTTGTGTCTTCCTCTGGTTTCTGTTTACATGCTGAAATTGCATCCCAGTCTTCCTTTTTGGTCGTCAATAGTCTTGGTAAAATTTGTATAAGGAGTTCGGGGAGCTCCTTAATTTTTTCACCAAGGCCATCCCCCGGGGCCCTACCTGCATCTTCCGTTTGCAACTCTGCCCATTTCAACGTTTTATCTCCCACATCCCAGTCTTTCTCTTTAAGTTTCTCGTAAATGCCTGCTGGTAACAAGACCTTTAGTAACCTTAGGATATCAGGGTAAGTATAGTCTCCTATACGGAGTATATCTTTTATTTCCCTGTGAAACCCCCCCGGGTCTTTATCATGGGAAGGTAACAACCTCTTCATTTCCAGTATTTCTAGCTTGGTGAGAGGGGTATAGACATATACCCGCTGGACAGAGCCATCTTGTTTTCTTATGGGGTGGACCTCTCGCAGAGGGTACTGTCCTCTGGGGCGAGGATCGGGTGTCATTGAGGTGGACAGGAATTGTTCATATTGGAGACGCAAGTCTAAAATGGTGTTAATCAGTTCTGGGCCCTGTTTCATCCATCTATCTAGTATTACCTTTTCCAGTATTTTATATAATTTGCCAGGGTGGTGATATTGGCTCTCATACAACGTGATCAAGTGTTGGACCATATAGATGCTGGCCAGGCGTTGTTCGAGTGGTGGGAGGCTCAGGAACATCTGGGCCACTATGTCGGGATTATATACATGATGTTGGGACACCCACTGGGTGGCCGACTGAGCCAACTCCCTCTCATGTGGCGTGAGGGGTGGCTTGTCGTCCATCCAATGGTCTAGGGCCTTTTCAGTTGTTTGAAACAAATCCTCAGGAGAGATGTTTGTTTCCTTGTTTACCCTTGTTTTCTGAGGTCGATGGTGTTTGGCGCCATTACAGTGCCGTGCTATGCCCAGAAAATTCATTTTGTCTGCCGGCTCGTTGTTATCCCCTTCCTCTGACACACTATCCCTGCCTTCCTTCTCGGCGTTGCGTATTGCTAGTATTTTCTTTTTAATCTTGTTCGTCATTGCTTCTGTCTGCGCTGCCTTATCATGTTTACCGTCATTGATGCTGTCGCTCCACTCTATTAAACTAGCCTCCACGTCCCCATCAGCCCCATCAAGTTCCCTGATCAGACAGTTGATAATAAAACGGAGGATGTTGTTCTTAGCTTTTACTTTTCTATTTTCCATAGCTTGAGCTACGCATTCATGGTTCCGTCCTGTTCTGATGAACTCATACAAGGCATCTAAATATGTATTCATATCAGGCAGTCCATCTAGCTCTGCGATGGCTTGCCTTACTCGTATTGATATGGCGCGCATTGGACCAGTAATACCTGGCTGTAAATCATATATACATCTAGGGAGTTTGACGTCATCCTTTATTTCCTTATCCCCCCCCCTTCCGCACCCCCGGAAGCCTGTTGTTGGTTCTGGTCTGGCTGGGGCACGGCCTCTGGTGGGAGCGGGGGAAATGGTGCGTCTATGTAGGCTGGGGGTGGCTCTGCTAGGTAGGCGGAAAGGAACGCCTCTGGTGCCGTTGGTTTAATTTGAAGGGGTACATTTTGGGAAACTTCCTCCGCAATCTCCTCTGAGAGTACAGGGTAGATACCAGCAACAAGAGCATTTCTTTCCCTATCCATTTGTTCCGCTCGAACCTGTTCACCCTCTTCTAGTAACTCTTTTTCTTTTGCCTGTTCTGACATTTGCCTGCTTTTCTCAGCTTTGTTAAGTTCTTTCAGGGCCGTCCTATTAGCCTCTTTGCGCCATAATTCAATGGCCTCTTTCTGCGAGGGCCTCGACTTCCTTTTCCATAGTTGTTCCTCTACTCTCATAATACATTCTGAATCCCATGTGCCGGTAGCAGGCCATCTATGCACCGTCTCTAGATCCTTTGTATAATCTACCCAGAGGTCTAAATAGAGAATAGCGCTGATGCCATGTTTGTTATACATAAAATGGCCGGGAGTATCTCTTGGCGGGACATTAACTGCCTCTTCTAATATTCCCTTTTTAGTGCCTATTTTACGCAATTTTGAAAACAGCGGCATGCTTAAAACCCAATTAAAACAATTTCAAACCTAAAACATATATAACATATTCCTATGCACTGAAATACAGTACAACCATACCGGTCTCGTGAAGGAGACACGTCTTTACCGTGTTCATTAAATGAACCCGTCTTTATGCGTTCTTAGTGGTACTCACCGGGAAGCAGAACTTGAAGACCTGGTCATCGGACGCTTGAGCAGGAATGGCGGATCTCTGAAGACCTCGGACTCGGCACTCTCACTGGTTGGGCTCTGGGTCAGGACGCTCCGCAATCTTCCTCACCACCTCGTGTGGATGTCTGGTCGCAGTCCGCCTCCTCCGTGGGCCTGAGGGAGTTGGCGGGAAGTCCCACTGGCGTGTACACTTGAAGTCCGTCTAGGCTGTAGAAGGGGGCAGGGGCCAGATCTACATCGCCGGCGCGCGGGGAAGGGGATGCGTCGCTATTCGGGCGCCAGAAAATGTGGTAAATACATTATTTACACTATCAGAATTTCTATAAATGCAAAAAGGGTCAAATATAAATGAGGAGCAGAGTCTGTGGTGTTAGAGTCAATGGGCTTTATTGCATTAACTCGAGTTAAGGGAGAGCTCCAGCACCAAGCGGGCACAGGAGTGGTTCTGAGCTTTATTCACAGAGTACAATATTTATACATTCTTTGCATACATTGGGAGGAGCCCTCCAAGCAGAAGGAAAGAAAAAGATATGAGCATGTAGGCGTTCACTGTAATGAGTCATAGGTGGGTGGGTGCATAGAGGGGGCAGCAAGGTCAGCTAAAACTCGCACTGCCTGTTTGCGTAACTTTATCAGACTTTCCACGAGGGCTGTTTCCTTTCTGTTGGTCAGGGAGGGCCCTGGGTGTCAGAGTGACTAGCATGTCTGGTCTTATCTCTAGCTCGGGGCAGCATGCAGATTGCTCTCATCTGTAGAAGTGTTGCTGCTTCATACTAGCAAGTTGGCTTGGCCCTTCCTGTCCACCCCTTGTGTAACTGTCTTGGAGGTTTCCCTTGACATGGGCCCCACTTATCTCTGAGAGCCGACAGCAAAACTGGGCCTTATCTCTGCAGATGGGCTTCTGCTCGGCTTCTGCTTGGGGCCGGAATGCAGCTTTATCAGGTCGACCCTTGTTTGACACTGTTAAGACACCCCGGGCTGGGCCTCTTCTCCGTGACTGCTCAGCAAAATATCTAATGTGCTGCAGAGAAATGTAACGTGTGCCTTTTTCAGGGTCTGGCATGGAGGGGCCTGGTGACAGAGAAATAAGGCCTCTGAATGTGAAGTAATGCAGGGGCTTTTACTCAACATGGCAGATGGTGAGAGGGTAGCGCGTGGGGGCACAAATACATATAAATATGTAATTTTCTTCATTATATTACTTTCTATGATAATATCATAGGGACTTAAGGCATGTGATGTCACTTCCACTGCCCAATGTAATAGGGGAAATGGTCCCTAGACTAATAATTGTATCCCAACCAATGTTTTTATGTACCAAAAGTTCCCTTTAACCTGTTATATATACATACAAAGTAAATATTTAAAAACACTTTCATAATGGCGCAGTGGGTGAATAGTGAGAAACATGCTAAGACTTTTATAAACCTGATACACACATCTGACAATACGTGATCAAGAGTGTGCATCAAAGAACAAGAACAACACAAATCATTTCCGTTTTAGTTCGAGCCTAGGCAGTGTGCATGTGCTGTCTGCAAGACATGCTGCAATCACTCTATGGGCTTTCGTCCCACCTACTGTTTTTTTATTGGTTACTTGCATTGTCCTTTAGAAAGGTTTGCTTTCTATTGGATAACCTTTCAGTTTGGTCCTGCCTTTGCGTGCTTGGTTCCCTCCCATCGGATTTCACTCATTGTTCCTTTTTGTTGCCCATCTCAACGCGTTCAAATCACTCTATGGGCATTCATCCCTCCTCTTCCCTTCAGTCTCCTGCCATGCACGTAGCACGATTAAAGATAAAATCAGATTTCACTCATTGTGACTTTTTGTTAGCCATCTCAACACTCCCCCCCTTTAGCCCTTGGTGATTACACCCACCCTCCCTCCTGCTTGCCCTGCCCCCAGCGTTTACTCTGCTGTTACATAGCGTGAACTCGAACCAAAGACACTGGAACACTTTAGATGAGTGACAGTTAATTGCACATGGACACATTCATTTTTTTTAAAAACCCACTGGGAGATGGAGTGATCTGGCCAGGATCACAGGGTGCTGATTTGACTTTGAGACTTCAACCTTAACAGCTCCAACACTACGCTCACCTCCTCTCCCCATGTATCTACACCAAAACCAGTGGCTCATGTCTGAAGAGCTGAGTCTGCTTATGAAGGATCTTATTTGTTGTATTTTCTTTGAGGTAATCTTGTTTTTCATTTCTGTTGAAGTTTTATATAGCGCAAAGTTAACCGGAAGGTAGTGGAGAACTTAATACAATCTCTCTCCTCCATGTCGGCTTTTTTATGTTTGCAGTGTTGTATAGCGTTAATTCGACCCGAAGATACTGGAACAGTTTACATGAGTGTTTATCCCTGACACCCAAATTGCTCCTTCTCCTCCGTGTAGTTCTCTGCCTTGCCACCCTCCATTTTTTGCAGTTTTATATAGCACAAACTTGGCTCCAGGGCTTTGGAGCCTTAACTTGAGCTCCAGTTAGATTACATAATAACAGATTCATGTTTAGGCACAGTGACATTAAATGATTTTCCCAGAATCAAAAGCTGTTGAACCAACACAAACGTTTTTTAATCTTGACCACCTCCATACCATCCAACTCCTCTGCTGCCCCATCTCCCTTTTGCTCCCTGTTGCTGCTCTACCTCAATGTTTTGTCTTAATATTTACAGCCCTCACTAACTCCCTCTCTTGCACCCCACCCACCCGTCTCATTTCCCCTTTCTGAGCTGCTCAGTGTAATTTATTTTTAAGCAAGCTCTTTGGTTGTCTCTTGCATGGAGTGCTTGCTCTCAGTGGAGTGTTATCTGCAATTTTAATAACATCTCAACTGTGCTTACTTGCAGCCAAAATATTGCATTTATAGAGCATGCTTCTCCTTTTTTTAAATATGCCCTGTGTATTTGTCGAGGGCTAAAGTCGCGAGTTGTGGCTTGTGTTACATTGCCATCCTACACTTTCACCATTTGTTCAGTGAAATTTGGTGTGAAATACATAAAATGTGTCTCCGGTGCAAGATTTGAGCATGCACACTTTGCAACAGTTAACAACTACACATGCATATGATGAGTACATGGTGGGAAGCAAAAGCCTCACAGTGAAAGTCAGCAATGCAGCCGTTATTTTCTAATGAACTCAGATTGCAGACTCAGCTTGATGCGGACGCTGCTGGATTATCTCACTTCCCTGGGAAGATGACTGCTTTGGTAGCAGAGGTGTTGGGGGACTGGAAAATGTTACTAGAGTTAGGAGACTGGTGTGTGGTGGGCTTTCGGAGGGCGTTGGGGGTGACAGTCATAAACTCAATACAGGGATGTATTAAAAATGACATGACAGCCACCACATTCCCGTCCCCATGGAACCATTACCAGCCTCCGTACCGCTGCTGAATGGAGCTTGTGCGCGCTTTGGAAAGTACTTTTGTTTGTTTACTTGAAAAGTAGAAGCTCAATGCATTTCGAGCAATTGCAGGGTGTGTCTACCTTTAGAGCAAATAAACAAATCGCACAACTGCTCTCCCTGCTTTTATATTTCGATATTGTTCCTTTTACTATAAGGAGCAAAACAGCGCCTAGAGCTGCTTTATATTTATCTGTGGCCACAGAACTGCTTGCCACTTAATTTAAATATTGCCTTGCACACTGGTTCTTATCTTGCCACATTTGCTTAACTGTAGGCTGTTCAATGCTCTAGGAATGCAGTTCCACACACAATGCTATAGCGCTGTTGACTTGCATCGAGGCACTTGTCTCTCTGTCTGTGCATTAAAAAGCCTTGGAATGTGTCCATAGATGTTTCCTGAGGCAAGCATGTATTCCTGAATCAGACTGCATGACCCAGTGTGTAGTAATTGTATAGCTCTTCAATCCCTGGTGGCACAGCACCCAGGATAATGTGCTGTGTGGCTAAACACTTATAAGGTCCCAAAGGTGAGACCTATTGGCGATGCAAATGCTTGATATATACTGTTGTAATGGGTCTGTAAAGGTAGTTGACTTCCACTGCCCCAAGCATTTTGGTGAACTAACATTAATTGATTGTACTGCATTTCTGGTAAATAAAGTGAAGCATTGCCTGTGACCTAACTAACTGTAGTATTTTTGTATTTCCAACTAAAGTTGTCCTTTGTGTAACTGGTATCTGGGAATGAGGAAGCCATTTTGGAAAGTCACTCCTGTCTTAAGAGTGATACTGGTCAACATCACAGGCCCTCCGAATAGGTATATATGCCTTTCAGTCTGAGATCTGTCTTCTGAAGTTCAACATTTTGAAAGCAAAGCACTACATTGAATATAAGTGGCATGTAAGGCGCTTTTGCTGCTCCTCATTTCACTGAGGAGGGAATTGCCATTTTGTTCTTGGCAAGGCGAGTGATGAAAAAACAAGCCTTGCTGTCACCGCCTAACACATTTTTGGGGGATCTCTCAGGGGTCGTTGATGGAACCGATGAAATCATTCTGTTTCTGAATGTGACACATATGGGGAGTCTTGTCCATGTCTGAACAACTTGTTATCAAGACGAAGGAGAGGAAAAGGGCCAAGACTACTGCTCTTCGCCTTCAAAATTCAGTGTCTTTGCTACAGAAATGGAAGCCGTCCAAACAGATTGTAATGCCAACATTGTCAGAGTGGGGGAGTGAACATATGGTTCTTGTGCTGGAAGCAATTGGGAGCAGCTTCTGGCAGCTCATCACTTTACCCTGTGAGTCCTCTAAGACATAAAGTTGGAACTGGGTGTCTCTAGGAAGCATTGGCCACCCACTGGCAAGAGCCAACCACTCAAATCCATCATTAGAAAATATAAAGCTGATATAAAGCCTTATGACTGCAATACTAGCTCACCTTGGGCGGTGCCCGGTGTCCGTAATGGCCAGTCATGCCCTGGCTATTGTCCAGACACAGCATTTGTGCAGAATGGTGCCCTTCACAGTGGGGTACTCTCTACCCTGGTGTATCCAGAGAAGAGGCCCAAAGAGTTGCGTACTGTCTGCAACTAGCTCATCAACAGTTACTCTAACAGGGTTCAGGAAAGAGACAAAGGACTGGCCTCACCAAAAGGGCACTTCTCACTTAAACACCAGAAACCTTAGTCCCAACCTCCATCCCCATTATGTACCAAAAGGCAGTGCTCAGGAAAACGAATTTAATAGATGTGTGCGAAAGATGCATAATTTGCTTTCATGCAATTACATGAAATTTTGGCAAAATTATGCAAAATGATGTGTTATTATGCGCAATGTAAAGCCACCATATCATGCAATATTTAGTTATAAATGCGGCTTCAAATAAAATTTTGGTGCAGGGACACTTTTAACAAAAGCACCATGAACCATGTCTTTAGAGCACTTCATGGATTGGGACCCATTGCTCTTCAGAACAAATTTAGATGGTATTCAGCAGCTAGGCCTTTGCGCTCCTCTTCCGCCTTTTTGGTTGGGATACCCCGTATTTGGAGGACACGGATGGGTGGTCGCTCCTTCCGCTTCACTGCCGCTAAAATATGGAATGCTCTTCCACTTTCCTTAAGGAAGCTGATTGAGCTGAACCATTTTAAAAAGGGTCTGAAGTCTCATCTCTTTCCTAGAGATGTCTGATCCTCCCTTGCTTGTGTTGTGATTTTGGTGTCAAAGTGCCAGGATACCCTTTGGGTGACAGCACGCGCTATAGAAGTTTGTTATACAATACAATGCAATACAACAATGGCTGCTCATGTTCTGTTGTTCCTGTGCATATGTGGTAAATTGTGAAGGCGACTGGCATGTTCCACAGTACATTTTTATGGCAAATGGCAAAGTGGTGCAATGACATAATTTCTGAAATTTTTTGTAATTCCCAAATTAAAGTGATATACACCAGCATATTTTATATTTCATCCAGGCCTACTAATCAGCAGCTCCTCTCCGCAGAGGGACCTAATTGAATTCCTAAGGAGACCATTTCTCCTCTTTTCCCACTACAGTGTCTGGGTTTCCTCTCTTCAGCTTCAGGAATACCAGCACACACTTAAATTCTTAAGGAAAACTCACCCCCATCTTGTGCCAGGAAGAGGCCATGAGCTTTCAAAATGGAACCACAAAGGATGAGAAAGAGAGCTATTGATCTTATGGTGAATGAGAGAAAAAGTGAGAAATGGAGACAGGTTTTGCGCGAAAAGAAGAACAGAAAGACTGGAGTGAGTGAATGCATATGATAAGAAGTGGAGACAAGGATCCTGTGTGGAATGAGAGAAGAAAAATGCAATTGCTAAAAGAAAGGAGTCCGAGATTTATATTTGAAGAGTGGGAGTGACATTAAAGTGTAAAGGATGATACACCTTCATTTGAACTCCATCTACAAAGTGATATTCTTTTCGAAAGTAGAGTATGAGTAGTTGCTATGTTTGGTTAAAATTCATATTGTTTTACGTTTTTTATGGTATATTTTGAAAAATAAGATGGATTATGTCTCTTTGTAAAATGATGTGCAATACAAAATTAATTGATACCTGCTTGTTTGTGGGGTATCACTGTTCTGTTTGCACAGGATAAGTATTAATTGATGTTTATAGGTGTTGGTGGTGCTTAGATGCTGACCATTGTTTGTTAAGATCCTGGAGACGGTGAACAAGTCATGGACAAAAGGGAATCGCAGGCTAAGTGAATGGACAGCGTGAGACCGAGAGACAGTTATGAATGTAGAGACAAGATGGGAAGCTGAGGTAGAGAACCTAAGGCAAATGAATGGATATGTAAAGAAGGAGAAAATATTAACCTTTGGCAAGTAAATGGATAAAGTTACAAGTGAATGGATTGAGGACTAGAGACACAATGAGTAGAGACAGAGGTGGATGAATGCAGTGCTTAATTTTAGCTATTTGTTGTCTGTTGGGGCCACTGGCACTCATTTTTGGGGACCAATACTTATGTTTCTGCATCAGAAATATACAGAGAGCAAGAGAGGGAAAACAGGCAAAGTGCAAAGATGGAGGAAGCTAAAAAGTAGAATAACCATTCCAAACGGCGAAAGCAGGAACTGGCAAGAGTGGGATAAAGGGGCAGGGATGGTTGTCGTGGATTAAAGAGGTTTGAGGTGAATTTAAGACTAAGGGCCAGATGTAGGTAATTCCTATTTACCGACTCTTAAATACCGACTCATACCGAATCGGTATTTAAGAGTCGGTAAATAGGAAGGAGGCAGATGTAGGTAAAAAATTACCGATTCTGTAAGAGTCGGTATTTACCGAATCTGTAAATACCGAATCGGTATTTCACATTGATTCCTATGGGCCTTGAAGCCGATAGGAATCAATGTGAAATACCGATTCGGTATTTACAGATTCGGTAAATACCGAATCCTGCAAGGGTGCAGGGGGTGTCACTTTGACACCCTCTAGCACCCCAAGTACAGGCATGTGTGCCATGTGGCACACATACATGCCCTAAGGGCGTGTCTGTCTGTCACATGGCACAGGTGTGCATGCACAGATGTGCATGCACACCTGAATTCGGTATTTTACCACCCAATAGGATTGGGTGGTAAAATACTGACTCTTAAGGGCCTGTGGCACTCTTAGGAGTGTCACCTACATATGGATTTACAGAATCGGTATATTTACTGATTCGGTAAAATACCGAAGTGGTAAATTTACCGAATCTGTAAATATACCGATTCTGTAAATTCAGACCCACCTACATCTCAAAAGCCAAATACCGGTTGGTAACCGCCGAAATCGGCCGTTACCGACCGGTATTTGGCGACCTACATCTGGACCTATGTAACTTTGGCTTCAGGCACACCAAGATTTAATTGCATGGTGTATTGGTTTCTGAGCAAAGGTTTGGGCTCTGCCATTCATGTTTTAAAAAATTAATCACTGAATGAATAAACATAGTGGTAAATGAAGGCACAGAGAATTTGGAGAATGAAAGTAAGGTGTGAAAACCAAAATCAGAATGTCTGAGGTTAATTTTCTTTTTTTTTAATTTTGAAGGTTGTATATAGCGCTAGCTCCACCTTAGGGTATCAGAGCGCTTTACATCAGCAATGAAAGTACATAATAAAAACAATCATGGCAGTTGAAATAAAACGGGTTATACAGGTGATCAAACCAATAAAAAATACAGGGGGTAATTTATTGAACATAGTGATTAGAGGTACATAAAGATGGAGATAGAGAAAGAGAAGCAAGTTGCCGGAACCAGGATGATAATTGAAAATAGTAAATTTACCAGTATGTCAAGGAGGGTTCAAATCAAAGGACAGAGTAGGTATTGTGGGAAGAAGAGCGGGGGAGGGGAGAGAGTGATGGGACAAGAGAAAAAGAAGGGGGGTGAATTTGGGAAGGGGGAGAAGTCTAAGTAGGGAGAAGGAGAGGTAGTCATAAAGGAGATCCGGGATTTAATTTCCCCAAAATTTAGTGAGCAAATGACTTTTAAGGGATTTTTTGAATCTAGAATAGGAGGGGTTGCAACAAAGGTCTTTGGGTAGGGCATTCCAAATGGTTGGTGCCTTACCAGAGAAGGAGCGGGATTTCGAAGCAGCTTTTTTGAGTAGGGGGGTATGAGAAGAAGAGTGTTGGTGCTTCTCAGTGTTCGGACACAGCCAGCTTTTTTAGGTTTAGTTGAGAGGTAGGATGGGGTCTTCTGGTAAAGGACTTTGTGAGTAATACAGGCAATTTTATAGGAAGAACTGCCTTCAATGGGGAGCCACTTGAGGGACTTGAGGGCAGGGGAGATGTGGTCAAAGCATCAACAGTGTGTTATGAGCCTGGCGGCGAGGTTGAGAACAGATTTGATGGGGGCCAGGTGGATTTTGGGGGTGCCAGAGAGAAGGGCATTACCATAGTCAATTTTGGGTAGAACAAGAGACTGGATAGTCAATTTAAAGTCTTCAGCTGGGATAAAAGGTTTGATTTTTTTGAGAAGTCGGAGAGTGAAAAGTGCACTTTTTGCTGAGTTCTTGACATGGGAATTTAGTGTGAGTTTATTGTTGATGGTGATGCCGAGTGATTTAACTGAATCGGCGAGGGAGAGAGAGCAGTTTAGCGCATTAAGGTCGGCGATCCGCGATTGGATGGGGAGAGGGTTGTTTTTGGGAGAGAAGAGGATGATCTCAGTTTTGTTCGGGTTGAGTTTCAGATGATTGTTGTGGAACCAGGTTTGGATCTTGGTTAAGGCCGTGTTAAGGTGCAGGATATCAGCATGGGATTTTATTTTGTAGTACAATTGGGTATCGTCAGCATATAGGTGGTAGTTGATTTTTTCTTGTTTGAATATCTGGGTAAGGGGGTCCATAAAGAGGTTAAAAAGAGCGGGAGAGAGGATGGATCCTTGAGGGACTCCAAGGGAGACAGGGGTTGAGTTAGAGAGGCAGTTTTGAATTTTAATTTGTTGGGTTCTATGTTGAAAGTAGGAGGTGAATCAATTAAGGACAGTGGCACTGAGACCGAAGCGATTTTTGAGTGTGTTGAGTAGGGTTGGGTGGTAAACTGTATCAAATGCCGCCCAGAGATCAAGAAGGATGAGAAGGTAGATCTCGCCCTTGTCCAGGGCTAGGTGAATATCATCGATTATATTGAGAAGCGCAGTTTCCGTGCTGCACCCTTTGCGGAAGCCAGATTGAAGGGGGTCAAACAGGTTGAACGTGTCAATGTGTTTGTCCAGTTAGAGGAGGGCACATTTTTCCAGGGCTTTGGAGAGGAGGGGGAGGTTGGAGAAAGGACAGAGATTACTAGGGTTGTTGGGGTCAACTTTGTGATTTTTGGGGATGGGAGTGATTTGCCAGAGTTGAAGGGAGGTGGGCATACTACCTGTTGAGAGTGTGGTGTTGATGAAGTTGGTCCAGTAGGGGACGATGACATGTTTGAGATCTTGGATGAGTGCGGATGGGAGTGGGTCTTTGGTGTGGGAAGAAGGTTTGATTTTGGCTAAAATGTTGAAGACCTCCTGTTCAGATACAGGGTGGAAATTAAGCCATGAGGCGTTATTTTTAAGCAGAAGGGAAATGGGTTCCAGTGGGGTAAGAGTAGTGAGGGGGTGAGAGGGGGTCGGGGATGTGTTCAAGGGGTGTTCAAGGGGAGAGGAGAAAGAGGTGTGATAATCAGGAGTGGTCGAGGGGTGAGCGAGGGTGGAGTATCGAAGAAAGCATGGTTTATTTTTGGGATTTTTTTACAGAAAAAGTTGGCAATTTCTTTGCATTTGTTAGTGGAGGCCATTGGTTTTAGGGGTGCAGGGTTGGTTTGGTTTCTAATAATGTTGAACAGTTCTCTGGGTCTGTTTTTGGTGCGAGAGAGTTGAAGACGAAAGAATGACGCTTTCTCTGAAAAGATGTGCTTTTTGTAAGAGGATCTCGCAGTTCTAAGGAGGTCAAGATGGGTTGGGGAGGGGTGTTGTCTCCACGTTCTTTCCGCCTGTCTCAGCGCACGTCTTTCTTTATTAAGGTCTAGTTTGAACCATGATTTAGAGGGGGCATTTTTTAATGTCTTAGTTTTCAGAGGGGCAAGTTGGCCTGACACCTCCATTACAGTTTTGTTGAAATGCTCTGTGAGATCATTAGAATGTGAAGAGGGGGGGAGAGACTAAGGCCCAGATGCATGAAAGGAAAATTTGGTCGCAAAGGGGCAGATTCTCAGAATCTGCCCCTTTGCGACCGGTATTTTTGCATTTGGGATGCATCATCCCAAATGCAAAAATCGCAATTTAAGGAATCTCTAATTTGAGATTCCTTAAATTGCAATTGCATTTAAGGAATCCCAAATTGAGATTCCTTAAATGCAATGCAACAAAGTAAAACAAATTAGCGATTTCGCTAATAGGGGGAGCAAATTACCATGAAGTTGAACTTCATGGTAATTTTCAAAAACTTTTTCAAAGTTTCATGTTGCGCACACACATGCCCTTAGGGCATGTGTGTGCGCAACATATGTGCACAGATTAATTTCAGGGGTGCAACAGGGTGTCCTTTGGACACCCCTGCACCCTTGAAATTGCATTCTCAATTTGCGATTTGCTAATTGCTAATCGCAAATTGAGAATGTCTTCCCATTCATTCCTATGGGCCTCTAGGCCCATAGGAATGAATGGGGAGGTATTCCTTAATTGCGACTCGCAATTTGCGAGTCGCAATTAAGGAATATTAAGAAATTGCAATTTTTTTAGCGATTCTTCATGCACAGCATTTTGCTATTCCTTATTAGCGAATCCTTATTTTTAGCTAATAAGGAATCGCAAAATGGATGCTTGATGCATCTGGGGGTAAGTTGGGATTGGAGTTTATGTTCAAGTGCGCCAGGAGGGATTTGTTTAAAACTTCGAGCAACAATTGTAGCTTTATTTATTTTTATAGGGGCAGGAGGCGCAGGGGGGGATATTGTGAACAAAATGAGAAGGTGGTCCAGTCAATGGGGATGATGTTGGATAGGGATGTAAGATCTGAGTTGGAGATGACTGCGTCTAGGATAGCCCTTTGGCATGGGTAGGGGAGAGGCAAAGTTGCTTGAGGTCGCTAATCTAAAGGAGATTATTGATGAGGTTGATTGTCGTGTCATTAGGTTCATTCCAGTGGAGGTTGAGATCTCCAAGGAAAAGGTTTTTGGAGCTGGAGAGTAAAGATTTAGTTAGGAGGTCAGAGAATTCTTCTGCAAAGGAAAGGGGTTCCCCAGGGGGATGATAGATGTTATGCATTCGTATTGGGGGGGCATTTCATTTTGAGTTTGACGCCTAAGTATTCGAACGTTGAGTAGTCACTGTTATTAATAGGGGAGAGTTGAAGTTCTTCTTTAAAGATGATTGCTAGGCCACCCCCTATTTTTTCAGATCTGTCTCTTCTGAGGATAGCGTAGCCAGGTGGGGTCAGAAGGTCAATGATGAGTGTCGAATGGTCTTTGAGCCAGGTTTCAGTGAGGAAGGCGATATCTGTATCTTCATTAAGAATGGTTTCAGAGATTTCTGTTGCATGTCGGACAGCTGAACGGCAGTTTACGAGCATTCAGGTAAGGGGTTTGGGTTTGGCGATAGGAGGGGGAGCAATTGAATGCTAATGAGTTGGGGGGTTCTTGGGGAGCTAGGAGGCTCAGGGATTCTGCTGGTCCCCAGAATAACCAGGATTTTGGAGTGAGAGGGGGGAGATTCTTTAAGTGGGGGTTGTTAAGGTAGGTGAGGCAGAGGGCAGAGAGGTCAGGGGCAGAGTAGGTGTTAGAGGTTCAGAGGGGTCTGTGAGAGCAGGAGAGGAGTGGCGTTGTTAACCCATGTTTGGGATCTAAGTGTTTTCAGGGTTAGCATAAAAGGGGGGGTGGCAGGAGGTGTGGGCAATGGGTTTGTAGGATTTGAATCGGTTTAAATCTTTTCGGAGTAGGGTAAGTTCGGTAGCTAGGGTAACAAGATTATCGTCCAAGTTACGAAGTGTCTGGCTGAGGTTAAGGAGGAGGGAGGTGGTGGTGGTTGGAGTGGAGGGGGTGTTAGGGGAAGAGTGACTAGAGAGATGGGGTTGGCATCTAGGTTTGAGTGGATCATCTGGTGGGAGTGGTGTGGGTAGGTCTGTGTTTAAATGAGGAGTGTGGGAGGCCAGGGGAGGGGAGGGTAGTACGGCCTGGTGTTTGGAGGGGAGGGATGGGAATGACGTGCATTGGCTTGGAGGGGGGTGGTGGGGAAGGGGAGGCGAGGGGAGCATATGAGGTGTGAAAGGGGATGTGGTATAGGCGTAATGGGTGGGTGAGAGTCAAGAGGAAGGCGGGGTCAGGACCCGGGGGGAAACGGTCGTAAGGGGTTGGTTTAAAAGGTGAGGTGGGTGTTAGGGAGGTGATAGGGTGTTGTAAGTGGATGGTCTTTTGGGGATATGGGAATTTGAAGGAGTGGGTTTGCGGAGTAGGGGGGGATATTTTCAGAGAAGTGGGTATAACCGGTGCTGCAGGGGGGGGATTGTCATTACAGGGGAGAGTGTCATGGGGGTGGGGCGTTAGTCTCTGGGGGGTGGAGGAGAGTTGGGAGTAGGCGTGAAGGGGAGCTAGAGTGGAGAGAGGGGACAGAATTGCGGCAGGGGAGGGTTCGAGTGAGGGTGACATAGAGATGCCATTTGTGGAGGAAGGGGCCAGGGCAAGTACATGGGGTTTTTTAGTCATTATGGGATGATTTAGAAGGGGAGGAGGGGTACTGGGGAGGTGGTCCGGTGTTGGAGGAGGACGGTCATTGGGGGGTATGGGAGTATGGTGGAGGGCCTTAGAGGCATGTAGGGGGGATGATGTCAGAGTGGAGGGTGGGAAAGAAGTTAATGGGAAGGGTGAGTAAAAGCGGGAAGTAGTGTCAAGGGGTGGTAGAGTGATTCTCTGGGAGGTGGAGGGGATTTGGGCGTGGATGGGGCTGGAAGCTGGGCTCGGTGGAGAGGATAGTATTGAGAGGTGAATGAAAGGGTAGAGGCAGAAGGAAAGACAAGGAGCCAGTAGGAAATGTCGATTTCAACTTAGAGAAAGAGAGACTCAATAACAAGCAAATGGAGTAGCTGAGAAGCAGGGACAAAGTGTGTTGGCAATGGAATGACAAGGTCAGAAGGAGAGACATTGGGCTTGAATTAAGCAAATGAACAGAGAAAGAATAGAAATACATTTAGCAAATAGAGAAATAGGGTGAGAAGAAGAGATGGAGGAGCAGTTAATGAATACAAGGACATCCTAATATGCATGGAGTCTCTGGCTAAGATGAAAAAAAACATTATCTGTGGACTTGGCAGACAGGGTGAAAATAAGACACAGCGAGCCTTAGGTAAGTGAATGTTTAGTGTGTGGATAAGAAATACAGACCCTCTGGTAAATGGAGATATAGGATGAAAAGAAGAAGTAGGGAGACTGTCGTAAGTGAAAGGGCACAGAGCACGAGCCAGAGAGGCCATAAAAGTATTGTAGAGAGAATGGGTGGATAGAAGACGATGTTGAGAAGCGACATCATTTCTCTAAAGAGACTCATTCAAATTTCTTGATTCTAGATTGACACTGCAGCTCAATATACTGCAGGCTTTATACTTCTATTTTAAGATTTCCCCTCAATTCACTGCAGACATTGTATATCAGTAGCAGCTGCTATAGAGCAGTATTGGTAGGGTGGAGGGGTTAAAAAAATATATTTAAAAAAAGAAAAGAAAAGAAAGCTGGCTGCTGCTTCTCCTTCGTCCCCTTCTTCTTGCGTCGAAGCAGGAACAGAAGCACCCAGGATTCCAGACTCACCTCGCCAATCACGATGTTGCTGATAGCAGCGTCGTGATTGGTCTGAGCACCGGGTTTCAGCGCTCAGATGGGGACTGGGAGGCAGGACATTTTCCCCACCCAGGCTGTGCAACACAGTCCAATAGAGAATATGCCAAGTGCGCGTGATGGTTTGGCCAGCCTGAGACGGCTGGCCAAACCATCATGTGCACTTAGAGAGTGACTACCACTCCTCCCCCTGCAGTCCAGCCCGCCCGCCCGCCTGCCCTGCCCCTACTGAGTAGTACAGGAAAATAAATTGATAATAACATGCTGTTATCTGGTTCTACCTTTTAGTCCTTTGATGAGTCACACAGCAGCAGACAGGACGCTCTTCAGTGGTGTCCAGCCGCGGTCCATGCAGGTAGCAGCGGTAGGGCGGTGGGGCCTTGTAAGGGGAGATTCCGAGGGACGATGCAGAGGGAACATTATTCATTTATTTAATTTACCCTCAGCATTGTCCCTTGGAATTCCCCCCTAACACAGCCCCACAGCCCCACCGCTGTTACCTACATGGATCGCGGCTGTTGGTATCAGATGGCTGTCTGGGATAGCAGCCTGGGCAGCACTGTCAACACCCACATCTGAGTGGAGCCTTTCTTAGTGGATGGTTCCGTAGGTCCCACGGTGTGCTCTGGAATACAGAGTGTGGTGTTCAGTGAGGAGTGAAGGATGGAAGGTGTTCGAGGGAATGGAAGCTCGAGGCTGGCTAAGAAGGGACACAGAAAAAGAGGAGAGCTGGGCAACTAGGTTATAGTCTTGGAGTCTGCTCAACATGTTGTGGTTCTTGGCAAATCACTTGGGGCCTGATTCCGAGTTTGGAAGTGTGGGAGTGGGCCGCCATAACAGCGCCCCGCTCCCACACCACCAAACTCGACCACTGACCGCCTGCCAGATTACGAGTTTCCTCGCAGTCTGGCGGCCATTCCTTTGGCGATCCCGTGGCAGTGCCTATTAGAAAGGCACCGAAATGGGAGCGCCAAAGCCTGTTCTAGCACGTCATGGACTGTGCAGTCCATGCAATGCAGGAAAGGGGGTGCATGCACACAGGGGGCACACCATGTGCCCCCTGCATGTATCCCCAGGCCCAGTAAACAGGTGGCCCGGTAGGTCCCCCTTAGTTTCCTAACCACCAACATTTTCTTGCTGTGAGCAGTACCATGCGACCGCTGATGGTGAGGAAACTCGTAATATGCTTGGTGATGCTGCAGCAGCATAACAAAGCATATTGCAGCCTCAGACCACCATGCCACCGCCAGAGATTGCGGGTCCCCAGTGGTTGCGGCAGTCCTATGGCGGTCTGACTGCTGCAGTTGCAATACGACTGTCATACTGCTAGTGCGATGGTCCCCGACCGCTACTGTGCTTCCACCGCAGGTTTGGCTGTCCGATGGCCCACCAATTAGGCCCTTAATCTCCTTGTGCCTGCAAAAAGAAGCAACAAATGAAATGAATGCGTCCTTGTGTAATGTAACTGGTTCTCATGTAAGCAAGTTCATGTCATATAAAACTGCAAAAAAAAGGGTTTAGGGGGAAAAGGGAAATGGCAATGTGGCGAGTAAGTGTCTGTGATAATCATACTACTGAGAGTGAGGGATGGTAGTACACACTAAATATGAAATAAATATGAAAAGGTGAGTATTGTAAAAATTATTTCACAATTAAAAGATGGAAGAATATGGAAAAGAGGAAATGTGCAAATAACATATTCTTGGAAGTAACTGGGCAGTCATAAACAACAAGGACGTGTCAAGGAGAGCGACAGAATATTGTGGTAATGTAACTATTCGGTAAATGCATTACCAGCTATTTACTACAAATGTTGATTTAAATGGGGAAGATTACCACCAGTTTTTTTCTTGGTTTTCTGCATTTAAGGGTGCAACATTAGCATTTGGTTTGGCGGATGTTAGTTGGCAGAAATATGGGTAGATTGTGTCGATAGTCCTTATTTTTAGACCATTGGCATTATTTCAAGATGTATATATTCCCGGCTTCATCTAGAGAGGCAGATAGCTATTTTTGAAAAGTTGTTTTGGCAGATGTACTCTATTCCCTGCAGTGCATTTTATAGTAACTTCTTTAATTCTGGCTAAGGGCCTTTTATTCCCTACAGCTCAGTTAATATCCTTTTAGAATAGCATTTAGCTGTCTCCAAATGCATTCTTGTGATGCTCTTCATTGCCAGTCATTTCTCTTTTCTTTTGGCACCAGTTCCTCTTTCAGGTTCAAGATGACATTATCAGAATCCTTTTTTCACCTGCCTGAGCCTGTGGCATTATCATAGTGTTCAAAGTGTCCATGGTTCTGTCAGACCCTTCTTGCTAATCCTCAGTGACCCTGGATCCAAGCTGCAGCCTCCAGTGAATCTCTGCCTATCAGCTTGATCGAGTGATGGGGATATTGAAGGCTACAGTCACCTCCAAGTGACTGAGCTCTTTGTCACAGGGCTGCCTTCATCTCACCTTTGAGCCTCGCCTCCTTATATGTGGGTGCAGGGAATTGTGTGATGGAACAGAATAAAAAGTCAGGATTTGTCAGTGACAGGCTCTGGGCTTTGTAAGGCACATGTTGATGCATTTTACAAGAAAAAAAGATGTTCAAAATGCTGCAAATAGATGTGTACAATGTGATATATGAATCTTGCTTTGCATCATATAGATTTGTCTATCAAATATTCAGGACATTTGTGGCACAATTCCTGACACTTTAAATCTTGAAATATCAGACAAAATCTCTAAGGTGTGATGTCATACACTTAAGATAGCACAACCTATCATGGAGGTGCATAAATCTGCTGTTGTCTGTTCCTGAATCTCTATTGCATTAAGAAATCTGTATGGCGTAATCTCAGAGCAAGAACATCCCAGACACTAAGGTGGTTAGAAAAAGGAAGCAAAGATCACACATCCAACGCTTCACTGATGTACAAGTTTAGTTGGGCATCAGCATGATAACAGCAAGAACAACTTTAAAAACAAGACCCACACACAGCACCATACATGTATCCATCGCTGAAAGGATATGCCATATAGCTTGGTGTCACCATAATCACTGCAGCACATGCTCAAACAGATATTACACCTACCAACCAATCAACAGAACAAGATAAACAGAACGCCGTACACACAACCCAAATACAGCCCAGTAAGGCCAGTAGACGGTATGTCTCCCAGTAACCACCACTAACAACAATTAATAGACTCTCATAAAAACATACTGGCAAGGTCATTTAATCCAGACAGCAACTACACGATTTTGGCTTACCCCCCAGCCCCAGCCATTAAAGCACATACTCGGTTAGTCTACGAATTTTATGTGGTAACTGAAAACAACAGAACAACACATATATGACTGACGTTTTTGGATCCATACATCTAGTATACCATAAATAGGAAGTAAGCTATTGTCAAACATCCATGCAAAGGCGTTGTAGGCAAAGTTCAGAAGGGGATCAACAAAGACAGATGTAGAGCTGTAGTATTTTGGTTCAGTCATGCCCACCCACCATACACAATGACAGGACCAGATGTTTTGGATAGCAACATCAGATGTACATATATGAAAAGTAGAAGAAATGTATTCACTTAGTCCTTGTATGTATTAAAGTTAAATATCGTGCCTTCATCATTACCTTTGACAATCTAAAAAATGATGAATTGTAAAAGTCATGTTTTTTCCATGCATTCCTTAAATTATCTAAGTGTACCCTAATAACTTCTTAGTACTCCATAGCACTTCCCATCCCTAAACCCATAAAAACCTTACTACCCCTTATAACCCTTATACCCCTTATATAACCGTATAACCCCTGAATGCTAACATTTCTTACTATCCTTTTAGGGTATGTATCATTGATCCGGCAACCATCTCTTAGTTCTACCACTCCCCATAACCTAAAAAACGCTTAGGGACCTATTATGCCAGGGCACCGCTTATACCTGACCTGGCTGTTTGGTCAATAACAGCTGCCGATTTAGCCTCTGTGGGAACTTTACGCACTGTTTCTAGCGCCGAGACGCCTACGGGCATTTGTTCGCGCTCTATAAATTGTAAAAATAAATAAATAAATAAATAGGAGGACCGACAAAGCCGTGGTTCACCCACCTGCCAAATTTGAAGTGAAATCCTGGGCTGATGAGTGGTGCTGCGGCGGTCTGACGGCGGCGGTAGGTTAGGCTCATAGAAGAGCCTTACATGCAGACTGCCACCGTGAGAGCTCCGACTGCATGTTCCTACACAGTGTAGCATACATGCCACAAAATGCAGGAAGTAAGGGTGCAAATCCAGAGGTGCACCACATGTGCCTCACACATGTATCCCCAGGAGTGGCAGAAGGCCCTGTTAGTGCTCACTTTGTTGCCTCTCTGCCACTCTTTTCCTGGTGGGTAGTGGAAAGCCAATTTGTAATATGCTCAGCAGTGCCGATGCGGCTCCACCAACATATCTCAGCTCCCTGAACACTGTGCTGCCGCTGGAGATCCTGGACCCGTGTGGGGTGCAGCATTCCTGTGGCACTCCGACCGCCACACTCGGAATACAGCGGGTGTGACCGCAGTGTGGTGGTGGTCGGACTGCCACCGTGAATGCAGCGCCCTACTCGTAATAAGCCCCTGAGCATCCTTTAACACTACCCTTGCCTGAACTTTAGAAGCCCCTCACTACCCCTTAATACTTCCGGGTCCTGAACACTATCAACCACTTTCTACCCTTAATGCTACTTTTCTCTAAATCCTAAACACCCCTTACTAGTCCCTGCCCCCTGCCACCTCACTGTTAATGCTTCTCTTCACCCCTGCTCCCAGTATACTTACCTTTGTGAATAAGACACAACATTCTTTTTTTTGTAGCCACAACTTTTTGTGCATTCTATGTTTTCTGTAAGGAACTTTTTTAGTTTAGAAAGCTTTATTGAATATAATAAACAATGTAGAACATCAGTACAGAAAGTAAACGTTGTAAATGAATTGCAAGAAATTTGTACAAAAGTAGATCTAAAAGCAAAGGGAAGTAAGAGCTATACCAAGTACAAAAAGCTTTTATAAAGAACTTTTTTGACACAACCTTTTTTCCCATTCAATTTTTCTGCAATCGTGATAATCATGGAAACCTGAAGTGCCTGTGGTCCCTGCGGGCCATGATTGGATACATCTTTTCGAGCTCATTCCTGCAGCACTTCTTCGACATACAACATTTTCAGACACTATTTCATGCCAAGTTGTAATGGGAGATGCGCTCCCCAAATACCCAGCACTGTCGCCCCTCTCCGCCGAGACCCCCCATCTCCACCATTGTTGGCAGTCAAAGTGTGTTTAATTCCCTGCCTGCGACGCCTATCTTTTCATACTCTGATGACTGTTTTCCATCTTCTTTTCCTTCCTAATTCACATAATTATTCATGAACAAAATATCACTTTTTCCTGTCAACAAGCTGGCAATCTACTACATTTGCACATCACAACTCTCGAGAAATGCATCCACTTGAATCGAGTCAGTGGGGAATTGAAGCATGACTCTTTCCTCTTCCAGAACGTCTGCCCTCCCTGCGCACAAAAGTTGGCAAAATGTTTTACACGTATTTAGAATTTATCTGAGACTAATTTGATATTTTTACAGGAAACCAAAAGAGTGGCGAAAAATCCCTCTTTCAGAATTAAAACATTGCTTTTTAAATATTGGCACATTTAGCTATAAGAATTTGGAAAGATAAAGGATATGTTTTCATTTAGGGCCTCTTATACACAACTTTTTTGGATGTCACAAATGCCCGTACTGCAGATTCACGCCTTTGTGACAGCAAAAAAGCATTTTGTAATGTACAAAAGCCAAAATGCGATTTGGGAACTTGTTTCCGAATTGGTATTTGGAAGGGGCCTGTTAAGGACATCCCTTCCAAATACTGAATTGCAGTGGTTTGTATTAATGTTTTGCGACCACAGACGCAATACATTCATTTTTTACTGACTATTGAAAGTTAGTGGTAACCATGTGCAAATGGGCGGGGGCCCTCATGAGAACCCATCCCCTTTGAGAATGTTTAACAAAATATTTTTTAAGAACAGGTAGTGGTTTCTCGATCCACTGCCTACTCTTAAAACAAGCATTTGCAATGCAATCAGTCTCTCATTAGGAAGAGCTTGAGCTATTGGCATTTTAAATAACGATATCTTTTATCCATGTGTTTTGGTTTGCAGTGAAGTGGGAAAAAAAAGAAAAATCCTAAAATGCTTCTTTAACCCCTCCCCTGCTGGTGACGGAACCACTCCGTCATCAGCTGCGGTCGCGCTGTGCTGATGACGGAGCGGTTCCGTCACAGCCCGCTCGGCACGCCTGCGCGGCGCGGATTCCGCGCCTGCACTGAGCATTCCATTGAGCGGGCGGGGCCGTGACGGAACCGCTCCGTCATGAGCACAGCGCAACCGCTGCTGGTGACGAAGTGGTTCCGTCACCAGCATGCGGCCGCCCCGCCCCCTTAGCACTGCGGCGGAATAGCCGCCGCAATGAAGGGGTTAAGAGGACCTCAGGCTCCACTTTTTACCATGCAAACACTTGAGAGAGATTAGGTGCACATAAGGAGCATTCCAGCAGACATGTTCATTTCTAAGCGCCCCACCATTTCCTTCTTACCCAGACTACAAAGTTATTGCAATTGGATATATAATTGGGGGTTACTACCCCTTATGAGGCATTGAAGTGCTGTACAACGAGTAGTATATGACTCCAGGACCCAAATATGAATCTATCTGCTTCTATGAGGCCAGTGTGTGCACATATAACTACAGCAGCACATATTTGGTGCATTGCATTTGTGCCTTTGGTGCAACAAAGTGTGTTGTGTCGATGGATAACATTCTCTGGCCTTGGTTCCAAGTATTGAGCAGGATGTTGATCCATGCCAAACTTCATTTTACACATGCATCAGAGCTCCGGGTTGGGTGATGTATATTGGTATTTATTGGTACATCGCCCCAGCTACTCTGGCAGCACGAAGTACACCGGACACGGCTCCCTAAATCGTTTATGGAAAGCACGACTCGCAGGTTTCCTAAACCTTCCTCATTGAGGTTTCCCGTACCCGGGATACTCTCCGCTACGGACTAGATCTGAGCATTGACGCGCAACGCAGAACTGTACAACTGATACTATCTACCAGTCTGCCAAACTCTTGCCCTGAAGAAGCCCATTGTCTGGGCGAAACGCGTTGGCTGTGCATACTGCAAATACATCGAAATAAAAGAAAGATATCGACACTAGAAGAATTTTGTCATTTTGAATATGTACATATGATCTTTCGTTGTTTATTGCCTCTCATCCACAAAGTGCTATCTATATTTTATGATCTTCTGGCAACAGATCATTTGAGGAGGGCAATATTGGTTAAAGAAGAGTGTGACTTTGTCTAGTAGTGCTGTCCTTTAGAACCCAGCTGCCTGCCCTATATAAATACTTGGTATTTATTTCCCATGCCACAAGTAGCACATCCTGTTTCGATGCTCTCGTAGTACAAGTTATAGACAGACACCAAGCAAATGTGGCGTCCTTTGGCGCAATTTGTGGAGACTACCAAGAAACAGAACTAATATATGGAATGTCTGTAGTAGGGATATATCTATCTCTACCTTGAATATCACTTACTTAGGATACTGGTAAAATTTTATTGTGTTTATACAACACTGTGCATAAAAAACCTCTCTAAAATACTAAAACCTATCGATTTGTGCATAGGCAGACATCATAGTCTGTTCATTGAATATATTTGAGGGATGGTTCTCCCAGCTCTCTTTATTCTTTGCTGCTGTTTTTATTATGTGTAGACTGTCTGTGGTATGAATGTGGTATGTATGGAAGTGTGGGATTAGAAATAGCAAGTGATCTTTTGTGTCTTGGCATTGTTTTTCATTAATTTCATCATATATCATGTTGTGATCATACAATACTGAGACTAGATTGTACGGATATCTACAATAAAAATAAGAATGCATATCTTCACTGTGGAATTATTGTGATCCTCAAATGTATATTATGTAACTGGTTATTAACATTCTCTATCGCATGTCCATATAGCGTTGCTTCTCGCCTGGACTCATGTTTGACACTTTTTGAGCATTATCTATAGGCGAGTTATCGTCTGCCAACCTTAATAGTTGTCCGACAGGATAATCATTATTGCAGTGTTATTCTTTAGACATATCGGGGGGAAATGGGGCTTTGCGGGGGGTGGCCTACCGGAGGTAGGCTCGCCCTCCCCGGGGAGGTTTGGGGCCGCGGGAGAAAGGGGGGGGAAGAGATAGCACGGGGACAGGAAGGCGAGTTTGGGCTGGTTGGGCTTCTTGGGCGGCATTGGGCTGGTTTTGGGCTATATTTGGGCTGGGGTTAGATAAATACGGCCATTTAGGGTCACTGTGCACCATTTTAGGGACAGTGACCCAGCAGCCGAGTTAGGCAGGGAAGTTGTTGTTGTCCACATTTGGGTGGTTTGAAGTGCAAGTATTGTGGTTGGCAGTAGGGAGTTAGCGTAGGAAGTGGGAGAGCGGTTAAATTTGGTGGCGGCGAGTGGCGGTGTAGCAGGGAGGTCTTGAACGCGGCAGGTCGGCGGGTACTGTGCATCGACGGGAACCGCCGCAGCGGATTGTACCTGGTGCGGCATGGCGGCGGCAGCGATGGCGGATCCCCGTGTGCAAGAGGCTTTGCGCCTCTTGGGGGAGGCCGGCCGGATGGATCTGCTGTGTGGGGAAGTGCGGGTAAGGCCACTGCGGCGCACTGCTGACGGCGCCGCGGTGGCGGTTGTGGCCTGTGAGCCACCGAGGTCGAGGGTGAGGAGGGAGGATGGAGCGGAGAGCAGAGGCGGAGCAGCGCGCGGCGGCGGCCAGCGGGTGGCTGGGGCGCTGCAGAGAATTAGAGGTGCGGCGAAGAGGCGTGGAGGGGCTAAGAAGGCGCCGCTTCAGTTCATGGGGGGTCGGGGGGCTGGGGGAGGAGGGATCAGGGGAGAGAGGCTCAGGGGGGCAGAGGAGGTGGGCAGTGGAGAGAGGGGCAAAGGGGGGGCAAGGAAGCCGAGGAGGAGCGTCAGGTTGGGGGGGTGGCAGGGGGGACAGGGGAGCATGGACCCGTTTTGCAAGATGGGGGTGTGCTCGGTAGGGGAGGGGGTCCGGAGGGGCTGCCAGGAAACCAAGTGGTGGGGATTGGTGAGGTGGGGGGAGGTGGGGGGGGCCAGGGTGCCGAGGGGGGAGTGGGAGCGGGGAGGCAGGTGGAAGGGGGGGCGTCTCCATTGCTCATTGACGATTCGGAGGGGGAAGGGGAAGGGGAGGGGGAGGGGGGGGCAGGGGCAGGGGAAGGGGGGAGAGAGAGCGACCTGGACTGGGGGTTGTCGTCGGAAGGGGAGGGGGGGGCGTAGTGGGGCCCAGCAGACCGGTATCGCCACTGGGTGGGAGGGGAGAGGCAGGACAGAGGGGGGTGGGGCAAGAGGGGGCTGGGGGGTGAGGGGCTGCCAAGGGGGAGGGGGGAGGGGGGGTGCGGTGAGTGGAGCCATGAAGGTGGAGGGGTAGCGGGGTGTAGTGGTGGTGGATCATGGGGATGTGGGGCGTGTGGGGGTTTTGGAGTAGGTGCGGGGGGGTGAGGGGGAGCGGGGTGGGGACAGGGGAATGGGGTGGTGAGGACGACCGGCGCGACGGGGTGGGCATTCGGCCACGTGGGGGAGAGGGGCGCCAGGAGGTTGGGAGGGTGAAGGGGGGGAGTTTCCCTCGGCATGCTGGACTTCCCCGCTTTTTTCTTGGCGGGAGCAGTTGGCAGGGGGCTCGGGAGAGCAGCATGCGGCTCCAACCCGCCGAGAGGATGGGCCGGCTCAGCTTTGTACGGGCGCCCGCGCTCCACCGAGGGACCAGGCACGTGTGGACAGCGGATGGCACGGCTGTAGGTCTCCGCCGCCCCCCTCCCGATGGGTCGAGACGGCCGCCGGGGGACAGGGATGGAGCGCGAATGTGACTGGATACACGGACTATCATGCTGAGAGTGGGAGGAGAGAGAGTGTGGACCTGGGCGATCAGGAAGCTGCCCTATATGGGGGTGGCGAAGCCACTGGGCGAAAGAGAAAATTTGGAAAGGGGAATACGTGGAGATCCTGAAGTTACTCCACAGGGAACTGATGGCCAAGGAGGGTTCAAAGGAGGAGGAGCAGGAGTTAGCTAGGCGCCCCAAGGTCCCGGTGACCATTGAAAATTGGTCAGCTGCCTGCCTGATCTACGCTAGTGTATACTGCGAAAAGTATCCGGACAGGTCGGTTGCGTTGTTCAAATATATGGACGTGGTGCGGCGGGCTCAAGTGATGTACGGAGGTTACGCTTGGTCGCATTACGACGAGGAGTTCCGGGCGCGCATGGCGTCTGATCCGGAGGCGCAGTGGGGCGAGTTGGACGCGGATTTGTATCAGCAGACGATGAGTGGGGCAAAATTTGGCCTCACCATCTACACAGCCAGTGGGCTTCCGCTGGCGTCGCCCCCCTTTACAGCCCGCGCTACCCGTGGAGGGGTGGGGTCGGGAGACACCGGAAGTACTAACAGCGTCGGGGCCTGCTGGGACTTCAATAGGGGTCCTGTCTCAGGCAGACGTGCTGTTATTGGCACAAATGTTCCAAGTGCGGGATGAGACACCCGGTGGTGCACTGCTGGGGGCTCAGAGGAGGACCCGGTCAGGGGCAACAGCCGTCGGCTCCCAGTGGGGGGAGAGGAGGCGGCAGGGGAGGGGGCAGTGCCTTGGGAAAAAGGCTCGTACACCGGTTAGGTTGGACAGGCTCGAACCTCTACTGGCGGCGTATCCGCGGGCGGACGATGCGGCCGTGCTGCGTCGGGGCTTCAGGGAGGGTTTTCGTTTAGGGTACGAGGGTCCACGGATCACCCGGTGGGCTGAGAATCTGAAGTCCGTGAACGCACACAGAGGCATCGTCCGGGAGAAGCTCTTTAAGGAGGTGAAGGAAGGGCGGATGGTGGGTCCTTTTCAGGAGCCGCCCCTGCCGGGCTTGATCATTTCGCCGATTGGAGTGGTTCCAAAGAAGGAGTCAGGTCAGTTCCGGCTGATCCAGCATCTGTCATGACCGGAGGGCATGTCGGTGATTGATTACATCTCGGCGGAGTTGGCGTCAGTGTCGTACTCATCTGTAGATGTGGCGCGGAGGCTGGTGACGACAGCGGGGCAGGGTGCGCTCATGGCAAAATGTGATGTGAAGTCGGCGTTCAGGTTGTTGCCGGTGCATCCGGCAGATCATCAGTTGTTGGGGATCCAGTTTGAAGGACTCATTTTCGTGGATAGGGCACTTCCTATGGGGTGCTCGGTGTCGTGTGCATTGTTTGAGAGGTTCAGCTCCTTCTTGCAGTGGGCTTTTTCCTGGCGCACAGGCTCTGAGGCGGTGACGCACTACCTGGACGACTTCTTCCTGGTGGGTCGGCCCAGTTCAACGGACTGCCAGCGGCTGCTGGACGGTTTTACGGACCTGATGGGCTACCAAGGGGTTCCCTTGGCGCCGGAGAAGACTCAGGGTCCGAGCACGGTGCTGTCTTTCCTCGGGATAGAGCTCGACTCAGCGGCCATGGAAGCACGCCTACCGGAGGATAAGCGGGTGGTGATGATGGACTTGGTGAGGGGCATGTTGGCCAGGCCGAAGGTGAGAGTGCGGGAGGTGCAGGTGTTGCTCGGGCATTTGAACTTTGCGTGCCGCGTTGTGCGGGCGGGGAGGACGTTTTGCCATCGGTTGGGGCTGGCATTGTCCGGGCTGACGTTGCCTCATCATCACGTGCGCCTGTCTGCGGGTTCGGGAGAGGATTTGAGCATGTGGCTGGCTTTTCTGGGGCGTTTTAATGGAGTGCCCATGGCGCCACCGGAGGACTGGCAGTGGGACGCCACGATGTCATCGGACGCCGTGGGAGTCGGCGGTTTCAGTTTGTACTGGGCAGGGAGATGGTGTGCGGAGCAGTGGCCGGCTCGGTGGCAGGCGGGGGGGAGGAGCATTGCGTTCCTGGAGCTTTTCCCGTTGGTGGTGGCGGTAACGGTGTGGGCGCAGGAGCTGGCACACAAGCGGGTCTTGTTCAGGGTGGACAATATGTCGGTGGTGCAGGTGGTGAATCGGCAGTACGCAAGGGAGCCACAGGTGCTGAAGCTGATGCGCGTTTTTGTCATGAAGTGCCTGGAACATGACATTCTGTTTCAAGCTCAGCATGTGCCGGGGGTGGACAATGACATTGCGGATGCTTTGTCTCGTTCACAGTGGCGGAGGTTCCATGGGCTAGCCAGGGAGGCGGCCGCAGTCAAGACGCCGGTGCCGGAGGAGCTTTGGTTGGTGGGAGAGCGCGGGTCGTTCAGTTGGTGAGATCGTCTTTGGCGACATCCACGTGGAAGGCGTATGAACAAGCCTGGCTGGAGTTTCTACGTTTCGGAGCGGTAAGGCAGCAGGGCAAGTGGCGTCGGGAGGAGCAGGTAGTGCGGTTCATGCTCAGTCTGATGGACAAAGGACTGGCGAGGGTGATGATTGCGGGGAAGTTGGCAGGATTGGCGCTCATGGGGAAGCTCTGATGGGGTTATGCGCCTTCGGCAGGAGAGTTGGGGGGGCGTCTCTTGGAGGGTTGGGAGAGGGAAAAGGGGACGCGGGCGCGGCAGGGGCGTCCGATTACCGAAGTGATGTTGGAAGGCTTGGTGCGCCGTTTACCGGGAGTGTGCAGGGATCAAGCGGAGACGGTTTTGTTTTCCACACTTATGTCGTGGATGTTTTTTGGAGCGTTCCGGGTGTCAGAGTTGGTGGGGTTGCAAGGACGGCCGGGAGTGAAGTGGAGAGAAGTAGAGTTGCGAGGCTGGGAAGTGGCGGTGCATCTGTGACGGTCGAAGACAGAACAGCGTGGGGAGGGTACCTGGGTGGTGCTGGGTCCCGGGACAGAGGAGGTTTGTCCGGCAGAGTGGGGGAGGCGACTGGCGGGGGGGCAAGCGCAGGACGGTGCGGAGGTTTTTTGCCGGGGAGGGGCCGGTCGGGTGACGGCGGCTCAGTTAATATGGGTCCTGCGATACGCCCTGCGGGCTATAGGTGAGGACCCGAAGGAATTCGGAACGCATTCCTTCCGCATTGGTGCGGCGACGGAGGCGGCGCGAAGGGGTTGGCGCAAGGAGGAGATAAAGAGGCTGGGACGATGGAAATCGGACTGGTATAGGACGTACGTCAGGATGCGGGGGGAAGGAGTGGAGTGAGGTTGACAAGCTTGGCCCATTGCTTATATATGTATCTTTGCAGGTGCGGTGGCGGGGCCTACGGCGGCAACGATGAGCATTTACGTGGTGGGCCATTCCTTTGTAAAGAGAACGGAGAAGGCCGAATGGGAGAAACACAGGAGCCTCAATTTGGAGTTGGATGACCAGTTGTTTAGGTGTCATTGGATGGGCAAAGGGGGCATGCATTGGCACGAGTTGGTGCCTGTTTTGAATAAGGTTGTGCGGGGGGGGGGGTCTGTCCGGATGTGGTAGTCATTCACCTGGGGGAGAATGATTTGGTGCAGTGTAAAGGACTGGCACTAGTAAAACAAATGAAGAGGGATTTTCTGGAAATTAGGAGACAGTGGGCGGGGTGTTATGTAATTTGGCCGGAATTCCTCCCCAGACGATGCTGGAGGGGTGCAGAGAGGCCTGCGGCTATTGACAGGACACGGAGGAAAATTAATAGGGAAATGCGGACTTTCTGCGAGAAGGAAGGTTTGGGTAGGATGGAACACCCGGAGCTCAGGTATGGGGCAGTGTATTTCCTCAGGGAGGATGGCGTGCATTTGTCGCGATACGGGATGGAGCTGTATATTGTGCAGCTGAAGGAGGCGGTGGATCGGGCTGTAGGGCTGCGTAGGTATCCGAAGGTGCAGGGGCCCTAGGGGGGGGTCGGAAGCTGTATGGGGCTTCCGAGTGGTGCTTTTTCCTAGTTAAGGGGGGGGTAGAATAGGAGGAATGAGGTTCCTGGACAGAGGGCGAGGGAGTGTACAGATGGCAAGAGTATAAACAGTTGAGGCAGGTGTTTGGAGAGTTGGTACTTATGTTTATGTTGTTTGCGGGGGCAAGGTTTTAGGGGTGGGGGTGGCGGTTTGGTCAGGTATGTGCATATTTAGTTAGGCCTAGTTTTGTACGGCAAAGGCCAAGGATGTGGTATTGTTAAGATGCACCTGTTTCCCAATAAAGCGGCCATTATCACACCTTATATTGTCTCCGGTCGGTCTTTCCCCTCCGCGTCTCCCGATGGGCCCCAATGGGGCTTTGCGGGGGTGGCCAACCGGAGGGAGGCTCGCCCCCCCGGGGAGGTTTGGGGCCACGGGAAAATGGGGGGGGGGGAGAGATAGCACGGGGACAGGAAGGCGAGTTTGGGCTGGTTGGGCTCCTTGGGCGCCATTGGGCTGGTTTTGGGCTATATTTGGGCTGGGGTTAGATAAATACGGCCATTTTGGGTCACTGTGCACCATTTTAGGGACAGTGACCCAGCAGCCGAGTTAGGCAGGGAAGTTGTTGTCCCTCCCGCCCTCCCTAAGAGGCTTGGTTGCGTGTGGTTGCGGGTTTGGGGTCTCCCGTTTTGGGGGGAGGACAATTCTGGAGGGGTTTTGTTGGGAGCAGGTGCCTCTTTTGGTTAGGTGGGTGAGATCTGATGTCGCTGGGGGCAGGTGCTGGTAAAAGTTTGTTGGGGTGGCGCTTTTTCCTAGTTAAGGGGGGGGGTAGGATAGGAGGAATGAGGTTCCTGGACAGAGGGGGAGGGAGTGTACAGATGGCAAGAGTTTAAACAGTTGAGGCAGGTGTTTGGAGAGTTGGTACTTAAGTTTATGTTGTTTGCGGGGGCAAGGTTTTAGGGGTGGGGGTGGGGGTTTGGTCAGGTATGTGCATATTAAGCTAGGCCTAGTTTTGTACGGCAAAGGCCAAGGATGTGGTATTGTTAAGATGCACCTGTTTCCCAATAAAGCGGCCTTTATCACACCTTATATTGTCTCCGGTCGGTCTTTCCCCTCCCCGTCTCCCGATGGGCCCCAAATAAAAGTTGTGGCATTGAATGAATGAATGAGAGTTTTTCTAAAGCGCAACGTTCACTCCAAGGAGCATCTTGGCGCTAGCGGCAAAACAACATCTAAAGATCTGTAGTGGGGCATAGCTTAGTAAATACAACAGAAGTAAGTATTAGATGAGAGATAACACAGTGTGGTCTGGGGTGGCAAACTGTCATGTTTTAAGACGTTTTTTGAACATGAGTTCAATTTGTGTATGTCTCAGTTGGGTGGGCAGGGAATTCCAGGTTTTGGTCCCCAGGACCAAGTGAAGCATTCACTTCACTTGCAACGTTTGAAGAGTTTACCTGAACCCAAACAATCAGTGTTCAGAGCCCCCACTGCAGAGAGCTGACTGGTGACGAGCTATTCCCAAAACTCACCTACTTTTGGGACATTAAATCACTAGTACCAAGAAAAGATGAAGTTGCGCAGTCCCAGGCAGTAGAGGTGATCTCCTGGCTAAAACCTCTAAGTACTGCAAAACCACACAACCTGTTCTAATGCCAGCTTCCGGTGGTGCAATGTAAGAGGAAATTGCCACACCGTCCCTCTGAGACACCATCCCGACCCCAAATTAAAGAGGGGCACGATACTCCAGAAACTCACAGATGTTCCTAGTCCTGCTTACCTCATCAGGTAGTTTTTAGGCGCTTGAAACAGGTCGGCACCAGCAGTGCTTGAAATGGAGAAATAGAAGTGCTTGTGTCTGCTTGTGTGCCGGTACTCCGTACCGGACAGTACCTGCCCATTTAAAAAACTGGGCACCAGTAAATCGATAGGGGAAGCTAGGAAGTGAAATTTCAGGGTAAAAAACTGTTATTTGACAATGTGATGCATCTGTTTTAAAATGACCCGTACAAGGTGTAGAGCAGCCTTTGCAGGTGGGATGTGGGCAGGGTCTGTTTATGTTTTAGAGCAGGACGTTTGGGTCAAAGTGTGCGGACCAGGGCTTTTATTTAGAAAATGAAACATGTTTTATAATGTGGTGCTTCATGCCCCTGACAAGGCGCTGACACACTTTCAGTTAAGTGGTAACAGCCCCTAGGTGTTTAAAATGCACTGTAACACATATATTTTTACTGATATGCCAGCGTTTAGAGGAAGCACCTTTTTAGGCCACTGTGAGCAACAGAGCTCTGTTGCACAAGTCGCTTCAAGGGTAGCTCAGCATGTTGGGCGCCTGCTGCAGCAAATTGCGCAAAATGGGCATGTCGCCGAGTCAGACAGCATCTCACCACTTAAACAATAAAGAAAGCACTGGCAGTTAACACTAAAGGAAATACAAAGCTGTACTCTTTTAAGACATCAGGGCACTATACAAGTAACATCCATTCATACATACAACCAAATGTGGAAATACATAGCTATGCAAACAATGGTGCATTACAATCCACTGCATTGGAATAGAAACCTTGGTACCTGAGCTTCGGTGACCTCTGTCTGCAGCTGCTTTCCTGGCCCAGTGTCACGGCGCACAGTATATACAGTCCTATGATTTTCCGCAGTAAAAACCACTACTTTTTGGCGTTATTGCCTAATTGTATCAGAATGCTAAAACCAATAAGACTACAATTCCCAGAATGCAATATGTGAGGTATGGTTATGCCGCTTTGTTTATGTCTGTCTGCTCAGAACAACACCTCAGACCCAATGTAAAGTGTATAGGAGTTTATGGGCCCCATGTGGCGACACGTCACACTGGCCACACCCAACCTGATCTGCATTCCAATGCAGTGAGAATAAAACAGTTTCCTGACCCACTGGGCCCAAACATAAGCATCCACAATGGGGCCTTTTGAGAGAGCGCCTACATGATAATGAGGGTCTTTCTGAGTGGCGGATGTTTACTTTTAAACCACGGCATTCCAGAGGTCATAAAGAAGCACATATTCTTAATTTTTCATGGCCAATTAAATTATTCAATGAAACACATAGGAAAATTGCCACTCAACCTCTAGTGAGACAAGTATTGTCCTTTGTCTACTGGTTCTGTAGAATGACGGTCCACTTGCTTCAGCCATGCGTGCTACAACAAGTGCCACTCTGGATTCTGGAACTTGTAGTTTGTTTTATTATAATGACTACAATTAAAATAAATGCTGGACAACGGGTACCAGAGCTCTTGAGCTTCTTCCGTCCATGCGTAAGTATCTTTTCTAGCCCACGTTTGTTTTTATGAGTTCGGGAACTTGCAATGGGCCTTTAAAGGAGGATTAAACAAGAATACAGAATGCAAAGGCAAACTCGTTTATAGTAGAGAACGGGTTTGAGTTGAGAGAACAGGAAGCAGTGGCGCTCTAAGCAGTGTGATCTCTTGGTTGAACTGTTCGTGTGGTGGGCATGCAGCGCAAGGCAGGACAGGGGAACACAAACCCAAAAGGAAAAAACACCCCTGCAATGGTTTAGGGAGGCCTAAACCAAAATAGAAGAGGAACAGATCCTGTGCACACGCTGATAAAATCCGTGGTCCTGGTGTCAGGACACAAAATTCCATGCAAAAAGGAAATATACGTAAAGGTTCAAAAGATCAAGCACAAAGGTTCTTGTAGGTGAAGAAGTTTTATAAGTCAATTGTTGGTCAGTACAGAAAATAATAGCCAGCCGACACGTGTTTCGTCACATCGTGAAAGAGATGTGACTCATCAGGGCTGATAGGCTACAGGGAGAATCAGGGTCGTGGTGGCGAAATCCAATCTGAAGTCGGCCATGTAGTATAGCAAAGGATAAGGAACTAAGAACCCCGTACGTCAAATGGGGAGTGGAAGTGGAAGACGGGTACGTCCAGAACTTCCCGAGGGTACCTAGAAAACGGAAGAGTGCACCAGGTCCGTGCATCCAGGGAGCAAGGTCCGGATAATGAAGTTCTGGACGAATGCCCTTGGATGTGGGAAATGCAGGAGAGTTGATGGTGACCCTGAAGTTGCAGCTGTGAGGACCAGGCAACAGTTTGGAAGACCAGGAGTCGTTCAGGAGCTGTCCCACATCGGATGTCAAGAGCTCGGGGTCAGTGTCCTGCAGAGGCACCAACAAGCCTAGGGAGCAGCAACCAACATAGTAGTCGAAAAAGGGGCAGTGTTGGGAACAGCAGGGTCCAAGTGACTCACCATGAACAGGTGAATCAGAACGGGCTCCGAGCAAGCAGGCGAGCCCACTGGAGCCAAAGAGGACCCTCAAGAGGAGCCATGGGCCGAAGGCACAGGAGTCGGCAAGAGGACTCAAGGATGAAGGTTCATGGTGCAGAGGATGTGGTGCAGGCAAAGATCTTGGTTGTAAGAGATGCTTGAGGCTGAAGCTTGTTGAAACCCGAAGATCTCTGATAAAGAGAGGCAACACGCCTTGGCAATGGCAAATTGACGCGGTGCACAGGGGTACTGCACCAGAGGTTCCGACGAGAGATGCTGGCTTCCATAAGTGCAAGCCTTATGGGAGCTGAAGAACAACCACCTGCATTGCTGAACCTTTCGGAGTCCGTAGGGGCTCAGAAACAGCAGATCGGTCAACTTTGCTGCAGTGCCTGCAGATGCAGGGAAGTGAGTCCTACACTGCAAGGGAGATTACTTTTTACGTGTCTTGGATGTCCACAGGGCTGTAGACGGCACAGACAATGCATAGGACTGACAGTAAAACAAGACTAGGAGAAGCAGGAGTTTTCCCAGTTGCAGTCCCGGTTCCCAAAGCAAGTCCAGCAAAGTCCAAAGTGCCCACATAGATGAAGTGGTTTCGGATCAGAATCTTGTCCCACAATGAATCTAGGGACCACCCACAGGTAACACTTTAAGTACCCGACAGAAAGGGTTGGGATGATTCAGGGGTCCCTCCCAGAGGAGGGGCTGGACAGTGGGGAGGATACTCCCATGTCATTTGTTGAGTTTCACACCAGAGCTGGAGCCAATAGCTCCCTGAACTGGTTTCAACTGGAGTATGCAAGGAGGGCACCAAATGTGCCCTTAAAAGCAGTCTAGTGGCGCTGGCAAGCGCCCCCACCCTGTCTCAATACAATACGTCCTGTCTGGGAGGTGGTCACACCTCCCTGTGATAGGAAACCTATTGTCCTGCCTTCCCCTGCTCGAGCCTGGCTCAGCAGCAGGAGGGCAGAATTGTGTCTCTGTTGGGCAGCAGCCATAGTTTGCTGTCTAGTTCTAGAAGACTGGTACTGGGAGCACTGACAGCCTCTCAGAGGAGCTTTACAGTGCATGGAATCAGACCTCCCACACCGTTTATGGTGTTGGGGTATGATTCCAACATGTTTGATACCAAACACAACTGGGTTCGTTACAGCCGGTTTAGAGATGGCCATTGCATAATGACGCATGGCCACTCTATGTAGCGTAATGGCTGAGGCACTAACAAACCACGAGAATGGGCTACGTGGATTGAAGGGGTGTCCTGTTCATGCAGGGGCACCCTCATACTTATAAACAGCCACCCTGCCTTCAGGATTGAAAGGTCTGCCTTAGGGGTGACTTATAGGTTTTTAAGTGCATTGACCTCAGATTTAAGGAAACTTATATCTGGTGTGAGTGGTACTAGCACCAGCTTACACAGGCTGCAATAGCAGGCCTGTAGTCTCAATTTGAGTGGTCTGCCATGCTATCAATAGGTTTCCTATCTGCCATGGGTAGCACAATACATGCTTCAGCCCATAGGGACCTCTGGTGTACCTGTGCCCTGGGTACCTTAGTACCATATACTAGGAACTTACAAGGGTACACCAGCAGCCAATCTGAGGGTACCTAAGTACTCACCATGTCTAATTTAGGGAAGAAGCACAGAGATGGTGGTCCTGATTAGGTGGATCCCAGTCAGACTAGTCGGAAAAACAAAATGACACCAGCAAAAAGTGGGGTGACCATGAAAGCAGATCCTACTTTCCTACATATAACAATTTGAATTATCATTTGCAATCAGTACAGCAGGTTTGCTAAATTATAGCACAACACTGTGCAGCAACCAAACGTTGTTGCACTATTTTGCACTAGGGATGAGAGCCATGTTTACTAAATATGGCTTGCTACTCCTCTTTTCCCTGTGTTGGTGCACAAACAGGCTGCCTAGTACCACACACTCATCTCAAGTGCAAAGGTGTGTGTGATGTCCAGCATAGGTATTGTACTGCAAGTGTACCCTCCACTACAGACTCCAACGCCTAGACAAACTAGCAATCAAGATAATAAACAGAGCAGGTTTCAAAACAAATAGACAAAAGAGGGCAATCTGAAAAATATATGCAAGTATTTTGTGATGCTGGAGGTTGAGGACATAAAAGAAAGACATAGTCAATTTGTTTTCAATGGTTAATGTCACAGTGCACGAACTTAGAGATAATAGAGTAGAATTAATCTATCTTTTGATTTACGGCAAATCACTCATTAATATATCCAATGAGACAATCATACTAAAGAAGTAAATACAAGGCTTCACTGGGCAATTTCAGAGGTGGATTCAGCATGGCACTGACTAGGATTATGGTGTTTAGTCAAACTGTGAATTATTGTCATAAGTTGTGTGCAGAATAGTATGTAACCATTGTGCCATTTATTTTATCAGCTGACTTTGAGGGCCTCAGGTCTATCGCACAAAAGGCCAGGAAGAAACCAAATATTCTGCAGTATCTGAGGTTCTCTTCTCCAATCCCAACATCCTGCCCCTGTTTGGCACCATCAACCATGTCGCTTATGCCAGGATCAAGACTAGCAGGTTGGTGGACTAAGGTTATAACATACTCTCATGCGAGTCATTTTTAGTATCTCATATTCCTGCACAGTACAGGGATCCAACACTTGCCTAACAGCAAATAGAATTGTATTTCTTGATACCAATCTCATATGAACTGTGCTTCCCATTGTTTAAAGAATCGCCCAGATTCACTAAGACTTTGTAGCGGTGCAAAGCTATATACTATGCAGCACATGAGGTGTTTTGCACTGGAAATGTGTCCTGTTTTGAGGATAAACTTTTTTGCACTTTTTTTGCCAGTGCTTCACGCTACTTTGTGATGTTTTGGGTCAAGGAGTGTTACTGCGGTGGATCAGCCAAATAGATAGGTTTTAACATGTAGCCTGATCCACTGGGCTTTGCATCAAAAACTAGACTAGAAGCTTTTATGAACAGGGTGGAACATGTTAATTTCCCAAAAAAAACAATGTGTTGCATGTGTGCTTCAGTGTGCAGTACACACCCAATGTGTGGGATCCTTTAGAGTTTGTTTAGGCACATGAATTTGCACTAGAAAGGTATGCTTCCAGTTCAGGTCCCATGCTAGATGGTACACACTTGTCTCATGTCATGTTGTGAGGCAGTGTGCCACACAATGCAGTCTCGTTGGTTGACCGCAGTAGCCGGCCAATCTTAATAAATATAGTTCTGCACTGTTTTTCCCCTGAGTGTAACGCAGCACAACAAATTTAGTTGCTGCACTGTGTTGGGTAAAAGATTTGAAAATCTGGACAAATGTGCCTCTTGCTGCAAATCTAGGGATTTGAACATCCATCGAGAGCCTTTGGTCCAACCAAAAGAATAGGTTCTAAACTACCTTACAAGGAGTGAGGAGCCGCTCAAGAACAACGCGTTATCATTGAGGGCCCCTGAGCTGCGGTTGATTACCCACCACCAGCACCTTAGTCTTATCGTCATTCAACTTAAGTGAATTAAGGGGCATATTACCAAGGGTGGCGATAGGCAATTATCGCCGGTTTAGCGGCTGTTTTCGGCTACCAAGCGGCGATAATTCTATCGCTCTATTAACAAGCTGTCGCTTACTGATGTTAGCGACAGATTTTAGGCGATAGCGAGCGGTTTGGGGCACGCTTTCCATGTCAGCGATATTATCGCTAATGACATGTAAAGTGGGCGTACCCAACCTGTTAGCTAACGTCGCTATCGCCTATTAGCAAGGCAGGCGTAGCGATGGAAATGTTCCCGCTATCGCCAAAAACCAACGCCTGCTCAGACCAGTTCTTAGCCATGTTATCCAATGGGAGGTGGATAACATGGCTAAGATCATTCGTCGCTAATGCATTTATATCGCTGTATTCTCAGCGATATTCATGCATTTCGCCTGATTTTTATCTCTTTTGAGATAAACCTTGCTAATAGCAAGTTATCTCCGTGATAAAAACCGGTGATGTGCGGCGATGAAAATATTGCCGCTAACCCTACTTAGCGATAAATATCGCTATTTGTTGGTAATATGCCCCTAAGTCTCATCCCTCTTGCTACTGCTGTAAGAAAGATGCAAAAATTGGTCACCCCATACTCATTCTCAGCACTGAGTGGTGCATTGGGCAAGGAGGCAGAAAGGGTGCAGGCAAGTGAGTGAAAGGGCACGTAGGCCTAACGGGTCCACCCAGGGTAGGAGCAGAGGGACACAGGAGTGAATAAGCACAATGCCAAGGTTGCATAGTGGGTGGGGAGAGCAGGACACAGGAGATGCAGGAAAGCACTAGTGTGCAATGGACTAGAGTTTCCGATGGAAGGGCTGCAGGGGCCAACAGTAGTGGGAAGCTCATGGTTTGAGGGTGGGACAAAGTGCATGAAGCAAGCAGGGGCAGACTGAGACTCTTGGAATGGACTGAGCTGTATGTCCCTCAAGGGGTCTGGGATGAATGCCCTTCAGGCTCCATGTTCAGGGAGTGGCACACTGTGCTGTGAAAATGAGCAGCCTGCCAGGTGGCAGTATTTCTTTACAAGGTGATGTTGAAAGGAGACACTGCAGACAAGTCGTGCCTTAGTCCACAACTTTTTTATAACTCATTATTAACTTTCAGAGGAGTTTGAGCGCTTGCACTGAAGCTGGCCTGAATCAGCAGGGAGCAGAGTCCCTCACCCCTCCCCCCGAGTATTTAATGCAGTCCCACCCATCTGGCATTCATCCAATTCACTTAGAGGTGAGTATGCCCTTGGGAGCAAGGATGGCGCAGGGTGCAGGGGACATGGAGACACAGGGTACATGGGCTATGAGGAACAGGAGAGCATGGCCAGTGAGACATGGACAGCACAGGGTGAGGGGGACATGGAGACACAGGGTACATGAGCAATGAGAACCTGAAGAGCATGACCAGTGAGACATGGGTGGCACAGGTTGAGGGGGACATGGAGACACAGGGTACATGGGTGTGAGGAACCGGAGAGCATGGCCAGTGAGGCATGGGTGGCACAGGTTGAGGGGGACATGGAGACACAGGGTACATGGGTGTGAGGAATCAGAGAGCATGGCCAGTGAGGCATGGATGGCAAAGTCTACGGCAGCCTTCTCCAACGAGTAGCTTGCGAGCTACTGGTAACTCTCTTGCTATCTCTAGGTAACTCTCCTGTGGGTAGCCCATCCTTCTAAATCAGAAGCCATTGCTTGGTTGAGTTAATATATCTATGCAAAGTGTTTATTCGAGACAAAGAATGTGTGTATTTTCAGAAATCATAAGCTGTAGTTCCGAGAAAAATGGATGGAAATCCCAAATATAGTTAAAGTTGATATGTGAGTGATAATTCATACAGTTTTGGGGAGAATTATTTCTATTACTACTACCTTGGTGTCAGTGGCATTGCGGCTATGTTTTTTTTGTATTACCCAAGTAGAGGCATTCCACTTTGACAAATCTTTTTGTACATTACTGATGGCAACTATGCAGAGACTGAGGTGACCACTGCTCATAATCTTGCATATGGCAGCCATACTAATGTCATCTTGTCTTATATGGTCATTATTACACCACTAATCATATTAGTATCTCAATAAGATTTTCATTAAACATAAGTAGCTCTTATTACAGAAAAGGTTGGAGACCCCTGGTCTAGGGAGTCACAGGAGGAGTAATAACAGGAAAGTAGAACAGGGGCAGAGAATGACCATAACCGGGCAGCCAAAGACAGGCTACTACTATCTCTGAGGCACCGATGAGCATGAAGGCAGAGGGTTCTAAGGACTCATTGAACACTGTGGTGACCAGAAAGAGAGGAAGGACCAATGAAGCCAGCAGAAACAGTAATGATTGCTAGTGCTTGATCACAACGAAGGTTTTTGAACAGTGTTCAATGAATGAACCTCTCACTTTAATTAAACTAAATATCATATCTGCCCAATATCTAACCTACTGTAAAGTTTATACACCTCGCATTCTGGATATCCCAAGAAAAGATTTGCCATTTATGTGTCATAAACATTTCATTATTTAACATAAAGACTATAAAAAAGAAGGCATACTTTAAGCCTTAATTATATCACCAAAAGGCAATACAGAAGCTTTCACTGAAGCAATGCATAACAGGAGGCATGGCAAACGTCCAATAGGCCCTCTCCTCTTACCAGTTTACAAAAGTCCCAACATCCCTTTCCTGATGTGAGATGGTGAGAATATCAGGCTCTTCTTTAGGATGTGGAGTCAGGAAAGTATTTCCTCCACAAACTCTGTGTTTTTCTTTTTGCAAGCGTGCCGAATTAACACATAAGCGAGAAAATAATCTGCAATAGTAGAGATGCTTGGCTCTTCTTGAATCTCCCATCTTCATTTCTGCTGCTTGACCTGTAGCCCGAGCGGGATTCAGCTACAATGCAGATGCTGATGCAGCAGCGACTGACTTTGCAACTTTGCAAGGCAATTAGGGATGAAGTTGTGATCTCCGACAACCCCTAGGTGAGGTGCCTGTTTCCAGCACAGATGCAAGCTGCAGGTACACAGAATGTTCTATTACTTACCGGTAATCTTCATTACTCCGGGTCCCGTTGTCCTCGTCCCATTCATTACAAAGTGGAGATAATCATCTCCCGACAGAAAAAAAGAACAGAGGAATGCTGGGACCCTAACCCCAGCTCCTCCCACTGGGCATACATAAGCAGTACTTACCCAGCATTCTACCTGAACTACCAAGCCCTCAACAGGAAGGCCGGCTGTCTGGGAGGGAGGGCGGGGCGTATGAATTGGATGAGGACTACAGGACCTGGAGTAATGAAGATTACCGGTAACTAATAGAACATTACCCCAAGGTCCCTCCTGTCCTTGTCCCATTCATTACAAAGTGGAGAATACCAAAGCAGAAACCTGGCCTTCCAAAACCCTCAGGCACACCCACGAAACCACACCAAGGCAGCACTCACGGGAAACAAAAGAGAGAACGGTAGGAAACAAGAGGCAGAGCATTCAGACAGAAAAGCACCCCACCAAAGCAGGAACACACCCAACAAAACAAACGGGAGACGACCAAGAAGAAGCAGAGGACAACCCACAGAGAGCATCCAGGACACACCAGGAGCCCCTCCAACATGCCAAAAAAACACACCAACAGAGCCGCCAATAACAAAGGACAGGCGAGGAGGCCATCCAAAAAAGAAAATGTCCCAGCGGCCCCACCACCCAGCAAGCCAGCACTGGCCAGCTGGGACACAACCAAGGACCGGAAACTGGGACCAAGGAAAACAGAAGGCGACAGTGACATCCAGGAGGCAGTCAACCAGAAAAACTGGAAACAGAGAACTCAGGCCAACAAAAGGGAAACTCCAAACAGCCAAGCGAAGGAGAGGATACCAAAAAGGTGACCAAGCCAAAAAAGGGGAGCCGAAAAGGAAACACCTCAAAGAGACCCCATTGGCAAAGCCCCAGAAGGGAAACAGGTGCCAAGGCAACAAACAACCCGCAACGCAGTGGGCTATAGAAGAAGTAACCCCAATAGGACAAGTCCAAGGGCGCCCACCTGACCAAAGGCCAACAACCACAGGCATCACCAGGCAGACACACAGGACTTGACAGCAACCCAGACATATAGTAAGAGCCCACAGCAAGAAAAGGAGGGAAGCCCAGACAGCCAAATGGAAATGCAAGCAACCCCACAAAGACAAGTTGAAGAAAGGAAGGCCCCTTAGTCCCTGCCACAACCAGGCAAGAAGGGAAAAAGGGCCAACCAGAGGACAAACCTCAACACCACCAGAAAGCAACAGGGCAAAGGCACAAACTCAAGAACCAACCAAGGGCAGGAGCACCCAGACCAAACCAGGAAGGGGGAAGCACCGGCCAGGCATCAGCCCCGCCAACTAGAATAACAAGGCGTCCAGAGGACACAGAGGAGGACCAGGCCCCAGGAAAGAAAGGCCAGCACCAACCACCAGAGCCGCCAACTGACAACCACCAAGCACCCAGCCAGGGAGGAGGAGCCAAAGCAACAGCCAGTAACAGGTCAAGAGTCAGCCAAGACCAAGAGACATACAAGAAGCCGGAACAGGAACACAACCCCCGGAACCCCACCCCAGAAAGTCCACAGAGCCAGAAGGGTAAAAAAAAAAAACACGAAGACCCAACAGCCAGACCCAAACCCCAACCAAACTGAAAAGAGCAAGGGAAGAACCAGAGACCAGAAACCCAGGAGACCAAACGCCCCACGCCACAAGCAGGCCCATCAGACACAACCTGAAGGCAGAGAGCAAGCGGCCCCAGGGAGAACACAACTGGCGAGGAAGCCTGGGAACCATAGCCCAGGAACAGAATGAAGTAGAGGGACAGAGGCACAAGGACCCCTCCCAAAAAACAGCTGCAGACCCCAGGGAACCAGCAGCCAGGTCGGCAGGCAGCTGCAGGGACAAGACAAACACCCCGAGACCCCCACCCCCAACAGCCACAAACGGAGCAGGTACATGGGGGCACACAGGAAGACAGGAGCAGGCGGACAGGCAAAGACAGGCCCCGCCGAAACCAGGAGGCCACAACGGCAGGAACACCACACCCCTGCAAGGATCAGAACCCAAACGCATTGACCAGCCATCCAACAGGCGGAGACCACGAAAGCCAGGATACAGACACCAGAAGCCTGGGGGAGTAACGCTAGGCAAAACACACCCCAGAGCAGGCCCAAACCCACAGCACAGTCAGCCCCAAGCACAGTCATACCAGCCAGAAGAGCTGCAAGCGAGTGCACGGGCAACTCAGAGCAGACAGCTCCCGGACACCCAGGCTGACCCTAAACCAGGGGCAATCCAGGACCAACCCAACCCAACTCCTTAAGGCAGAGAAGAAGGGCCAATGGAGGAACAAAGCCAGAAGAACCCCAACCAAGTAGCCACTGCAGGGGGAACAACCCAAATCACAGGGGAACCCAGGCAAACACCCACAAACCCCAGCCAAACAGGGCAGGCCCAAGAATGAACCAGGCCCACCCAGCACAACCCCCAACAGCAAACCAGAGCCATAAGCAGGCACAGAAGATAACAAAAGCACCGCACCGGAGCACCAGAGGCATGACAGAAGGCAAAAGGCATATCAAGGCACAGAGAGAAGAAGGAAACAGTCCACAGGAACAACCGAGGGCTACCGCAAACAGTAACCAGACACCGCAACAGTAAAGTCTGACACTGCAGCCGGCTGACGCAGCTGCACCCAAAGGAGGGGCCAATAACCCCAAAGCAATGGAGGGACAAAGCCAGAAGAACCCCAACCAAGTAGCCACTGCAACGAGAACAAGCCAAAGCACAGGGGAACCCAGGCGAACACCCACAATCCCCGACCAAACAGGGCAGGCCCAAGAATTAACCAGGCCCAACCAGCATAACCCTGAAGAGCAAACCAGAGCAGGGGCGACAAGGGAGGAAAGGTTGAAGGCCAAAGCAGGCACAGAAGATAACAAAGGCACCACACAAGAGCACCAGAGGTATGACAGAAGGGAACAGGCAAATCGACCAAGAGAACAGTCCACAGGAACAACCGAGCTCCACGGCAAACAGGAACCAGACACCACAACAGAAAAGTCTGCCACTGCAGCCGGAAGACACAGCTGCAACCAAAGGAGGGCCAAGCACACCGGGGGGGGGGTCGGGACAGAGGAACAAGGCCCTCCTCCTCCGCCAGTCAGATCTGACCCCATCCACACCATGCAGGAGGAAGCAGGAAGGCAGGAGAACCAGCAAACGCAGGTGTCTTCCACCCGGCCAGGCCGCAGGAAGATGCGCCCAGCAACCCGGAAGGAACAGGGAGGCCGGTGCACCAGCCGTAAAGGGCCAGCCGGCATGCAAAAGCCGGCCAGGAACATCCAAGCCTCCCAGCAAGCCCGGCAGGTAGGGAGGCAGACCAGCAGACACCAAGCCTGCACAGTCAGGCAGCTGGACGGGGAGTAGAAGAAGGAACGCCACTCCAGCCCAGCAAGAGCAGCACCAGCACCTTGTCCTAATTCTGTCAACAGACAGAAAAAAAGAACAGGAGGAATGCTGGGTAGGTGCTGCTTATGTACTCCCCGTGGGAGGGGCTGGGGTTAGGGTAATTTTTTTCTGTCGGGAGATGATTATCTCCACTTTGTAATGAATGGGACGAGGACAGGAGGGACCTGGGGGTATTGAGTGGGACTTTCCTCCAAACATAACAAGTACATTATATATTACTTATATGTAGTTTCAATTAAGCTTGAGATGGAAATTTAATTTAATCATCACAATTGTACTCCCGTATACACTCAAAAACAAAAATAAACGTTGGCCATCCACATCTGGCATTTATAAATCAAGAATAATAATTGTTTATCAGTGAAGACAGAAGGAAGCCTCAGAGACCTGAACAATGTCAGGGGTTGCTCGTGTCGCCTGGCAGTTCGAGCTTGACTGTTACTTTTGGAGCAGGACCAGTGCCCTCCGCAGGAAACCGCTGCAGCTTGTACCACCCATTGCCCCTGTAAGTGATGCTAGGGACAGAACCAACGTAACTTCATGTAACGTGTCCTCATGTGACGTAACTGGTGCTATGTAAAGCGCTCTGATAACCGATTTGGGTCAAGTTTGCGCTATATAAAACTGCAAAAAAAAACAAACCCTTCTAAATTCACACTCCTTCAAGAAAGAAAATTCAGACTATTCTAGCGCACCCAAAGCTATGAGGATGGCTTGGGCAGCAGGCATTAGTCCTCTTAAATGTTTATTTAATTAATAAACAACTGTTGTGTGCTCATCTTTAATTTAGACAAACAGCGCCACCATGTGGCAGACTGTCATAAGTACTAATGTTGACAATTATGTGCCGGTTTCGGAGCACTGGAAACCACTGGCTCAAATTAAAGCACTGAGCAGGACCTAGGCTGATTTTCATATGTCGGGTCTCTGTTTAGAGTGGTGCAGTCAGGGAAAAATGATGGACTGTAATGAGCCCCAAACATCTGTAAGTGATTGAGTTTAAATATTGCACTCTTTCCATCACCTTGTTTGTTTCACTAGATTTCCTAAGTGCAACGGGTATGCCCAGATGTGGGTCCTGTGCTCAGTGTGAAACAGGAATCAAACTGTACCTCTTTGACAAGGTCTAACTAAATAAAAGTGGTGATTTGTGTTCCCATTTGCAGGGATCTGGACTGGCAGTTTGGGCTTCACTGTTCTTTTCAGAGCATGGCCAAGACTGATTTGCATGTGGTGAGTCTCTCTGTCTAAGGTGTCATAGTTGGTGAAAAACAATGGACTGACCCGAGAATAATTCTAACATTCCTTCCATCACTGTGTTGTTTATTCCTGACTTCGAATACTGCAGGACCGACTCAGCCTTCCATCCTTCAAAGGTCGGTAAGTTGAGTACTATTCAATTGAGTAATAGAAACACCTGTTGTTAACATCCCTTAAAAACAACCGAAGTGCTTCATAAAACCATGTAATTATTTATAAATTAGAAACGCCCTGCATGACTACACCAAATTATTAGCCAGATCTACAGTTTTTTTCATTTAGAGAAGTGGCATCCTTGTCATCTGACACCGCTGTGCAAAGAGCTGAAACGTTTTCTGTTCTGTAAGAGTCATGTACCCCTCCATACTTCACATTTTCTATCACAACGAGGCAGGCGGGCGCATGAAAACAATTTGCACAAGTACCTTCCCTCTGTTGGTTTTATGGGCATGTTTATGTATGTGTCCACTGATGTGTGGTCAGGTGTGGAACTCAATGTATGTTGGGAATCCGCCTGAAGAAGTGAGGGGCTGTCTTTTTTATGTGTGGTGTTAGTCGTGCTTTTGCTGAACAGAATCCTGTTGGAAGGTGGTTTAGAAGCCACTAAAATAATTGATGGTCTATGCAAACTAGAAAAAAAAGTGATAACTAATTTTCAGACATACACAATTACAGCTGTGCGTTGGAGCATTACTTTTTTTAGAAAGGGTGTGTGTAAATCTATACATTTAATTGAACACTTTTTTTATAAACCGAACCCATATACTAAACACATATACTAAACACAGTAAGTTGTGTCGAATTGTGTAATGTGTGGCGGTCTGATTGTTGGGTATGAATGGTTTGTGTTGGACTTGAGTTTATGAAATATATTTCTTTGTTTTAAAGGAAAAGAATCATGACATGATCTGATATTTATAATGTTTAGATATAAATAAAGGATTGACTTTGAAAATATAATGTTATATGCAGTTTTTGATTTGATTCTCTGACCTTGCCTTTGGTTGCTCCGATGTTAATGTATGTATTTTAGGATCCTCTTCTAGAGCCTCACTTTAATCCTGTTGGCAGGTATTCCCTTCTTTTGGTTGTTCACTAAACACAGTCAAGCCTATTCTGAAGGTATCTGCCTTGGCTCATGATATAAATAGGTTTGAATCAGTAGCGTAGGAAGGGGGGTGCGGTGGGTGTGGGCACCCTGGTTGTCATCACTGAGGGGGGTGACAAAGTGGCGCTGAGGGGGGGTGACAAAATGGCAAAAATATGTGTAACTATCTTTTGTTTCCTTATTTTAATAATTTCAATGTGGGCGGGGGGGGGGAGGTGACAAGAAATTTTCCGCACCGGGTACCACCTGAACTTGCTACGCCTCTGGTTTGAATGTTGCCATGTCATTCTATTCTATAGTAGAATGTGAACAGGGCCAGAGGAGGTGGTGATTCTTTTCAGAGAGTGAAGTCCAGTGGCGGCCAGAGCCAAATAAACCTGGTATTTGACACACCACAAGGCTCCTAAAACATACATCACCGACAGCAAAATGGAATAAGAGAAAACATGGGGGCATATTATCAAGGGGGTTTATCTCCGCTTTTTTGGCTTTAAAAGCCAAGAAAGCGGAGATAAAATTATCTCCCTATTACCTAGCTGTCGCTAACACCAGTTAGCGACAGCTAGTAGGAGATAGCGACCATCTTGGGCCCCACTTTGCATGTCAGTGATATTTATCACTAATGACATGCAAAGTGGGCGTGCCAAGATGTTAGCGACTGGAAACAGTCGCTAACATCGCTATCTCCTATTACCAACTTTTGGAGATATTCGCGCTAAGCGCGAATATCTCCAAAAGCTAACACCTGCCCCAGAGCAGTTCTTAGCCATGTAATCCAATGGTAGGTGGATAACATGGCTAAGAGCATTAGCTCGGTAATGCATGAATATTGCTGACTTTTCAGCGATATTCATGCATTGCGGACGTTTTTTATGATACCAAGGTTTATCTGCGATAAAAATCGCCGCAGCTCAGCGGTAAAATTTTGTCTCTAACCAAGCAATAGCGATAATTATCGCTATTGCTTGGTAATATGCCCCATGGTTCTTCGTGGATGCTCCAAACTGCACCATCTTGCATGCACACCTAGAATCCCTTTCGGAAATCCAAGCCCTGTAATGTTTCCCTGCTCTGACTCCCAGTCAGGGACAGGAGATGCACATCAAACAAAGGCGCAGAAGAGCCGAGACAGACGCAATTCTGTTCTAAATAAATGCACTCATTAATTGTCGAACTCCCTCACCTCTCCCGCGGTGTTCTACTTTCAGGGACTCAGTCACGGTATGTCCTTTAGTCGACAGCCAGAGCTCCTGTCTCAGCCGTCCACTGGCTCGTGCTCGGCTGGTTTACCATGCAGAAGCATGCTGCAGAAGCTTGCTTTTCCAAACTAAAAATCATTAACACTGCAAGCTTCCCTAGGATGACCTCCAAAGTAAAAGCGAGCATGTGACATACAAGTACAGAGACCACATTGTGAAATCAAGTTCTTGCTGTGCATGAGCCCACATACTATACTGCCATACTTACTTCCTGCCCCTTTTATGACATAATGACTATGGACCAGCGCCGGCCGGCACATGGATTAGCTGGGGCGTCCTGGTGCAACGCCCAGTCAGGCACGGGGGGAATGGGAATTCTCTCCTCCCAGCTGTCTACCACAGCTCCGTTTGGAGTGTTTATTCAGGCTGGCCGTCGCAAGACAGCAGGCCAAAGTGACATGCGCACTTTAAACTGTGTCACACCACACTGTTCTTTCATGCTGCTGACCACGCCCTCAGGATCGGCAGTACTGCTACAGAGAAAAATAAAATGATAATAAATTTGTCTTAGTACCATTTTATTTTTCATGTTTGCAGTGAAGGGGAGGGGTGACGCTCCTCCATTGTAATGTAGGAACCGCTGATGGACATAATGACTTTAGAACAGCCCATATCCTTTCCGTGACCGGCCGGCACCAGGATTGGCTTGAGTGCCCTGATGCGACGCTCCTTCAGGCACTGAGGGCTGTGAAGTCTATCCTCCAGCTGTCTAAGACAGCTTGGGTCGGAGTGTTTAAAGTGAGTATGTCAGGCTAGCCGTCGCATGACATCCAGGCACAGAGACATGCGCACTTTAAGCTGAAGTGCCCACAACACTATTCTTTCATGCTGCTGACCCCACCCTCAGACTTGCTGCCACTGCCAGCATGAAAAATAAAATGGTAATACATTTTTTTATTACCACTTTATTTTTCATGTTTGCTGCACTTGCAGCGGTGGCCGGTGCCACGCTCCTCTGCCCTAATGGAGGAACCGCCACTGGCAGAGGTCCTGTTCTGCTTTGTTGGGGCTGCATCATTTCTATAATAAAATAATCCTGGTAGAAAGTTTTGAATAGTGATTCCTCAAGCAAAAAACTGAATGTGTGTCAACAAGCTTGCATGTGCAGGGGACAGGTTCACCACCACCGCCCCTGAGGACTTCAAAACAATAATCTCTGTATCTTACACAAAACAAGCTTCTTTTCAGCAATGCATATTTTTGGAAGAGTTGTGTGTAGCAGAGCAGAACTGTGAGTTGTATTTGCCACAAGCTCATTATCTTGCTGAAGTGATGAATATACCGGTGAAGGCAGGAGTACGAAGAGCTTTATAGATGAAGATGTCCTTTAGTGAAGCTTTAAGAGAGACATTGTGGCTCGCAGAACAACACCACACTGTGTTGCTGTATGGCCAGGTACGGCCTAGACCCCCTCCTCCCTTCTCAGTACCGAGATAATAACACGTTTACTACTAGAATTAATTTTTGGATGAGGGGGTCCTAAAACCCCCCTGGCCGTATATTTTAAGATAACATTTTTTAAACAAAAATTGATATATATATTATTTACATAATACGCAGAAAACATTGTATTACATTGATAGGTACAGATAACCTTAACATATCTCTAATACAAAGATATTCCTAACCGAATCTAAACATACCTTATTCAAAATAATCATTATAGCATTACTTTCTGCGTATCCCTATTTTGAGCCTACGGCAAGGTCAATAACTGGCGTCAGATCCTTATCAAAATATGCCCGCCCTCCAACCAGAGTGCGCATGCACAGAGGGCCTGTTCACCGTGAGAGTACTTCCCGCCCCTCAGGTCACCCCTGTACGCTCTGTAGATTATCCCCATAAGGGGCCCTTGCAGTTCTGCGCCGTTTACTTGCGCCATTGTGTACGTGCCGGGGGTCAACCAGCCTACTGGAAAGTGTAACTCCCACACACCCGCACCCATCCAGCCAACCGGCTGTAACTGGCCCTGGAATTCTATGAGAGACCACTTGTCCCTCCCCCTTATGTGACCCAATTCAAGAATGGCGCCGCCCTCTAAGGATCTTAAATTTACTGCTCACCAACCATGACCTTACCGCCTGATCAAGGAATACCACTTGAAATATATGTTGGATATATAATTACCATTGAAGATAAAGATTTGAAGAAACGAAATTGATGAAAACATAGAAGACGTTTGCTTGAACTTTATTGAACTTTTCCATTTCAGCGCACCCTGGGGATGTTTCCACTGTGGTGGATAACGTGAGTCTTGTGGTTAATACTTACCCTCATACTCAGGAGGGTTAACCAGGTTGCACCTACCCACCATTATCACATTGTTTACTCTAACCGTACCAGGTGTGCAATTGCCCTAAAATCCAGAGGATATCTTCCTTTGTGGCTAAGCCATTTCCCAATAAATCCAATGTATATGTGGGGTGTTTGTTCAATCCATATTGGCACATTTACTCCAAATGGTTTGAAGTAAATCTTTGTGTGCGAAGAGGGTTAAGAAAAAGTTTAAAAGGTTGTGTGAATGCTGACAAACGAAAATCTTTCTGGATCTTCACTAACTTTCCAACAACTAACCGCTTGAACCCTTCCCTGGAAAAAAACACTCATGTTTCTGAGCCCATTCCTAAACTTAGCATAATTCTGCAAAATTTGACACAATTCTGCAAAAGTTCCATTGCACATGACCCCACCTGTAATGTATATATCCACAGTTTCCGATTTCATGAACCAGAATCTGAGATGTAGGACCACAGATATCCTTGCTCATTTAAACAGACCATATGTGTGCAAAACAGGTAATAATCAGACTACAGGCTACCACCCAAACATAGATTAACACTATATAAGCTTTTTAAGCCTTCCTGTTATAACTGAAGACATAGAGGAAGTATTCTAAAGTTACCAGGGCTTTGAATAAATTCAAGCTAGCTGCCCTAAAAGGCACACTATCTCATTTTACAAGCCTCTCCGCCATCTTTGTGTGCAATCTTCTTTTACTGTAAGGGTACCTAAGTCCTGTTGCTCTTTTATGGGTGGCAGAGCTTCTCTGTTTGAGCAGTGAGACACTGGAAAGCTCTCCTGCTGACTATCCAATCACAGTCACCTCGACACAAAGAGGGGAGGAGGAGAAAGTAGGAAGAAGCCTTATTATCTCCCAGTACACACAAATTGATCAACCAAGGTAAGGTCCTTCTCTATTAAATCAATAGATATTTCTTTGCCTTTTTCAAAGACCCCGCTTCCTCTAAAAACCTTGTTGGTGTGCGGAAGGGTCCTCGCCCATGAGACTTCGTGGCATGCTTCATCTTTGGACCCTCACCCTAGAATGGCTCTGCATTAGGGTGGGCTCAACCAGAGATCTAGGAGCTGTTAGATATTGTAGGGATGAGAACAATTGAGGTCAAAATTATCTAGGATGTACCATACATGAAATCTTTTATTGATGCCATTCTCATAAGATTAAAAATCAATAGTACTGAATTAGTGCCAAGGGGACATTTGAGGTTTATGATGGCCTCTACGTCCTGTCTTTAGGTCTACATCTTACAGCCATGTTAAATTGCCCTCACGGGTCAAGTGGCCTTCGTCACAAACAAGATATTCCCAAACATTATACAGTGGAACCTACTTATAATTCCTTTATTCCACATGCACATGTGGTTGCGGGAGGACTCATTGGTCACCTGTTCATTGCAGGGCGAAGTACGATAAACAGGGGCAGATATATCTGTACACATTAAGAGGAGAAATGGCTGTAGAGCTTTCTCAGAGATTACACCAAAGATGTGGAACTCTTTACCTCCACTAGTGCGCGGAAATACTTCCTTTACTGCATTCAAAAATGGAGTAAAAAGACTACTAATGAACAAATTCATGTCCTAAGTTTTAATTATAGGATGTCACCGAGTCATCTTTAAGATCCTATCACCATTGCCTATCTCAGATTGATTGGACGAGTCTACTGTATGTAAGACTTATATCACAGCCCTTTTTGCTCAATTATTGTATTTAGACTAAAGCTTAGTTGGCGGTGGGTCCCCCTTGGTCATCTATACATTTTATATCCACTGTGAATCAATAGAAGTTATAATATGTATGTTTGCTAGCACAATCACCTAATGTTCATTAACTGTCTATTGTACAACTTCCTGCAGAATCACGGTCCTCAATGTTTGTTATTCATATATTTTATATTTCTTTTGTACAAATTGAACATTTGAATGCGTGTATACCACCTCAACCATTTATGTTCTTATATTGTAAAGCGCTCTGTTGTACATAGCTTTTCCCTTTCAGCCCTCTCCCTGCTTGCCCTAGCCCCAACCTTCTAGATTGCTTACATGGTTCTCTCTGCCTCACCTTCTGATTCCATTCTGTGGCAGTTACTCCCTGGCCAGATGAGGATACGGTCCTGTTACTTTTCTGTCTGCTGTATTAAACGACTTACCTGCCACCTATCCGGATTTGGTGTCTTCTTTCCATTTACAACATTTTGGCGACTTCTACTTCTAGTTGATTACAGGTAGGTTTATTGTAGGACACAGCTGAGCACACAACCTCGCCAGCTGACCAGACCATCAACTGACACTAGTAGAATTCTTAGGTGGAAGTAAGAACATACATAGGCATTGTGGTAGACAGAGAATGAGAGAACACTAAGAAAGGACTAAGACTACAGACAACCACATTACATGAAGAATCAATGTACAACACATCTCCCTCCTTTATAGAAAAGAAATGAAAAAGAAACAAAAACCGAGATTACAACACCTACCCCATGTAGTACAAAAACGAGATACACAAATACAAAAAGATAGTAGACATTTGTACACACTCCATCCCCCTCCCTTGGTGGAACCAAAACGTGGTTTAGATAAGGAAAGGTGATCACGCCCACAACCTCCCCAAACACGGGTACACCAAAGAGTAGGTACACTTTCCACACTGACCCCCAAAACACACAATAAGTTAAACAAACCAGGTAAAATTATATAAGCTCTCCTAGATAGGGTACAACAGGGGTATTGACCCGTAAAACAAGAATGAGGCACCGAACGTCAGCACAACAAAGGATATACCATGGGTACTGACTGGCCCCACACCCTCCCCAAAGAAGGGTACACCACTGGGTAAAAGACATTTTCCACAATGACCCCCAAAACACACAAGTTCACACCCTGGAACTAAAACTACAACATACCCTACATAGCGTATACCATGGGTACCGAAAGGCCCCACACTCTCGCCAAAGAAGGGTACACCATTGGGTAAAAGACACCGCCCTACACAATGACCCCCAAACACACAAGTTCACACCCTGAAACTAAAACTACAACATACCCTACATAGGGTATACCATGGGTACCGAAAGGCCCCACACCCTCGCCAAAGAAGGGTACACCATTGGGTAATAGACACCGCCCTAGGAAAGTACAGCCACAACAGCTCTTCTTACACTTTCCACCATGACCCCCAAAACACACAAGCTCACACCCTGGAACTAAAACTACAACATACCCTACATAGGGTATACCATGGGTACTGACAGGCCCCACACCCTCGCCAAAGAAGGGTACACCATTGGGTAAAAGACACCGCCCTAGGAAAGTACAGCCACAACAGCTCTTCTTACACTTTCCACAATGACCCCCAAAACACACAAGTTCACACCCTGGAACTAAAACTACAACATACCCTACATAGGGTATACCATGGGTACCGACAGGCCCCACACACTCGCCAAAAAAAAAGGGTACACCATTGGGTAATAGACACCGCCCTAGGAAAGTACAGCCACAACAGCTCTCAATACACTTTCCACAATGACCCCCAAAACAAACAATAGGTTAAACACACCAGGTAAGATCATATGAGCTCACCTAGATAGAGTACATCAGGGGTATTAGCCCTTAAGACTAGAATAAGGCACTGAATGTCAGAACAACCTCTCCATGAAGAAAACAAAAGGAGAACGGACCCTTGAAACTGGATGAAGAGGGAATCGCTCATACAACCTCCCCTAAGTAAACGTTTATCACCCTTGCAAACTGTGCAATTTCCCTTAAATGCAAGAACAAACTGGATTGAGACAGTAACTGTCCACACTTGACCCCATAAAAAGAGTACACGTATGGGAAATTACTATGGATAAACAAACAAAGGGAAAGAACTTGAACACCGGTGAGCGGTCCCTCACCCGAAGTAAACACCAATATGAAACTGGTTCAAAGTTCCCCTTAAATGCAAGAACAAACTGGATTGAGACAGTAACTGTCCACACTTGACCCCATAAAAAGAGTACACGTATGGGAAATTACTATGGATAAACAAACAAAGGGAAAGAACCTGAACACCGGTGAGCGGTCCCTCACCCGAAGTAAACACCAATATGAAACTGGTTCAAAGTTCATTCTATGTAGCTCTAAGAGGCTCCATGAAGGTTGTCCTCTACCATTATCAACAAGTCAACCCAACCATTGACACAAGTATCGTGACCTGCAGCAGGCAAGACCAGTCAAGTCTCATAAGTAACTTTGAAACTGTCATCGAGTACCTGGTGTTGATCTAGTACGAGCACTCCCATACCTCATTCATGCACCACTTACCAACGCACTTGGTGACTTAATCACCTACAACACAACTAAACAGGGGTGACCACACACACCACATAGCCCCCTCCTAGACAAGCTGATGAGTTGCCTAACAACTATACACAACTCACACACAACATTTGTTGTGAGACAAACTCTAGTCCTGGTTCTTCTCAGAACCTTTCTGTCACAACTCACTGTCGTGAATCTGGGACCTTAGTCCTGGTACTTCTGTAAGCCCCACCGTCACAATTTTCCTTAAGGTTCCGGGACTCTAAACCTTCTTCTTAATTCAACTGGAAACTTCTCAGTCACAATCGCTCAGATGCTCAATCCTCTCCTAGATTCCTTGACTTGCTTCTGGACTCACTGTCTCATATCAGATCTTTTCCTTTAAGTTTTGGAGTCACCTCACTTACAGCCATTATCCTGTACATTCTCAGTCCCGAACACAGATTTTAGACTCTATATTGTTCACAGACCCAGTTCAGAACTCACTGTTCCTCCGTAGTGGACTTCTTGACCAAACTCTGACAGTTCCCGTTGTGAACTTACCGTCCAGAGTCTCACGTGGAGTCGCTGTTCCCGTTATAAATTTATCGCCGAGACTCTCACCTTTGACCACTGTCCCCATTATGGACTTACTGTCACCTTTGTCCCCGTTGCGAACTTACTATCGAGAGTCTCACTTGGGACCTCTGACCCCGATGTGGACCTTCCGTCGAGACTCTCACCTGGGACCTTTGTCCCGGTTGTGAACATTTTGTTCATCTTGCAAACTTGATTCTACTTGCAAGACCACTGCCCATGCTCTGTTTATTTTCAGGCTCTTTGACCAGCTTCTAATTGTGTGGAACTTAATTTCTGTTCTAGATCCTCTGAACAGCCTCTGCTCCTTAACTCATTAGTGCTTCCCTTTGTTGTTCCTGGACGCACTGTACTTTTTATTTACTTCAGTCACACTTGGCTTCTTTGCCCCAGCTATGTACCCTGGTAATAATCTGCACGTTGAAGTTTAACTAATTATAATTTCCAGTCGGTAGTAAACAGCATAGGCAAAATGATCAGAATAATAGAGGCTTCACGTAACACAGTACATTTTCTTATGCTTGCTCACTGACACGTTTCATATATTCTGCCAAAATATTAATGAATACAGAGATGGCACTGTTGTGAAGAAAACAAATTAAACAGTCTTAAAAATGCTGTCTTAAAATGTTGATACGAGGGTACAGTACTGCCGTGTTGAATGCAGTTGGATGACTCGCATAATGACTGCAGCTTAAAACTTGATGAAGAATGCTGACATTTTAGAACCAAGAGAGGATATGCTCGCTTACCTAAACTTCTGGCAATGAAGCTGGTAGCACATCACAAAGTTGCTGAAAATCCTCGTTTTAAGCGCTCCCATTCCGCGCCACACACACGAGGAAACGCTAAACATCCCTTCAATAATACGCAAGTGTTCTCCATTGCGTTGTGCTCTCGTAGCCTCATTGCCATAGGAACAGAAGTACAGAATAAATATAAAATGGATGCTCACGTCGCGTCGTGACGTCTTCCCTTGCACGATGACAGACTGAAGGCACACAGACTTCTTCAAAACGCTGGAATGAGGCTTGACACGCAATGACGCCTAGGAGTAGGCTGCTTTTCCGCTGAATCACACGGAGATTCCACCACGTCATCAATTATGAAAGTGGCATGATGGAGAGCAGGTCGGTGTAAAGGCTGACAAACGGTTGCAGTCAAACGGTATTCAAAGGCAAGTATAAGTTTCATAGTTCAAAACAAAACTCACGGTAGAACTTGAATTCATTTCTTCATTTCCTTACTGCGTTCGTGTCACTTATACACTCGTTCTCTAGATAGTATTGATTTAGCATGTGACCATTATTTCATCCAATTCACTCGTTTTTCACAGCAGCTGTAATTTGTACTTAAAAAGTACTCACTTGATCTCTGTGTGTCACTTCATTTGAAGCATTTCAGGAAACAGAAGAGTCATTTCTTAACAAACAGAGCTTTCATCTGATAGTTGTGGAGGAGTTTCCCATCAAAGATCAGTTTAACTTCTGCTACCAATTTAGGCAGTTTTCTCAATTAACAATTAAATATCTCCAGCCAGTTTCTTTTATTCTCACTGCCCTTCAAAATAACGGTATACAGCAGGACAAAAGACTCACGGTAGATGGCCTTGAGGATTGCCTCTTGTTTTCCTTTCTTCGTTTATATCTGTAATTCACTAATTTTTTTTTTTCCAGCATGTGATTGTTTATTCACTCCGATTCACTAGTTTATATTTAGTAGAAGGTTTGCAAATCTGTCTTCTTCTTTTGCTGTATAAGTCTGTAACTCTCTCGTTTTTGGCAGAAAGTTCTTTATCTATTTGTGATTTCTTCACTTTTGGCAGAATGTGTATTCACCTTAAATATCTGTGTTGGTTTCTTTTCAAACTTGTGATGAATTTCACATTATAGGCAGTTCCTTTTCTGGCCAAATGCTGCTACAGCCTATGAAAAGACAAACAAAACAGTGATCCGTTCCTCGACGAACCCACGAGTGTCAGCGCTTTGAACCCTCGACGACATCTTCTCCTGCAACTGTCGGATGTCGAAATTTTCCGGATTTTACTTCCTCTTTCAGCGTTTTTGCCTCAGTGGTTACTACCGACAACGTCACCTGACAACCAAGCCTGAGGTGCGTAGCAACCGAATCAAACGTCGTATTTGTATCTTGCGTAGCCATAGCAACTGCCTTGACAATTTCTGCTACCGCGAGTGGTATCTCGAGCCTGGACTACGCATTACCGCATCACGTACCTGCTAGTTTACTGCATTTCCGGACGCCTCGCATTGTCTACGTAAGGTCATTGACGTGACATTCGTGACGACATACGCTGGCGGCCATCTTTGTTTACATCTGCAGTCCGATGCGAACAGTACATCAGTCCGATGCGAGCAGTCCTTCACTAAAGGATTACGAGATCACATTTAAAGTCGTTGGCACGCAATAGTTTTACCACTCAAGTAAGCACGTTATTTAATACTTTTAACGCATGGAAGTGTAGCGCTGAACTTATTTATTGGACAAAGACTTCAAATTTTGTACATGAACTGCACTTACTCTGAGACATCGTTTTTACATGTACCGTATGTATTGAGAGTTCAGTATCCCGTGGTCAATATTCATTATAATGGCGCAATCTATAAATATTGCTCTTCCTCCTCAGTTCCTGAGTGAACCTGGCAATCCTTCTACACCTTGGGAGGACTGGGTTATTATGTTCAATGACTACATTGAAGCCTTGGATGGGGAGGGTTTCTCTGCCAAACGTAAGAAAGCCATCTTGATGACCACATTAGGCAAAGAGGGACAAAGACTTTTTAAATATTTGCCTCAGGTTCTCTCTGCCACGTCACAACCTTTGGACGAATTTGAAGAGGCTATTGCCAGACTGGAGAACAGATTTGGAAGGGAGGAAAACCTAATTCTTCAACGGTATAGGTTTTACAAGAACAAACAACTTGAGGGCGAAAGTATCGATGAATTTGTTGCTCGCCTTCGTGAGTTATCAGTCAAATGCAACTTTGGCCAAATGGCTGACGAGCATATCAGAGACCAATTGGTTGTACAGGTCAACAATAGGAAAATCCAGGAGCGCTTGTGGGCTGCTAAGAACCCCACTCTCAAAGTAGCAATCGAACTTGCTAAAGTGGTTGAGGAGAGCGAAAAATGTATTAAGGAGTTATCAAAATGTGGTTCTGACACCAAAGTTGCTGAAGTTTCTCATAAATTGGTGAATAGTGATATCAGTGATGACGAAGCTGCCGCTGTTGCGATTGTTAGAAAGAAAGGTTATGTGTTACAAAAGAAAAATATGTCTCAACAGTCGTTCAGTAGACCACAGTCACAACCTGGTAGCAAGTTTGTATCTAAAATGTGCTCTAGATGTGGGAGTTACTCTCATTCTTCCGATGCTAAGTTCTGTTTCGCTAATAACAAAGAATGTTTAAAATGTGGTAAAATAGGCCATTTCGCAAAGGTTTGTAAGAATAGAACCAATCAGAGGGTTACTGTGGTATGTGACTACAATGAGTTGAAGCGTGATGTCAACAAAATATTGATTTTGTATGATTCGGTGTGTACATGCGATGAGAAGAGAGAGCGTATTATTAAAGCAAAGTTTTTGATTGATGGGAAAAAGGTTGATTTGATGGTTGACACTGGGTCCAAGTGGACTATCATTCCCTCGTCTATGTTGCATGAAGTTTGGGGTAACAAGGATTTGGAAGAGTGCGATATTTTTCCATCCGGATACCAGGGTGAAAAAATCAACCTCCTTGGTTACTTCAATGCCATGATTGTTTTCAAGAACAGGTCAACCCAGGGCAAGATTTATGTGTCTGTGGATGGTCCCGCAATACTGGGTCGTTCTCATCAGTACGACCTACACATTATTGTTAATCCCAGAGCAGATGAACCCGTTCTTGTTGTGGATGATTGTTACATTGATGACATACTTGCCAGCCATAGTCAGGTTTTTCGTGAGGAACTGGGTGAACTACAAGGGTACACACACAGGATACTGTTAAAGGAGGGCAGTATTCCTGTACAGCACAAAGCGCGGCGTGTTCCTTTTGCCTTGCGGGCTGAAGTTAAGGCTGTTCTTAATGAGATGTTACAGGGAGGTATCATCGAACCGATTGAAGCCTCCCCATGGGTTTCTCCCGTAGTCATCTCGCAGAAACCTGACAACAAGATTCGTTTCTGTGTTGACCTACGCTCTGTGAATAAATGTGTGGTAGCCGATGTTTTCCCTTTACCCAATATAGGCGAATTAGTGTCCACCCTTAAAGGAGCTAGGTTTTTCAGCAAACTAGACCTTAAGCACGCCTATCACCAGATTCGTCTGGATGATAGCTCCAAACATCTTACAGCTTTTATCACGGGCGAGGGAACTTTCCAGTTTACCCGCTTACCTTTTGGCCTAATCTCCGCTGCCAGTGTTTTCCAGCGCATGGTGTCTGAAGTGTTCAAAGGGCTAGATAAAATTATCTTCTTCCAAGATGACATTCTCATCTTTGGCAATACATTGGAGGAGCACAATGATGTTTTACGCAGTGCTTTAGGGAGAATTGTAGATGCTGGTCTCACGTTGCGCCGAGAAAAATGTGCGTTTTTGGTTGAGGAGGTTGAATATTTGGGTTTCTGTCTTTCTGCTGAGGGTGTAAGACCTAAGAAAAATCTTTTAGAAGCTATTGAGCTGGCACCTCCCCCTGTAGATAAAGAACAACTCAGGTCCTTCATGGGGCTAATTGAGTTTTATTCTAAGTTTGTCAAAGATTTTTCCTCGAAGACTGCTCCCTTAAGAATTTTATTAAAGAAAGGAGTCAAGTTCTCTTGGACGAGTGAGCAAGAGTCTTGCTTTAACTGCATCAAATCTGAACTTAAGTCCTCAGGTGTTCTCACTCCTTTTGATATTAGACGTCCTTCTATTCTGATGGTTGACGCAAGTGGTGTTGGTCTTGGAGCTGTTCTTCTTCAGAAACATGAGTGTGGGGAAAAAACTATCGCTTTTGCCTCGAAACCTCTGTCATCCTCTGAAGTCAACTATTCTGTTATAGAGCGAGAAGCTCTTGCGGCTGCGTGGGGAGTTAACTACTTTAGAACATATCTGTGGGGTTCTCGGTTTGTTCTTCGCACGGATCACAAACCCCTTGTAAATGTTTTAGCACCTGGTGGTACAGGCAAGGGCTCCCCTAGATTGGCCAGGTTGGCTTCTCGCCTTCAGGATTACCAGTTTGAGGTCGAATTTGTTCACGGTTGGAGGAATGTGCAAGCCGACTGTTTGTCGCGACTCCCGGTTTCTTCCCCTAAACCCGGGGGTTACTTGAGTGAACAGTGTGATGATAAAGCTGTTGCCTCCTTACATGATGTCGTGTCTTTGTGTGAGAGTTCCTTTTCAGCTGAGGAGTGGTCCAAGGGTATGGATGAAGATCATGTTTTGAAAGCAGTTATTAATCTTGTTCTCAAGGGGGCAAGAAGAGAAAGTACCTTAGAACCAGCTGTCAGACCCTTTCTTAAAGTTGTTAATGAGTTGTCCGTGTTCGGGAAAAACGTACTCATGAGGGGTGATCGCTACGTTCCTCCAAGCTCTTTGAGGGGAAAGATCCTCAGTTTAGCTCATGAGGGCCATTTGGGCCAAACCCTTACTCAACGGCGTGTAAAGGAAAACTTTTGGTGGCCCTCAATCGACAGCGATGCTGTAGATTGTGTGGTCAAATGCTCCTTGTGCATGGAAGGAGAGAAGCGTCTCAAAGTTATTGGTTCCCAATCAGTTGGCAACATTTCCTTTAAAAGCTTGCCTTGGCATACAATATGTTTGGATTTCATTGGCCCGATGTGTGAACTGCCATCAAATCAACGTTTTGCAGTAGTTGTTGTTGACTGCTTTTCCAAGTGGCTGACTGTACGTTTCATGAAGGAGATCACAACTGACTCCACTATTCTTTTCCTCAAGTCTGTTTTTGTGAATGAGGGTTACCCTTCAGTTCTAATTACGGATAACGGTACCCAGCTCACCTCTACCAAAATGACCTGTTTCTTGCGTGAATGTGGTATATCTCATCACCGCACCTGTCTTTATAATCCCGAAAGCAATGGTCTGTGTGAAAGGGTCAATCGTCTAGTCAAGGGTGTGATACAGATGTCAGTTGCTAGCGGGTGTTTTTCTGACGAGCGTGTGCAAGAGCTGGTTTGGGCTTACCGCTCAACACCCCATGGGCAATCTGAAAAATCCCCTTTTGAACTGATGCGTGGGCGTTCCCCTGTGTCCAGGCTAACTCCTTCCTGGTTGAGAGATGATGGTAAGCTTTCTCCTTCTTCAAATGCTTCCATTCTTCCCATATCCACTGGTGATTTAGTCAAGGTTAAGCCGGGTCGCTGCTCTAAGGGCCTCTCTAAGTTCAGTGGTCCCTTCCGGGTTAAGAAGGCTTTTCCTCATTTCGTTCTACTTGAAAATGGTGCTAAGTGGAACTACAGAAGGGTTGCCTTATATCAGAAGGAAGTCCCCAATGCCCAAGATTCAAATCTCTATTCTTCTGAGACAGGCTGCAGTGGCTATATGTTGTCTGCTCGACGGGATTCTGATTTGTGTGGCTCGCCTGCTGTACGGGGGGAGGTGGGTGGTGGCGATGCTCCTTCATCAGTGTGTGGTGGCGATGCCCCTTCATCAGTGTGTGATAATGTGCTTGGGAGTTCTGATACTACTTCTGGTGTTCCTTTTTCCTCAAGGTGTTCTCGTTCCCGCCATCCTCCAGCTTACCTGAGTGACTATGTTCAATAATGTTTGTTACAGATATTTTGTTCTTTCTTTCTCTCATTTTTGTTTTGTATCCAAAGGAGGGAGATGTGTTGTACATAGCTTTTCCCTTTCAGCCCTCTCCCTGCTTGCCCTAGCCCCAACCTTCTAGATTGCTTACATGGTTCTCTCTGCCTCACCTTCTGATTCCATTCTGTGGCAGTTACTCCCTGGCCAGATGAGGATACGGTCCTGTTACTTTTCTGTCTGCTGTATTAAACGACTTACCTGCCACCTATCCGGATTTGGTGTCTTCTTTCCATTTACAACACGCTCTGATACCCTCGTGGGTCACGTTCGCGCTCTATAAAACTTTATAAATAAATAAATTACATGATGGCAAATGAAACATCACGTGTTTTCCTAAGGGCAAACGTGAACACCAACTCACCAACATGCCAAGTGTTATACCTCCTTTCTCACAATTAACACATCAGTAATCAACTATTTGCTGCTGTGGGGCTCGGATAGGTGCAAAGAGCTGAAATTAGGGAGAATAAGCAGAACTCCTGTAGACCTGTTTTCTGAGTTAGGACTCATGTTTTCACAAATATGTGAATAAGGCTGGCAAGGGCAGTGCCCCTGGACTCAAGGGCAGTGCCTTGTGTTTCAAGGGTAGTGCCCTAGCTCTCCAGGGCAGTGCCATGGGTCTCAAGGGCAGTGCCATGGGTCTCAAGGCTAGTGCCCTGGGTCTCAAGGGCAGTGCCATGGGTCTCAAAGGTAGTGCCCTGGGTCTCAAAGGCAGTGCCATGGGTCTCAAGGGCAGTGCCTTGGGTCTCAAGGGTAGTGCCCTAAGTCTCAAGGGTAGTGCCCTAGGTCTCAAGGGCAGTGCCCTGGGTCTCAATGGTAGTGCCCCCTAGGTCTCAAGGGCAGTGCCCTGGGTCTCAAGGGCAGTGCCATGGGTCTCAAAGGTAGTGCCATGGGTCTCAAGGGCAGTGCCATGGGTCTCAAGGGCAGTGCCCTGGGTCTCAAGGGCAGTGCCATGGGTCTCAAGGGCAGTGCCTTGGGTCTCAAGGGTGGTGCCCTGGGTCTCAAGGGCAGTGCCATGGGTCTCAAGGGCAGTGCCTTGGGTCTCAAGGGAAGTGCCATGGGTCTCAAGGGCAGTGCCCTGGGTCTCAAGGGCAGTGCCCTGGGTCTCAAGGGCAGTGCCCTAGGTCTCAATGGCAGTGCCCTGGGTCTCAAGGGCAGTGCCATGGGCCTCAAGGGCAGTGCCTTGGGTCTCAAGGGTAGTGCCCTAGGTCTCAAGGCCAGTGCCCTGGGTCTCATTTGCAGTGTCCAGTGTCTCAAGGGCAGTGCCATGGGTCTCAAGGGCAGTGCCTTGGGTCTCAAGGGCAGTGCCCTAGGTCTCAATGGCAGTGCCCTGGGTCTCAAGGGCAGTGCCATGGGTCTCAAGGGCAGTGCCTTGGGTCTCAAGGGTAGTGCCCAGGGTTTCAAGGGCAGTGCCATGGGTCTCAAGGGCAGTGCCATGGGTCTCAAGGGCAGTGCCCTAGGTCTCAAGGGCAGTGCCCTGGGTCTCAAGGGCAGTGCCCTGGGTCTCAAGGGCAGTGCCTTGAGTCTCAGGGGCACTGTCCTGGGTCTCAAAGGCAGCGCCCTAGGTCTCAATGGCAGCGCCCAGGGTCTCAAGGGCAGTGCCATGGGTCTCAGGGGCAGTGCCATGGGTCTCAAGGGCAGTGCCCTAGGTCTCAAGGGCAGTGCCATGGGTCTCAAGGGCAGTGCCCTGGGTCTCAAGGGCAGTGCCCTGGGTCTCAAGGGTAGTGCCCTAGGTCTCAAGGGCAGTGCCCCAGGTCTCATGGGTAGTGCCCTACGTCTCAAGGGCAGTGCCATGGGTCTCAAGGGTAGTGCCCTAGGTCTCAAGGGCAGTGCCCTAGGTCTCAAAGGCAGTGCCATGGGTCTGAAGGGCAGTGCCATGGGTCTCAAGCGCAGTGCCCTGGGTCTCAAGGGTATTGCCCTACGTCTCAAGGGCAGTGCCATGGGTCTCAAGGGCAGTGCCCTAGGTCTCAAGGGCAGTGCCATGGGTCTCAAAGGCAGTGCCATGGGTCTCAAGGGCAGTGCCATGATGTCTCAAGGGCAGTGCCCTGGGTCTCAAGGGTATTGCCCTACGTCTCAAGGGCAGTGCCATGGGTCTCAAGGGTAGTGCCCTAGGTCTCAAGGGCAGTGCCCTGGGTCTCAAGGGCAGTGCAATGGGTCTCAAGGGCAGTGCCTTGGGTCTCAAGGGTAGTGCCCTAGGTCTCAAGGCCAGTGCCCTGGGTCTCATTTGCAGTGCCCAGTGTCTCAAGGGCAGTGCCATGGGTCTCAAGGGCAGTGCCATGGGTCTCAAATGCAAATGACGGTAAGAAACTGGTATCCATACCAATGTAACTAATGCGAGTCTACCCACAGGACTGCACATGTTCTCAGTGTAATGACAAGTGCCCCTCCAATTTGAACACATGACTCATGAGGATTGGGCAAAAGTACAGAAGCCAAACCTGCAGCTAAAGCCCACACAAAGCATGCAGACAAAAAAACACATGTGCAGCATCTGTGCTGAAATAGATTTAGTGCCACACTCATGGGTGTGACACAAAACGCGACATTAGTGTGTTCTGTGCCATCCTTCGTCCCGGCATCTGTGTTTATTGCAATGACAACTAAATCCAGCACCTTGTCAACAGGTTCTAATTCTTGCGTTTTAATTTGACCTAATTTGTGAAGGAATCAGAGACCTAATAAAAAGTATTTGTAACTGAAAAATCCCAGACTGAAACATGGAGCCTGTTTCACAAACTCCATTTTGGAGTATTTAAAGTGGTACCCCAGAAGTTCTATTTACCTAGAGATCTCCAGTGTTAGGAAAATGGGGACAAATTAGTCAAAATGAATAGGATTAAGGGAACACTAGGCAGGGTTTTAGGGAGGGGTATGCTAATAGAAAGCACACACTCACTTGGCGAGTAAGACCAGTGCAATTCACAAACATAACTTCTGATTTTAGTACAATGCTGATAGTGCAAAAACAGGTTTGAATGTACTCCAGCCCCGTCTTGAAGTAAGTCAAGCACCACAATTGGCCAGCCACTGGTACTGCAACACACTACAATAGAAATCAATGACTGCAGGGAATTTAACTAAGACCCCATAGGAATTATTGTCAAATTAGTCAAAATAATTCTACATTTAAATTACATACTTATATATTCTAGTGATTAAAACAAATAGATATGAGTATTGATTGTTATTATTTTAATTAATTATACACTTAGTTTAAAATATTAATAAACATTTTGACACAGGGAAAACTATACAAGGTGTCGAAATTAATTAAATCATAACTTTTAAATTATTGTTTTAAAATAAATATTTATGAAAGAGACTAATATATGTAAATTAATTTAGAAATGAATATAATTGTAGTTTGAGGAGGTAATCCATTGTAACATTGTATGTTATTAGTTACTGTGTAATATTAATTATTTTAATATATTTTACATTCAGATATTTGTAATTACTAATAAAGTAAACTTCCTAAAATGCCCCAATACTTTCCTATAGCAAAATATCATGCCCTGGTGGTGGAGATCTCTACCAACAGGTCGAACATTTCTCATAGTAACTTTACACTCAGTTGCAGAAGGCTTTACCCCCTCCTTGGAGATGGAGACATGTAAGTATACACCTAAGTCTACATCCCCACTCGGAAATAGCGAATAGTTAAAAAGTGGAAAGTTGCGTCTAGGTGTAGGGGACGATCTACATGTGAGGAGATGTACACATGTAAATTTACTTTTGTGAATGAGGCCTGCTGGTGTCCTAACAACGTGGAGCAAGATGGCTGCCTGAAATGCCACTAGGATGATGAGGGGTTCGTCATGGGCATCATTTAGGGGTCACCAGGGGTCGCAGCTGCGACTCCCTGGCTTGCCCCTTGCAACCCCAGGCACTGTCTTAGCGAGCCCTGGCCTCAGAAGTGGCAAAATCAATTCCAGGCACACAAGGGCAGCTCCACTTTCCATGTTTTTTGTCTATTTTTATTGCACTAATAGTGAATAATATTTTATTTCTCACAATTAGTGTAAAAAAAAATGGATTACAATTTGCTGGAATATGACCCTCCCTGGTAGTTGAGGTAAGTAAAAAAATAATTTTTATATGTATGTTGTGTGCATGCTTGTGGGTGAGTGTGTTAATATCAGAAGAAGTGTGTGCATGTGTAAATGTGTACGTATGTGTAAGCATGCATGTGTGAATGAAAATAAAGGTTGCATGGCGTGTGATGTCATGGTCGGTCACTGGGTCAGCCTCTCCTGATGCCATGTTCTTTGCCATACCTCTTGCCATGTTGAAATAGCTTCATGCTGGTTATTAGTTAATTGGTATCAATAGTGTGAAGCGATGAATCCATTCATGTGACTTCTGGATGCCAGGTGGGTGTTGCAGAAATGTGGTACACATGCGAAGTGGGCGGTGCCCTGTGAGGTGTGATCTATGTTGGTCCCACTCATTGACACCGTTATTTCCATATTTACCACCAGGGCCTTGGGTGCTATTTTTAATACCCCTTATCGTGTTCTGCCTGTAAGAAATGCAAGTTGTTACATGGAAAGCTCTCTGCACTCGGCACTAACAATGAACTCTTAACACAGCTCATAATGCCGGGACTTCCCCATTACTGCCCACACTCATTTGTAAGTCGTTTTAAGTGCACTGCCTGGTATATTTGCCTAGGTTTATTGATATTGCAGTAATATGTAGAGGCCTTTTCTGCTTTCCAAGTATGTTATTGTAAACTACAATTGAAGTTTCTAAATACATTTAGCAGTTTTCAGAGTAAAACATACGCGATTAAACGTGTTAATTCTCATGTCACCAGTCATGCTCGCTGCGGTTCCGCACACACGCTTGTGCGTGGATGTTAAAGTCTTTTTACAAGCAGTATGCAACAATATCCTAACGCCAGGACGTTTCCAGGCGTGTTGGACGTGCATTTTTCAGCTGGCAGATGCAAACAATGAGGTACCCGAAGGTGGTGGGGGTCCGTTTGTGTTTTCGGATGACGCTGCGACGTGCTTTCTGTGTTTTCATTTCCAAAACGTTGTTCGAGGGAGAGGGGCTTAACATTTTGGAAATCTCTAGAGGAAGCCAGGCGTTCCCGAATCACATAGACCCCCTTAGCAAGTCCTTGCTTTTTAGCCCACAGCTTGATGCCTTCTAAGATGTGTAAGACGCAGGGCCCGAGTCGGGGTACCACGCGGGTGGACGGCTTCCCCCCACTTATTTTACCAAGAGCTCGTTAACTGGAGCAAATGGAGCCACACATTCACTCTTTGGCCTCTCTGGGGCGAGATTAGAGCTCATTCAGAACGCTGCTCACGCGCTGGCTTGTCTGATGCAATCGCATCTAAGGGGTGAGCGAGGGGAGGCAATGAGTCTGACGATGCAAGCCACCTTTCGTGACGTCACTTCCTGTTGTGATGTCAGCGTCCCCCCACTTCTTTTTTTAGGACTTGAGCCCTGCGTGTAAGGGTGGAGATACCTTAGGAGGCCATTTACGTTTTTCCAGAAGCAAGACATTGACAGTAAACCAGTATTCGCCCTGCTCCCCAAAACCTGGGGGAACCATTGAGTTTCCAGTGCCAAATACTCAACTGGTTCTGACACTAGAAACCAGTGGCCCATGGTGGCCTGACCGCAGAAAGCTCGAGCCAGGCTTGCAGCAGACGCATGGCTTCACTGGCTTGCGACTCAGCTCGGGATTCTCTTGGACCCTCGAGCCCAAAACGAGCTGAGCTTTTATATGGCTTCTGCTTTCCACCGCACTGTAACCTCATGCATCACGAGAACAGTGGCCTTTGAAGTAGAACCAGCCTGAGGGAAAGAGAGGCACAGCGAGTGGCTGAATTGTACCATGTAAAACCTGGGATAAATCCTGGCTTCCCCACTTGACCAAACTGTGTGATCCTGCTACAAGATTTTATTTCGCCGAGTCACGTATGGGATCTCCACCAAATTTTTGAGTTCAGGGAGCAGGATATAAAAAACACTCTCATGTTTGATTTAATAGACTATAATATTTCCGTAGCTATAAAAAGAATCTAGGTCACATATAGAAAATACATGGCAACCACTTGCCTCTTAGTTCCCTAATGGCATTGTCGTCTAGGTGGCAGTGGGTGCATGAGTGATTCTAAGTTCATTTGTAATAAATACCTCTGAATGCGGCAATATAATCTGATGTGCGATGGTGAACGGCGTCCATGAGTTAAAGAAATACACTTCTTTGAATTTTGAAAAGAAAATCATATTTTACAAGATTTTTGTTACACAATTTACTTGACAAACAATTTCATGGCTCAGCTTATGCATGGGCTCTTAGAACAAAGTCAGACTCCGGGCTCATTACGGCTTGGTTTTACCTGTTCATTTATTTGCTTGTCCACATCTAGGCCCATTCACCACAGTGGTAATGGCTTGCACATATTGGAAGGCATTTCCTGTCTAGGGAGGGACTTCCAATGCAGACTTTGCCCCATTTCCTGTTTTTTTTTCTCCTGTATAGATCCATAATTCGAGACATGGCGGAACCAGGCAGGAAAAAATAGCAGTGACCGTGGCAGACCAGACACCCTTTGGTGTTAGCCCCCAACCGTTTTGCCTTCAACCCTCCTGTTTTGCTCAATTCGTTTTTGTTGGCTTTAGGATTCTGTGATGCTAACCAGTGCTAAAGAGCGTATACTCATTCACTAAATCATAGTAAAATTGACATACACCTGGATGGTATATTTAATTTACTTATACATCCTTAGTAAGGTGGTATTCTGTAGGAAGCTGGCTCTGTATGTACTATACCAAAGTAAGGTATAGTGTGCAGAGTCCAGGGAGTCCCCAGAGATATAGCCGAGGCTAAATTAGGTAAGTACAACAACTCTCTTTGTGGTAGTGTGGGCGAGCAGTTAGCGTTATCCAGAGGGTGTGTTAAGCATTTATTGCACTCACTCAATCAAGACTGATGGCTCACACTCAGGGGCAGAATCCAGACCATTTGGGTAAGTATAAAATAGGTATACTGAATATTATTTCTGGAACCATGCAGGACTTGGTACTTGTAGGTAAAATACACTTTCAATTATAAACCTTTACACAGAAATGCAATTGAGGATTTCTCTGCAACTGTTATAAGTTGGTATGGTTTTAAAAAGCAGGCTATATCACATATTAATTACTTTTTTGAATACTTTTTGATTACTTTCAAATTACATTGATTACTGGGGGTGCTATGCCTAAATACCACACCTAAGGGGATCACTGACTAAATATCGAGGGACAAAATATAGACTACCTAAAATATCGATGCCAAAATATCGACAGACAAAATATCGAATTCCTATCTACAAACAGGTAAGTACCAAAATATCGAATCCCAAATATCGTTTAAAAATATATACTTTGTAAAAATATTGAATTTCTTAAAAATAATGTAAAATTAAAAAATATATTAAAAATAAATAGCTAAAATATACTTAAAAATACTTAAATTACCTTAAAATTATTAAATAATTAATTAAAATTATAAAAAAAAATACAATCATATATGTTAAAACATATATATATATTAACATAATATTACTAAAAAATACACAATATTATTACCGTAGGATAGCGGGAGTGTAAAAATTACTATTCCCACTCCTGGAAATGCAACAGTAGGGAAAGCGTTGGATAGCGTAGGGGTAAAAATGACTATTCCCACTCCAAAGAGTGCAACAGTAGGGAAAGCGTTGGATAGCGTAGGGGTATAAATTACTATTCCCACTCCAGAGAGTGCAACAGTAGGGAAAGCGTTGGCTAACGTAGGGGTAAAAAATACTATTCCCACTCCAGAGAGTGCAACAGTAGGGAAAGCGTTGGATAGTGTAGGGGCAAAAATTACTATTCCCACTCCAGAGAGTGCAACAGTAGGGAAAGCGTTGGATAGCGTAGGGGTAAATATTACTATTCCCACTCCATTGAGTGCAACAGTAGAGAAAGCGTTGGATAGCGTAGGGGTACAAATTACTATTCCCACTCCAGAGAGTGCAACAGTAGGGAAAGCGTTGAATAGCGTAGGGGTAAAAATTACTATTCCCACTCCAGAGAGTGCAACAGTAGGGAAAGCGTTGGATAGCGTAGGGTTAAAAATTACTATTCCCACTCCAGAGAGTGCAATAGTAGGGAACGCGTTGGATAGCGTAGGGGTAAAAATTACTATTCCCACTCCATGAGAGTGCAACAGTAGGGAAAGGTTGGATAGCGTAGGGATAAAAATTACTATTCCCACTCCAGAGAGTGCAACAGTAGGGAAAGCGTTGGATAGCGTAGGGGTAAAAATTACTATTCCCACTCCAGAGAGTGCAACAGTAGGGAAGGTGTTGGATAGCGTAGGGGTAAAACTTACTATTCCCACTCCAGAGAGTGCAACAGTAGGGAAAGCGTTGGATAGCGTAGGGGTAAAAATTACTAATCCCACTCCAGAGAATGCAACAGTAGGGAAAGCGTTGGATAGCGTAGGGGTAAAAATTACTATTCCCACTCCAGAGAGTGCAACAGTAGGGAAAACGTTGGATAGCGTAGGGGTAAAAAATACTATTCCCACTCCAGAGAGTCCAACAGTAGGAAAAGTGTTGGATAGCGTAGGGGTAATAATTACTATTCCCACTCCAGAGAGTGCAACAGTAGGGAAGGCGTTGGATAGCGTAGGGGTAAAAATTACTATTCCCACTCCTGAGAGTGCAACAGTATGGAAAGCGTTGGATAGCATAGGGGTACATTTTACTATTCCCACTCTAGTGAAAAAAAAATAATATAATTCACATAATTATCAATTAATCAATTAATAAAAATTAATTACCAATTAAGAATTAATTAATTACCAATTAAACGTTAATTAACAATGTATTCACAATAAATAAATTAACATATTTAATTAATTATAATTAAATTACTTCCCACCCTATTCCCCTATAAACCCACAACCCGCTACAGAAAATAAATTAATATTCACATAATTTTCAATTAATAAAAATTAATTATCAATTAAGAATTAATTAATTACCAATTAAAAATTAATTAACAATTTATTCAAAATAAATACCAATACATTAATTAACATATTTAATTAATTATAATTAAATTACTTCCTACCCTATTCCCCTATAAACCCTCAACCCACTACAGAATTAAATTACGCAAAAATTAAATAACATAAAATTAATTACTTAAAATAAATTACCCCAAGGTCGAGGTAGGCACTTAGGTTGCACCACCAGCAGCACTGGGGAGGCTGGGTGCAAAGTGCAGGGGCCCAATGTTAGCTAATGGGGCTAATGGTGCCTTCAGCTAAGGACTGCTTATGAGCAGGCCACTCAGGTGTGCTGGCAAAGCTCCTGGGGATAAGGTTACCACTGCAGAGGCCAACAATCAGCACAGAAAGCTGCACCACCAGCGGCACTGGGGTGGCTGGCTGCAGGGTGCCAAGAAGACATTGGGGACTCTGTGATTCACAACGGAAGCTTTGGACAGCTGTGCTATTCTCTCATAATTTTTTATATTTATCTGAGCTCTACTCTTTTACTACTACGTTTCGTACAAAGCTGAGCTCTACTATCTCTATGTTGGAAATTCATAGACAGCTAAGCTCGTCGCTCACAAGGTTGGATATTGATGCATATCTGAGCACTACTCTCTTGAAGTTGTACATTTATAGCCAGCTCAGATCTACTCTCTCAGCGTTGGTTATTCATGGACACCTGAGCTCTTCTCTCATCATGTTGAATGTTGATGGACATCAAGCTGTACTCTCTCATTGGTGCATATTCGTGTACTCCTGAGCTTGTCTCTCACAATGTTGGATTTCTGTGGACAGCTGAGCTCTCGGCTCATGGTGGTGGATGCTCGTGGGCAGCAGCCCTCTTCTCTCACAAGGATGGATATCGATGTACAGTTGAGCTCTACCATCTCAGTGTTGGATATTCATGGACAGCTAGGCTCATCTCTCGCAAGGATGGATATCGATGTACAGTTGAGCTCTGCTATCTCAGTGTTGGATATTCATGGACAGCTAGGCTTGTCTCTCGCAAGGATGGATATCGATGTACAGTTGAGCTCTGCTATCTCAGTGTTGAATATTCATGGACAGCTAGGCTCGTCTCTCACAAGGATGGAGATCGATGTACATTTGAGCTCTACCATCTCAGTGTTGGATATTCATGGCAGCTAGGCTCATCTCTCGCAAGGATGGATATCGATGTACAGTTGATCTCTGCTATCTCCGTGTTGGATATTCATAGACAGCTAAGCTTGTCTCTCGCAAGGATGGATATCGATGTACAGTTGAGCTCTGCTATCTCAGTTTTGGATATTCATGGACAGCTAAGCTCGTCTCTCGCAAGGATGGATATCGATGTACAGTTGAGCTCTACCATCTCAGTGTTGGATATTCATGGACAGCTAGGCTCATCTCTCGCAAGGATGGATATCGATGTACAGTTGAGCTCTACCATCTCCCTGTTGGATATTCATGGACAGCTAAGCTCGTCTCTCGCAAGGATGGATATCGATGTACAGTTGAGCTCTGCTATCTCAGTGTTGGATATTCATGGACAGCTAGGCTCATCTCTCGCAAGGATGGATATCGATGTACAGTTGAGCTCTACCATCTCCCTGTTGGATATTCATGGACAGCTAAGCTCGTCTCTCGCAAGGATGGATATCGATGTACAGTTGAGCTCTGCTATCTCAGTGTTGGATATTCATGGACAGCTAGGCTCGTCTCTCACAAGGATGGATATCGACGTACAGTTGAGCTCTGCTATCTCAGTGTTGGATATTCATGGACAGCTAAGCTCGTCTCTCACACAGTTGGATATCGATGTACATCTAAGCACTGCTCTCTCGATGTTGTATATTCGTGGGCATCTGAGCTCTCTACTGTCACTGAGGGTTATTTGTGGACCAAGCACTTATCCTTGCTCTGTTGTATATTCGTGAACAGCTGGTTGCTTCTTTTTGATATACCTGATCGTAAATCCCCACTACTATTGTGTCACACGACTGATGGACAATTCCCATGTCGCGAGTAGATAAACATACTACATTTTGTATATTGTTTGTTTTCTCTCTTCCTCTCTCTCTCATCCCCCTCTCTTAATCTCTCTTTCTCTAGTTCTGTCGTTTTCTCCCCTCTCTCTAAATGCAACCACCGTCCTAACTCCTCTCTGTCACTCTCTTTTTTCCGAAACTTTTTAATAGATTTTTTGGCAATGATGCATATAGTAAAATACATATACAGCAGATGGGCCCTACCACAGTCCAAACTGGCAAGTCCTATGGCAGACCTTGTCATACACTCAACAACAAGAAACACAACAACAGGCAAAGATAACAAACCACCCACCAGTGGCACCACTTAGCTTACTGCACAGAGTGTTGAATACTCCCACCCTTCTTTCTCCTTCACCCCTGCCTCTCTGAGGGACCCTCACCCTATGTAGTGTCTGCTCTTTCTGTTACACTTGTATTTGTGTGTTGTCTTTCTGTACATCGTCCTGCCTATGGTCATTGTATTTTAGGAACTGTCTTCATCTCACTTCCACTCTGTACTCCCTGTCCTCCTTTCTCAACCTCTCTGTGTGTCTGTTTGGTACTTACTTTTTCTGTTAATTATTAATTTTACTTTGTCTAACAGTCTCCCTGACATCTTCCCTGATTTCTCTTTCTACTTTCCCTCATTCCTCTCTCCGTCTTTTTCCCTTGCTCACCCTCTGTCTCACTTTCTGATCTTCTCGTTTAATTTCTCGCTGGAAAAGTCACACCCATGGCTAATAAAAAGTGCTGCAATGGCTCAACTAATAGCAGAGTATGCTTTATACAAAAGACTAATAATAACACAGATATCAAACAGTTGCCTCTTTCTGTCCCTCTGCTTTTCTGTTTTATCTATCCATTCAGGTCTAGGTTGGCATTGAGGTACACAGGCAATACCAGGTGGGATGAGGGTGCGATTCTGCTTTTAGGGCTGGATGGGAACACTGCAAGGGTTTGCAGCGCATCCAGCAAAATAGAATTCTACCTTCTTGAGCGCTCCCATCTTCGGACCAAGACAATTTTCTGGTGTTTTTTCAGTGTTTGGCACCAGTCTAAAACCGCTGCATCACCTTGCCTTGTGTAAGTGCAGGCCCTGGAAATGAATAGACAGTGAGATTTTTGTCTTTTTTTCTTAAGGACCATTGTCTTTTCCGAATGCAACCAGGAGCTTCCTTGGTTTGCAACATTTGTAAATTAATGTTCTCACAGCGTTCATTTCACTTCCGCGGGTGCCAAGTTAGAGCTGACAAAATTGTCCTTTATCACTGGCTTCCGACCTTGGCCACGTCCGACAGAATGATGACAGCACGTCAGATTTGCTTAGTGAATGCAGCTTTGACGAACACTTTTTCAGAATGGGCATCTCGTGACTTTTGCAGAAGTAAAATTCAGCTTTAGCAAACTCGAGCAAACTAGGCCCAAAAGCAGGCAACTTATGCTTTCTAGTAATAAACAAACACGAGAAAAGTATTAATGTAAGAAATAATGTTGATTATGTATCCACCCTAGGTTTACTAATTAATTAATCCTCCCGATTAGTCTAATGTTACCTAGCAAATGCAAACAAATAAAGCAGCATTTATATCTACCAGTCTTCATGAATCCATGAAACTTATGTGCACCTAGAATAGTAGAAATGACATCAAATAGACAAGGAAAAGCAAAATAAGCACATGCTTCTTTTAGGTTTGCTGCAGTTAGTAATGACAAAAACGAAAACAACAAATTATTTTATTATTTTGTACGAACAAAAAGATGCAACACTTATGCACGTTTATGAGCACACATGTTAGTCCCCCCATGTGTAAAGTTTAATCTAAATTGAATTAGCACGATACATCACAAATCATTACTTTTATTATTCATGTTATGGAAATGTGACTTCGCGAGTTTAAACAAAATTTTGTTTTCTATCTCGCTCCATCATTACTTTTTCTGTTAATTATTAATTTTACTTTGTCTAACAGTCTCCCTGACATCTTCTCGGATTTCTCTTTCTACTTTCCCTTATTCCTCTCTCCATCTTTTCCCTTGCTCACCCTCTGTCTCACTTTCTTATCTTCTCGTTTAATTTCTCGCTGGAAAAGTCACACCCATGACTAATAAAAAGTGAGTTGAGTACTAATAGCAGATTATGCTTCATACAAAAGACTAATAATAACACAGATATCAAACAGTTGCCTCTTTCTGTCCCTCTTCTTTTGTGTTTTCTCTATCCCCTTCGGGTCTAGGTTGGCATTGAGCTACACAGGCAAATACCAGGTGGGATGAGGGTGGGATTCTGCTTTTAGGGCTGGATAGGAACACTGCAAGGATTTGCAGCGCGTCCAGCAAAATAGAATTCTGCCTTCTTGAGCGCTCCCAATTTTCTGACCAAGACAATTTTCTGGTGTTTTTTCAGTGTTTGGCACCAGTCTAAAGCCGCGGCATCACCTTGCCTTGTGTAAGTGCAGACCCTGGAAATGAATGGGCAGTGAGATTTTCCTCCAACCCACAATGGTGCAGATTTTTCTAATAAGCACATGCAGAGCAATGAATTCCTGCTGTAGATAAATGTTGCTCCTGGGTGTTGTGCCCGATTCTGACATAGCAGAATATTTCAGGAATGTCTTCTCAGAACCAGAACTGCCTATAAATCATGTGGCTTTTATCCATTATATTTAGAAACGTATACTGCAAAATAAATCGTAAGGCCCCTATTTAACAAAATAAAATTCTTGGCGAGTAGCAAAGGTCTACTCTCTCATTAACTCCCATAAAAAGTCATACTCGCCTTTTAACCTTTCTCTGTCTTTGGTCCATTTTTCTGACCCCATCCCTCCTCTTTCTAGTTCTTTATCTCTTGCGTTAACTCTTGCGCGCTCTCTCCTTTTCTCATTCCCATTTGTCTGTTTCTCTCTATCTATTCCTCACTCTCTTGCACGCTCTCTCTCTTTCTCCACTAGATCTCTGTATTTCTTTCTTTGTCTCTTTGGTACATTTTCCTGCCTTCCTTACTTTCTCCTTGTCTTCTTTCACTTTCTCTCTCGCTCCCCCTCTTTTCTTAGCCTCTTTCTACGTCTATCTCTGTCTCTTTCTCTCTCTCTCTCTCTCTCTCTTCACTCTCTCACTGTCAATAGACTGGCAATAGAAGGACACAAGACACCCCGCTTTTCTCCAAAGCCAACCCCCATGGCGCCGTGGTCAATGAATTAGGCTTTGTCTGGCAGTGAGCTCACTGGTTTTCAGCGCAGGTGACCCTGCCCTACTGACACTCAGGGTGATCTTGGTCACACGCCCTCAGAAAGTGTAACTCACGCACAGGATCATAGCACAGAGGCTCCCGCAGTCCGTGGCTTAGAACAGCCGCCGAGATTGATTGACTGATTAAATCATTGTAACTGTTGCATTAACTTAAATGTCCCTTTGGGCATTTAAAAATACCATTAAGAAACCAGAGCCATACAGAGCGCCGCAGTGTGCGCTGTATGCTCGTGAAGGGCGCCAGTCACTGAGAGCCTTGACCTTGTCACACGTGCCATGTTTTCTGTTCGCGCTGCATGCTCACTGCAGGCCTTTCCTCGAGTGTAGGGCCAACCGTTGTGAGTTAGGAGCACAATTCACACACCTCTGGGAGCAAAGGGCGAATTGCTCATGTCCCCTCCTTGCCAGGTGGAATTAGAGGCACATAAAGGTACCTTGTAGACAGTAAACTAAGGAGAAATTCAGACCAAAATGAATTTCGGCAAGAGTGGCTTTGCTTGGTATTTTCTGGGCCCTCAAGCCATTTATGCAGAAAAACTGAAGTACACTCCGAGATAATATGTGTGAGCTGCACTTGTGGACGCCGTACACACGCACATACGCACACACTCCCACGCACCCACACACACACACACACACACCCACCCACACCGACGCACACAAACACACACACATACACATTGAATCACCTGACACATACTTGACATTACAATATTAACAACCGTGACGCCTAAAGATAATGACATCTGCAAATTCTATTAATAAATGAATCAGTCATTTTCCCAAAAAAGGAATATATCTATTGAGGAACCAAAATATCGGTTTAAAAAAGTATATAAAACACTGCTTCTTTAGAGGAAATTGTTTGACAGCTGGGTGGCCGGGTATATATGACCTCTATGGCATTCCCTCTAGGAATGGTCCCGGGATTTTTGACACTCTCGGAAAAATGCATGTTGCCTTTGGAGCACTCACAGTACAGTAAGGCCTTATGTTGGCACTGGCTTTGTGTGCTCCTTCTCACAGCCTTGCACCTCTGAGATAGGAAACTACAGTATCAGACCCCATTTCCCTGGCCCATGGGGCAAGCGAGGGCTGATGGGCTTCCACCCTGGGCCTCCGTGGGGTTGAGTCCATTTGCCAGTCATCCCGTATGGTCCATCCTACAAAGGCTCAGCAAACTGGGCCAGGTACAACCCTTTCTCAGGAAGCCGTGTGGACTACACCAAACTCAGAGCTCAAGAATCAATCAACAGCCCAAGTCCTGTGTCCAGGCCAATTCTGATCTTTAAAAATAAAAAAAAATTAGAAAAGCACTTTAATCGACCGGTGCACTCAATACAATGCATTACAATAATAAAAAAAAACAAGTTAGTGCCCCTGCGTGGTCCGTTGACAGCTTTACGCGAGTGGAGCAGTCAGCCTCCACTTCAGTGATTAAGATTAAAAAAATGTCTGGCCACGCTACTGAACCTTAAAACATAGCATGCTGCCGCCACCGAACTAGTGGTAAACCCAGTGACAAGGACAGTAGTCCTGTCTCAAACAAGGGTCCGCTTAGTGCACCCTTCCACGTCAGAGCACAAGCCTAGGCCCAGGTTCTTCACACACCTAGGTTAAGGTGATGCCCAGGACGAAAACAAAGCTTCTTGCTACCAGAAGCACACAGAGGAGAACTGAGGACAGGGGAAGACCCCTGTTTACAATGCGGGGGATATTCCTGTCCCGATATGCAGTTTACAATAACAACCAAGGAAAACCCCATTCTCCCTCAATAAAGCAATCTTGGTGGTTGTGCTTATGAGGGCATGTGCTTTCACAAGGTGAGGTAAAGAGTAGTTTTATGGTGCCCCACTCAGTGTCACCACAATATTGTATTGTACTGTAATTGCATTTATATAGCACTTACTAGCCCTGATGAGGTGTTGAAGCGCTTTTTCAGCGAGTAGCATGATACCCCGGAACCCATAAAGGATTAAGGGTGAATTAGTAGAGTGAAATATGAAAGGAATTTGAGTGGTGGATATGTTAGTCAGTTGTTTGGATTAAGAAGGATAGTGGAGGGATATAAGAGGGAAAAAGATGTTCATTTATATAGCACTTGCTAGCCCTGATGAGGTGTTGAAGCGATTTTTCAACGAGTAGCAAGCTACTCCAGAACCCATACAGGATTAGTGGTGAATTAGTATGGTGAAATATGAAATTAATTTGAGCGGTGGCTATGTTAATCTCTTATTTGGATTGAGAAGGATAGTGGAGGGATAGAAGAGGGAAAAGGTTGGCATTTATATTGATCTGACTACCCCTGATGATGTGTTAAAGCGCTTTTCGGTGAGTAGCAGGCTTCTACGGAACCCAAATATGATCACTGGGAATTAGTAGAGGGAAATATGCAATTCATTTGAGTAGTGGACATTTTAGTCTGTTATTTGGACTGAAAATTAATAGTGGAGGGATAAAAGAGGGAAGAGTCTAGAATTGTTTAAAAAAAATATTGTATAGTTTATTGCCGTAGGAGCGGGTTTGGGATGAATAAAGGGGAGGTGGAGGGGAACTATAGGGAAATGCTAATATCTTTACTGTCCACTTACTTATCCATCATGAGAAAACAACGTTAGAAACCTTCGGTTTTTGCCACAAGTAAGTTATGGCTCGTTTTGGACTAGGAAGTAAAAGTGCAAGCTCAAAAAACATTATGTCGTACCAGCCCCGTACTATGGCAGCTGAGTACAGCGATTGTGCCTAACCCTTTCCAATTAGGTTTCTGCTAGTTTCCCTCTCAAGAACTCTGTTAAAATGCAGTCCATACTATTAATTTTACATATGTATTGGTTTACAAGTCCATGGGATTTGCAACAATTTCTGATAAACTCATTTCGCTATGTGAATGTTCCAGCACATCAGGTGCTGCTACATTATCAAGGAGCATTACTTCTCCCCAGCAGCCAATCAAGTTCCTGCATCAATAAAGATTCCATGCAGCTTCTTCAGGACTGCCCTCCTGATTGGGCGATGAGCCTTCATTTCAGCCAGCCTTGGAAACAGTTTCCTGACCCCTAAGCCACAGTGGGGTGGATGCTTTGGGCTTGTCAGCCTTGTTTACAACTGTTAGAATAATATGTTTTTGTTTGGATGAATATTGTTTATAGTTGTTAGAATAGTATGCACCATAATGACAGTCTGCTTAATTACTGAGACTAATTGTAGTTGTGCTCACAAGCCACAGAATCAAACAACTTCAACCAGGGCCTCATATTGTAAAGTTGTTTGCGTGGCAAAGCCTGTGAATCAGGCTTTACGGCTGCAAAACACCTTTGCACAATGCACAACCCCCCTTTAAGAGTGTATAAAATGGGCTTCTTGACCATTTCCAAGTCACAAACAGGAGGAAGCGTGCAAGAGGCGCGCCCTTCTCATTGTGAACGTGTCAGTGGTTTGTGATTTCAGTGATGGACACAAAATATTGAAAGGTTACCACTTCTCAAGGTGATAACTGATTCCCGAACAGGAAGATGCATGCCGAGACCCTTGCCAGCTTCCCTAAATGGGAACCATGTAAAAAAAAAAAAAGCTTTATTTGTCCCTTTAATGGAAATTGAGGGCTTTAAAAACATCTTTAAACATCTGGAAAAGCAAACGCAGAGAACGGTGGTCTTCTGTGCTTTGCAGGCCACCAAAACTGCATTGACAACCATTCACATGGAATCGCAAAGTAGCACATACCTAACTAATATTGATTAAGCAACTCACTTTGCATACCTCTGTGAATGGGCAGTGTGACTGAGCAGTGTGTTACTCGTTGGCTTCATTCCTTTGGGCGGCTCTGAAGCAAAGGCGAATGAAAAGGGGGTCGCCGTTGCATGGTGCTGAAAGCCCCCTGGTGACCCTCCATCTGAAAGGTACACAAGGTTGGCCTGTTGCGACGCTAGGAGAGTAGGCAGTTGGTTGTCGAGTTTTATTATGCCAGGACCACGGGGTGAAAAAGGTGGGTCCAAGATGGAGGCTATGATGCGGGCCATGATGCGGGAAATGGGCGAAATTAAACAGCGGCTAGGGAAGGTTGATGAGCTGGAAGCCCGGATTAATGGGAGGGATGAGGAGGCCCCTGGCCCATCGGGCAGGCCTATCCGCCAGAGGGCGGCACCATTGCCAAGGGGGGATTTCGTTACCCCGCCTAGGAAATCTAAGTCCAAGAGACCCAGGTATGCTGCACCTGCCACGCCGCCGCCGGCCATCCCACCCCCTATTATTATACCGGTGCCTATATTGCCAGCCCCCGTGTTGCTGGTGCCTGTTGTACCGCCAGGAGATGCGGGACTTGCTCCCCCACCGGTGGCCACAATCCCGGCCACAGGCGTGCCGCAACCGGCACCCGCCTTGCCTACTGTGCCAGTACCATTGGGCATAACCCCGGTGGTACCTGCTGTCCCGGGTGGGAATTTAGATTCAATGCCCCCTGAATTGTTGTCTCAGATAACGGCCTTGATGCCGTGGCTACAGAAGGGAGGTGCTTTCCCGACTTCTGCAGATCATGCGGCAGAGGCGGCGAAGTTTGTTGAAAAGATTAAATCGGCAGCGGTCGCCGACTGTGTTGCAGTGCCCATATCTTCTCCCCTTGCAGGTTCAAGTCTTGCTCAGCCGGATGGATCTAGTGGGCAGCCAGCCCCGGTGCCCGCACACGGTAAGGAGGTGTCATTGACGCTCTTGGGGGACGGTGCCATACCTTCCAGGAGTGAGAATTTAGCGCAACATGTGTCGCTGGCGGTGAAGGAGATGATTTGGGCAGATAAATATGTGTATATTTATTCTTTGTTATTGGACAATAGGGAAATGGAACATGCTAAGACACTGAAAGAGTGGATGCACCCAAGTGAATGGAGGGCTCAGTGTGCTAGATTCAGGGTTGAGGAAACACTGCTCAATTGGATCAAGGCTTTTGCTGTATTCACGGCTATCAAGGCCGAACGACCCCCAGATTTACAGGCGCCATTGGCATGCTACCAGAGCAGGATTGTGGGGTGGAGTGAACAGTATTCTGGGGATGCGTGGAAAGGGTACGATTTGAATTTCAGGAAAGCATTGGAATTTAATAGATCATTAGCATGGGATACGGTGGACTCCATGTCATGGCATAAACAGTTCTCTGATAATGCACCCCCCCTCAGTTCTCCGGTTCGGTCAAGGTGTTCTCCGCGAGACCCCAACAGCCCTTTCGGCCCCCCCAAACGAGTGAGGTACCTGGGAAGTTCAGGGCCAGTGGGGCGGAGAAAAAGGGGGTGTGCTGGGACTTTAATAGGCGCACCTGCACAAGGGGCGCGTGTAAGTTTAGACACGCATGTTCCTCCTGTGGTCACCCCTCTCATCCAGAAACTGCCTGTAGGTCCAAGCATGGGAACACGGGACAGAGGGGAAGGGGAAAGCCACTGTGAGACAAACCAGTTAGGCCCCCCCACGCCAGTGGATGTGTTAGCAATGATACCATGGTTGAATAGATACCCGGACCACACATCGGCCACCCTACTCCAAGAAGGTTTCTCTAAAGGCTTTAGGATCCCTGCAGCAGGATACACAGGCAGCACACACTGTAAAAACCAATTGTCAGTAAAACATAATCCGGCTGTGGTGGCCGCCAAGATTGACAAGGAGCTATCTTTAGGCAGGATAGCTGGCCCTTTCACTGAAGTACCGGTGCACAATTTTGTGTGTTCCCCATTAGGAGTCGTCCCCAAAAAAGAGAAAGGGCAATTCAGATTGATCCACAACCTGTCAGCACCTAGGGGGGGCGTCACTGAATGATGCCATTGACGAGGGTATCTGTAGTGTTAAGTACGCCTCTTTTGATCAGGCTGTTAACTTATTACAGGCCACGGGGCCCGGGGCGCTGATGGCGAAATCAGACATAGAATCAGCATTTCGTCTCCTTCCGGTACACCCAGCGGATCAACATCTCTTAGGCTTCACCTTTGGGGATATGTTCTACATGGATAAATGCATGCCCATGGGTTGTTCTATATCTTGTGCTTACTTTGAGATGTTCAGCTCTTTTCTTGAATGGGCCATGAGACAAGCGACGGGCCACCAGCGGGTCATGCATTATTTGGATGATTTCCTCTTCCTGGGTACGGCGGGATCTCAGGAGTGTGCACTGGCATTGCAGGAATTTTGCGTGCTCATGCGGGCTTTTGGTGTCCCGCTTGCGCCCGGGAAGACTGTTGGCCCGACCACCTGCTTAGAATTCCTCGGCATTGAGATTGATTCAGTGGAGGGATGTTTTAGATTGCCTAGAGACAAGGCGGACAAATTCAAAACAGCGCTACGTTTATGCCTACGGAAGGATAAGGTCACCCTGCAGCAATTACAGGAGGTGGTAGGGCAGTTGAACTTCGCACTGAGGATCATCCCCATGGCTCGCCCTTTCTCTCGCTCCATTGCCCAAGCAATGAAGGGGCTGAGGGAGAAGCACCACCGCACTAGGCTGTCGTCTGAAATTCGCCAGGATATGCTTATATGGATGGCATTCCTGGAGGATTTTAACGGCAGGGTGGTCTGGCCCGGCCCGCCCACAACATCAGCAGAGTTGGGCCTGTGGACTGATGCCGCCGGTAGTGTGGGCTTTGGCGCCATCCTAGGGAACATGTGGGTCGCTCAACAGTGGCCGGAGGTATGGAGAACATGGGGTCTGACCGCTAATATTGGCTTCTTGGAACTCTTCCCAATATGGGTGGCAGTGATGGTCTGGCCGGAACACCTATGTAATCAATCAGTGGTGTTTTGGTCAGACAACATGACAGTAGTGGAATGTATAAACCAGCAGGGAGCACGATGTCCTTACATACTTCGCTTAGTAAAAGAAATTGTGTTGCAGTGCTTAAAATGGAACGTAGTTTTTAAGGCCAAGCATGTCCCGGGTATTCTGAATAATGCAGCTGACTCCCTCTCTCGCTTCAAAATGCAGGTTTTCAGGGAACATCTTCCTACAGCAGACCCCTCGCCAGCGCACTTCCCAGCAGTACTTTGGCAGATTGGTGCCCCAGATTACAGGACCTCGTGGTTGCTAGCTTAGCCCCCAGGACCAAGACGGCTTATGAAGGGGCGTTTTTGTCTTACTGTACTTTCTTGGGGCAGCAATGGGAAGTGCTATGGGCGCAGGAGGATGGCTTTGCGGCCTATTTAGAATGGATGCATAGGGAGGGACGCTCAGTGGCAGCTGCTAACAGGCATAGGGCAGCGGTATCATTCTTTGCTCAAGCTAGGGGCTTGCGTGATCCCACTAATACCTTTATGGTGCGTAAGGCTTTGAGGGGTTGGCGCCGTATACAGGGGCATCATAAAGATAAGAGAAAGCCCATAGGGTTGGCGCGGCTGACAGCTTTACTGGGCGCGCTGGACACTGTTTGTAGCTCGGAGTGGGAGGTACTTCTTTTTAAAGCAGCATTCTCCTTGGCATTCTATGGGGCACTGAGAATTAGCGAACTTGTGGCAGGTTCCAAGTCAGACCTACAGGGCGGCTTGCAAAGGGCGGGTGTAAGGATAAAGGAGGACACCATGTGGGTGACCATTCAGAAGTCAAAGACCGACCAGGAGTCAAGGGGTCACACCATAGTCCTCCAACGGGCCCCCGCCAACCCTTGCTGCCCAGTGAAGCACGTGGAATTATTGCACGGACTGCTGGTAGGCACAGCGGGCAGGGCACTGCTCAGTCACGCCGACGGTAATCCCTTGACCAGGTATCAGTTCAGGAGGGTATTGGAGATGGTGGTCAGGAAAACAGGTCTTGACCCTAAAGAGTTTGGCTCTCATTCCTTTAGGATTGGGGCAGCAACTGAGGCGGTAGCAGGGGGCCTCCCAGTGGAGAGAGTGAAGAAAATTGGGAGATGGTCCTCAGAATGCTACAAACGATATGTACGGATTGACATGTTGTGATTACATGGTGCTCACGCTTGGTTTGTTTCCGCTTTCTTACAGTTTCTCAGACCTGTTACGCAGGGGAGGAATTTGTCGTCGGGCACCAACAACATACATCAGCGCGGAGCTACAGCCAGGAAACAATGAGGAAAAGTGTTTGGATTGTGGGTCACTCCTATGTGAGACGAGCCGAATGTGTTTTTATTTCAGGTGACCGTGGGAAAAGGGCTGCACAACTGGGGTTTGACATCACGTTCTTCGGGAGAGGGGGGTTATGTCTCAACCAGTTTAGGGGCTTCTTCCAGGGGCTGTTAGCGCGCCGGCAATCTCCCCCGTCAGTGGTGATACTTCACCTGGGGGAGAATGATTTGGCCAAACTGGGGAGGCGCATTCTGATTGAGGAGATTATCTCAACTGCGGGGTGGATGGCCAGGACCTGCCCGGGTTGCACGGTAGTATGGTCGCAACTCATACCTCGATTACAGTGGCGAGGGGGGGGACTCGGTCAGGGCGTTGAATCACTCGGTAAAGAGGATCAACACACGGTTGGACAAGTTGTTTCGAGCCCCCCTGTTGCAGACAATACCTCATGGGTGTATCTGGGGCGACCGGTATTACTTGGGGGATGGAGTTCACTTGAATGAAGCAGGGAATGTCTTGTGGTCTGACAATATCTGGGCCTGGTTGGAGGGATTTGCTAATAGGAGCGGTCCTTAGGTAGGGTCTAGAGGGGGGAGGCCAGATCGTCGGTTAACAATGCTGGCCTGTGGCGGTAAGGTCATTATCGGTGAGCACATATTTGAGGTCTGAGGGGGCGGGCATCATCCTATGGAGGTTCCCGCCCAGGGGGAGGGGCCTGCGGGCCACTCCTAGAACTCCAGGGGCAAGGTAATTGATGCTTCAAAGGAGCGCGGGTAGGAGTAGTCACGCTTTCCTTAGGCTGGTAGCCACCCCGCGCGCGTATACTCATGACGTCACCGGATGGCGCAGAGTAAGGGCCCTCCTTTAGTGGGTAAATGGAGTTCAGGGCGTAGACCGGGCAATTCCCGAGGTACCACTGCGCATGCGCACGTCTCTAGGGGAGGCGCAGCTTGTAGGACCTGACACCGGTAGTGACCTTGCCATATGGCCAGAAATGTACAAAAATCAAGATGAGGATGTTAGACTCGGTTAGGAAACAACATGTATTAGAGTTTTTGTTAAGGTCAGCCTCTCAAACTTGTTGACGAAATTTGTATCTAATGTCCTGCTGATTTTTGTATAATTGTTGACCATGCAATTAAAACCTTTTTTAATTTCATATCTTAATAAATACGGCCGGGCGACTAGCGCCCGCCTTCCAAAAAGTAAAGAAGTCTCGTGTCCACGTTTCTGGGTGTTGGGTGCCGGTTTGGGGGGGGGCGGCAGCTAGTCGCTGACCATGTGAAAAGGGGGGGCCCTCGGCCCCCCCGCACGCATGGCGGCGCGGCGACCGTTCCCCCCCTTTCCCCTTTGGTGTCTCTCGGTGGTGGGGGCGGGCCCTTTTGGGCGCGACCCACCACCGATTGGCCGGCGGCCTCCCTGACCCGGATACCAGGTAGAAGGTCCGGGTCAGGGGGGGCGGGCTACTGGAGGGGCGGGGCGGGGGGGCGTTGCCCCCCCGCCTGGCCCCTTGGGAATAAAGAGGTGGGGAGCGCCCAGGAGACCCCCTTGTACCTGGACGCTCCCCCACAGCACGGTGTGCCCCGCGCTCGGGGCTTCTTTGTTTTCCCACCCACCTCCCTTGGAACAAAGTCTTGTGGCATTCATTATGTCTGGTTTCATTGTAATTTTGCGAGGGTACTGTTAACATGTCTTACATGGTAATAGAACTTGATCCGTTCGGTATATTTTGAGTATGCGTTTTGGTTTAGGAATTTTTTCCCTTTTTAGCGAATTGTGTGTGAAGTACTTTTGCTTTGATGCCAAGTGTCTTAGGCCTTTTTTCCCTTTGTAGCTGTACGGTGATGCTGTGATTTATTAGCCAGTGTAGCTGTCCTTTAGAATTTTTTTCCCATAGGTCGTCGTATTTATTAGGTATGGGGCATGCGGTAAGGTCATTATCGGTGAGCACATATTTGAGGTCTGAGGGGGCGGGCATCATCCTATGGAGGTTCCCGCCCAGGGGGAGGGGCCTGCGGGCCACTCCTAGAACTCCAGGGGCAAGGTAATTGATGCTTCAAAGGAGCGCGGGTAGGAGTAGTCACGCTTTACTTAGGCTGGTAGCCACCCCGCGCGCGTATACTCATGACGTCACCGGATGGCGCAGAGTAAGGGCCCTCCTTTAGTGGGTAAATGGAGTTCAGGGCGTAGACCGGGCAATTCCCGGGGTACCACTGCGCATGCGCACGTCTCTAGGGGAGGCGCAGCTTGTAGGACCTGACACCGGTAGTGACCTTGCCATATGGCCAGAAATGTACAAAAATCAAGATGAGGATGTTAGACTCGGTTAGGAAACAACATGTATTAGAGTTTTTGTTAAGGTCAGCCTCCCAAACTTGTTGACGAAATTTGTATCTAATGTCCTGCTGATTTTTGTATAATTGTTGACCATGCAATTAAAACCTTTTTTAATTTCATATCTTAATAAATACGGCCGGGCGACTAGCGCCCGCCTTCCAAAAAGTAAAGAAGTCTCGTGTCCACGTTTCTGGGTGTTGGGTGCCGGTTTGGGGGGGGGCGGCAGCTAGTCGCTGACCATGCTCAGTCACATCAAGAAATTACATTTTAGAGGTTTCTTTTGTCTTTTTTTCCTCGTTTTTAAGAAATGATGCTCAGGTGATTTTATTGTTTGGTGTTATGGATGAAATATCTTTTCAATATTGTAAGTTGTTTTTATAACTCAATTATTGCTAGTTTTTTTACATGATGCCTTGTTATTGTATTAGATCGTATGAGCCTCATTTATGAGAAATGACGCATCGCTGCATAGAAGCAGCGATGCGTCACTTCTCAGTGCGCACTCCTTGCGACATGAGTGATGCGTCATATTTACAGTATGATGCATCATGTCGCAAGGAGTTACAGATACGTCAGTATTTCTGACGCATCTGTAAGCGCAAAAGTCACGCATTGCTGGAGTGTGTCACAAAAGTGACGCAATTCCCGCAATGTGTCCTTTCACATGGGGAAAGCCCCATGTGAAAGGGCTTGCGTCAGTCTTACGCCTGCTGTGAGGCAGGCGCAAGATTTTGACGCAACAGCGTCCTAAAAGTGACGCAGTGAAATCTCATAGATTTCACTGCGTCACTATTACGAGGCTTTTTGCGGGTGAATGCCCCCTCTGCATACATTATACCTGACGCAGGTATAATGTAGCGCAGGGGTTTACAAAGTGACGCATCTGCTTAGATGCGTCACTTTGTAAATAGTGCGCAACAGGAGGCATGTTTTACGCCGCGATGAATCCCAAAAAGTGATGCATCGGAAGCGCAAAACTGACGCAAGGCCTCATAAATGAGGCCCTATGAATTCTTCTTGTACCTGTACTTTCTTTATATGCTATGAAATTAAATAAAAATTTGAGTATTGACTGACTGACTCATTAGTACATGGGATGCATCCAAAACAATGTGCTATTAACACATCCCTGGACTGTGAACGGCAAAAAGACACCATGCCCTAATTGCTTTATTCAATACAAGGTGGCAATGAAGGTGACACTGGAAATGTCCGCACAGCAGCAACTGAGCACTTGGGAGGCAGCGGGAAGACGACGTCACAGCTCGAGGCAGGGTGCCAGAGCCCTGAATTTCGAAACGCACTGGACTATTTCCAGTTGGTAACTTGTGAACGAGAGCACTGCTTGGCAAGCATTACTATCCGGCGACAGAGGCCGTTCTCAGTGAAACTGCTAGTAAATCACGCTGATTGCTGCTGCAAGCCACGCGAGGAATGCTGAACTTCTGCAGAGGCGCGAAGATCTCCTTTCAGGCTGTATATTATGTAGTGCGGGGACTTGCACTTGCCCTTAAACTTCTCTGCCTATTTCAGTATTTGCACACTACAGCTGGTTTCAGACTGCAGCCTCATCCGGCTATTTCTGAACAGTGACGTCAAACAAACAGCTAATTATAAGCCCGCCTCCTGACCCACATGTTACTATTAAATCTGTATCTATCACTATTTTATTGTCTGTACATAGTGCTAAGGCCTGAGTGTCTAAGTGCTGTGCTCCATAGCCATAGACGTCAATTTGCTCTAGGTCATGACAAAAGTGTCAGGTCATTCCTGCTTTTCACACAAGCGCACTCGTTGAGCTGAGTGCATTTATGCAGCGAACTATAAGCTGTGGCAACGCTGGGCACTGAGCATGCTGGGACTTGTGGTGCCACAATTATAATTGGAAAGTGTGATACGACATCTGCTGTCTCGAAGAACAGTAGTGACTGAAAGCCAGCGCTGACAGAGGGCGAGGTGGCAGCTACACTGCTCCCCCTGGTGGCGTGTGGTGGTCAGACATTACTTATTTGTTCTAGGTTTCTTAAAAAATCACTGTCACTAACTATTTTGGCAAATTTACGTAGCCAGATGTTTTCAAAATGATATCCGTTTACTGCATCTGGGTGGCTTTCCCATCCCAAACGCCAGAATAATGCACCAGGACGTTCAGTGCAAATATTCTAGTAATTAGTAAATGATCAAATATACTCTTACCCAGGGCTTTAAGTGGGCCGGGTCTCACCGGTGCTGAGCACCAGGAGTTTTTTTTAAAGGGGGCCTCGAAACGGGTCTCTATCTGGCTCTGTTTTATGCCCTGGCACAGGTGGTTTGTTCTCCCCGGACTGCAGTGACAGCAGGCACATCGATGTGCGCTGCTCACACTGCTCACTTCTCACTAGTGGAGAAGTTACTTCATGACGTCATGCCAGGTGAGCCTTGTAGGGTAAAGAAAATCCTTTCAAGAGTCATTTTCCCTCAGCATTTCCCTTCTCTTTATGAAACTCAGGAGCAGCAACATTGTCGTGGTGTCAACAGAGCTTTAAGTGAACTTTTTCAATATTCTATACAAGTCATAGTTGCTGCTTATTTATCTTATGTAACTAACAACCATTGACATTGCCAGTAGTCCTGACTTGTTGTAGATATGATGTTACTTGTTGTATCATATATCTGGATGCAATGACAAAAACAGCAAAATACCAGTGGTGGTGGGTGGGGGTGAGAGGTATGTCACGCTATGCGAAGCACAGCTTTTTAGCTTATGTGTTTTATAGCCATGCCCTTAATTAGATTGGCCACCCCCCTTTGAGAGACCCCCCCCCAGTTTTCCTACATAAAGCCGTGCTCTTCCCTATTCATACATTATGAACTGTGAACTAAAAACCTCAATAATTCTGATATTTTCACAATCAATGAAAAACACCCCCTCTACATTCTACTCTACCTGTCTCATCCAATACCTGATTTAGAAGTCGGGAATGGGTGGTTTACCCAAAAGAGGACTCCCACCTTCTTCACTCCTGTCAGTAGTGCAACCCCTAAACGCTATTTAGGGAACCTATTCCGATACCATGCCTTTCTTCTTTCCTTCCTATATGGATGTCCCAAGTGTACCAAGCTGACACCAAACACTCCCACTGTCCTCAGGGACATTTATTTTATATTTTTAGAAGAGAGACCACCACTGAGTGGGTCATTCGTCGAAAGACCATAACGTGTAGATGTGTCCACCAAGCCATCAAGTCGTTGCAGACCACCCAGCTTTTTTGCCAAAGCGGCCCTTGCCAAAAAGACAGAAATCGCTTCAGTGAGAAAAAATCCCCCAACCTGGCAGAAAGCTATGAACTAGGTTGAGAGATTGTAAGGGTGACCCATTTTTACCATAAGGTCAAAATATTCTTCAGGCTTTTGGCATCCATCTCTTGGAGGATCCTTGATTCAATCTGAAGTGAAAGTCTTGTAAAAGATACTCAGAAAGACCATCTTGTCAAGACCACCAGGCTGTGAACCGTTTCGGCCTCTTCCGCATGGTCTATCATTCATCAGGGCATTAACATTGCCAGAGAGTTCCTAATCATACTCAGTCACCGACCTCTTAAAATGTGTATCCATGCTCTGTGGACTTTGAGTGTTCTATTCGCAGTGGAGAATTAAGGTGACAGGGTGGCTACTTGTCACTATGATACCCTGTTTCATCTGTTGAGCTTTCATTTTAAGAACGGCGCAATCTGGGAGTCATATTCGTATTACAATACTATTGAACCACTTGGTCTAACACAGTATTAATAATTTTAAAAATCAAAATCTATCATTGGTTGACATCTGGCCAACCTAGAAAGAGTTGGTGCCTTTATTGTAACGTTAAAGCCATTTTATAGGTAGTTTAGTGCTGGATATACAAATCTTTGTTGTAAGCCATGACTGGAATGTAGTAGTGACTGGGGGCAGGTTACATATAAAATCAGACGGTAAAAATGTAATTGGAAAATGACACAAGACACAATGCTGGTAGAAAGAGCAGTAGTTTGAAATTGTGCATCTCTCGCTAAAGAAATAAAGAGAACACAGAGACCAACATAGACACAGGTGAGTACAAGAACTAAAATAAGCATTCCTGAATGGTTCCAGGTAAACCATATTGTGCCCAATACCTAAATGTAAATATAGATGTCTAGGTTTACTCGTGTTTATATTTGTCACTACACTTCGGTGTAAATCTTTTTGCCATTCCCCATTTCTGAGTGTAGATTTACACCTGGGTGTAGACTTATATGTCCACCCCGCATGTCAGAATACGGAGACATCTAGGGTTGAATTTACAAGCGTAAAGTTACAACTACTAACAGTCGCACCAGGTGGAGATGATTTTTCTATTGGAAAGTATAGGAGAAGTTAATAAAAGATTACTTCTGTAAAATATTAGATACTTTTTTGTGAAATATGAGTGTGGAATAAATTCAAGTAATTATCAAACCAACAACATTTATTGTAAGAGTACATTAGCTTTTCAAAATAAATGTTTGTTAAATTATTTAAATATATGAATTTATTTTATGAATATTAAATTATAAACAAAAATAAAAGAATAGAAAATAGCCCTCAAAAGCATTTTTATGGTTAAAGAATATTTAGTAAATATGTTATATGGGAGAGTTTTCAATCACCTGTGAGTGGCCTTGTGTGATGTGAGACTGACCCCAAAGCTGAGAAGCAATACATTTTACTACTGTTTTGTGACCTTTGAGATATTAAAGTGTAGTTTGTGAATAGAAATGGTTTTACTCTTTTGTGGGTGGACAGGTGTATTAACAAATCCCTCTCTAAATCCCAACTATTCCTCCTCTAAACCCTTTGGTATCCCTTCTTAAACCCAACCTGTGCGAAATTGGCAGGGGGATGAAACCCTACTTCAGCAACAGCCACAATCCTTGTCAAGGTGAACTACAAAAGGTCACTAAATTTACCTGTGCTTAACCCTCTGGTAGCTTGGCACAAAAACAGTCAAGCTTAACTTAGAGGCAATGTGAACAAATTATTAATGCAGCACTTAAACAGTAATAATGTGAAACACAACACAAGAGAAATCCCACACCAATTTAGAAAAATAGTGTACAGTTTAATAAATAATTTAAGACCAAAATTACAAAAATCCAACTAGTAGGACCAGGGATAGGACATTTTTAACGTTTAGGTAAAAATAGTGATTAAAAGCACAAATTGACAACTTGTTATTTGGTCGTGCCAGACTGGACAAAATCACAAGTTTAGTCTGACCAAAATAGAGCCTGGGACGGATACAAGGACCAGGTTAGGCTGTCGGATAATTGTACAGTTTGTCCTTGATGTGGGGTGCCAAGCAGCAGCAGATCAGAGAAGCGCTGTGGGTCCTGTTTCAAGATACATCCCGCTGCGTTGGTTCCAATGAGGAGCTGTGAGGGTTGTGAGGTGAGGTCTGTGTTAAGTTGCTCCCGCTGTGTCGGTTCAGATAAGGAATTGTGAGGACTGCGATGCAAGGTCCATTTTGAGATGTGTGATGCTGCGTTGGCTGTGATGAGAAGTGAGAGAAGCTTCAGGAGTTTCCCCCTGCAGAGGTGTCTAACATTCCATGACTCCCTACCCTGCTCCCAGTCTGTCTGGGGGCAAAATGGGCTAGTGTAAAGCCCTTTGTGTTCAAGCTGAGCCAGTGCCTCTGAAGTGCAAGTGTGGTCGTTGACAGCTCTGCACCCCCCCCCAAGATATGGACCATCCTATCAACACTCAGAACCTCTATTGAGATGTTGTTTGGAAGTAATACTCAAAGGCCAACTGCCACCTTCACCCGGTCAGGTGACCCAGGAACAGGCTGCAGGAACCAAATGGTTAGGGCAGTAAAATGCAAACTTTCTGGCATTTCCAGAATTGTGACTTAAACTCTGAATTTACCATTAAAGAAGACTTTAAATTACAATTCCTTACACACCAAACATGACTTTCCTACCTGCCGCCAATCAAACGTTATCACTTATTAAATGTAATAAGGAAACACAGTATTATTCTCTGGGAGAGGTAGGCCTTGCAGGGGTAAAAAAACAAATTAAAGAGTTTTTCTCTACTGGGACATGTAAAACTTAAAATTGTATGTCCAATACTTTAAATACATTGCACCCTGCACTATGGGCTCTTTAAGGCTTACCCTGTAAATGTAAAATGTAAATGTGTGTATACTTGTAAAGTTATCACCTAGAAGGTATCTTGGCACTGTATACCGCTGTGGAACCCTTCCTGGCTTTCCCTGTGAGATACCCCTTACTGGGCACCTTCAAGGTGAGCCAAGGCATCCTAGCGCTTTCGGGGCCGTTGTGGAGATTAAGCAAGCTATTGCCCAGAGTTGCAGAATGGGACCCATGATTAGATTAGCACCTAAGCGAGAATTATCGAGTACGTGGACACTGAGCCCAAGACTCTGCCTCGTCGGGAATTGAACCCTGGTCCCGGGCCAGACCTCTGCCTCAGAGTCTGCCGCTCTAATCGGTGAGCCACACTTCTCAGTATAAACCTGCGCAAACAGGCTGCAATGGCAGGCCTGAGACAGGTTTAAAGAGTGCCTTAAGGGGGTGGCACAACCAGTGCTGCAGGCCGACTAGTAGAATTTAATTTAAAAGACCCTGGGCACATGTAGTACCAATTTACTAGAGACTTACAAGTAAATTATATGTGCCAATTGAGTGTACGACAATTTCTCTGTATTTGAAGGAGAGAGAACAAGCACTTTAGTACTAGTTAGCACTAGTAAAGTGGGCAGAATCCTAAGGCCAAAAAAAACAAATTCAGCAAAAATAGGAGGAATGAAGGCAAAATGTTTGGGGATGACCCTGCAGAGAGGGCCAAGCCAAACACCACCTATTTAGTAGTAAGAATTCCCCATTTTCCAGTCACTCTCCTGATTCACATTTAGTACAAAAACATAAACTCATGTGTGCAAAAACCTCCACCATGTTGGCGAAGATCACCACACAGACAAGATAGGAGAGGCAGAGATATCTGCATTTAGGTCTGTGAGTTGCAATTTGTAGGACTTGAGTAGTAATACGGCAGTACTACTATATATACTAGAATATGCAGTTTGTGAACAGCCCCCATTGTCTTTTAACCCCTTGCCAGCGGGGCTAATTCCTCGGCTGTGCTGGGGAGCGGGAGGTGCGCACAGCGCCCTAGTGCTCATGACGAGGTCACTGGATTCAAGCAACCCTGGCTGAAGACGGCGGAAATGCCAGAAACAGGGCCTAGGAAGCTTGTTTCCCGTCCAGGGAAGGCATGGCTTGGCAGTTCGGGCTGGACTGTTCCCATGAGGCACAGGATCAGACTGATTTGCATATGGCCATGTCTGAACTAGGGTGGCAGAGTGGGCTAAAGAACGGTGATGGATTAAACCCAGATCTGTTGACTGGGTGTGAGTGTTTGATTGGTTCAGATGCTCCGTCCATCACCACCCCCTTTTGTACTGCTTTGTTTGCCATAAGTTGGCAGGGTATGCTCAGACGTGAGACCCTTGCTCATTTTGCCACTGGATTCAAGCAACCCTGGCTGAAGACAGCGGAAATGCCAGAAACTGGTCCTAGGAAGCTTGTTTCCCGTCCAGGAAAGGCATGGCTTCGCAGATCAGGCTGGACTGTTCCCATGAGGCACAGGTTCAGACTGATTTGCATATGGCCATGTCTGAACTGGGGTGGCAGAGTGGGCTAAAGAACGGTGATGGATTAAACCCAGATCTGTTGACTGGGTGTGAGTGTTTGATTGGTTCAGATGCTCCGTCCATCACCACCCCCTTTTGTACTGTCTTGTTCGCCATAAGTTGGCAGGGAATGCTCAGACGTGAGTCCCTTGCTCACTTTGCCACTGGATTCAAGCAACCCTGGCTGAAGATGGCTGAAATGCCAGAAACCGGTCCTAGGAAGCTTGTTTCCGGTCCAGGGAAGGCATGGCTTGGCAGTTCGGGCTGGACTGTTCCCATAAGGCACAGGGTCAGACTGGTTTGCATATGGCCATGTCTGAACTGGGGTGGCAGAGTGGGCTAAAGAACAGTGATGGATTAAACCCAGATCTGTTGACTGGGTGTGAGTGTTTGATTGGTTCAGATGCTCCGTCCATCACCACCCCCGTTTGTACTGCTTTTTTCGCCATAGGTTGGCAGGGTATGCTCAGACGTGAGTCCCTTGCTCACTTTGCCACTGGATTCAAGCAACCCTGGCAAAAGACAACTGAAATGCCAGAAACCGGTCCTAGGAAGCTTGTTTCCGGTCCAGGGAAGGCATGGCTTGGCAGTTCGGGCTGGACTGTTCCCATGAGGCACAGGGTCAGACTGATTTGCATAGGGCCATGTCTGAACTGGGGTGGCAGAGTGGGCTAAAGAACGGTGATGGATTAAACCCAGATCTGTTGACTGGGTGTGAGTGTTTGATTGGTTCAGATGCTCCGTCCATCACCACCCCCTTTTGTACTGCTTTGTTCGCCATAAGTTTGCAGGGTATGCTCAGACGTGAGTCCCTTGCTCACTTTGCCACTGGATTCAAACAACCCTGGCAAAAGACGGCTGAAATGCCAGAAACCGGTCCTAGGAAGCTTGTTTCCGGTCCAGGGAAGGCATGGCTTGGCAGTTCGGGCTGGACTATTCCCATGAGGCACAGGGTCAGACTGATTTGCATATGGCCATGTCTGAACTGGGGTGGCAGAGTGGGCTAAAGAACGGTGATGGATTAAACCCAAATCTGTTGACTGGGTGTGAGTGTTTGATTGGTTCAGATGCTCCGTCCATCACCACCCCCTTTTGTACTGTCTTGTTCGCCATAAGTTGGCAGGGTATGCTCAGACGTGAGTTCCTTGCTCACTTTGCCACTGGATTCAAGCAACCCTGGCTGAAGATGGCTGAAATGCCAGAAACCGGTCCTAGGAAGCTTGTTTCCAGTCCAGGGAAGGCATGGCTTGGCAGTTCGGGCTGGACTGTTCCCATGAGGCACAGGGTACGACTGATTTGCATATGGCCATGTCTGAACTGGGGTGGCAGAGTGGGCTAAAGAACGGTGATGAATTAAACCCAGATCTGTTGACTGGGTGTGAGTGTTTGATTGGTTCAGATGCTCCGTCCATCACCACCCCCTTTTGTACTGCTTTGTTCGCCATAAGTTGGCAGGGTATGCTCAGACGTGAGTCCCTTGCTCACTTTGCCACTGGATTCAAGTAACCCTGGCTGAAAATGGCTGAAATGCCAGAAACCGGTCCTAGGAAGCTTGTTTCCGGTCCAGAGAAGGCATGGCTTGGCAGTTCGGGCTGGACTGTTCCCATGAGGCACAGGGTCAGACTGGTTTACATATGGCCATGTCTGAACTGGGTTGGCAGAGTGGGCTAAAGAACAGTGATGGATTAAACCCAGATCTGTTGACTGGGTGTGAGTGTTTGATTGGTTCAGATGCTCCGTCCATCACCACCCCCGTTTGTACTGCTTTTTTCGCCATAAGTTGGCAGGGTATGCTCAGACGTGAGTCCTTGCTCACTTTGCCACTGGATTCAAGCAACCCTGGCAAAAGACAACTGAAATGCCAGAAACCGGTCCTAGGAAGCTTGTTTCCGGACCAGGGAAGGCATGGCTTGGCAGTTCGGGCTGAACTGTTCCCATGAGGCACAGGGTACGACTGATTTGCATATGGCCATGTCTGAACTGGGGTGGCAGAGTGGGCTAAAGAACAGTGATGGATTAAACCCAGATCTGTTGACTGGGTGTGAGTGTTTGATTGGTTCAGATGCTCCGTCCATCACCACCCCCGTTTGTACTGCTTTTTTCGCCATAAATTGGCAGGGTATGCTCAAACGTGAGTCCCTTGCTCACTTTGCCACTGGATTCAAGCAACCCTGGCAAAAGACAACTGAAATGCCAGAAACCGGGCCTAGGAAGCTTGTTTCCGGTCCAGGGAAGGCATGGCTTGGCAGTTCGGGCTGGACTGTTCCCATGAGGCACAGGGTCAGACTGATTTGCATATGGCCATGTCTGAACTGGGATGGCAGAGTGGGCTAAAGAACGGTGATGGATTAAACCCAGATCTGTTGACTGGGTGTGAGTGTTTGATTGGTTCAGATGCTCCGTCCATCACCACCCCCTTTTGTACTGCTTTGTTCGCCATAAGTTTGCAGGGTATGCTCAGACGTGAGTCCCTTGCTCACTTTGCCACTGGATTCAAACAACCCTGGCAAAAGACGGCTGAAATGCCAGAAACCGGTCCTAGGAAGCTTGTTTCCGGTGCAGGGAAGGCATGGCTTGGCAGTTCGGGCTGGACTGTTCCCATGAGGCACAGGGTCAGACTGATTTGCATATGGCCATGTCTGAACTGGGGTGGCAGAGTGGGCTAAAGAACGGTGATGGATTAAACCCAGATCTGTTGACTGGGTGTGAGTGTTTGATTTGTTCAGATGCTCCGTCCATCACCACCCCCTTTTGTACTGTCTTGTTCGCCATAAGTTGGCAGGGTATGCTCAGACGTGAGTCCCTTGCTAACTTTGCCACTGGATTCAAGCAACCCTGGCTCAAGATGGCTGAAATACCAGAAACCGGTCCTAGGAAGTTTGTTTCCAGTCCAGGGAAGGCATGGCTTGGCAGTTCGGGCTGGACTGTTCCCATGAGGCACAGGGTACGACTGATTTGCATATGGCCATGTCTGAACTGGGGTGGCAGAGTGGGCTAAAGAACGGTGATGAATTAAACCCAGATCTGTTGACTGGGTGTGAGTGTTTGATTGGTTCAGATGCTCCGTCCATCACCACCCCCTTTTGTACTGCTTTGTTCACCATAAGTTGGCAGGGTATGCTCAGACGTGAGTCCCTTGCTCACTTTGCCACTGGATTCAAGCAACCCTGGCTGAAAATGGCTGAAATGCCAGAAACCGGTCCTAGGAAGCTTGTTTCCGGTCCAGAGAAGGCATGGCTTGGCAGTTCGGGCTGGACTGTTCCCATGAGGCACAGGGTCAGACTGGTTTGCATATGGCCATGTCTGAACTGGGGTGGCAGAGTGGGCTAAAGAACAGTAATGGATTAAACCCAGATCTGTTGACTGGGTGTGAGTGTTTGATTGGTTCAGATGCTCCGTCCATCACCACCCCCGTTTGTACTGCTTTTTTCACCATAAGTTGGCAGGGTATGCTCAGACGTGAGTCCTTGCTCACTTTGCCACTGGATTCAAGCAACCCTGGCAAAAGACAACTGAAATGCCAGAAACCGTTCCTAGGAAGCTTGTTTCCGGTCCAGGGAAGGCATGGCTTGGCAGTTCGGGCTGGACTGTTCCCATGAGGCACAGGGTCAGACTGATTTGCATATGGCCATGTCTGAACTGGGGTGGCAGAGTGGGCTAAAGAACTGTGATGGATTAAACCCAGATCTGTTGACTGGGTGTGAGTGTTTGATTGGTTCAGATGCTCCGTTCATCACCACCCCCTTTTGTACTGCTTTGTACGCCATACGTTTGCAGGGTTTGCTCAGACGTGAGTCCCTTGCTCACTTTGCCACTGGATTCAAACAACCCTGGCAAAAGACTGCTGAAATGCCAGAAACCGGTCCTAGGAAGCTTGTTTCCGGTCCAGGGAAGGCATCGCTTGGCAGTTCGGGCTGGACTGTTCCCATGAGGCACAGGGTCAGACTGATTTGCATATGGCCATGTCTGAACTGGGGTGGCAGAGTGGGCTAAAGAACGGTGATGTATTAAACCCAGATCTGTTGACTGGGTGTGAGTGTTTGATTGGTTCAGATGCTCCGTCCATCACCACCCCCTTTTGTACTTCTTTAGAACGCTCAGCACAGCGGGGGAATAACCTTGCGTGCGAGCGTTGCGGCCGCTATGTCGAGCTCAGCTCGTCATGAGCACACGGCCACCGTGGCTCATGACGAGCTGAGCTTGTCATGAGCTTGGGAGGGGTTAAGGAAAACAATGGACTAATAGCAGATGTTTGTCTTGCATGCATTAGGGGAAATGTTCAAATGGAAAAGTGACAAAGCAAAGACCAAAGTTTGAAAGCTAGAGTTTGAAAAGCATTAGTTAGAAAGGAAAATGAAAATAAAACAAGTTTGAAATTGTAATTAGTTCTTGGATTCTAATCTAAAATGTAGTCTTTCCTAGAAATTACCCACGCCTCATTGACACCTAAATGTCCATCACTTACCTGAATTAAGCCCATCAAACAGACTTCTTGATATTCATCAAAACAAAAGGGGGTAGCATTCCACCCTTCTAGAGGGAGAAGACATGTTACTTCCATTAATCCCGGTTAAAGTTGACCAGAGCCTCAGCATCACAAAATGGATGCTGCTGCCACAGACACAAGTCTGACCTCCTGCTGCTGGGAGCCCTTCCAGCGAGGGAGGCTTGGACAGTAGGTTTCCTGTCACATGGAGGTGCTAGCACCACCCCAGACAGGCTATAGTGTATTGGGGCAGGGAGGGCTGAATGAAACGAGACACTGCCTGGGGCACACAAGGTGTCCCATGCATAGCCCAGTTCAAACCGGTGCTAGGGCACTCCAGCCCCAGCTCTGTCACGAAACTGGACAAAGGGAAAGGGGTGTAACCACCCCCTTCCTGGGTCCCACCCATAGGAGGGACCTAGCAGGTAATCCAGCCCTTAGATTTGGTATATAGGTAGGAGCTGAGTCCCAAGACTTTAAATTTATCCTGACTGAAACTCTGATATGAAACTCTGGACCTTCGACATCCTACTCGACGTAGAAGACTGAAGAATCTCCCTTGTGGTCAAGGAGTGACCACCCTGTGCAAGCAGGCACCATCAAGCGCTCAATGGTTTGCTTTGTTGTTGCTCCCGCCGGAGCCCGAACACAGAGCCTGACAAGACCCAGACTTCCAGACTTCCTTCAGCCTGATCCAGAGCCACAGCAAAGCTGAGACCCGTGGACACGACGCGAGATGTGAGACCGGCCATCTTGGAAAGCCAGCAAAACGCCTTCCGTGCAGCTTCTGAGGCACCCTCGAAGTTGTGCATTGGGGAATGAGAAGCCCCAGCCCCGAGCATCCATTGCACCAAAGATAACCTCTCCACACTCACCGAGTGCTGCGTGGGGCCCTTTTGCATTTTCCTGCTTGACACATATGTCCGGTCACTTGTCCGTTGGCTAGTGGCCTCTATGACGATGAAACCTGAAATCTACACTGCTGGTCTGATTGCTCCAGACTGGCCCTTGCTTCCCTGCGAAGGAGAAGCCCCTCAGTCCTTGCTGGCCTGAGAAAAAAGCCCTCATCGAATCCTGCATGGGTTGCCTTTGCCAAGGCTTGTTGACTCCAACCTGGAAGCCGACACCGCCGAAAGTCAGAGCCTTTGTGGGACAGTCCGTGCCCAGCTCCTTGTCAACGTCGACACCTCCTGGTCCACATGGCAGCAGAGACAATCTTCGCAACATCACCTGATTGCTCCCCGACATCGCCTGCTTCCTTCCTGGTTCCATAAATGGTCACTGGCTAGTGACCCAGACTCTGTCCCCTCTGCTTTCATGTACTCTTCATCCTCGATCCGCCCTTGGATCCAACCGGACTCCTCTCTCCTGGTCGCCTGCAGCATCTTTTCTCCAAGGCTCCATAGAACTCCACGACGAAACCCGACACACTTTGGGACCTATGCACCCGCTTCCTGTGGGTGAGGTAACGTGAGTACTGTGGTGCTCCTGTGAAGATTAACACTCCTAGTGTCCTAGTTTCGAGTGGTTAGCTTCTAGTCCAGTCGGAAGACTCCTAAACCTTTAACTTTCTAACTTTACGCACCCATTGACTTCTATGTCTGCACGCGTCTGCATTTAGACTCTGCACCCGCATCCCGTGGGCCTCCTGCTTCCTAAATACTGTTAGTCCAGGGTAGTCCCAGCGATTCACAAGGCCCTAGGCCTTACCATTGTTCGTGACGTGGTTCTTATACCACTATTTTAGTATATGGTTTAGCGGGCCACCAGGGCCTATCCATATTGTGCAACTTATTGTATGTTATATTGAGTTACTTGTTATGCGCTTGTGCTTCTGTGCTCATAAAGAGTTCAGAGGATTGATTTAGAAATAAATATATATATATTTTGAATATATAACCTGTGTGGTGTCCTTTCATTTGATATTAAAGGGATTGCATATGGTAAAACAGCTGGCTTCACATGCCCTCTTGAGTTTAGCCTAAGACTGTTTTTGTCCATGCTACCCCTAGGATAGCTGGTCTATAAGGTTGACTTTCCAACCATCACCATAAGGGTTGTTTGGACCGATACAGGGTGCCCACTAGAATAGTGGACATCACATATCAGGCCAACTTCTCACAGCTATGCCACTAGCATCTGAATGTTTTATAGCCTCCAATGCTCCCTACTGTCCCTTTAAGGGACTCTTATACACTGCAATATGCCACATAATGGGCCTGAAAAATATGACCGCATCACTCACACCCTTTTGAAATCCCACATCATCTTCAAAATGAGATGCATCATCTACACAACCATCATAGCTTCCTTCTCCTTCCTTCAAGCACACCTTCTCTAGTGGCTCTTTGCACACCAGCAGCCAAGGCATCACTATCACAAAAAAAGTGCAAAAAATAAAAGGCAAGCTAACAGACTCGCTTATCCATCTTTTAACCCAGGAGCTGAATGTTAAAATGTAGACTATTGAAATAGTGTCCTGCACATGGACTGGCTCCAAAATATTCACTGCCACTATATTGTCAAAATAAGCTTACATAGTAAAGGTTTACTATTCTAACTCTACATTGACTTCTTGGTGATATAGTGCAAGTCAATATAGGGGAATTGATGTTATGTGCAGGTCATTATATATGCCATGACATTTTGGTACTACACCCACCAAGGATCTAAAACAACATTATCATATCCAATAGTACCACAAAAACCCTGCTCTGGTTTCATGAAAGATCTGAAAATACACCTCTTTAAACAATACTATGTTATGCTGCAGTGACTGCCACTTCCACACTCAGAAACACAGATGCCCTCCAATAATGTATTGATTGTATCTTAGCCTCTGACACTGTATGGAGCTCTGCTGCCTTTTGTCTAGTTTGTATTAAACAAACACCACTTATAGACATACCTACATACTTACAGTTATGGAAAAAGTGAGATTTAGGTTTAGGATAAATGTATGGAGATGCCTAATAATAGGGATTAGGGGTAGTGCCTTAGAGCACTTCACAGAACTGTATAAGAACTGGAAATAGTGTTAATGTTATTGAGTCAGGTCAACTTCAGCTTTCCTTTCATTATTAGTTTATAACTTTGGGCTGGATGTACAAAGCTGTTTACCAATTGCAAACCCAGTGATTCGATAGATCAGGGTTTGTGACAGCTGCATGTCTTTGTATGGATGTGTTTGCTACATGTCTTTATATGACTGTGTCTGCTGCATGTTTTTTATGGCTGTGCTGCTGCATGTTTTTATATGACTGTGTCTGATGCATGTCTTTTTATGGCTGTGCCTGCTGCATGTCTTCATATGACCCTGCCTGCTGCGTGTCTTTTTATGCCTGTGTCTGCTGCATGTCTTTATATGACTGTGTCTGCGGAATGTCTTTTTATGGCTGTACCAGCTGGATGCCTTTATATGACTGTCTGCTGTATGTCTTTTTATGGCTGTGCCTGCTGCATGTCTTTTTATGGCTGTGCCTGCTGCTGCATGTCTTTGTATGGCTGTGTCTGCCGCATGTCTTTGTGTAACTTTGTTTAGGTATACTATTGTATGAGTGTGTCTGTGCATGTTTTTGTATGACTGTTTCTGTGCATGTTTTTTGTATGACTGTGTCTGCTGCATTTCTTTGTATTGCTGTGTCTGTTTCATGACTTTATGTAACTGTGTCTGTGCATGTCTTTGTTTAACTGTACCTAGTGCATGTCTTTATGTGGGTGTCTCTGCTGCATTTCTTTATATGACTGTGTCTGCTGCTTGTCCTTATATGGCTGTATCTGCTGCACGTCTGTGTGTGGCCGTGTCTGCTACATTTCTTTGTGTGGCCGTGTCTGCTACATTTCTTTGTATGACTGTGCTTGCTGCATGTCTTTGTATGGCCGTGCCTGCTGCATGTGTTTGAATGACTGTGTCTGCTGCATGTCTTTGTGTGACTGTGTCTGCTCCATTTCTCAGTGTGGCTGTGTCTGCTACATTGCTTTGTATGACTTTATGTAGCTGTGTCTGTGCACGTCTTTGTATGACTGTGCTTGCTGCATGTCTTTGTGTGACTGTGTCTGTGCATGTCTTTGTGTGACTGTGTCTGCTCCATTTCTCAGTGTGGCTGTGTCTGCTACATTGCTTTGTATGTCTTTATGTGGCTGTGTCTGTGCACGTCTTTGTATGACTGTGCTTGCTGCATGTCTTTGTATGGCCGTGCCTGCTGCATGTGTTTGAATGACTGTGTCTGCTGCATGTCTTTGTGTAACTGTGTCTGCTCCATTTCTCAGTGTGGCTGTGTCTGCTACATTGCTTTGTATGACTTTATGTAGCTGTGTCTGTGCATGTCTTTGTGTGACTGTGTCTGCTGCATGTCTTTTTATGGCTGTGTCTGTGCATGTCTTTGTGTGACTGTGTCTGCTGCATGTCTTTATGTGGCTGCGTCTGTGCAGGTCTTTGTGTGACTGTGTCTGCTGCATGTCTTTGAATGGCTGTGCCTGCTGCATGTATTTATGTGACTGTGTCTCCTGCATATCTTTGTATGGCAGTGCCGGCTGCATGTTTTTCGATGGTTGTGTCTGCTGTATGTTTTTATGGCTGTGCCTGCTTCAGTCTTTACGTGGCTGTGTCTGCTACATGTATTTGTGTGACTGTATCTGCTGCATGTCTTTGTATGACGGTGTATGTCTTTGTATAACAGTGTTTGCTACATGTTTTTAAATGGCCGTGTTTGCTGCATTTCTTTGTGTGACGGTGTCTGCTGCATGTTTTTGGATGGCTGTTTTCCTACAGCATGTTATCATTGCTGGGAAAGTTTGTCTTCCGCTGTATCATATGTGTTTATTTTAACCAAAGGAGAGAAAGCATGTTCTACACAGATGTGCAAGCATACTTGAGTTACTATGACACACAAAATATGCACAAAACACCTTGACAGTACAATTACACATATGCCTCCCTCTGGTTACGCTTCCCTTATATCATATTACAATCATATGTGAAGCTATTTTATAGTGCTAAAAAGTTCATGTTATTGTTTTTTAAGCACTCTTAATTTTGGCAGAGGGCGAAACTGAGCCATAGGGTGAACTAATTTGCATAGGGGCCCACAGCGTTCAAGTGAGGAATCAATATCTATAAGGCAAATTCACGATACATTTTGTGCAATTTGGGTGTGCGAATAAGAATGTAAATTGTTAATTTTCCTGCTCAAGTATTTCGACTTGCATTGGAATGTGTATTGGAAAATTCCCGATTAATAGTACTTGGACTATCAACATTTTGTCATCATAAAGTGATTTGCAAATAGAGAAATTGCGCCAGTGTGGGGACATTTCCTTGATTGCGAATGTAGCTTTAGGGCTGAATTAGTGAGCATTCTTGGGTGACGAAATCATGCAAACACGTCTGTAGGCAGTCAAGCATCCTCAGTGCTGAAAAAGGTGTAGGAACACCGTGATATATAACGGGTGTGTTTGGGAATACGTTTTTTCCAGAAATAAAAATATTTCCATTTTGGAAGCAAAGCAAACAGGCCTCTGGGAAGCACTTTTGCGGAACACAGATCAGTAATCAGAGAGCTGGTTTCTGATTCCAAAGTGATGGCTTTGGGAAAATGGGCCCTTAATTCTGAAGACCTATATGACGTCGTGACGTCAGCAGATTAGGAAATACACCCCTTCTCCTGTTCGACCGTAAATTAGGATAGTGACACGGACATCGCCACTGGCTTCAAAGGGCATTCACATATCCGCAATGAGTTTCCGAAACTTCGCACCATGTTCCATGGCCCCTTCGTTTTATTTCCAATGGGTTTCCAGTTTCAGATACTATTGTGTTGATAAAGCGCCACCTACTGGTCTACAGCATTTTGCAACTCTTCCACTCGTTTACAAGTGTGTGCGTAGCTCAAAATTACAGTAATACAAAACAACCACCCTCTATCTTGTTTTTTTTATACCACCAAGTTATATGCAATAAGCTGTCATGGCAGCTAGGTGGGTTTAGTCCCTGTCCCATGCACCACTCACTAGTTCAGTAAACGCAGTAGCATGCAACTTGGATTCTCTGAAACCCCAATGTAGAGCCCTCAAAATCATGCGGGTTATTGGGAACTATTTTACAATATTTTACAGTTAATCCAGACCTTTAAACAATAACCAGAAGAAACATATTTCCCGCCAGTCAGTTCTGGAAGTATTTTCCAATAACAAGTGGATTTAGGAGAAACCTCCGAAGAGGTGTGCGGATTTGCAGACTCGTGGGATTACCACATCAGCTGCCAGATATTACCAGTGATGCTCCAGAGAGAAAGGAATATCCGCTAAATCCATTTAAACACCCAGGAACATTGCTGGAGATATTACCCACATCAGGGTCTCAGCCTTTCATGCTTCACAGGACGAATACATCACTTGATTTCAGCTTATCCACAGTGCCCATGCTACACAAAGTGTAGGTAGCACTTAACTTCTGTTGTGACTGGTAAGAAAAACACGGGAAGGCACTGAGAGACGATGAGCAAAGATTGGGGGACATGCAATGTTAGTTTTCATTCAACTCATAGTTGTGCTGCTCGAATAGCCTGGGGTGTTATACTTTATACTCTGTTTATTTTATGGCACTGCACTTTTATTATGCTGCAACCTGCTTGGGTCAATATAGACACCAATCCACACAAGACGTGCAAGCTGATGGTGATAGTCAGATATTAGACACCAGTGTTGTTATATTGTTATTGTAAATAGTGATTACAATACTTTGCCAGAGGATAACCCTGCCAGTTAGTGGGCGCATGATTTAAGTGGGCACACATTCCACTCCCCTCTTTAAGTGAGTGAGGAGTCTGACCGCGTGGGCCCACTGGAATCTGTTTCCCAATTCTTTATTGGAAGAGCAGAAAAAAACAATGTAGAAGGTAAAATGGGGGGGGAGTGGGGGGAACAGAAGGCACAATATGTGAAACAAATAATGTATGAAAACTGTGGAAAATGGATCATAGCACTGGATACAAAGCACGTGGAGATGCCATGACGATGGGGCCCTTGTGGGTCAAGAAGGGACATTATCAAGGCGGGCACATGGGTCCATATCTGTGCCAGGATGAACATTGGGGAGAGGGGCATAAACATAAAACATTTAAAAAAAGAAGCAAAGAAAAGGAAAAGCAAGCAGGTAGGGCACGTCACACATATGCCGGAGGTTGAGAGGTGGAGAGGGTGGGAGAGTAGGGGGAGAAGGGGGGTAGAGAAGAAAGAGAAGAGAGGCAGAGAAGAAGAGAGATGTGGAAAAGACAGGAATGGAAAAGAGAGTTGTGAGATGGCTAGATTCCGAAGAGAACCATACCCTCGTCCACGATCCCCCCTCCGCCATGATCGATGCCAACTCTGCAGCCAAGGAACTACACTACTGGATCACCAGCTGCGCAGACAAACCTGCATCCTTCCGCAACCCCGACAGAAAATACCCCCTGAAGGGAACCTGATCCACCTCTGACCTCCAAGAAGCCAGACGCTCCTGCAGACGTCTCGAAAAACGATGGAGAAACAGCAACACTATTGAAGACCAGACCACCTACCGAATACCACCAACTCCAGCAACTCGAGGAACTCTTCAACATCGTCCAGCCACTCATCAAACCACCCTCCCCCCAGTGAAGCCACGGACGTCACTCCCTCCCATGACCTCTGCGACAAGCTTGGCGCCTTCTTCCACCTGAAAATCAAGTCCCTCTATGACCACTTCAGCGAGCAGACTCCAGAAACCATCCTTCCCTCCAGCGATGACAGCCAGCACACCATCACCGCCTGGACACCAGTCACCACCAAAGACACCACCACGACCATGCAAAACACCCACTCCAGAGCCCCCACAGACCCTTGCCCGCCGCACATATTCCACAGAGCATCCACCTTAGCACCCGAGATACGCTGCATAATCAATGCCAGCTTCGAATCCAGCTCCTTCCCCAACGACTGGAAACAAGCAGAAGTCAAGCTCTTCCTCAAGAAACCCTCGGGTGACCCAACGGACCTAAAAAACTACTGTCCCATCTCTCTCCTTTCCTTTGCAGCCAAGGTCACAGAAAAAATTGTCAACAGCCAGCTGATGACCTTCATTGAAGAGAACGCCTTCCTTGACTCCTCCCAATCCTTCTTTCTCAGTAACCACAGTACTGGGACCACCCTCCATGCTGCCACCAACGACATCCGCACGCTCTTCAACCAGGACCACACCACGGCCCTCATCCTACTAGACCTCTCTGCAGCCTTCGACACTGTCTTCCACTGCACTCTCACAGCCAGTCTCCACGATGCCGGTATACAGGGAACTGCCCTCGACTGGATCCGCTCCTTTCTCACTTGGCAGAACCCAAAGAATCAGACTCCCACCCTTCCTTTTCAAACCCACAGAGATCAACTGAGGGGTACCCCAAAGATCATCACTCAGCCCTACGTTCTTCAACATCTACATTGCCCCACTTGCCGCCATCGCCAGGCAGCACGTACTCAGCATAGTATCCTACGCTAACAACACCCAGCTAATCCTCTTTCTCACGTATAGAACCCCAAAGACACCAGACTCAGCTTCCAGGAAGGAATGAAGGATGTTGCAGCCTGGATGAGCAGCAGCTGCCTAAAACTCAATTTGGAGAAGACAGAGGTTCTCATCCCCGGACCCTCCCCCACTGCCTGGGACAACACCTGGTGGCCCTCCGCCCTCGGAAAACCACCCATCCCCACAGAGCACGCCCAAAACCTTGACATCATTCTCTACTCCTCCCTCACAATGACTCACCATATCAATGCCGTCACCTCTACCTGCTTCAACACCCTCTGCATCCTCTGTAAGGCCTTCAAGTGGATCCCACCTGAAGCCAGGAAAACCATCACCCACACACTCATGACCAGCAGACTGGACTACTGAAACGCCCTCTATGCTGGAATCAACAAATCCCTGCTATAAAAACTCCAGACTATCCAGAACATCGTGGCCAGACTCATCCTCTGCACCCCACATTGAGAGCACATGACCCAACACCTGCGAGACCTTCACTGGCTCCCTGTTGAGAAGAGAGTAACCTTCAAGCTGCTCACCCACGCCTATAAATCCGTCCACAACATCGGACCCAAATACCTCAACGAAAGAGTGTCTTTCTATATACCTAAGAGAAACCTCCTGTCCGCCAACCTCACCCTAGCAGAAACCCTGTGCTTCCTCAGAACCAGAGCAGGTGGAAGAGCCTTCCCTACGTCACAGCCAGGGCCTGGAACAAGCTCCCAGTCAACATCAGACGCTCACCTACCCTGCAAACCTTTCGGAAGAGCCTCAAGACCTGGCTTTTAGGCTAACCAGCCCCCTCCCCCCCAGCGCCTTGAGACCCTCGCGGTTGAGTAGCGCGCTAATCAATTCCCTGCTTGATTGACACTGATGTGGAATGTTAAGGTGGAATGTCAATGTGGAATCTCATGGTGGAAGTGAATTTGAGTGTTTGAAAGAGAGTGTGAGTTGTGAGAGAGAACTGGATGGGTGAGGTGAAAATAAAGGATTTACCTTCCTTTTGAACCTGGAATCTAGTGTGGTGATTTAAAATATTACAGTTAGTGATGAGGATGGGACAAGAGAGTTTTGTCACTTTAACATTGGTTCAGGAGTTTCTGTGGTTCATTGCCAAGAGGAAGGACTTCTGCTGGAACCTGCTGTTGAAGGATTGGGGACATATACTATTGAGTTGGCGGTGAAAAACCTAGTTGGTATTCACAGGACTGAATGAACATCGGGGAAGTCAGAGGAGTTGTCGGCGGACCCCTGCATCTAATGTGGAGATTTTGGGCGTGGGGCCTGCAAATGAAACACATTGTTGCTTTCCAACTTTACCAGGCACAGGCAGACTGCAGGTCGCAGTGCCTCAGATACAGTGTTCTTTTCATTGGCCAAGTGATGCGTTCAAGGGGTGTGTCCAGCAGCTGCAACTCAGCGACGGGCCAGCAATAAAGCGTAACAAGTTCTACTGCCTGGCGAGAAGTGGAACATACCGTACATTAGCTCGTTGGCAGCCATATTGTTTGTTTGGAAAGAAATACACGCACAGGGTATGAGGCAAAGACGACTGCACCAATCCCTAAATTAGGTAAAGTAATTAATATGGGTGCCCGGGACCTGGGACGCAATACCCTTCCGTCCCCTGTGAGACAAGCCACACAACAAAAATTTTAAAGATAGTGGTCCAGCACTCCATTCAGCATTTAGTGTAAGCAGTATATACAGAGATAAATTCTCAAGAACCGGAGAAGCAGGTCATGGTATGATTTCTTTATTCATGATTCTTCATTCTTTTTTCTAAAAGACACACTTGACGTAGTCATAAAAAACACACAAAGTAGCCAACGCGTTCCGTCCTTACGGACTTCTTCAGGGCCAAATTACGTTCATGGAATGCGTCCTAGATATTCTCTAGATGTAACAGCTGCCAAAGGGAAGTTTAAAATAGCATCCAGTAGCGGCCTCAGATCGATCAAAAATCTGTAGTCTGTAAGGACGAAATGCGTTGCCTAGTGAAGTAGTGTGGCTCACTGGTTAGAGGCGGCAGACCCGAGAGCAGAGGACGGCCCGGGACCAGGGTTCGATTCCCGGCGCGGCAGGTTTCGGGACCAGGGTCAGCGGACTCGATAATTCTCTCGCCTCGGTGCCCACTCTGATCAGCGTTCACACTTGGCAACTCTGGGCATTAGCTTGCCTCATCTTCACTAACGGCCCCACCAGACCGCCGGGGATGCCTGGTCTCACCCTGGAGATACCCATTAAGGGACCATCTCTCAGGGAAGCCAGGAAGGGTTTCGCAGCGGTCAAAGCGCCTTGGGACCCTATGGGTAAGTAGTGCGCTATATAAATGCCTATACATTTACATTTACATTTACTCCGTGTGTTTTTTATGACTACGTCAAGTGTGTCTATTAGAAAAAAGAATGAAGAATCATGATTGAAGAAATCATACTATGACCTGCTTCTCCGGTTCTTGAGAATTTATCTCTGTTTATACTGCTTACACTAAATGCTGAATCAATCAATCAATCACAGAACTTGTAAAGTGCACTACTCACCCGTGAGAGTCTCAAGGCGCTGAGGGGGGAAGGGGGACGGGAAGGGGGGGGGGGGGTGGCTGCTGCTACTGCTCGAAGAGCCAGGTCTTGAGGAGCTTCCTGAAGGTGAGCAGGCCCTGGGTCTGCCGCAGGTGGGTGGGGAGGGTGTTCCAGGTCTTGTCAGCGAGGAAGGAGAAGGATCTGCCTCCGGAGGTGGTACGCTGAATTTGTGGGACGGCGCTGGGGGCGAGGCTGGCGGAGCGGAGCTGGTGGGCGGGGGTGTAGAAGTTGAGTCTGTTGTTCAGGTAGGCTGGTCCAGAGTTGTGGAGTGCTTTGTGTGCGTGGGTGAGGAGCTTGAAGGTGATCCTCTTGTTGATGGGGAGCCAGTGAAGGTCTCTGAGGTGGGGGGTGATGTGGCTGCATCGGGGAAGGTTGAGGATCAGGCGGGCCGAGGCGTTCTGGATGCATTGTAGTCGCTGTAGGAGTTTGGTCGGGATTCCTGCGTAGAGTGCATTGCCGTAGTCCAGCCGGCTGCTGACGAGGGCTTGGGTCACCGTTCTTCTGGTTACGATCGTGATCCACTTGTAGATTCTGCAAAGCATGCGGAGGGTGTTGTAGCAGGAGGAGGAGACGGCGCTGACCTGCTTGGACAAGGAGAGGGAGGACTCGAGGATGAATCCCAAGTTGCGTGCGTGGTCCGCGGGCGTCGGTGCAGTTCCTAGTGTTGTCGGCCACCAGGAGTCGTCCCAGGCAGACGGCTTAGGGACAAGGATGAGGACTTCCTTCTTGTCCGAGTTCAGCTTCAGGCGGCTGCTCCTTATCCACTCAGCGACGGCCTTCATACCCTCGTGGAGGTTGGTTTTGGCGGTATGCGGGTCCTTGGTAAGGGAGAGGATGAGCTGGGTGTCGTCGGCGTAGGAGATGATGTTCAGGTCGTGTTGGCGGGTCACTTGTGCGAGGGGGGCCATGTAGATGTTGAACAGCGTCGGGCTGAGGGATGAGTCCTGGGGGATGCCGCAGATGAGGTTGGTTGCTTCGGATCGGTAGGGTGGGAGGCGGACACTCTGGGTTCTGACAGAGAGGAAGGAAGTGGTCCAGTCCAGGGCTTTCTCCCAAATTCCGGCTTCTTGGAGGTGTGTTCTTAGTGTGTGGTGGCAGACCATGTCGAAGGCGGCTGAAAGGTCCAGGAGGATGAGGGCTGAGGTTTTGCCATTGTCTAGTTGGCGTCGGATGTCGTCTGTGGCAGCAATGAGGGCTGTCTCGGTGCTGTAGTTCTGTCTGAATCCGGATTGCGACGGGTCTAGGATATTGTTGTCCTCGAGGTGGTGGGTCAGCTGTCTGTTGGCGATTTTCTCAATGACCTTCTCCGGGAAGGGGAGCAGGGAGATGGGGTGGACGTTCTTGAGGACCTTGGGGTCCGCCTTGGGCTTCTTGAGGAGGGCGGTGATTTCGGTGTGCTTCCAGCTTTCCGGGAATGTCACTGAGTCGAAGGAAATGTTGATGACCTTTCGTTGTTGGGGTGCGATGGTGGCGTCTGCTTTGTTGAACACGTGGTGTGGGCAGGGGTCTGCTGGCGATCCCGAGTGGATGGAGTTTATGATCTTTCGTGTCTCGTCGTCGTTGACGTGGGCCCAGGAGGTCAGCTGGTTGGTGCAGGTGGCGTTCGGGGTGGGGTCTGTCGTGGTCGGGGCTGGCGGTACGTTGAAACTGTCGTGGATGTCGATGATCTTGCGGTGGAAGAAGGTGGCCAGTGAGTCGCACAGTCCTTGCGAGGGCGGTATGTCGTTGGTGTTGGCGCTGGGGTTGGAGAGTTCCTTCATGATGCTGAAGAGCTCTTTGCAATCGTGTGCGTTGTTGTCCAGGCGGACTTTGAAGGAGGATCTCTTGGTGGTTCTGATGAGTTGGTGGTGTCTGCGAATGGCGTCTTTGTGGGCAGCGTGCTTGTCTGACGTGCGGTCTTGGAGCCATTTCTTTTCTAGCATCCGGCATATGTGTTTGGTGGTCTGGAGTTCTTCTGTGAACCAGGCAGCTTTCTTGCTGGAGTGGTTGATGGAGGGCTTCTTTAGCGGGGCGAGAGTGTTGGCGCAGTCTTCGATCCACTGTCTGAGGTTTCGGGCGGCGGTGTCTGGGCCGGTGGGGTCGGTTGGACGGTCCAGGGCGAGGGCGGTAGTCAGTTGGTTCTCAGTGATTTTTCCCCAGCAGCGGCGAGGTAGCTGTTGGGTGTGGTGGTGCATGGTTGCTTTCTTGAATGTGAAGTGGATGCAGCGGTGGTCGGTCCAGTGGAGTTCGGTGGTGTGGTTGAAGGCGACGTGGGTGCTTGTGGCGAAGATGGGGTCGGGCGTGTGGCCGGTGGCAAGGGTGGGTTCGGTGATGAGTTGTCGGAGGCCGACGTTGGCGAGGTTGTCGATCAGGGTGGCGGAGTTGGTGTCGTTGTTGTTCTCGAGGTGGTAGTTCGGGTCCCCGAGGAGGATGCAGTTCGTGGGGGCGAGTGTGTGGGTGCTGGCGAGGTCGGCGATGGAGTCGCTGAACAGGGCCCGGGGTCCAGGAGGTCTGCTGACGAGTGTTCCTCTGAGAGTGGTGTTGGGGTCGGTGTGGATTCGGAAGTGAAGGTGTTCGGCGGAGTTGAGTGAGTCATCTGCGAGGGTGTGGACCTGGAGTGTGGACTTGTGGACGATGGCTATTCTTCCTCCGATTCCGTTGGCACGATCCCTGCGGGTGATCTTGTAGCCGTCTGGGATGGCTATGGCGATGTCCGGTGCCGAGAATTCGTTCCACCACGTCTCGGTCAGGAATGCTACATCTGGGGCTGTTGTGTCGAGTAGGTCCCAAAGCTCGGCGGCGTGTTTGCGTGCGGAGCGGGTGTTGAGGAGTATGCAGCGTAGGTGGTTGGGTCCGGTCCTTGGAGGCATGGTGGTTCTGTCATAGGAGAAGCTGCAGGTGTGGCAGGAGAAGGGTCCGTGGGTGCGTTTCAGGGCAGCCTGGAAGCAGCGGCGGTCCCGGCCGGTGTTGAGAGCGAGGAGGGTGTTGGCATCGTATCGGAGTCTGGCGTTGTGGGGGGCGCGGGGTCCAGGGTATCTGGCGCTGGGCACGGTCCAGGCACGAATGGGCGCAGACAGGCTTGCCTTTGGCGCGCCATCAGCACGCCCGCCGCGCGCTCCCGCGCTGTGTCCTCCATAAAAGGCAAAGTGGGAGGGAGGAGCAGCTTGGAGGCGGGAGCGGGGCGGCCAATGGGCGCTGAGGGACAGGACACAGAAGGCAAAAGGGGGCGGGCTGCAGGGGTGCAGCGGCGGGAAGCGGGAAGAGGGGGGGAACAGAGAGCAAGGGGCAAGGGGCGTTTAAGAGCCCAAAACAGAATACAAAACAAAAAATAAAGTACAAAACAATCAACAACAAACCACAATGCAGGCAGCACAAGAGCACACCAGCGGCAAACTCCTGGCAGCGGCAGCAGTGAGGCAAGAGTCACGGGCGCACAGTGGGAGCCGTGCAGCGGGGGAGTGACCGGATCTGCGAGCAGGGTCAAAGGTCGCTCCCCCGCCGCACGGCGGACCATGGAGTGCTGGACCACTATCTTTTGAAATATTGTTTGTTTGGCGATGCATTCACGAGCAGTGCGGCCGGCACCTAATATTGGGAGTGCGCGGTATTTTAAGAGGATTTGAGGAGTGTTGACAGGCACACTTGCGCTTGTCTGATACACAATGACAAGCACACCAGATAATTTACTGCTTGTCTACAAGACGGTGACAAGCACACCTTCTACATTGCTTGTTCATCAGGAGAAAACATGGTGACAAACACACCTGTATTGAATTTTAATATGGTGACAAGCACATCTGGTATAGTATTCATTTATGCAAATATGGGTATACTGTTGCTACATTGAGTTGCTGTGAGCGAACTAATATACTTCTTATTCATGTAATGCTGTGACTACTCTATTTGCACTGTGTTGCTGTGGGATTTGGTGAAGTACATTTATTGAAAACTCTTCCAATAAATGTATGCACTGCACACTTGAATTCTAGACAGCCGCAGCCAGTGCAGAGAAGAGCGCCAGGCCGGGTGGTGGAGTTTCGACAGACGATGATGAGGAAAAACAAATAAATAATACATTTTCCCTCATTGTTGTCTGCCGAAGCCCCCCTCTCCCCCACCCCTCCCCCCCCCCCTCTCCCCCACCCCACCGCTCTTACCTGCACGGGCCGCGGCTGATTCTTGAATGAGGATAAGCACACCTGATATTGTTCAACGTATGTATCACTGCGGTATAATGTGGTTACATTGAATTGCGGTGTGTGGGATTTTGTGAATCACATGCTATTAAAAAAACCTTCCATAGTATATTTTCTGATTCTGTTCAAACTAAACAGGCATAGTATTGTGTGCTGTTGGAAGTGTGTGTAGAGCTGCACTATTACTATACCATAGGTTGTGTAGTCTTAAGGTGACAGAGGGGTGCAGAAATGCAGAATGTCACACTCTTACATTTTGTCTTGCAAGTCCAGGAGAGTAACCTGTCAAATGGCAGAAGTGAGAGGACATTTTTGTGAATTACGCAAGGATTTGAGGCACAAATGCACTTTTGCTTCATTGTTCGGGTGGGGAAGGACAGCATATTTTGGAGAATTTGACAGACTTAAGCAATGCAGAACAAAGGAACTTGAATTAATATGAATTTTACATTATGAAACTAGATCGTCACTATTTACCTAAAGTCAGCACTATTATGGAACGTTATTACGTTGGAAAAAGGGAACAAGGGAAGGATGAGTCCATAAAGTATTTTATTACAGCGCTCAGGAAATTGGCAGCAAGTTGCATATCTCGGGCTCTTACTGAGGAAAGGATAAGGGACCAATGTGTGTTAAAATGTTTTAATAACAAGATAAGAGAGGAACAGTGGTTAAAGGATGAACCACAACTAGAAGACGTTATTACTATTGTTAGATCCTGCATTCTTGGTGTAGCTTCCCCAGTGTTTTTGCCACTACCTGCTGTATTTTTTTACTGTGCTGGGCTTCGTTTTTGCTGGCTTTTGCTGGCTTATGTACCCTGGGCACTTTACCATTGGTGATCAGTGCTAAAGTGCAAGTGCTCCCTGTGTAAATTGTGATTATGATTGGTTATTCATGATTGACATATTTGATTTACTAGTAAGTCCCTAATAAAATGTACTGTGTGTATCCAGGGCCTACAAATAAAATGCTACTTACTAGTAGACCAGCAGCACTGATTGTGCCACCACCATGAATAGCCCTGTAAACATGTTGCAGGCCTGCAATTGCAGTGTCTGTGAGAGCAGTTTTACACTGCCATGTTGAGCTGGCAAGTGTACCCACTTGCCAGGCCCTAACCTTCCCTTTCTCTACATGTAAAGCCCCCCTATTGTAGGCCAGAGGTACCCCCAAGGGCAGGATGCAGTGTACAAGAAATATGGGGCATGACCTGGTAGTGAAATACTGCCAATTTTGTTTTTCACTATTACAAGGCCAGACTCTCACATAGGTTATCATTGGAGTTGCCTTGTGACATGTTACAAGTGTAACATTCTAATGTGAAGGGATAGAGATTTGGAGTTTGGACTCCCTGAACTCAGAATCCAAAAATACATCTCGTAGTGAAGTTGGTTTTTAAACTGTGTTTGAAAACGGGCATTTTCTTGTTTAACCATACTGTGCATCTGCCTGCCTCTGGAGTCAATGCCTGCTTTAGACAACCAGGAGCCTGTTTGTGCAATCGCTCCAGACAGTCACACAAAGGGACCTGAGTTATGCCCTGTATATCCTGTTGGTCCATCACTAGGTTGATGGGCATTCCTGAACTAGAGTGGTGGGAGGAGTTGTCACTGACACCTGAAAAGGGCTGTGTCTGTCCTCTCAAAAGGCTGTCTTCACCCCCCTGGAGTGTGTCTGGAGCCAAGGCAGGGCAAGGCAGGAACCTGTGAACTACAAAGACTTTTCTTTGAAGTATGCCTAATTCAATGCCAAAAGGGGTATACGTATTGGACATAAAACTCCATCGTTTTAGAGCACTTCTGGATTAGGAGGAGACTCTGCCAAGGAAAAGAGCTGAAGAGCTGTAAGGAGGAGTACTGCCCCTCTGCTGTGTGTTGCTTTGCTGGGTTGGCCTGCCTTTGCTGCTTCTGTTTTGGTGAGAAAAAGGGCTGGACTTTGCTGTGTACCCTGCTTGAGAAGTTTCTCCAAGGGCTTGTGTGTGCTTGCCTCCTGATAAGAAGTCTCAGGGCCATCAACTACTTTGGTGTGCAGTCATAATATCGAGTTGTTTTTTTCGACTGGACAGAATATCGAGTAAAAAATATAGAATGGACATAATATCGACTAGACATAATATAGACAACAAAAATATCGACTAAAATGGACATAATATCGAATCAAAAATATAGAATGGACATAATATCGACTAGACATAATATAGACAACAAAAATATCGAATTAAAGGTAAGTTAATAATATTTTTAATTTTTTGTGTAATATTATTCTGTAGCGGGTTGTGGGTTTATAGGGGAATAGGGTGGGAAGTAATTTAAATATAATTAATTAAATCTGTAATATAATAGTAATTGTTAATTAATTATTAATTGTTAATTAATTAAAATATAATTGGTAATTAATAATAATTGATTAATTGATCAATAATTATATTTTCGTAAAATATTTTCTGTAGCGGGTTGTGGGTTTATAGGGGAATAGGGTGGGAAGTAATTTAAATATAATTAATTACATCTGTAATATAATAGTAATTGTTAATTAATTATTAATTGTTAATTAATTAAAATATAATTGGTAATTAATAATATTTGATTAATTGATCAATAATTATATTTTAGTAAAATATTTTCGGTAGTGGGTTGTGGGTTTATAGGGGAATAGGGTGGGAAGTAATTTAAATATAATTAATTAAATCTGTAATATAATAGTAATTGTTAATTAATTATTCATTGTTAATTAATTAAAATATAATTGGTAATTAATAATAATTGATTAATTGATCAATAATTATATTTTCGTAAAATATTTTCTGTAGCGGGTTGTGGGTTTATAGGGGAATAGGGTGGGAAGTAATTTAAATTTAATTAATTAAATATGTAAATTAATAATAATTGTTAATTAATTATTATTTTGTAAATAATTAAAATATAATTGGTAATTATAAATATTTAAAGAATAAATAAATAATAATTAGTAAATTAATTTCTGTAGTGGGTTGTGAGTTTATAGGGGGATAGGGTGGGGAGTAATTTAATAATAACTAATTAAATATGTAAATTAATTACATTTGTTAATTAATTAATAATTGACCATTAAATAAAATTAACTTCGTAAATAAAAGTAATTGGTTTTGGAAATTAAATTTAAGTTTTGGGTTTTTGGGTAGAGGGGTATTTTTAGGGTTCAGGGTCAGTTTTGGGTTTTTGGGTAAAGGGGTATTTTTAGGGTTCAGGGTCAGTTTTGGGTTTTTGGGTAAAGGGGTATTTTTAGGGTTCAGCGTCAGTTTTTAGTTTTTGGGTAAAGGGGTATTTTTTATGTTCAGGGTCAGTTTTTAGTTTTTGGGTAAAGGGGTATTTTTAGGGTTCAGGGTCAGTTTTTAGTTTTTGGGTAAAGGGGTATTTTTAGGGTTCAGGGTCAGTTTTTAGTTTTTGGGTAAAGGGGTATTTTTAGGGTTCAGGGTCAGTTTTCAGTTTTTTGGTAAAGGGGTATTTTTAGGGTTCAGGGTCAGTTTTTAGTTTTTGGGTAAAGGGGTATTTTTAGGGTTCAGGGTCAGTTTTCAGTTTTTTGGTAAAGGGGTATTTTTAGGGTTCAGGGTCAGTTTTTAGTTTTTGGGTAAAGGGGTATTTTTTATGTTCAGAGTCTGTTTTCAGTTTTTGGGTAAAGGGGTATTTTTAGGGTTCAGGGTCAGTTTTTAGTTTTTGGGTAAAGGGGAATTTTTAGGGTTCAGGGTCAGTTTTTAGTTTTTGGGTAAAAGGGGTATTTTTAGGGTTCAGGGTCAGTTTTGGGTTTTTGGGGTACAGGGGTACAGTGTAAAAATAAAGTAAAATTAAATGTAAAATAAATTAATTTAATGAAATTAAATTAAAATAAATTATATTATATTCATATGTTTATTTAATAATATGTTTATATATATATATATATATATATATATATATATATATGTATGTATATATATATATATATATATATATATATATATATATATATATATATATATATATATATATATATATATTATTTATGGTGATATCATTTTTTAATTTATATTAATTATTTATTAATATTACATTTATTTAATAATTATTTCTAAGTTTATATTAAATATATTTATATATATTATTTTTAACTTAATTTTAAGACATTTAAAAAAAATCGATATTTTGACAGTCTATATTTTTGTAAGTCGATATTTTGGAGTCGAAATTTTAGTACTTACCTGTTTGAAGATAGGCAGTCGATATTTTGTCCCTCGATATTTTATCCTCGATATTTTGGTATCTCGATATTTTTGACATCGATATTATGTCAGTGATCCACTACTTTATCTGTAGCATCCTTGAACTCCACTGCTGGGAGTTCTGACTAGGCCTGGGCTGTAAATTCTGTTCCGCTCGCGGAATTTGTGGAATTTAGGTAATTTCGCGTTCCGCGGAGAACTCAAAATTGCCCAAAATTCAGCATTCCGCCACTTCATGACATTTTTCGCTTGTTCGAATTTACAAAATGCGTGTTCGCAAGATATTTCCCCCCCGAGCAAACAGCGATTGCAAACAGTAAAAAAGCATCGCAAACAAGCAATTCCGCTTGTTTGCGGAATTTCTGCGTGTTTGCGGAGATTTTTTGCCGTTTCGCTGAAATTTGCGTAACACGATTACGCAAATTCTGCCCACCCCTAGTTTTGACCGGCCTTGTGGTGCCAATTCCAGTTCTAGGACCTTGGAGGTTGTTTTGCTGCTTGAAACCATCAAAATTGACGCATCGCCCTTGCAGCACCTGTTTTTCCAACGCAGCACCGTTGTGCGGGAAACATTTCCATGCACCATCACCATGTGGCTGAAGAAATCGAAGCAGTGCCTCCCTACAGTCAAAGAATCTGCTGCAAACCGAGTTCTGTGTAAGAAAAACAGGAGTAGACCCATAGTCCGCGTTGGGATGGGTGTGTAATATAACAAGAAACAATTCCCAACAGGTATCAATAGAAGTCAGTTAAACAATGTATGCAATCAGCATTACATGAACAGGAAAAAAGGAGTCTCAAAAAAGTTTTGTAGAGGCTTATTATTCACCAATTATAAAGAGTCTTTCACATGGCAATACAGTTAAACAGCACTATACAGAGCAAATCATGTGACAACCGGAGGGCACTTGGTGAGTAGTGATATATACAATAGGTGAAAGTGCAAGTGCTAAGGTGAACAGCGTGAACGACGCATAGTGACAAAGAAGTATACAGTGATGGCTCCACAAGGTAAAGTTGCAGTCACTTTAGAGCATGATTAAATAAATTTTCAGGAGCACAAAACATAAAATGCGTCATCAAATAATGCTGTGGTGTCGACGGCGTTTCGATCCCCGTGAGTCGGGATCGTCATCAGGACAAGGTTGTCGATGAGGGCAGTGATGGAGACGCACAAGACGGTTGAGTGAGGATTCTAGAGTCTGGGCAGAGTCATCGGAATCGGCGGCTGATCGTGAATCAATTCGATCAGCAAGGAATGCGCCTGAAGAAAGCAGGGCAGAGGAGGGCGATTAGGGCTCTCAAGGATCGGAGTGCTCGCACTGAATGCAGGAGCAGGAGCTGTGCACTCCGATCCTTGAGAGCCCTAATCGCCCTCCTCTGCCCTGCTTTCTTCAGGCGCATTCCTTGTTGATCGAATTGATTCACGATCAGCCACCGATTCCGATGACTCTGCCCGGACTCTAGAATCCTCACGCAACCGTCTTGTGCGTGTCCAACACTGCCCTCATCGCCAACCTTGTCCTGATGACGATCCCGACTCACGGAGTGCTCGCACTGAATGCAGGAGCTCCTGCATTCAGTGCGAGCACTCTGATCCTTGAGAGCCCTAATCGCCCTCCTCTGCCCTGCTTTCTTCAGGCGCATTCCTTGCTGATCGAATTGATTCACGATCAGCCGCCGATTCCGATGACTCTGCCCGGACTCTAGAATCCTCACGCAACCGTCTTGTGCGTCTCCAACACTGCCGTCATCGACAACCTTGTCCTGATGACGATCCCGACTCACGGGGATCGAAACGTCGTCGACACCACAGCATTATTTGATGACGCATTTTATGTTTTGTGCTCCTGAAAATGTATTTAATCATGCTCTAAAGTGACTGCAACTTTACCTTGTGGAGCCATCACTGTATACTTCTTTGTCACTATGCGTCGTTCACGCTGTTCACCTTAGCACTTGCACTTTCACCTATTGTATATATCACTACTCACCAAGTGCCCTCCGGTTGTCACATGATTTGCTCTGTACAGTGCTGTTTAACTGTATTGCCATGTGAAAGACCCTTTATAATTGGTGAATAATAAGCCTCTACAAAACATTTTTGAGACTCCTTGTTTCCTGTTCATGTAATGCTGATTGCATACATTGTTTAACTGCAAACCGAGTTCAGCACACCGTGCCTGCAAAGTCCGAGACCATAGCACTGACTTCGACGCAGGCCCTGCTGGTGCCACTGAAAGAATCAACACATCGTTAAACCGCAACTGAAAAAAATCGACACCACCTGTTTTGTTGCCGCCACATAGACCTCCAGCGCATCCAGATTTCCATGCATTGCACCTGTGTGACAATTTTCCACTGCATCACCTGCAGACCAGACCCACCTTAGAATATGACCCATCGCTTCCCCTTACAGTCTGGATTCGACGCAACACTTCTCCTGCGTTCAGCTGAACTGACGCATCACCTCCACAGGGACTCAAAACCTATGCATCGCTGTGTTTTCTAATGCTTCCCTCCTCTGCAGCTGTTTTCCCTTGTGGATTTTGACACATCTGAAGGTACTTTGTGTAAAATCACCTCATCCATAGATTTCTATGGTCAAAATTGCTTAAACCTTCGAAAAGTGATATTTTGAGTTGTGTATGCTGGAATTTTGTCATTTTGGTCTTGTTTGGTTTAGATAAAGATACTTTATTTTTCTAAACTGGGTGGTGTCCATTTGCAGTGTTTTCACTGTGTTACTGTGTGTGTTATGAACCAATACTTTACACATTGCCTTTTATATAAGCCTGACTGCTCGTGCCAAGCTACCAAGGAGGTGAGTAAGGGTTATCTTAGCTGTGTAAACCCCTTACCCTGACTAGAACAAAGGGTCCTAACTTGGACAGGGTGCATACCACTGTTAACTAGAGACCCCCATTTCTAACAGCTATAGCCAAGCGTGTTGGGCATATGGTGAAATGTGTGGGTGAACTGAGCAAGGAGAATAAGCAGAAAGCCAATACAAACAATGTTACAGAGTTTAGGATTTCACATTGTGCAGCAAAGTGACTGTAGGGGTACATCTTTCTCTCTTCTATTTAATACAAGAGGTGTGTGTCTTTGTCTTCAGTTATTCAACTATTGTTATTCAATTAGTGTTAGTATATGCAATTTAATAAATACACCTATAACACCATAATTATATATATGTTAAATATACATACACATGCATAATCCTAAGATTTAAATGTGGGCTTTTCTGTTTGGAATGTTACCACAGACACTCAAGATCAAACACAGAGACAGAACATGTCTGTCTAAAATCATGCTGTACTTCACAAGGGTCTCATTCTGCGGTCATTCAGCCTCTCCTAAGAGCATTCTTTTCTCAAGTCAGTTGAGCCAGCAGTAATATTAACCCAAATAGTGTCTCCTGCCTTCCCTTGCCCTGCTGTCTTGCATGGCTTGACAAACAAATTGATTTTTAGGAAAGACTGAATACATGATAAACTCCAAATAAATAACTAGCAAAACTAAGAGGTCCTGGACAAAACCATGGGGCCCCACAGCTTACTCATCACGTTAGCGTGCTTCAAGGAGACTTGGGCGGTGTGCAGCATGTCGCTGGATAGACATGTTCTGCCAGACCCTGTTTAATCTTCAATTTCTACTTTAAAACCTGTGGGGCAAATAGCCCTCTGTGTACCCCCACTCCAACTCTGTGGAGGGGATATATCTCTCCCATCCCCCACAGCTCCTAAGTGTGCCTCCAATGGCCATATAACACATGTGCATGACCAAATACTTTCCCTCATTTGACTGGGGCCACACCCCCATGTCAACCAGGAAACACCCACTTCACATTGAGCAGATGCTTACACAACCCAGGAGTGTCTGGACAAGTATCTGTCACCCCTTCTTTGATATGTAGCAATACTGGGATGGCAAAAATGTGGCTAAAATGTCTGTAGCATGCCTGGACCATTTGCATAATGTGACGCTAGGAGCTTCATCAATTTAATAATGGTTGCTGCATGTGTAAAATGGAATGGAGCAAAAATTATTTTCGTTTTAGGGCGTAAATGGGGAACATAGATTTTGAAAGCAAAGGAAAGCCATACGAATTGAGTATTAAAATTGTTATTGAAGTCATCCTAATCCATGTTAAGAAATGTAATTTATTCATTTTGAGGTATGTTACATTACCGGCCCTTATGGCCCTTATTTACGCAGCTTAAAGTACAGTTAATCTATTTAACACTATACAAGCTGCAAAGTGACTCAAATGGTGTTCTGCTGTTTTTCCCAGCCAGTGCAAATTATTATTCCATCATAATATCAGCTCTAGAATATTGAGGTGTTAGAATATTGGGACAAAATATGATGCACCGAAATATCGACAAGGTAAGTATATATAGGTAACTATAGTTTAACTTTACTTAACTCCACATATACGCACTCACAGGAAGGGGTTCAATTTGGGAGGGAGGCCCTTACACACCTAATACACCCACCCTGGTACACAGTTCTGAGAGAATCTTTGTTCAACCCCAGGTAGCCACGACACAAGCAGAAGAAATCCCCAGAGAAGTGCATGTTACGTTCAAACAGTACCAATAATTTTACTGTAAAGAACACAACACCGAAAGTTACCAAACTCATTTAGATGAACATGGAGAAAAAGAATGAAGTGAACGATACCATGATCAATAAAACAGGTTAAAGGGAACCATAGATATGATTTTAAAAAATGTTGAGATAAAAACACCCCACAAACGTAAATCACAAATCAAAAGTAACTGTTTACTGTCGACAGGGACCTAAGCATGTTTTCAGGCTGACCGCGATGGAGCAGAAGCCGAATACACAAATAGATCACCTTGTCAAAGTTTTTGTCATCTGACAGCCTCTGAAATGGAAAGTTGGGGAAGTTCCAAGGCTGTTGTCAGTAAGTATCCCTTGAAGCTGGACATATCGTTGTTGAGCTACCTCCTGAAACTGTTACTTATGGAGGCAACAGCATCAAGTAAAACACTCCTGGATTCCATGGCTGCCAATGTAATTCCAAGGGTCAGAAAGATTTGACACTTCACCCTGTTCCAACATTTTAGCCTTGGGTTTAGGGCCCGGTTTGGAGTTCAGTAAATAGGTTACTCCATCACAAATGTGATGAAAGTCCTATCCATCTTTTTCACAGGCATTATATCCGGGAAGCACCCCTTACATCGGATACATCGCATCGCGCTGACTTTGCACCGCGGTCATTACATCGTGCCCGTCATCACATCGCATGTCATCAGGGCGCATGCAAGTACATCGCATTAGCTAATACATCGTTAACGATGACATCGATTAGGGCCCGGATCCCCCAGCATGCTCCACGCCCGCCCACAACCCACCAGTCAATTAACGCTTGAGATAAGGTGGGTGTAAAAAAGGCCATGTTTAATATCCACACACATAAACATGACATTGCATAATTATATCAAACGTTACTAAATTCATATTCTGAAAAAAATCTTGAACTTCAAATTAGCATAAATCATCTTTAAAAATCAGAATATCATTATCCTCTCTTCTTTCCCCCAGCACCAAGGGGCCCTCTGGCTCGGCTCTCCCCAGGTAGCGATGCCCACGCGAGGTGCAACCCACCTGCGCCCTAGAGCGATGGGCCCCAGCCCTCGAGACCTTGTCCCCCATTTCCAGGGCCCCACCACTCGTCCACCAGGTTGCCCAGGATCCCAGGAGGCTCGTACCTGTCGCCCTAGCCTCCCCAACCGGTGGTCTCCATCCCCCTGTTGAGAGCTTACCTTCTCTCCCCTCAGTGCTGGCCTAGGGAGTGCTGAAGGTGGACTCCCGTCTATTTGGTCCCTCTATATCAGTGTTCCAATGTCTCTTTTCCGCAACTCACCCCTCCAAACTACATAACTAAGGGACGGGTGGGTGGGAGTTAAAAGAAATAGGCTAACGAGCCCGGGGGCGATGTCCAGCAGGTGCGAGCAGGTCACGACGCAGGCGAGGAAAGAGGCCGAACTGAATGGGCTAGTGACCTAAATAGGTCACGGCCTCTGACCCCACCTACGCCGGAAGTGCATCACCGCCTGACCCGGAAGGACTTATTCCAGTCCGGCCGGCTTCCCATAGGGTGGCCGGCCGGCTACCCTCAACCAATGGCGCGCGTGGTCCGGGGGGCCGGCCCCTAAAGGCGGGCTCGTCTAGCCTCGCCCTTGGTATGAGGCCCGGATCCCCCAGCATGCTCCACGCCCGCCCACAACCCACCAGTCAATTTACGCTTGAGATAAGGTGGGTGTAAAAAAGGCCATGTTTAATATCCACACACATAAACATGACATTGCATAATTATATCAAACGTTACTAAATTCATATTCTGAAAAAAATCTTGAACTTCAAATTAGCATAAATCATCTTTAAAAATCAGAATATCATTATCCTCTCTTCTTTCCCCCAGCACCAAGGGGCCCTCTGGCTCGGCTCTCCCCAGGTAGCGATGCCCACGCGAGGTGCAACCCACCTGCGCCCTAGAGCGATGGGCCCCAGCCCTCGAGACCTTGTCCCCCATTTCCAGGGCCCCACCACTCGTCCACCAGGTTGCCCAGGATCCCAGGAGGCTCGTACCTGTCGCCCTAGCCTCCCCAACCGGTGGTCTCCATCCCCCTGTTGAGAGCTTACCTTCTCTCCCCTCAGTGCTGGCCTAGGGAGTGCTGAAGGTGGACTCCCGTCTATTTGGTCCCTCTATATCAGTGTTCCAATGTCTCTTTTCCGCAACTCACCCCTCCAAACTACATAACTAAGGGACGGGTGGGTGGGAGTTAAAAGAAATAGGCTAACGAGCCCGGGGGCGATGTCCAGCAGGTGCGAGCAGGTCACGACGCAGGCGAGGAAAGAGGCCGAACTGAATGGGCTAGTGACCTAAATAGGTCACGGCCTCTGACCCCACCTACGCCGGAAGTGCATCACCGCCTGACCCGGAAGGACTTATTCCAGTCCGGCCGGCTTCCCATAGGGTGGCCGGCCGGCTACCCTCAACCAATGGCGCGCGTGGTCCGGGGGGCCGGCCCCTAAAGGCGGGCTCGTCTAGCCTCGCCCTTGGTATGAGGCCCGGATCCCCCAGCATGCTCCACGCCCGCCCACAACCCACCAGTCAATTTACGCTTGAGATAAGGTGGGTGTAAAAAAGGCCATGTTTAATATCCACACACATAAACATGACATTGCATAATTATATCAAACGTTACTAAATTCATATTCTGAACAAAATCTTGAACTTCAAATTAGCATAAATCATCTTTAAAAATCAGAATATCATTATCCTCTCTTCTTTCCCCCAGCACCAAGGGGCCCTCTGGCTCGGCTCTCCCCAGGTAGCGATGCCCACGCGAGGTGCAACCCACCTGCGCCCTAGAGCGATGGGCCCCAGCCCTCGAGACCTTGTCCCCCATTTCCAGGGCCCCACCACTCGTCCACCAGGTTGCCCAGGATCCCAGGAGGCTCGTACCTGTCGCCCTAGCCTCCCCAACCGGTGGTCTCCATCCCCCTGTTGAGAGCTTACCTTCTCTCCCCTCAGTGCTGGCCTAGGGAGTGCTGAAGGTGGACTCCCGTCTATTTGGTCCCTCTATATCAGTGTTCCAATGTCTCTTTTCCGCAACTCACCCCTCCAAACTACATAACTAAGGGACGGGTGGGTGGGAGTTAAAAGAAATAGGCTAACGAGCCCGGGGGCGATGTCCAGCAGGTGCGAGCAGGTCACGACGCAGGCGAGGAAAGAGGCCGAACTGAATGGGCTAGTGACCTAAATAGGTCACGGCCTCTGACCCCACCTACGCCGGAAGTGCGTCACCGCCTGACCCGGAAGGACTTATTCCAGTCCGGCCGGCTTTCCATAGGGTGGCCGGCCGGCTACCCTCAACCAATGGCGCGCGTGGGCCGGGGGGCCGGCCCCTAAAGGCGGGCTCGTCTAGCCTCGCCCTTGGTATGAGGCCCGGATCCCCCAGCATGCTCCACGCCCGCCCACAACCCACCAGTCAATTTACGCTTGAGATAAGGTGGGTGTAAAAAAGGCCATGTTTAATATCCACACACATAAACATGACATTGCATAATTATATCAAACGTTACTAAATTCATATTCTGAACAAAATCTTGAACTTCAAATTAGCATAAATCATCTTTAAAAATCAGAATATCATTATCCTCTCTTCTTTCCCCCAGCACCAAGGGGCCCTCTGGCTCGGCTCTCCCCAGGTAGCGATGCCCACGTGAGGTGCAACCCACCTGCGCCCTAGAGCGATGGGCCCCAGCCCTCGAGACCTTGTCCGCCATTTCCAGGGCCCCACCACTCGTCCACCAGGTTGCCCAGGATCCCAGGAGGCTCGTACCTGTAGCCCTAGCCTCCCCAACCGGTGGTCTCCATCCCCCTGTGGAGAGCTTACCTTCTCTCCCCTCAGTGCTGGCCTAGGGAGTGCTCAAGGTGGACTCCCGTCTATTTGGTCCCTCTATATCAGTGTTCCAATGTCTCTTTTCCGCCACAAGGTTGACTAGGGGCCATAGGTCCGTCGCCCTTCCCCCCTTCCAACAGGTGTAGAACAAAAGACCAAATTCCTTTAATCCAGGCATCCATGCCAATGTCAGACAAATGCACTCCGTCATGGTGAAACATAGCTGGTCCAGAAATCATCTTGTGAGGTAAGTGTAGCAAGCGCCCCTTCCCTGACCACAATTTTGCCAACTCACTATTCAGACGTCTCACCGACACGTTCAAAGCCCTAGCCCTGATGCCATCGCCCCAACATTTCCGCGGAAGCATACAAGACCATGCAATCCTGGCCTGTGGAAAGGTGTGCCCTAGCCAAGCAAATTCAGCGAGGAGCGCCTCCTTGACCGCCAAACGTCCTTGGTCCACCATGTCGTTGCCGCCCAGATGGATGATGATCAGGTCCGGGGACGTCTGTCCCCCGTGATCTCTAATCTTCTCCACGAGCCGCCGCAGATGCCGGATGCGCATTCCTCCCACACCGTGCCACAAGAATTCAGCCCCTTCCAAACTCGGTGGTTTCCGCACTCGCCGTCGTTGCAAATGCCCAGCTGCCCGCCGCACGAACGAGTGACCCAACACCCACACCACCAATCTTGGCATACTAGTAATCAGAGAGGAAATAGAAAAGTTAAGCAAAATCATGGCAAGAACATCTTGTCAAAGCAACTCAGGGCATATATAACGCCTAAAACAATCAGACGACCAGCGGCCCACTTTTTTGACTGCAGTAGATGATAACCCTGCTCCTGCTGCTAAAGTTGCCGCCCCTATCCTGAAGGAATGGGAAGAGTAACCTGTGCCCCCCAACCCCAGATCTACCAGGGCTCTCTGCAACACGGCCTTGAATTGGTATTGTGACACGCACTTGCCATTCTCATGAATGAACAGGGCCGGCCCCCCCCCCACTAGGGCGGATGGCTAAGTACTCCTGCATGCAGGCGACCGGGCATACCGGCGCCCCCGGGGCGGGGCACAGCTGAATCACCGCCCCCTTACCCGACTGGTCAGTTTTAGATTTCGTAAGGATCACCACCAGTCCCCCAGAATCTATCCTAGTATCTTTAAACTGGGTCCCTCCACCCTGGTTACTCCGAGAGGACCCTACAATTTCCCCCAGGCGGAAGGCCCCGTAAAATGCCAGGGAAAACACTGCTGCAAATAACTTGCCCTCAAATGACGAGGTGCACAGTCTAGGTAAGGCCTCCAAAATGCCCCTCAAAGTCCTGATATCTAAAGGGCGTCTGCAATCCCGCCTGGGGCCCTCCAGCCTGGCCCATCCTGACAAGGCTTTCCTGACCACAAATGAGGCCCCGGGGTCATGAGCACCCGCTAGTCTAGCAAAGAAACCTACCGCTGAAACATGAGCCCTAGCATAAGAGAGAGACCTGCCCTGTTCCCTGATTGTCTGTAGGAAGTAATACATGGCTTGATTTGAAAACCAGTTTGTGATGCCCGCCTCCTGAACCAACATCCTGTAAGTCAAAAAACAGCGCTGATAACCAGCCAGAGTGCGGTCACTCAATGAGGCACCTACCAGCCCCGTTAGAGCGGGGCTCCAATCCTCCACAGTGATGGTGGAAACCCTGTCATCTCGTCCTCCGCCTCCAGGTGGTACCTCCGGAACTCCTGCAACTTGGAACGAGACAAAGCATCATCAGCGTGATTGTCCACTCCCGGAATGTGTGCCGCCCTGAACAGTAAATTCAACCTTAAACATTCCAATACCAGGTGCTTCAGTAATCTCAACACATGCCTACACGTAGCCCTCTGCCTGTTGATGGCCTCGACCACAGCCATGTTGTCTGACCAAAAGATCACAGATCTATTCCTAAAGCGCTCAGCCCAAATGGTCACTGCTACTAGGATCGGGAACAGCTCAAGGAATGCGATGTTCTTAGTCAAACCCCTCTCATGCCACTCCATTGGCCATTCCGCCCCACACCACTGAGGACCCAGGACTGCCCCAAACCCAATGCTACCAGCTGCATCTGTGAACAACCCCAGTTCCCTGCTGGACACCATAGGCGCCGGCCAAACAATAGAACCGTTAAAGTTTGCCAAAAAATCCCGCCACACCTTCAAGTCGTTCCTCACGTCAGCCTGGAGGCGCACCCTGTGATGCTTCTGGGATAGGCCGACCATAGCTCTGGCTATTGATCTCGTGAAAGGGCGTCCCATTGGGATGATTCTTAGGGCGAAGTTCAGCTGGCCCACGAAAACCTGCAACTGGTGTAAAGTCACCTTAGGGGTGGCCAATGCCGCGTCAATGGCCTGGGAAAAAGCCAGTACTTTATCTGGTGGCAGCCTGCACTCACCAACCACTGTGTCAATCTCTATGCCTAGGAAGGACATACATGTTGCCGGGCCAACGGTCTTACCCGGAGCCAGGGGGATCTCAAACTCCCGAAACATGGCCACTAACTGTTCTAACGCCTGCTCGCATGCCGCCGAGGCCGCCGGCCCCATCACCATAAAGTCATCTAAGTAATGCACCACCTCCTTGCAGCCTGTCCTATGGGAGAACAACCATTGGAGCATTGAGCTGAATGTTTCAAAATATCTGCATGACACCGCACACCCCATAGGCATACATCGATCATAATAAAACTGGTTATCCAACTGGAAGCCCAACAGGTGATAATCCTCCGGGTGCACAGGCAAAAGGCGAAAGGCTGACTCTATGTCTGTCTTGGCCATGATGGCCCCCGGGCCCAGGTCCCTCAACCTCTTCAGGGCAGCATCAAATGAGGAATAAGTCACTGAACAAAGGGCAGGGTCAATGGCATCGTTCACTGAAGACCCTCTAGGCGCTGACAGGTTGTGGATCATCCTAAATTGGCTTGGATCCTTCTTGGGCACGACTCCCAAAGGAGAGCACACATAACCAGGAAGGGGGGGAGTCAGGAAAGGGCCTGCTACCCACCCCAGCCCTCGCTCTTTGTCTACCTTCAACTTCACTATCGCCGGCTGTGCCCGTGCAGAAAGTAAATTATTGCAATATTCTACAGGGGGGACGTCTTGAGCTGGAATGCGAAATCCTTCTGAAAAACCCAAATACAATAACTCGGCTGCTGACCGGTCAGGATACTGATTCAGCCAATAAATCAGTTTCCCGATGTCCACGGGAGTGGGCAACTTAAGGTTGGGGAGGCTTGATCTCCCTGCCCCCTCCCCCTCTCTCTTTGGATTTCTTAATACATTTGAACTCGGGATGGGAGGGGTGGCCGCAGAAGGAGCACGCGTGTTTGAACTTGCACTTATCTGTGGGCCAGGTGCACATCTTTTTGTTAAAGGCCCAGCAAGTCCCTCTCTTCTCCCCGTACCCCCCTTGGGATGTCCGAAAGGGCTGCCTATTAGATTGAAACCCCCCAGACTTGCCATTCACATTCTCTAGCCAAACATTGACCTCCACTTGGTCCCAACCCATGTCAGGGTCCTGCACCTTTTCCCATCTAAAGTCTCTATCATAGTCCAGCCACGCAGAACCCCCATGTGTTGTGTGCGCCTTCAAAATCCTATGCATATAATACACCAAGGACGCTGCTAACTCTGGTTTCTTTTCAATCATCACCGTCATGAACACCTGAAAACCAAAGAGCCAGTTTGTAATGGACTCTTCCACTCTCGGTCTCCTATCCTTGAAAGAGCTATCCTTCCCATCCTTTTACTTGTACTCTACTTCCAATCTTTTGGGTCGAATGAGAGAAAACACATCTACATATTCCCCTTTCCAAATCTTCTCTTTAACCTCAAGGGACACATGCGTTGCCAAGCGGCCAGGTTTAGACAGAACATAACCCTGCCCTCCTTGAGTCTTATCCCCTCCAGCTGGATCACTGCCCCTGCCCTCCGGCTTACCTCCTGAAGACGCGGGATTAATCGGGACTGATGGGGTCGCCTGTTGTACTACCGGTACACTGGATCCCTGTGCTTTAACCAGCGTGGCCAGCTGCGCCCTAATCTCGCTGAGGGTGGAGTCCTCCGCCGTACTTGGAGCCCACGGCGCGACGGCCGCAGTTGCGGTAACCGCTACCGGGATGGGGGTGGGGGCTATCGCCACCGGCGTCGCCCCAACCCCCCCTACTTCCTGGACCTTGGGACCTGGCGTTAATGCTTTCAGGGCACTCAATATTTCTGCCAGAGGACCTGAAGCTGCCCCCCCTGGTTGAGGGGCTACTGATGCTGCTGTGCTATGCGGGCCCATTCCTCCCCCAGTGGCCGGTACCGGTGCAAGGGCAGCCAATGCCCCCCGGATCTCTGCTAAAATTGCCCCGTCCCGTCCTCAGATGGATCAACAGGGGGTGGCAACGACGGTGCACAATGAGGGCTGCTGGGCGGTACCACTGGCGGCACTTCTGGCTGTCTAGGGGGGGGGTATGATCAGGACCTCGGGCTCCAGGGGGACAACGTTGGGGCGAACCTTATCCCGGCTTGCTGCCTTTTTATTCTTGCCTCGCCCGCTCTGCTTCTGTACCCTGGGTTTTTTCACTAATGGGGGAAAAGCTGCCCTGGGGGGGACACCTGGCCTCCGGGGACGCTCTACCTCAGGCTCCGTCTCGGGTTCTAGGGGCTGCTCATCTTCCTCCCCCTCACTGCTATCTCCGCTGCAATCTAGCTTTGCTAATAAAACTTTCAGGAGCTGCGCGATCTCGGGATCCTTTCCTTTGCGCTTTTGTCTGAGGCTCTTGGGCGGCATGCTAGCTGCTTAAATCACGCGGGTAAAAATTAATCGCTCGCAGCCACTTGCGCACTACGGGGCCTCTCACGCCCTAACAATCTCCTCACCGAGCGCCGCGCCCGAAAACCCCCTCCCGCCTTCACAGCTCACACCAGGCAGCAGGCAAGGGGCGTCGGAGCTCGCTCACCAGTATACTAATATGCTGCAACCTGCGCGGGCCCCAGAGACGCCCACGAAGCTGACTCACGCAAGGAGGAGGGCGATCCCTGAAACCAACCCAAGCCTACATATTCAGGAGCCCCGACACCTTACCTACCGCGCTGGTTGCAGCCGATGCACTGCGCTCCGACCACAGCTCTGCTCCGCCCTGCTCGCACTCCTCGGGAACCGCTGCCCACACGTCCTTCAGGCCGACGAAAAAGGGGGGGGGGTCGAAGACTATTGTCAGGGCTTACCAAACGTACTCTTGAATTTTCCAATACTGCACGGGAACAGAAATGCTGGAACCTACGCCCCTCTAGACAATGCTGGTTGGTCTTACACAGAACCCTCCATCATTACCTCCAGGGACGGGGGAATTGGATAAAATAATAAACAGAGAAGAGACTGGTCCTGCGTGGTTTCCTCAGCCGGTCGTCTGGGGGCGATTTGCTGCTGGAAAACCTAAAAACAATAACATTTCATTATATCCTGTCCTCCTACTCTCTCTCTAGTTAACTCTATCCTAACGTGTGTTCTCACCCACCATTATGCTGCAGAACCCTTGCTCCTCTTCTTACATGTGTGATTGGCTCTCCTCTATTATAGTTGTCACTGGCAAGAGAAAAGGAATATGCATTGGTTTATAACTCTTCTAGTGAATTCCTAATTAATTCAGCATGTATTGTGATTGTTTTAGAATCCTATTGGTCACTTACTTCACTATAGTAGAGGTGCGCCTCTTAATGGGTTTCTGTATTTCTTGCTTCCTTAAATGTATTCTTCCCTTGTAGTTTTGAGTGCCTTCTATCTTACAGTGTTTCTTTTCTCTTCACAGAATTGCTGTTTTACTACCCCTTGGACTGCTAGGTGAGGTTTCTGCTTATTTACATTTATGTACATATATTTTCCATTGACTTATATTGTTCATGTCTTTCATCAATGTTTAACTCTTCTTTTTCGTTTTTTCCCAGGAGTAATAAATAGCCACTGAACTCCTCCTTATCAACTTTAAACAGTAAGTATTGGCTTTGAATATATATATAAATATATATTTATTTCGAGTGTCACTTAGCTTGCTTTCAGCCTTTTTCAGCCGCTCCTTCTTTGCTCAGGAAATGTTCGGTAGATGCGCTAACACCTCTCCTCCTCCCGCTGAGTTCTCTGCTCGGCGCTTACTTGAATTCACTGACGTGCGCACACGGCTGCCTGCTGTGCCGCTCCTCGAGACTCTGGACAACCCGCGCTTGAATCATGCGCCGGGTTAAGGGAACTAACTAACCTCTTCAAGGTTTACCAAATAACAGGAAGAATTCCAGTCAGGTTTTACACTCCTCCTGACAGAATTCACCTGACGACAGGAATAAACGGACCTCTCTGGCTGCTGTCTTGGTGAAGTGCGAAGCTCTCCTCACGTTCGCGCTTCACATTGGTTCCTGAGGATCTGAAAGACTAGAACGCCTGCCGAGCCTCGACCATGGCGGCGGCGGCGGCCATCTTGAGTCTCCACATTCGCACTCTCTCTGACCAAACCTGCTGCCCAGCTGGATAGTGAAGGACGGTATTCAAGCCTTGGGTCCTGACAACTATGGGGCAAGGGAATCTACCAGAAGGGGCCGAAACTAACTAAAAAGTTAAAAGAAATAGGGTAACGAGCCCGGGGGCGATGTCCAGCAGGTGCGAGCAGGTCACGACGCAGGCGAGGAAAGAGGCCGAACTGAATGGGCTAGTGACCTAAATAGGTCACGGCCTCTGACCCCGCCTACGCCGGAAGTGCGTCACCGCCTGACCCGGAAGGACTTATTCCAGTCCGGCCGGCTTCCCATAGGGTGGCCGGCCGGCTACCCTCAACCAATGGCGCGCGTGGGCCGGGGGGCCGGCCCCTAAAGGTGGGCTCGTCTAGCCTCGCCCTTGGTATTTGGCGAATTTGGCCTTCCCCCCGACACGCATTACCTAAATGATTTAGTAATGTTTATTTATTTAAGTATTTCATTAATTTGGTTCACATGATTTAGTAATGTTTATTTAAGTATTTTCTTTTACTTATGACACTGCACATTAAAACGGGAAGCATATGAAGAATGTTTATTTACGTAATATTTTACTAATGTTTATTTCACTATTTGCAATATGCGCACAATCACACTGCAGTTATGACACTGCACATTAAAACGGGAAGCAGCGCATATGAAGCGCATATGAAGAATGTTTATTTAATGTTTATTTACGTAATATTTTACTAATGTTTATTTCACTATTTGCAATATGCGCACAATCACACTGCAACAACAGGTGGACTAACGGAAACATACACAAACTTTGGTTCTGAGATACACGGTTCGCGCCGGCAATGATTTTACTAATCTTTATTTAAGTATTTTATTTTACTTATGGAAACATGAAGAATGTTTCTTTAACGATGACATCGAATTTGGTTCACATTAAAACGGGAAGCAGCGCATATGAAGAACATATAAAGAATGTTTATTTAATGTTTATTTACGTAATATTTTACTAATGTTTATTTAAGTATTTGTAATATGCGCACAATCACACTGCAACAACAGGTGGACTAACGGAAACATAGACAGACTTTGGTGCTGACAGACACGGTCCGCGCCGGCACACGAAGATAATATACTTTTTTTTTTAAAACCTTTGATGGAAAGTGTATTTAGCACGCACATTTAAGGTCATTTTTTTGAGCGGCGATTGGGACAATATACTTGTATTTAGCACGCACATTTAAGGTCATTTTTTTGAGCGGCGGATTGGGACAATATACTAACGTCAAATTAATACACCATATTTAATAAACATCTCCTCAAAACTCGAACCGGTATCCTCAGCTCTTGATTCAGCCGCTCTGGCCGCTGTGCCACATCCTCCACCCCTGTGATACTAGTTTTACTCCTGCTGTATGTGCTGGTCCAGATATATATACAGTGTTAATTCCCCAATGCTCCTCACGCGGGTTGTGCATGTTAGTGAAGGTTATAAAACACATTCTGTAAAAAGGTTGATAACAGTTGACACTGCCAATGTTTGTCTGCCTTTCTGTGATTTGTTGCACACAGAGGTGGTCTCCCTGCTGTGCCAAAGCCATATTCCTGCCAAGTGCTTGAATAATCATTGCTCTCTGACCCTCTGCCAGGGCACAGTGCCCACAGTATTCGTAAATCCCTGTAGAAAGCCGGGCACCAGGTAGGCTGGTGCACCTAGCCGCAATTAGGGTCAGATTTTTCTTCTTCAATCATATTGAGGCTGGAAACCTAACTGTGTGACACGGGTGGGCTGCATGATAGGAGCAGAGAGTTCAGTCCTGCCAGCCTGAAACCTGTGACTCGCACAGTTTACTCAGACGGACGGGTGTGCTGTGAAATGTCAAACTATTTGATATCCTGAAAATGTTCTGTGGTCTTATAATTCACTTTAAATTCAGAGCTCACGCGAACATTCAGTCTTAATTTTGAATTTGCACACATGCTTTTATGTGACTTTTACAAGGGGGGCTTCTGAGAGGTCGTACTGTGTAGAAATGTAGAGTTTTGGGAAACTTTACGTCTGAAATATAGGCTCATGAAATGATGGGTTGAGTAGCATAGTTAGTGCGTATGGGCCCTATTTGTATCACAAATAATAATGCGTAGCATTTCATAGGGCACTCTTGTAATTTCTAAGCAGTAAATCAATTTGTGCTATATTTGCTCAATGTGATGGCACTCAAGCCTCGGAAGGATGAAAGGTTGAGTTGACCCGACCAGGGTTTCAATTCATGACCATAGGCATCACACCAGATGTCAGCAAGGAACCCTTGACTTCATTTTATGTTTTTAAACAGCTTCTATAATCATTTCCAAAGGAACACTTGACTTCATTTTATGTTTTTAAACAGCTGCTATAATAATTTCCAAAATCTTTGCCTGGAAAACCAAATGCAAAGTCGAGTATTTTTGTCACTTTACTCACATTTCGCCTATGAGAATTTTATTGAATGTCAATATATTATTTTACATATTGCAGAGCAATTAAGCTGCTGTGCAATATAATGTAAAGTAAAATAAAAACGCCACGACACAATATATACCCCCCCCAACAAACCTTTGGCTGACAAGATTTGTAAGTCTGTGAAACATCGCGTTGTGACGTCGCGCGATGTAATGTCGCCGATGTGATACGCGATCCTAGGCCACGGCCGCATTTGCGTTGCAATGACGTGCGATGACAAAATGGCCGATGTAAGTGTCATTGCGATGTATTGGCCGCGATGCGAATGGCCGCGAGGAGTTGGCTTACGATGGATAGTCATACAACCATTATATCCAATGCCACTTTTAATAGGGCCAGCGGGCTATCCGTCACATTTGTGTCACAGTAAATGTCCACTAAACTCTAAATCAGATCCGTAACCACTTTTTTGGAAGTCAATATCCTCCAGTGGGGCAAGGATGAAAGCTGTATCTGGGCATGACTCGATAAGGCCAGAAGGCATGCTGAACCAGTATTCATGGCTAAAAGCTCAGAATAGACAAACCTGATATTCTTGCCCAGCTTGGCTGCAACCTTACTGGGCAGTATCTTGTCTTAGTCATCTGGAGGTGAAAAACCTAACAAAGTCCCAATTCTTCCGGGAGGGTTGGAAAAGTCCCTCCTGGTCAGGCCTGCAGCCCTTGAGTCTCAGGCTTCTAGGCACAAGGCCCCTCTTCTGCATCATCTCCTGTAGTGTCCTCTGTGCAGTGTCCTGCAGTGCCCTTTGTGGTCAGTTTGGCCTTCTTGGAGTCAAGAGTCTTTCTTACTTTCGTGTTGCAGCAGCTAAAAAACACTGTGAAATCCTCTTCTTCCAGAGGAGATGGAAGTCTTCCTCCGGCAGGGCCTTATTCTTCAAGTTTAGTATTTCTAGATCCTGGAATAATCTGAGTAGCTGGTAGTCGAGGTACAATATTTATCCTGTGCCTTGACCAGTGACTGGGGATACTCTCCCCTCCACCAAACTGACTTCTTTCTGTTCTCATTCAATTGCACACATAGCAGCTTTGTAGTCAATTATGTTATGTACAATAAATAGGGGTTTTGAAAATGTCTTTCTTAAACACCGTAATACTGTCCGAAAAGCATCAAATGTAAAGTTAATTGTTTGGAATTGCCATTACATGGGCACAGGGTAGCTGTTAAGTCCAACTTATTTAATCTGCGTAAAGAAACAAGGTGGTGTACAATACTCAGTCGTAATCCAGTCAGGGCATAGCGATGTTGATGACTTGTCACCCAAGATAGATAGGGTTGAAATTCTTCCAGGAATGTTTAGGCCATATATGTTCTAATTGTGTGTTTCCCCTATCAGCAGCAGCTCTATTGTTAGCCCTTCCACCTAAATTAAATTAGTATCTTGGTGGCTTCTTTAAGACCAGAGAAGCCAAACGTCATTCTTAGGGAGTTGTAAATAAAAGACAACCAAGGTCGTCTGCTTCAGTTAATACAGCATTTGCAACGTTTTTAATCTATTGCAAACCAAAAACAAGGTGTGCTTTCCTCCAAGTACCTTTATTCTTTTCTAAGTTCTGTCCCAGCCTACCAAAAATATTGGAAAATCCATTCTTGTCATGTGCCACATTTTTCTCGCCAAGTGATTCAAATATATTATGGCTTCCATAACGGATTTATGCCTCTTGACATTTTTCCCGTACAACATTGGTTAGTGTCTGACTAAGTCAAAGCTTAGGCACATGATCAGTGACACCCACTATTCTATAGCAAAACCTCTACCTGCTCAGCCTAATCCCTCAAACTCATTCTACAGTAGAGTAAGTTAAGTTTCCTTTCCTTACTGCATGCAAATGTGTTTGTTGAAAATAATTTGTGGTGGAGGGTGTGGCCGGAGAGTAAAGTGGGACTAAGTGCCTGATTTCGAGTTTTGCAGATGGGATTCTCTGCGATGAATGTGCCAAATAAATCTATATCCTGTTCCTTTCTCTGTACTGCAGTGCATCGTTTTTCGCACTGTCTACTTATGGCAGCACCAATATCCGCATTTAATAAGTGACATATGTGATGATGTAGTATCATTATTATTCATCTGCATCTTTAGAGTCAGGGTAGAATTGATAGGCATTTGGAAAAGAGCAGGGCCATTGGAATTAAAGTAAGATAATTACCCGTTACAGCTGTTCAAGATGCAAACTGCAGAGACTAGCAAAGTATTTGACACTCTAGCTAGCATGCCTCCATTAATTTAGCACAACAAGAATATTTGTAATCCATTGTGCATAATGCCTTACTCATTAATGAAAGATAAGTTATTTCCACGCAGTGTCAGTTTAGTTTTTTACTAGGAAATCCTTTAAAAGAAAATACATCACTCTGTTTTTTTAATCTGGTGTTATTCTGGCTTAACTTTTTGCAGCCAGTCAGTGCTTTTATGTGAGGCATGTGTCGGTAAAAAAAGGCCCTGTGACTCTCCTTATCACATCACATTCCAATGGCCCTAGGGTACCAACAATGTGCTGCTACTGTGCCACTTTATATAATTTTAAGCAAGTGTTTACACATAGAATTGTTTACAATTTGTTTATAGAGTTTTTTTTCATGATATAGCTACTTTTGCTGGTCCACCAGCACCACCTACTCAGTAGGAAATAGTGGCCTGGCTGCGCCGGCAGATGATGGCAACCATCGTTTGGTGGCTCTGCAGGATGAGGAGGCAGAGATGGCAGCATCTGCCCCAGACCCCATTTCCCCAGCCAGCAGCCAGTGCCTCCATTCTCCTGCCACAAATTGCTAGTGCTGCCAGCAGCTGGCCGAACCACTACTACTGCACCCCCCCACTCAGACCACTTCCAATGCTGCATGCTGCGTGAGCTGGTGCAGCTTCACCATCAGATGGCATGCCCCGGGGAACAACAGGAAAGACTCCAAACCTGCATGAATAAGGCCTTTTCAAGCCCTTTTTTATTTTCTGCTTTGGTGGAAGGGACGTTTGTTGCTGATAGAGAGGGTAGGAATTGGGAAGGGACTGGGACTTTGTTTACATTGGACTTTCTTTGGACTTTTTTACATTGGTTGGAGACGGGGTGATGTTTTGCTTGGGAGCCTGTTGTGTGTAGAGGGTGGGTTTATTATTGTTGATCTCTTCTTGAATTAAAAAGAGGAGTAAAGGGGATATATTTTTATACTTTATGCTTGAAATAGTTTGTGTTAAGTATTTGTGATAAGTTAATATTACATGTATATGTATTTTAAAATAGAATATGAATACTCTTTTAATAAAAAAATGAATACCAATAATCTTTTTTATTAATCCTCAGGTAATATTGTACGTTAATATTTATTGGTTGTAATAAGGAAAAAAGATACTCAGGTATTTTTTTTAAAGTAAGTTTAATGTTTAATTAATTTGTTGATTAATTTAAAGTATATGGTAGCACACATTTAATACATAGGTATTAATTGTATTACTAGAACCTTTTAATGAAAATTATATGGAGGGTATTTTATGTTAATATGAATAATAAAAAGTAAATTTAAAAAATATTATTTAAATTAACAGGAATGATTTAAATTAAAAAATATAGTTATTTGGGGAATAAATACTCAGGTATTTTTTTAAAAGTAAGTTTAAAGTTTACTTTATTTGGGGAATGACTTTAAGTTAGTGGGGGTTGAGAGTAATACTAGAGTATTAAATAACAACATTCTGGAAAAGGAAAGTAATATAAAAACGTGTTTCATTATGGTAATATAAAAATAGATTTAAAATTGAATAATGCTAAACATTAAAATGATTTAAAAATAAGATAAATTTTAAAAGAGGCTGAAGAATGTGTTTTTTATAAAAAAAAAATTGGGTTGATGAATTAAAGAAATTGTTTGTTTCAATAAATAGAAAAACAATCATTAAAAACAATTAGGGATACTAATAAATACATTTGTATAATTTATTAACCTGTATAATATATTTAAAATAGATATGGATTATGTAAACTGCACATATTATTTTAATACAAATAAAAATGAAGAAAAAAATACAAGAGAGGCTAATGATTATTTTTTTTAATTAAATATATATTATTAACATTCTTAAAAAACAACATTATAAACAAAATACATAAAAATATTGAGAAAATACTTTATTATTCATAATGTTTTAAAAAAAATATATAGATTTTTTTTATCGTACAGTAATTTTTTGGGAATGGATTGCTTCTTTAGATTTTTGGGCATTTTCTGCCAAACATTTTTTTCATTTTCGGGTGCGATTTCTTTAGGTATGCACAGATATTTTTAACAGTAAAAGAAAATACTGTTATAATTTCTTTTTTAAAGAACTGTGCACTTTTTAAAATATTCACACAATACTTGCTTTGTTCGTGAATTAAACACTGTTTGTCAGATAGAAATGATGATAAAAAACAAGGAATGGAATAACAATGACATTGGCTGAAAAACAAATATGGGAATTTATCAAATGTCTTGTATGTAAATGTAACCTGACACATATGAGAGATACACACAACAAGGTCATCATAACACATATAGTACATGGCATAGATCCTCATTGCCTCCACTGTTGTAAAATGAAACAACATTTCAATACACAAACACTAATCATTGTCAGATAAACTGAACATCAGTGCATATATACAGTATTTGAATAAATGTTGGATGAGTGGAAACAGACAAGACACACTTCAATGTGGAACACAGGTTTATTCCACAGGCACAACCTGTTGCCGTCACACTAAATGCAATCAAATCATACTGTGACAATAAGCACAAATTAACCAAGATTTAGAATAATTTCTGAAGTAAGTGTGTGGCACAGATTCCTGATCACAAGAAAACTTGATATCTGTAACTGCATTGTGGGTCTGGGAGGCCACATGTCTCTATACAACAGCCAAATAATCCTGCAAAGGAGAGACATAGAACAGTCTTGAAGTAAATCATTATTTCCCTACATCTCCAAGAGACATTTCATAATTAAAATGTTAACATGTGAACACTAGCTAGGAGGATACTAACTTAATAAACACAAAACAACTCCAAGGATCATGTTAACTAGCATACACTCACACGTTTACATACATATTGTACAGCAGACACATATCATGCTAAGAAAGTGCTTTGTCATCTCATCATTGCACACTTACACTCGTGAGAAAAAGTTGTTGATGCGCTGTCTCTGAACATCCTCCTCTTCCTCCTCATCACTGGCAACATGTCCCAGCCATGGATCCTCCCCTGCTGGAGGCTGCTGGTCTCTGTCATCTTGTATGAGAGGTAGCTCATTCCTCACTGCCAGGTTGTGGAGCATGTAACACACAATGATGATCTTACACACCTTCAAAGGTGCATGTTGGAGGGCTCCTCCTGTACGGTCAAGGCAGCGAAATCTTGTTTTAAGTAAGCCAAATGTCCGCTCAATCTCTAGCCTGGTCCGCCCATGTGCTTCATTGAAACGAACCTCAGCAGGGGTGACAGGGTTCTAGAGTGGTGTCAGCAACCACAGCATGTTGGGGTATTCAGAGTCTCCTAAATTGACCACAGAATATACTTTAGTTGTATGAAAATAGGGTGTAACCTGACATACAAGCAACACACAATAGAAACAGACAACATTACCCACCAACAAGCCAGTCATGCTCATTTTCGCTGCTGATACATCATATGTGAGGATGTGGCCTTACAACTGGTGCGGTCGACCTCGGAACTGGGGTACCAGGTTCGAGACTTGGCAACGACACTCAACATCCTGTGATTCTGGGCAAATCACTTAATCCCCCTGTGCCTAACAAAAATGAATGTGTTCATCTGTAACGAAACTGGTGCTCATGTAAAGCACTCTGATACCCGATGCCTCAGGTCTAGTTTGTGGTATATAAAACTCCCCCCCAAAAATGTAAATGTGAGATCCCACTATTTCTCATTATGTAGGCGTTGTGTGCTGATCCCGGGAAACGCCCACAGACATGTGAGATCATCATGTAAGGCAGACATGCCACCAGGGCATTTATGGAGTGGTAATTCTTCCAATTCCTGTATGCTTGTTTTATTTTATTTTATTTTTATTTATTTAAAACTTATAAAGCGCACTGTCACCTTGCAGGCATCCTGGCGCTGACTGGCTCAAAAAGGGCGGACAAGTATCGGGTGGGGCATGACCTTTCAGAAAGTTACTTTGGGAAACATTGTTCATTGGCTTGTGGTTGGATCAAAGACACATGTGTACCATCAATGGAGCCAATGACATGTGGCGTTTGGCCCAAAGCATAAAAGTCACTCTTGATGCCTGCAAAGTGTCCAGGTGTTGGGAACTTGATGTAGAGATTCAGAAAATATAACAATGCCTCAGACACACCACTAGAGGCACCCTGGCTGAACATTGTCTGGGACATCCCACCAGCAGTAGCCACAGTATACTGGAAGGATCCAGTGGCAAAGAAATGTAGGGCTGTCATCACCTTCACCTTGGGGGTCAGAGCTAAGGGATAAGTACATCCGGGTTGCAAATGTGGGGCCAACTGGTCTGCCAAATCCACAATGAGTGGTTTGGTGTAGCGGTATCGTCTAATGCTAACCTGTTCTTCCATGGTCTGGAGGTCGGGGAATGGTCTGTGGACAGCTGGTCTCCTGCAGTACCTATGTTACAAGCAAAAACACATTTGAGGACACTTTCCAATGTAGTAAGGAACATGCAATTACACGCATACAACATTAAATCAAGACACAATGAAGTCAGATGCATAACGTTGAGCACAGAGCACAGCTATGTGAGCCTTGCCAGACATGTCATATTAATATGGTTTGGCACCAATTACAGTGCTGTACTGTGACTACTCACTGGTGTCTGTCACTGTCCATGTGATCAAACATCACATGCTCAACGCACACCGAACAAAGTATCTTAGGTAGAGGTTTGTCACAACTATCACATGGTTGAAAGGTACACAAAACTGGATCAAGTAATGCCAGCTATGTGGGACACTAGATACAGACAGCGTGTCACCATGCACACCCCTGTCACAGTGTGGACACTGTCATGATGTCATGTCTGACAAAAATGTACTATCACATACACCGAACTTTTAGAATGCGTTGCACATTTATTTTTGACAAGCATCCATGTATGCCTGTGACTCAAAGACACAACAGCAACTCACAAGGCAAATACAGCTGATGTGTCAGATAAATATCTTTTTAAAAATTACCAATGAAGTGTCTGCATTGTACAAGACTCAGACACTGTTGCTTTACTAACAATAACTTACCACAATGCACTTTCTAACACACAGTCCAACAAAGCAGTGATAATGGGGTCGATTAGGATGGCGGACGGAAATGGGTACTGTCCGCCATGGTGGGGGAATTTTTACTCCCGGCAGCGCCGCGGAGATTCCGCGGTTGGGATTAGGATAATCATGTCACGAAACTCCGACCGCGGCGGACGGATCATAACCAACACCGTCCGCGGTGGACGGAACACATCCAACTCCGTCCGCGGCGGACGGAGTCCAAGGAACAACCACTGCCGCGGACGGAAATGACCGCGGAAAATAACACATGTACCGCCATACCTGTGAATACTCCGTGGCCGCAATTAGGAAAAATCCGCCCGTACCACGGAACTCACAGCCATCCACGTCCGCGGCGTAAAGAATGCTACGATAACCACAGCAACACTGCGGAAGGCCAACACGCACAACATCCCTAGCGGCAAACAAATGTTAGAAAGTGTACCGCAAGTCCAAAGCAAACATACGAACATTGTCAACGCCCCCCCCCACACCAACACCGAGCACAAGCCACCATGACACGTCCCAATTATCCAATAATGCACACTAGTCAACACGCCCACCTACCACCTGACTGCCAACAACCATTGAGACACGACTATAAAATGACACCCACACGCTACCACAATCCTTTGCATCACAGCATTGCTGCTAGCAAGAGGCCCAATTCGAGATACTGCAAACTCACATAGAAGACACCCACCCACCACCCTACCACACCCACCTCACAAACACCCACCACACAAATCCTACACATCACACACCACACACCTGCACCCCCCAACTCACTCAACTCACACACTGAGCACCACACACCATGGCACCCAAAAAAAAACCTAAATTCACGGAGACAGATTTGAGGGTAATGGTAGATGAAATAATCCGTGTTGAGCCCCACATCTTCGGGGCCCAAGTCCAGCAGACGTCCGTGGCGCAAAAGAACCACATGTGGGACAGGATCGTCACTCGGGTGAATGCGTCGGGGACTGTGCCGAGGACGAAGCATGACATTCAGAGGCAGTGGCATGACCTGAAGACCAGGGTCAAGGGCATCCGAGCTAAAAACTTTGCTAGAGCCAATCATACTGGCGGTGGCACACCCTCGGAGCCCATACCCTACACCGATTGGGAGGAGAAGGTGCTGGTGATACTACACCCAGAGAGCCTAGACGGACTTGACGAAGGAGAAGAGACTGGTGAGTACAAACCAAGCACCACGATCAGCACGACATGGTCAGGCTCACACAACTGAGAAGAAACATCTCCTACGCCCCAACCCATGCACGTTGGACACCAACTCACTACCATGTCCATGGCTCCCAACAGGCCCCCATGTTCACGGGGAGGGTGGTGGTGGTGGTGGTGGTGGAGGGTGGGGTGTGTGAGAGGCCCAAACTACAACTCCCAACAGGCCCCCATGTTCACGGGGAGGGTGGTGGTGGTGGTGGTGGTGGTGGAGGGTGGGGTGTGTGAGAGGCCCAAACTACAACTCCCAACAGGCCCCCATGTTCACGGGGAGGGTGGTGGTGGTGGTGGAGGTTGGGGTGTGTGAGAGGCCCAAACTACAACTCCCAACAGGCCCCCATGTTCACGGGGAGGGTGGTGGTGGTGGTGGAGGGTGGGGTGTGTGAGAGGCCCAAACTACAACTCCCAACAGGCCCCCATGTTCACGGGGAGGGTGGTGGTGGTGGTGGTGGAGGGTGGGGTGTGTGAGAGGCCCAAACTACAACTCCCAACAGGCCCCCATGTTCACGGGGAGGGTGGTGGTGGTGGTGGAGGGTGGGGTGTGTGAGAGGCCCAAACTACAACTCCCAACAGGCCCCCATGTTCATGGGGAGGGTGGTGGTGGTGGTGGTGGTGGAGGGTGGGGTGTGGGGTGTGTGAGAGGCCCAAACTACAACTCCCAACAGGCCCCCATGTTCACGGGGAGGGTGGTGGTGGTGGTGGTGGTAGAGGGTGGGGTGTGTGAGAGGCCCAAACTACAACTCCCAACAGGCCCCCATGTTCACGGGGAGGGTGGTGGTGGTGGTGGTGGAGGGTGGGGTGTGTGAGAGGCCCAAACTACAACTCCCAACAGGCCCCCATGTTCACGGGGAGGGTGGTGGTGGTGGAGGGTGGGGTGTGTGAGAGGCCCAAACTACAACTCCCAACAGGCCCCCATGTTCACGGGGAGGGTGGTGGTGGTGGTGGTGGTGGTGGAGGGTGGGGTGTGTGAGAGGCCCAAACTACAACTCCCAACAGGCCCCCATGTTCACGGGGAGGGTGGTGGTGGTGGTGGTGGTGGTGGAGGGTGGGGTGTGTGAGAGGCCCAAACTACAACTCCCAACAGGCCCCATGTTCACGGGGAGGGTGGTGGTGGTGGTGGTGGAGGGTGGGGTGTGTGAGAGGCCCAAACTACAACTCCCAACAGGCCCCCATGTTCACGGGGAGGGTGGTGGTGGTGGTGGTGGTGGAGGGTGGGGTGTGTGAGAGGCCCAAACTACAACTCCCAACAGGCCCCCATGTTCACGGGGAGGGTGGTGGTGGTGGTGGTGGAGGGTGGGGTGTGTGAGAGGCCCAAACTACAACTCCCAACAGGCCCCCATGTTCACGGGGAGGGTGGTGGTGGTGGTGGTGGTGGAGGGTGGGGTGTGTGAGAGGCCCAAACTACAACTCCCAACAGGCCCCCATGTTCACGGGGAGGGTGGTGGTGGTGGTGGTGGTGGAGGGTGGGGTGTGTGAGAGGCCCAAACTACAACTCCCAACAGGCCCCCATGTTCACGGGGAGGGTGGTGGTGGTGGAGGGTGGGGTGTGTGAGAGGCCCAAACTACAACTCCCAACAGGCCCCCATGTTCACGGGGAGGGTGGTGGTGGTGGTGGTGGTGGTGGAGGGTGGGGTGTGTGAGAGGCCCAAACTACAACTCCCAACAGGCCCCCATTTTCACGGGGAGGGTGGTGGTGGTGGTGGTGGTGGTGGAGGGTCGGGTGTGTGCGACAGGAAACAGAAATGTCTACAAATCTATATAACCATGTAATGTCCACATTACTGACCAGCTCTATCTTGTCCCTCAGGTGATCGTCAACTGACTGGGGAAACCAGTACCCGGCCGCCAGCCTCGCCTCCCACACCTACAGGACTCTCTGGTGACGAGGACACAGGCAGCTCCGGTGCGGAGGATGGAGCGGGACCAAGCACGCAGCCAGGGCCATCTGGCTCACAGGGACTCCCGGGACCGACCAACGTCGCTTGTGTGACTCCAGCGACACCTGTCTCTGTGATCTGCACAGTCCCCACCACCACCAGTACCACCAGTACCACCAGTACCACCACTACCACCAGCACCACGACTCATGCCGGTGCCACCCAGCATAACTCAGCGCACAACGCTGGTCCATCGGCCTCACACACAAGCAGGGTGAGTGGGCCATAAACACAGGCAACGGGACATCAGCCAATCAGGCGAGCCACACACCGCCGTGCAGAAGAAGGACAGCTACCCCAGCCAGTGGCACAGTCCCTACAAGCCCTTGCCAGGTGCCAGGCGTCATACGACCGGTCCCAGGCAAACGCTGATCGTGCACATCAGGACTCAGTGGACAACACCAACATCCAGCGCGAAATCTGTGGCATCCTTGGCCAGATGTTGCAGATCATGGGCCAGCAGGCAACGATGTGGAGGGAATGGGATGGCCGGAACACCCCCCCCCCCTCCACCAAGTGTCGTAGCGCCACCGCCACCGTCACCTCTGCCTCCACCGCCACCTCCGCCTCCCCCGCCACCGTCACCTCCGCCTCCACCGCCGCCACCACCACCTGTGCCCCTGGCGACGGATGTGGCCCATCAACAACCTGCCCTCCCAGCTGACTCTGTTCCACCTCAGAGACGGAGGGGCCGGCCGAGGCAGGAAGTGGCTGAGAGCAGTGTTGAAGCGCCATCCACATGCTCCAAGAGGGGACGACCATGACAATGTCACTGCCTGTGCCAGACATTCACCGAGCTAAGTATCCTGTCCCACAGACAATCATTCCCACTGGTCTGCTGGACTACCCTGACACCCCCCAATGTGGTGTCAGCACGGACATTTCATCTGCCATTACCTTCAACTCCAACTCCCTCCACCCCACTTACTTGTAAATATTCACCAGCACAGAAGCACAACCTGTCAATAAATTGCACTTACTCACACAATGATGTTTTGCCTCCATGTTTATTCACATGATTGCCTTCAGATACAGACGTAAACAGGTACAGGGATCATAGTCGTACATGATCATGGCGCTGCGGGAGTGACCTAGAGAAAACCAGAGACAGCAAACACACGTCAGTAAACAGATTTACACACATCACAACACAATGCACAGCAACATTACACAAACGACAACCATCACAAAAGCATGGGATGAGAGCACACACATCATGGAGACTTGTATGTCCAAAGACATGAAGACACACATATGCAACCATCACAAACAACACCCAGCTGATTAACCCCACATCCACACAACACCAGCAAACATACATGAGGCATTGTCAACCGCCACTAGAGGTAGTTACTCACATTCAAGGGAAGTAGCGATCTATGAGCTATCGCCTCTGGTCCACACCTTCCTCCTCACCACTATCCTCATCAGTCGACATAGGTGGGATGGGAGACCGAGGAACTCCTTCGTCTTCAGGGTCCAACAGCAGTTCAATGTCATTGCGTACTGCCAGGTTGTGGAGCATGCAGCAGGCAATCACGATCCTGCATACTTTTCCTGGTGAGTAAGGCAGGGCCCCTCCGGTCTTATCGAGGCACCGAAACCTAGACTTTAGCAGTCCAAAGGTACGTTCGATGACTCTCCCTGTCCTTCCATGTGCTTCATTGTACCGCATTTTACCCGCTGTTCTCGGATTACGTAGTGGACTGAGGAGCCAGGGCCGGTTTGGGTAAGCCGAGTCGCCTATGTAGGGGGATGACAGAGACAGACATCACAACAAGATATGGTGGGTACCCCATGCAACACAGAGATCACAAGAGTCCCCACTGCACACTCACCAACAAGCCACGCTTGACCGGGTCGCAGATTTGCCATGAGTCGTGGGACACTGCTGCTCCGCATGATGTGGGCGTCATGTGCGGATCCAGGAAATCTTGCACACACATGGGAGATGATGTTGTTTGCCAGGCACACCACCTGCACGTTCAGCGAATGGAAGTGTTTGCGATTCCTGAACACTTGTTCCCGTGCCCGTGGTGGAATGAGAGCGATGTGTGTGCCATCAATTGAGCCCACAACGTGAGGTATGTGGCCCAGTGCATAGAAATCAGCTTTGACAGCTGGCAACTCTTCCGGCCGTGGGAAATGTATGTAGTCATTCTTGTACAGCATCATAGCTGCCAAGACATCCCGAAGAACCGTGCTGAACATGGCCTGTGACATCCCCCCGGCATGTCCAACTGTGTACTGAAATGTGCCAGTAGCAAAGAAATGTAGTACCGCCATGACCTTTGCAGTGGGTGTAATCGACCCAGGATACGTCCTACGTGGCTGCAGATGAGGAGACAATTGAGCCACAAGCTCCAGCAACCGACGTCGATCCAGCCGGAATTTCCGAATCACCTCCTCGTCAAACATATCCTCCAGCACAGTGTATGGCCGATGCACATTTGGAGCCCTCCTGTGTGGGAGAGAGATGTAACTTAGGTCAACGTACAAACGACGCATACGTGTACAACTCCATCACATGTGAACCTTACTGACAACACTTCAGTCTTCACCCTAATGTTTAGTAGCCACATCACAGACACACATGCAACTGCATGCACACAAACGATAATTATACACACGCCATGTAATCAAGCACAAATGCCAACACCAATAATGATGTGCATACGGTAATTACATAGATGGTGACACAACGTACAAAACACATACACGGAATGCATGTGTACCACCACCACTGTAGTCACCTCGCCAGACCATGACACTGACAACAGATGCATAAATTGGCCACACAGCCGTGATGTACTGTGTAGTTGTGAAGATGTAAGAACGTCTGTAGGGTCACAACCGACGTCAACACGTACAAATGCACATCTGTTGCCCATTGTGTGCCGACCGATGGGCATTGTATGGACACACATGCTATATTGTATGACATATGACCTTTCCCTATCACGCTCACATCCCTCATGACGCAAATGCACACAACACATAACGGTGCAGCGTCTGACAAGATAACATAATTGGCGCCGCCATGGCGGTGCTCAACTTCCGCTACTTCCCAAAGGCCATACGCGGCCAGCGGCCCTCTTCCCATTGGCTGCATGTGCAGGGACCGTCACGGGCACACATCGGCAACCGCACGTGCAAGCCCAGGCACGGATGCTTCAGTTGCAACAATGTTATATCAGTGGCGCCTCCATGGCGGTGCACGTACTCAGCGGGGGAGGTGCAGGCCTATACACCCTGTAGATGTACTCAATGGACATGCCAGTTCATGACCCCCCTTACAGTCACCTTGCATCATCCACCGTACACCGGCCGGAGCGGCCGGGCCTAGGACGGTCGTGCCCGGCCATGAACACAACCGCCGTACCCGGCCATGAACACAACCGCCGTGCCCGGCCATGAACACAACCGCCGTGCCAGGCCATGACCACAACCGCCGTGCCCGGCCATGAACACAACCGCCGTGCCAGGCCATGACCACAACCGCCGTGCCAGGCCATGTACACAACCGCCGTGCCAGGCCATGTACACAACCGCCGTGCCAGGCCATGACCACAACCGCCGTGCCCGGCCATGAACACAACCGCCGTGCCCGGCCATGAACACAACCGCCGTGGTCGGACATGTACACAACCGCATGGCCGGGCACGGCGGTTGTGTACATGTCCGGCCAGGGCGGTTGTGGTCATGGCCTGGCACGGCGGTTGTGGTCATGGCCTGGCATGGCGGTTGTGTTCATGGCCGGGCACGGCGGTTGTGTTCATGGCCGGGCACGGCGGTTGTGTACATGTCCGGCCACGGCGGTTGTGTTCATGGCCGGGCACGGCGGTTGTGTTCATGGCCGGGCACGGCGGTTGTGGTCATGGCCGGGCACGGCGGTTGTGTACATGGCCGGGCACGGCCGTCCTAGGCCCGGCCGCTCCGGCCGGTGTACGGTGGATGATGCAAGGTGACTGTAAGGGGGGTCATGAACTGGCATGTCCATTGAGTACATCTACTGGGTGTATAGGCCTGCACCTCCCCCGCTGAGTACGTGCACCGCCATGGAGGCGCCACTGATAGAACATTGTTGCAACTGAAGCATCCGTGCCTGAGGCTTGCACGTGTGGTTGCCGATGTGTGCCCGTGACGGTCCCTGCATATGCAGCCAATGGGAAGAGGGACGCTGGCCGCACATGGCCAATCGCAAGTAGCAGAAGCTGTGCACCGCAACAACAGGGCCAGTCATTGGCCCATTTCACGATCACGCTTCCAGGGCTGACCAATTGCTGGCGACGTATGCCACTGACACGTGCTGAGGGCCCTATATATGTGTGTTGGCCAAAATGACACTTCCTACCCTGGGGACCAGTGCTGCCTGTTCACCTCGACCTGCTGCTGCTGCTGAGCTGACCACCGACTGCTGCCTGTGACCATCACCTCGACCTGCTGCTGCTGCTGAGCTGACCACCGACTGCTGCCTGTGACCATCACCTCGACCTGCTGCTGCTGCTGAGCTGACCACCGACTGCTGCCTGTGACCATCACCTCGACCTGCTGCTGCTGCTGAGCTGACCACCGACTGCTGCCTGTGACCATCACCTCGACCTGCTGCTGCTGCTGAGCTGACCACCGACTGCTGCCTGTGACCATCACCTCGACCTGCTGCTGCTGCTGAGCTGACCACCGACTGCTGCTCTAGTGCCATACTCCGTGATCTTGCCATGTCGAGAGGCAAAGAGATCCGGTCTCGACCCTTCACCGCCGCGGAGCTTGATGTCCTCGTGGACGGTGTACTCCGCAACTATGGACGCCTCTACGGCGCACCAGGACGGGTGGTAAGTGCAGTGTGGGACATGTTGGTGTGCATGAGGGGGCCAAATAATCTGGCCTATTTCTATCTTAGCTGTGTAGTGTGGGCTAGACATATGTTCCTGATTGTACATGGCTGCTGACAGTTACGTCTTGCCCCTATGTGTGTGACAGGCCACCTGTCCACTGACTTAAACCCTTTTGTCTCCCATCATGGTAGGTCAAGCTGCGCCTTCGCAAGGACCTGTGGAGGAGCATAGCACGGGAAGTACGGGCATTGGGGGTGTGCAACAGACGACATACACACTGCCACAAACGCTGGGATGACATTTCCAGGCTAAGCAAGAATGTAGCGGAAGTAACACTGGCCCTGATGCCAAGGACGCCCCGTCTGGCCCGACGCTCCATGACCCCTCTCATGCACCATATCATTGCAGTGACGCATCCTGAACTGGCCGAACGTCTGAGTGCCGATCAACAGCAAACTAGCGGTGAGCATACTGTCTGTGTAGGAAACCTGTGAGTGCTATGCATGTATTGGTGCACAGACACACTATTGAGTTCCGTGTTGCGTATGTATGTCTGTGATGCCATTTTGGTCCCATTGGGTGGTTCTCATTTGACATCCAGGTCCGCCTTGTTGACACGCCACTTGCTTAGTAGTTGAGTGTTGAAGCACATCCCCTAGTGGTCCATGGCCCCATGGCAGGAAATGTGAGGATGACTGGTAGAGGTGGGCCATGTGCAGGACGAGGGCTACAAAATCTTTGTCAGCTATGTAATTTGGCAATCCTGTTCCTTCTGTACGTCAGTCTGCCCATGACTCACACATCTTTTATGTGCATTTCAGCTATGACAGAGGACACTCAGCCACAGACGGTGGAGAGTAGTCGAGGAAATGAGTCCGGCTCAGACTTCGCACACACGCAGACTGACACAGAGGAGGCCAGCGCCGGAGAGGGGGACAGGACCGTCCCTGAGGACTCGCATGTGGAGACACCATCGTCCTCCTCGTCGGACACTCTTGGTGAGCCTGCACTGTTGTCACAGACCGGGAGTGGGCACTCATCACCTTCTGTCGGAAGACAGCACACAGGGCCCACACTTCCGCCAACTGCACCATGTACTGTTCGTGGCCGGAGGAGTAGGGGGAGCAGAGTGGCGTTCGGTGCAGGCACCGCTGCCCCTGCCACGGTGAGCCAAAATGCACTGTGTGCTGAGGCCGTTGATCTGCTGCGACAGCTGTGTGTGGGGCAGACCAATATGACAAATGCTTTCCAGGACCATGATAGGAAGTTGGGGCAGGTGGTGGCATTCATGGAAGGGATGCATGGCGATCTTGCAGGTCTACACAGGACAGTGCAGTCATTGGCAAGCAGTGTGTCGTCTGCCATAGTACAGTCGCATGAACAGGGTGCTACTTCTGTTTCCCCATCTACACCACTGGATGTCTCAGGGGGTAGTGATTATTCTGAGCAGGACTCAAATACAGGTTATTGCACTAGAAGCAGCGTCAGACAGCACGTCAGGGCACGCAGGGCACAGACCCCATCCCCTAGATCAGCTAAATCTGTTCACGTAGACGACGTCAGATACACTGGAGTACACACACAGGATCCACAAGTGTTGTTGGGGGACATGCCTTCAGGAGCTACACAGGCATTCAACACAAAAGGTACTCCCAAGGCAAGGGATACTCACATGTCCATGGACTGTACCTTGGACAAGGCCAGTCAGAAGACAAAGGCACCTACTAAGAGCAGGGAGACTCCCAAGGGCAGGCCCACAGCAGAGGAAAGGGACACTCCCAAGGAGAGTGACAAGACAAAGGCACCTACTAAGAGCAGGAAGACTCCCAAGGGCAGGCCCACAGCAGAGGAAAGGGACACTCCCAAGGACAGTGACAAGACAAAGGCACCTACTAAGAGCAGGGAGACTCCCAAGGGCAGGCCCACAGCAGAGGAAAGGGACACTCCCAAGGACAGTGAGAAGACAAAGGCACCTACTAAGAGCAGGGAGACTCCCAAGGGCAGGCCCACAGCAGAGGAGAGGGACACTCCCAAGGACAGTGAGAAGACAAAGGCACCTACTAAGAGCAGGGAGACTCCCAAGGGCAGGCCCACAGCAGTGGAAAGGGACACTCCCAAGGGCAGGGACAAGACAAAGGCACCTACTAAGAGCAGGGAGACTCCCAAGGGCAGGCCCACAGCAGAGCAAGGTCCATCTCCCAAGGGCAGGGACACACACAGAGAGCAGGTGTCTACTGGAGACAGGTGCACCACAGACGACAAGTCTGCTGGCAGGAACAGGGCGGCGACCAGGGCACAGGCTACATCCAGAGACAACACTCCACCTAAGGATAAGGCACATCCTACGGACAAGGCATCTAGCATGGACAATGGCGCTATCAAGGACAGGCATACTTCACCCCTGGCTGCACTGAGGCTGATGTTTTCTACTAAACGCCAAACTGATGTCTCCGCGGCGGAGTCCCCCCATACCTCCACTCCCATACAGGCCAGTCAGAAGCAGAGGAGGGTGTCCCCTGTTGTTGCATCCCCCATTACACATGATTCCGAGTCCAGGCGGCAGGCACAGAGCAAACGACAAGCAGGCTCCAGCACGTCCCCAGAAACCAGATCCCCGGCAGCAGATGCTCCACCTATGGTGGGTGGTGATTCTTTGGAGTCCCCACCACTTGGCAGTCCTGTCCTGTCCAGGGTGCACTCACACATCCCTAAGAAACGCAGACACACACCATTGACACCTGCCAACCCCGATTTGGCTCTAGGTCAGCTATCCCCAGCTCCCAGGCCCACCCTGCCTCCTGGCTCATACAGCCCTGTGGCTCATCATTTCAGGTGTCCCAGTGGCGCTGGTGCAGTTGACTCTCATGTATCAGATGGTGGCACAGTGTCAGTTGTGCCCTCTCCTGTTGCAGGTCCTGGCAGTGTATCTGGGTCTATGGCTCACGTGTCAGTTAGAAGATCTGTGGCTGTGTTGCACACTCCTGTTTCTGGTGCTGGCAGTCTGTCTGGGTCAGTGGCTCACGTGTCAGTGACTACATCTGTGGCTGTGTCTCACACTCCTGTTGCTGGTGCTGCCAGTGTGTCTGGGTCCGTGGACCATGTGTGTGTCACTCGGGCTGTGGCTGTGTCTCACACTCCTGTTGCTGGTGCTGCCAGTGAGTCTGGGTCCGTGGCCCATGTGTGTGTCACTCGGGCTGTGGCTGTGTCTCACACTCCTGTTGCTGGTGCTGCCAGTGTGTCTGGGTCCGTGGCCCATGTGTGTGTCACTCGGGCTGTGGCTGTGTGTCACACTCCTGTTGCTGGTGCTGCCAGTGTGTCTGGGTCCGTGGCCCATGTGTGTGTCACTCGGGCTGTGGCTGTGTCTCACACTCCTGTTGCTGGTGCTGGCAGTGTGTCCGAGGCAGGTAGTTCACGCAGTCCCCCTGATTCTGTGATGTGAGGTGCTGAACACTTCACTCAAATGTTATTTCACATGGTGTGTCCATTGAGAACTGCGTGGCACTCTTGTGGTTCCTGTGACGGGTTGGTAGGGACACGTACTTGTGCAGCCTATGATGTACCTGCTCTGTACTCTACAATGCCCTGTTGAAGCTCTGATACTGCATACTGCCCTCTCGTTGCCTGCCTGTGATGTACCTGCTCTGTACTGCACAATGCCCTGTTGATGCTCTGATACTGCATTCTGCACTCTCATGTGCTGCCTTTTATCAACCTGTTCTGTGCAATGGACTGTTGATGCACTTAGCCCCTCTCACGTGCTGCCTCTGATGAACCTGTTCTGTGCAATGGACTGTTGATGCACTTAGCCCCTCTCACGTGCTGCCTCTGATGGACCTGTTCTGTGCAATGGACTGTTGATGCACTTAGCCCCTCTCACGTGCTGCCTCTGATGGACCTGTTCTGTGCAATGGACTGTTGATGCACTTAGCCCCTCTCACGTGCTGCCTCTGATGGACCTGTTCTGTGCAATGGACTGTTGATGCACTTAGCCCCTCTCACGTGCTGCTTTTGATGGACCTGTTCTGTGCAATGGACTGTTGATGCACTTAGCCCCTCTCACGTGCTGCCTCTGATGGACCTGTTCTGTGCAATGGACTGTTGATGCACTTAGCCCCTCTCACGTGCTGCCTCTGATGGACCTGTTCTGTGCAATGGACTGTTGATGCACTTAGCCCCTCTCACGTGCTGCCTCTGATGGACCTGTTCTGTGCAATGGACTGTTGATGCACTTAGCCCCTCTCACGTGCTGCCTCTGATGGACCTGTTCTGTGCAATGGACTGTTGATGCACTTAGCCCCTCTCACGTGCTGCCTCTGATGGACCTGTTCTGTGCAATGGACTGTTGATGCACTTAGCCCCTCTCACGTGCTGCCTCTGATGTACCTGCTCTGTACTGCACAATGCCCTGTTGATGCTCTGATACTGCATACTGCCCTCTCGTTACCTGCCTCTGATGTACCTGCTCTGTACTGCACAATGCCCTGTTGATGCTCTGATACTGCATACTGCCCTCTCGTTACCTGCCTATGATGTACCTGCTCTGTACTGCACAATGCCCAGTTGATGCTCTGATACTGCATACTGCCCTCTCGTTACCTGCCTCTGATGTACCTGCTCTGTACTGCACAATGCCCTGTTGATGCTCTGATACTGCATACTGCCCTCTCGTTACCTGCCTATGATGTACCTGCTCTGGACTGCACAATGCCCTGTTGATGCTCTGATACTGCATACTGCCCTCTCGTTACCTGCCTCTGATGTACCTGCTCTGTACTGCACAATGCCCTGTTGATGCTCTGATACTGCATACTGCCCTCTCGTTACCTGCCTATGATGTACCTGCTCTGTACTGCACAATGCCCTGTTGATTCTCTGATACTGCATACTGCCCTCTCGTTGCCTGCCTCTGATGTACCTGCTCTGTACTGCACAATGCCCTGTTGATGCTCTGATACTGCATACTGCCCTCTCGTTACCTGCCTCTGATGTACCTGCTCTGTACTGCACAATGCCCTGTTGATGCTCTGATACTGCATACTGCCCTCTCGTTGCCTGCCTATGATGTACCTGCTCTGTACTGCACAATGCCCTGTTGATGCTCTGATACTGCATACTGCCCTCTCGTTACCTGCCTATGATGTACCTGCTCTGTACTCTACAATGCCCTGTTGAAGCTCTGATACTGCATACTGCCCTCTCGTTAACTGCCAATGATGTAGCTGCTCTGGTGCCCACTTTGCCCATGCTCACGCATGTACAATAAAGGTAGTCTATCAAGTCTCGTGGTCTGTCGTTGTCATTCCTGCTTGCGTACTACAAATGTGTATTCGTATATGCTTCTCATCAGTGGTTTCGGTAACATGACACTCCCCCTCCCTACGTCACGTCCCTTGCTGGTATTCCCCTCCAGACAGCCAATGGTTTGTGCCTTACCTGCGTCGTCGTCCATAGTGGGCCATGACTAGGACGTGGTGGATCGCGAAGAGCATCGGGAAAGCGTGTAGCGCTGGGTCCATGCTGGTGGTCAGCTTGCGGTGGGTATCTCTGCTATGTCACCTATGTTCGCTGTGGGGATTCCGCCGTGTTCAGACAGGTTATTTTTCCGCTGCGTTTTTATGTGTGTTTTCCGCCATCTTGATTTGGGGGACGGTCTTAGACGTCAGTACGTACGGCGTGGCCTCCAGATGTGTTCCGTCCGCCACGTGGTCGTGTGTAGTTCGGCGGCGGTGCGTGCTTTTCCGTCGCGGACGGAAATTTGACACGTTTTCCTATCCTGATATGGCGGACGGAGTATCCGCGGCAGGCGGACACGGAAAAGGCTTTTTCCGCCTACTCAAGGGCCGCGGTGGCTCTTCCGTCCGCCATCCTAATGAGCCCCAATGTGTGGACATAACCCGTGTTAACCCAATCATCCCCTGGGACTGTGTCCAAGACTAGGAGGGGGATCTGTGAAGTGGTCACTCACTGTTGTGATGTGCCTCACAAACAATGTTTTGTGTGCCCATCAAGCTTGGTCATCATGGGAGTGTGAGCTATCAAGTACTATGTTCAATATGACATGTTAATCACTGTACCCACACATGTAATGCAGCAGAACATCAATATTTTCTTTACTGTCTGCCCTGCTGACCGATTAGTTTAGGACGCGTCAGCCTCACCTGAAATTTGTGGTTCGCATCCTTTGGCTGTTTACTGTAATGCTGAACGACACGGGTGAGTATTGAATGGACGCGTAAGCCGTATCTGAACTGAGCCGGACGCATCCTTTTGCTGTTTACTGTAATGCTGAACGGCGCGGATGAGTATTGAATGGACGCGTGAACCGCATTCGAACCAAGCTGGATGCATCTTTTGGCTGTTGGTTGTCATGGTGAACGTTGTGGGGGAGTATTCAAAGGATGCCTTAGCCACGTTCGAGCCGTACACACACATTGGCTGTTGGTTGTCATGGTGACAGAACGTGTGTTTAGCTTTGTCTACGAATCGCGTGCAATCTGAATCGGTTTACTTACAACTCCAAGGTATCAAATTCAATAGTGTTTGGATGCGTACATTTTGAACATCGCGGTAGGCATGTCCAATACATGCAATTTATGGATTGGACAAATTCGGGTAATGCAAATGACTCGGACCTTTCGCTTTGAACGCATGGAACAGAGTCCACCTCTGCCGCACAGATATAAGTCTGTCTGTTCCCAAGATTCTTCACATGCCTTCACTACATTCAACTTTACTGCTCTTCAACATCTCTCTGCTGCTGTCTCTGCATCCTCTGGGAGCAGGCACATGCTTTCACAGAAGAGGAGAACCAGGCCCTGCTGGACAGTCTCCTTCCACAGTACAGACAGTACAGGCAGCTGTATGGCAAACCAGGGGGCAAGTGAATGGTGATTACACTGCCTTTTTATAGGCCATGTGTAAAAACATGCCCTACTAGCTGTGGGATCCCCATGGGCAAGCATGTAAACATAGTTAATGTAAGTCTTACAGTGTGTAGATTTTGGTTCTGGGCAGGTATTGTGATGTAGAAGTGTGTGTACAGGTTTGACTTTTCTGCAATGTTCTCATGTTTTTGAGGAAGAATTGCACACAGGACCACTGCCCATGATGACACTTACCTACCCCTTACACCTTATCTTCCATTCTGACCATGACCTATATGTACAAGTGTGTGATGCATAAACATGTAGCATATGGAGTAATGGTGTGTCACCATGTCATCCTTACTGGTCAACGCCCTTCAGAAGGATGAAATATGGCATACCATCGTCCGAGCAGTAAGATCCATGGGGGTATTCAGACGGCACGTCCGCCACTGCCAGAAGAGGTGGCAGGACCTCTGTGGCTGGACACGGAGGATTGCAAGGGTCGGGATAGAAGTTGAGTTGGTTAGTGCAATGGCCGAGGGTTGGGAAGTGGAGGAGTAAGGAAAAAAATAAAGGAAGAGAAATTCAAGAGAAAAGGGGGAAGAGAAGAGACATAGGGTCAGGGTGAGGAGCACACCATAGTGATTGAAAGAAAAGGTGGTTTAGGAGGCAGAGTATAGACCGTGTTTCAAATGAAAGGCAGGGGTAGGAAGCATGCAGGGTATTTGGTCCATGCGACAGAGATGTTGGTAAGTTAGTTATAAGTATGGAGGACATTTGAAAAGATGTGTAATGTTATCAGTAGGGGGGTGGATAAAAAAAGAGAAATATAGATATTATGTTAGTAGGGGGAGAGCCAAGAAGCATGCATCATGTTTGGTACATTTTTGGCATGAAAGTTAGCAGGAAAGCGTCAGGTAAAAAGACATTTCAAGGTACATATTGTAAATATCAATGATTAGAAAACATATATCAAAAAACCAAAGTACAGTTATTTCAATATGAGGTGAACGAAATGAGGGATTTTAAATTTGAGCAAAGTATCATGTTTTTATATCCGTGGTGGTGGATGGCCATGGGGAGGAGGGAGGATAAAAGGAGGTTGTCAGAGACAGAATGTGATGTTGAGCGCGCATTATATATGGTGATTGTAGGAAGGTGGATACCTGACTATGGTTACCCCAGATTTTTTGTCTTGTGTTTAGCTGGTTTTCGACTTAGTTGGCCTGGGATCCTGCTAATCAGGGCCCCAGGCTATCTGCTCTCACTGTAAAATGGACTCCATGTACTTTAGGTACATACCTAATTGGATGTTGGGTCACCTTATGAGCCCCTGTATAGTGTACCATAGGTACAGGTACCCAGGGTATAGGTGCACCCAAGGCCTACCAGGGGCTGCAGCATGTATTATGCCACCCCTGGCTGGCCATCCAAACTGACACAACTGGCTGATCACTCAGCTGGGGCAAGGTCGTGTAATCACCCCTTGCTTAGGTATAGTATTCCTATACCTACCATTATATATAGACACATATATACTGTTAGAATTGGGGGTTTCTAGTAGGCAAGGGTAGGTACCACTGTCCAAATAGGGACCCTTGCTTCTAGTCAGGGTAAGGAGGAAACCCTCTGAGATAACCCCTGCTCACCCTCTAGGTAGCTTGGCACGAGCAGTCTAGGCTAACCAGAGGCAATGTGTAAAGTATTTGTACCCACACTCACAGTAAGACGGTGCAGCGTCTGACAAGATAACATAATTGGTGCCGCCATGGCGGTGCTCAACTTCCGCTACTTCCCAAAGGCCATACGCGGCCAGCGGCCCTCTTCCCATTGGCTGCATGTGCAGGGACCGTCACGGGCACACATCGGCAACCGCACGTGCAAGCCCAGGCACGGATGCTTCAGTTGCAACAATGTTCTATCAGTGGCGCCTCCATGGCGGTGCACGTACTCAGCGGGGGAGGTGCAGGCCTATACACCCTGTAGATGTACTCAATGGACATGCCAGTTCATGACCCCCCTTACAGTCACCTTGCATCATCCACCGTACACCGGCCGGAGCGGCCGGGCCTAGGACGGCCGTGCCCGGCCATGAACACAACCGCCGTGCCCGGCCATGAACACAACCGCCGTGCCCGGCCATGAACACAACCGCCGTGCCAGGCCATGACCACAACCTCCGTGCCCGGCCATGAACACAACCGCCGTGCCAGGCCATGACCACAACCGCCGTGCAAGGCCATGTACACAACCGCCGTGCCAGGCCATGTACACAACCGCCGTGCCAGGCCATGACCACAACCGCCGTGCCCGGCCATGAACACAACCGCCGTGCCCGGCCATGAACACAACGCCGTGGCCGGACATGTACACAACCGCATGGCCGGGCACGGCGGTTGTGTACATGTCCGGCCAGGGCGGTTGTGGTCATGGCCTGGCACGGCGGTTGTGGTCATGGCCTGGCACGGCGGTTGTGTTCATGGCCGGGCACGGCGGTTGTGTTCATGGCCGGGCACGGCGGTTGTGTACATGTCCGGCCACGGCGGTTGTGTTCATGGCCGGGCACGGCGGTTGTGTTCATGGCCGGGCACGGCGGTTGTGGTCATGGCCGGGCACGGCGGTTGTGTACATGGCCGGGCACGGACGTCCTAGGCCCGGCCGCTCCGGCCGGTGTACGGTGGATGATGCAAGGTGACTGTAAGGGGGGTCATGAACTGGCATGTCCATTGAGTACATCTACTGGGTGTATAGGCCTGCACCTCCCCCGCTGAGTACGTGCACCGCCATGGAGGCGCCACTGATAGAACATTGTTGCAACTGAAGCATCCGTGCCTGAGGCTTGCACGTGCGGTTGCCGATGTGTGCCCATGACGGTCCCTGCACATGCAGCCAATGGGAAGAGGGACGCTGGCCGCACATGGCCAATCGCAAGTAGCGGAAGCTGTGCACCGCAACAACAGGGCCAGTCATTGGCCCATTTCACGATCACGCTTCCAGGGCTGACCAATTGCTGGCGACGTATGCCACTGACACGTGCTGAGGGCCCTATATATGTGTGTTGGCCAAAATGACACTTCCTACCCTGGGGACCAGTGCTGCCTGTTCACCTCGACCTGCTGCTGCTGCTGAGCTGACCACCGACTGCTGCCTGTGACCATCACCTCGACCTGCTGCTGCTGCTGAGCTGACCACCGACTGCTGCCTGTGACCATCACCTCGACCTGCTGCTGCTGCTGAGCTGACCACCGACTGCTGCCTGTGACCATCACCTCGACCTGCTGCTGCTGCTGAGCTGACCACCGACTGCTGCTCTAGTGCCATACTCCGTGATCTTGCCATGTCGAGAGGCAAAGAGATCCGGTCTCGACCCTTCATCGCCGCGGAGCTTGATGTCCTCGTGGACGGTGTACTCCGCAACTATGGACGCCTCTACGGCGCACCAGGACGGGTGGTAAGTGCAGTGTGGGACATGTTGGTGTGCATGAGGGGGCCAAATAATCTGGCCTATTTCTATCTTAGCTGTGTAGTGTGGGCTAGACATATGTTCCTGATTGTGCATGGCTGCTGACAGTTACGTCTTGCCCCTATGTGTGTGACAGGCCACCTGTCCACTGACTTAAACCCTTTTGTCTCCCATCATGGTAGGTCAAGCTGCACCTTCGCAAGGACCTGTGGAGGAGCATAGCACGGGAAGTACGGGCATTGGGGGTGTGCAACAGACGACATACACACTGCCACAAACGCTGGGACGACATTTCCAGGCTAAGCAAGAATGTAGCGGAAGTAACACTGGGCCTGATTCCAAGGACGCCCCGTCTGGCCCGACGCTCCATGACCCCTCTCATGCACCGTATCATTGCAGTGACGCATCCTGAACTGGCCGAACGTCTGAGTGCCGATCAACAGCAAACTAGCGGTGAGCATACTGTCTGTGTAGGAAACCTGTGAGTGCTATGCATGTATTGGTGCACAGACACACTATTGAGTTCCGTGTTGCGTATGTATGTCTGTGATGCCATTTTGGTCCCATTGGGTGGTTCTCATTTGACATCCAGGTCCGCCTTGTTGACACGCCACTTGCTTAGTAGTTGAGTGTTGAAGCACATCCCCTAGTGGTCCATGGCCCCATGGCAGGAAATGTGAGGATGACTGGTAGAGGTGGGCCATGTGCAGGATGAGGGCTACAAAATCTTTGTCAGCTATGTAATTTGGCAATCCTGTTCCTTCTGTACGTCAGTCTGCCCATGACTCACACATCTTTTATGTGCATTTCAGCTATGACAGAGGACACTCAGCCACAGACAGTGGAGAGTAGTCGAGGAAATGAGTCCGGCTCAGACTTCGCACACACGCAGACTGACACAGAGGAGGCCAGCGCCGGAGAGGGGGACAGGACCGTCCCTGAGGACTCGCATGTGGAGACACCATCGTCCTCCTCGTCGGACACTCTTGGTGAGCCTGCACTGTTGTCACAGACTGGGAGTGGGCACTCATCACCTTCTGTCGGAAGACAGCACACAGGGCCCACACTTCCGCCAACTGCACCATGTACTGTTCGTGGCCGGAGGAGTAGGGGGAGCAGAGTGGCGTTCGGTGCAGGCACCGCTGCCCCTGCCACGGTGAGCCAAAATGCACTGTGTGCTGAGGCCGTTGATCTGCTGCGACAGCTGTGTGTGGGGCAGACCAATATGACAAATGCTTTCCAGGACCATGATAGGAAGTTGGGGCAGGTGGTGGCATTCATGGAAGGGATGCATGGCGATCTTGCAGGTCTACACAGGACAGTGCAGTCATTGGCAAGCAGTGTGTCGTCTGCCATAGTACAGTCGCATGAACAGGGTGCTACTTCTGTTTCCCCATATACACCGCTGGATGTCTCAGGGGGTAGTGATTATTCTGAGCAGGACTCAAATACAGGTTATTGCACTAGAAGCAGCGTCAGACAGCACGTCAGGGCACGCAGGGCACAGACCCCATCCCCTAGATCAGCTAAATCTGTTCACGTAGACGACGTCAGATACACTGGAGTACACACACAGGATCCACAAGTGTTGTTGGGGGACATGCCTTCAGGAGCTACACAGGCATTCAACACAAAAGGTACTCCCAAGGCAAGGGATACTCACATGTCCATGGACTGTACCTTGGACAAGGCCAGTCAGAAGACAAAGGCACCTACTAAGAGCAGGGAGACTCCCAAGGGCAGGCCCACAGCAGAGGAAAGGGACACTCCCAAGGAGAGTGACAAGACAAAGGCACCTACTAAGAGCAGGGAGACTCCCAAGGGCAGGCCCACAGCAGAAGAAAGGGACACTCCCAAGGACAGTGACAAGACAAAGGCACCTACTAAGAGCAGGGAGACTCCCAAGGGCAGGCCCACAGCAGAGGAAAGGGACACTCCCAAGGACAGTGAGAAGACAAAGGCACCTACTAAGAGCAGGGAGACTCCCAAGGGCAGGCCCACAGCAGAGGAGAGGGACACTCCCAAGGACAGTGAGAAGACAAAGGCACCTACTAAGAGCAGGGAGACTCCCAAGGGCAGGCCCACAGCAGTGGAAAGGGACACTCCCAAGGGCAGGGACAAGACAAAGGCACCTACTAAGAGCAGGGAGACTCCCAAGGGCAGGCCCACAGCAGAGCAAGGTCCGTCTCCCAAGGGCAGGGACACACACAGAGAGCAGGTGTCTACTGGAGACAGGTGCACCACAGACGACAAGTCTGCTGGCAGGAACAGGGCGGCGACCAGGGCACAGGCTACATCCAGAGACAACACTCCACCTAAGGATAAGGCACATCCTACGGACAAGGCATCTAGCATGGACAATGGCGCTATCAAGGACAGGCATACTTCACCCCTGGCTGCACTGAGGCTGATGTTTTCTACTAAACGCCAAACTGATGTCTCCGCGGCGGAGTCCCCCCATACCTCCACTCCCATCCAGGCCAGTCAGAAGCAGAGGAGGGTGTCCCCTGTTGTTGCATCCCCCATTACACATGATTCCGAGTCCAGGCGGCAGCCACAGAGCAAACGACAAGCAGGCTCCAGCACGTCCCCAGAAACCAGATCCCCGGCAGCAGATGCTCCACCTATGGTGGGTGGTGATTCTTTGGAGTCCCCACCACTTGGCAGTCCTGTCCTGTCCAGGGTGCACTCACACATCCCTAAGAAACGCAGACACACACCACTGACACCTGCCAACCCCGATTTGGCTCTAGGTCAGCTATCCCCAGCTCCCAGGCCCACCCTGCCTCCTGGCCCATACAGCCCTGTGGCTCATCATTTCAGTTGTCCCAGTGGCGCTGGTGCAGTTGACTCTCATGTATCAGATGGTGGCACAGTGTCAGTTGTGCCCTCTCCTGTTGCAGGTCCTGGCAGTGTATCTGGGTCTATGGCTCACGTGTCAGTTAGAAGATCTGTGGCTGTGTTGCACACTCCTGTTTCTGGTGCTGGCAGTCTGTCTGGGTCAGTGGCTCACGTGTCAGTGACTACATCTGTGGCTGTGTCTCACACTCCTGTTGCTGGTGCTGCCAGTGTGTCTGGGTCTGTGGCCCATGTGTGTGTCACTCGGGCTGTGGCTGTGTCTCACACTCCTGTTGCTGGTGCTGCCAGTGTGCCTGGGTCCGTGGCCCATGTGTGTGTCACTCGGGCTGTGGCTGTGTCTCACACTCCTGTTGCTGGTGCTGCCAGTTTGTCTGGGTCCGTGGCCCATGTGTGTGTCACTCGGGCTGTGGCTGTGTGTCACACTCCTGTTGCTGGTGCTGCCAGTGTGTCTGGGCCCGTGGCCCATGTGTGTGTCACTCGGGCTGTGGCTGTGTCTCACACTCCTGTTGCTGGTGCTGGCAGTGTGTCCGAGGCAGGTAGTTCACACAGTCCCCCTGATTCTGTGATGTGAGGTGCTGAACACTTCACTCAAATGTTATTTCACATGGTGTGTCCATTGAGAACTGCGTGGCACTCTTGTGGTTCCTGTGCCGGGTTGGTAGGGACACGTACTTGTGCAGCCTATGATGTACCTGCTCTGTACTCTACAATGCCCTGTTGAAGCTCTGAGACTGCATACTGCCCTCTCGTTGCCTGCCTATGATGTACCTGCTCTGTACTGCACAATGCCCTGTTGATGCTCTGATACTGCATACTGCCCTCTCGTTACCTGCCTATGATGTACCTGCTCTGTACTCTACAATGCCCTGTTGATGCTCTGATACTGCATTCTGCACTCTCATGTGCTGCCTTTTATCAACCTGTTCTGTGCAATGGACTGTTGATGCACTTAGCCCCTCTCACGTGCTGCCTCTGATGAACCTGTTCTGTGCAATGGACTGTTGATGCACTTAGCCCCTCTCACGTGCTGCCTCTGATGGACCTGTTCTGTGCAATGGACTGTTGATGCACTTAGCCCCTCTCACGTGCTGCCTCTGATGGACCTGTTCTGTGCAATGGACTGTTGATGCACTTAGCCCCTCTCACGTGCTGCCTCTGATGGACCTGTTCTGTGCAATGGACTGTTGATGCACTTAGCCCCTCTCACGTGCTGCCTCTGATGGACCTGTTCTGTGCAATGGACTGTTGATGCACTTAGCCCCTCTCACGTGCTGCCTCTGATGGACCTGTTCTGTGCAATGGACTGTTGATGCACTTAGCCCCTCTCACGTGCTGCCTCTGATGGACCTGTTCTGTGCAATGGACTGTTGATGCACTTAGCCCCTCTCACGTGCTGCCTCTGATGGACCTGTTCTGTGCAATGGACTGTTGATGCACTTAGCCCCTCTCACGTGCTGCCTCTGATGGACCTGTTCTGTGCAATGGACTGTTGATGCACTTAGCCCCTCTCACGTGCTGCCTCTGATGGACCTGTTCTGTGCAATGGACTGTTGATGCACTTAGCCCCTCTCACGTGCTGCCTCTGATGTACCTGATCTGTACTGCACAATGCCCTGTTGATGCTCTGATACTGCATACTGCCCTCTCGTTACCTGCCTCTGATGTACCTGCTCTGTACTGCACAATGCCCTGTTGATGCTCTGATACTGCATACTGCCCTCTCGTTACCTGCCTCTGATGTACCTGCTCTGTACTGCACAATGCCCTGTTGATGCTCTGATACTGCATACTGCCCTCTCGTTACCTGCCTATGATGTACCTGCTCTGTACTGCACAATGCCCTGTTGATGCTCTGATACTGCATACTGCCCTCTCGTTACCTGCCTCTGATGTACCTGCTCTGTACTGCACAATGCCCTGTTGATGCTCTGATACTGCATACTGCCCTCTCGTTACCTGCCTATGATGTACCTGCTCTGTACTGCACAATGCCCTGTTGATGCTCTGATACTGCATACTGCCCTCTCGTTGCCTGCCTCTGATGTACCTGCTCTGTACTGCACAATGCCCTGTTGATGCTCTGATACTGCATACTGCCCTCTCGTTACCTGCCTATGATGTACCTGCTCTGTACTCTACAATGCCCTGTTGAAGCTCTGATACTGCATTCTGCCCTCTCGTTAACTGCCAATGATGTAGCTGCTCTGGTGCCCACTTTGCCCATGCTCACGCATACACTGTGATTATACTCCTATTTTGTACAATAAAGGTAGTCTATCAAGTCTCGTGGTCTGTCGTTGTCATTCCTGCTTGCGTACTACAAATGTGTATTCGTATATGCTTCTCATCAGTGGTTTCGGTAACATGACACTCCCCCTCCCTACGTCACGTCCCTTGCTGGTATTCCCCTCCAGACAGCCAATGGTTTGTGCCTTACCTGCGTCGTCGTCCATAGTGGGCCATGACTAGGACGTGGTGGATCGCGAAGAGCATCGGGAAAGCGTGTAGCGCTGGGTCCATGGTGGTGGTCAGCTTGCGGTGGGTATCTCTGCTATGTCACCTATGTTCGCTGTGGGGATTCCGCCGTGTTCAGACAGGTTGTTTTTCCGCTGCGTTTTTATGTGTGTTTTCCGCCATCTTGATTTGGGGGACGGTCTTAGACGTCAGTACGTACGGCGTGGCCTCCGGATGTGTTCCATCCGCCACGTGGTCGTGTGTAGTTCGGCGGCGGTGCGTGCTTTTCCGTCGCGGACGGAAATTTGACACGTTTTCCTATCCTGATATGGCGGACGGAGTAACCGCGGCAGGCGGACACGGAAAAGGCTTTTTCCGCCTACTCAAGGGCCGCGGTGGCTCTTCCGTCCGCCATCCTAATGAGCCCCAATGTGTGGACATAACCCGTGTTAACCCAATCATCCCCTGGGACTGTGTCCAAGCCTAGGAGGGGGATCTGTGAAGTGGTCACTCACTGTTGTGATGTGCCTCACGAACAATGTTTTGTGTGCCCATCAAGCTTGGTCATCATGGGAGTGTGAGCTATCAAGTACTATGTTCAATATGACATGTTAATCACTGTACCCACACATGTAATGCAGCAGAACATCAATATTTTCTTTACTGTCTGCCCTGCTGACCGATTAGTTTAGGACGCGTCAGCCTCACCTGAAATTTGTGGTTCGCATCCTTTGGCTGTTTACTGTAATGCTGAACGACACGGGTAAGTATTGAATGGACGCGTAAGCCGTATCTGAACTGAGCCGGACACATCCTTTTGCTGTTTACTGTAATGCTGAACGGCGCGGATGAGTATTGAATGGACGCGTGAACCGCATTCGAACCAAGCTGGATGCATCTTTTGGCTGTTGGTTGTCATGGTGAACGCTGTGGGGGAGTATTCAAAGGATGCCTTAGCCACGTTCGAGCCGGACACACACATTGGCTGTTGGTTGTCATGGTGACAGAACGTGTGTTTAGCTTTGTCTACGAATCGCGTGCAATCTGAATCGGTTTACTTACAACTCCAAGGTATCAAATTCAATAGTGTTTGGATGCGTACATTTTGAACATCGCGGTAGGCATGTCCAATACATGCAATTTATGGATTGGACAAATTCGGGTAATGCAAATGACTCGGACCTTTCGCTTTGAACGCATGGAACAGAGTCCACCTCTGCCGCACAGATATAAGTCTATCTGTTCCCAAGATTCTTCACATGCCTTCACTACATTCAACTTTACTGCTCTTCAACATCTCTCTGCTGCTGTCTCTGCATCCTCTGGGAGCAGGCACATGCTTTCACAGAAGAGGAGAACCAGGCCCTGCTGGACAGTCTCCTTCCACAGTACAGACAGTACAGGCAGCTGTATGGCAAACCAGGGGGCAAGTGAATGGTGATTACACTGCCTTTTTATAGGCCATGTGTAAAAACATGCCCTACTAGCGGTGGGATCCCCAAGGGCGAGCATGTAAACATAGTTAATGTAAGTCTTACAGTGTGTAGATTTTGGTTCTGGGCAGGTATTGTGATGTAGAAGTGTGCAGTTGAGCTTATATAGCGCACAGCTACCCGCAGTGGGTTTCCCGGCGCTTGCTTAGGGAACCCTTCCTGATATTCCCCTGTGAGATAGCAGGGTATCCACAAGGTGAAAGTCAGGCATCCCGCCGCGAGGGGCCGTTGTGGAGATTAAGCAAGCTATTGCCCAGAGTCGCAGAGTGTGAACCCGTGAGTCGAGGAGGCACCGGGGCGAGAATTATCGAGTCCGTGGAATTTTTAGCCCAAGACCCGCCGAGGCAGGGAATTGAACCCTGGTCCAGGACCGATCTCAGCTTCCGGGTCTGCTGCCTCTAACCCCTGAGCCACACTTCTTGTACTGGGTTTGACTTTTCTGCAATGTTCTCATGTTTTTGAGGAAGAATTGCACACAGGACCACTGCCCATGATGACACTTACCTACCCCTTACACCTTATCTTCCATTCTGACCATGACCTATATGTACAAGTGTGTGATGCATAAACATGTAGCATATGGAGTAATGGTGTGTCACCATGTCATCCTTACTGGTCAACGCCCTTCAGAAGGATGAAATATGGCATACCATCGTCCGAGCAGTAAGAACCATGGGGGTATTCAGACGGCACGTCCGCCACTGCCAGAAGAGGTGGCAGGACCTCTGTGGCTGGACACGGAGGATTGCAAGGGTCGGGATAGAAGTTGAGTTGGTTAGTGCAATGGCCGAGGGTTGGGAAGTGGAGGAGTAAGGAAAAAAATAAAGGAAGAGAAATTCAAGAGAAAAGGGGGAAGAGAAGAGACATAGGGTCAGGGTGAGGAGCACACCATAGTGATTGAAAGAAAAGGTGGTTTAGGAGGCAGAGTATAGACCGTGTTTCAAATGAAAGGCAGGGGTAGGAAGCATGCAGGGTATTTGGTCCATGCGACAGAGATGTTGGTAAGTTAGTTATAAGTATGGAGGACATTTGAAAAGATGTGTAATGTTATCAGTAGGGGGGTGGATAAAAAAAGAGAAATATAGATATTATGTTAGTAGGGGGAGAGCCAAGAAGCATGCATCATGTTTAGTACATTTTTGGCATGAAAGTTAGCAGGAAAGCGTCAGGTAAAAAGACATTTCAAGGTACATATTGTAAATATCAATGATTAGAAAACATATATCAAAAAACCAAAGTACAGTTATTTCAATATGAGGTGAACGAAATGAGGGATTTTAAATTTGAGCAAAGTATCATGTTTTTATATCCGTGGTGGTGGATGGCCATGGGGAGGAGGGAGGATAAAAGGAGGTTGTCAGAGACAGAATGTGATGTTGAGCGCGCATTATATATGGTGATTGTAGGAAGGTGGATACCTGACTATGGTTACCCCAGATTTTTTGTCTTGTGTTTAGCTGGTTTTCGACTTAGTTGGCCTGGGATCCTGCTAATCAGGGCCCCAGGCTATCTGCTCTCACTGTAAAATGGACTCCATGTACTTTAGGTACATACCTAATTGGATGTTGGGTCACCTTATGAGCCCCTGTATAGTGTACCATAGGTACAGGTACCCAGGGTATAGGTGCACCCAAGGCCTACCAGGGGCTGCAGCATGTATTATGCCACCCCTGGCTGGCCATCCAAACTGACACAACTGGCTGATCACTCAGCTGGGGCAAGGTCGTGTAATCACCCCTTGCTTAGGTATAGTATTCCTATACCTACCATTATATATAGACACATATATACTGTTAGAATTGGGGGTCTCTAGTAGGCAAGGGTGGGTACCACTGTCCAAATAGGGACCTTTGCTTCTAGTCAGGGTAAGGAGGAAACCCTCTGAGATAACCCCTGCTCACCCTCTAGGTAGCTTGGCACGAGCAGTCTAGGCTAACCAGAGGCAATGTGTAAAGTATTTGTACCCACACTCACAGTAACACAGTGAAAACACCACACACTGACTCCACAACAGTTTAGAGAAATAAAGGTATTTAATCTAAACTACACAAGACAAAAACGACAAAAATCCAACACACACTGTTCAAGAATATGGTTTCAAAAGAGTTCTTAAGGTTGCGATAAAAATTCTTCAGGTTGCGTTAAAATTCTTTAGGTTGTGATAAAATAATCCACAGTTACGTGAAAAGTTCACAGTTGCATCACGTTTAGCTCACAGTACCTTTAGTTGCGACAAAGTTCCAAAAGCAGAAGCTGGTGCGGTGGAAAACAAGTGATGCGTTGCTCCTGAGACCCTGGGGGGGCGTTTGCGACAGCCCCGCTGCAGCAGCGGGCGTGTTGCGACGAATCCGGTCTGTATGGGGAGGAAGGCCACTTGTATGGATTCCGGTGCGTAGGTTCCGTAGGAAGTTTGTTCTCGCAAAAGCACGATGCGACGATCTTTGGAGGTGCGACGATCTCCGGGGCGACGATGCGCAGACCAGCGGTGATCTTCTCTCTCGCAGCTCCTCGATGCGTTGGCTTCGGCGATGACTCTCGCAGCGACGTGATGCGGTCCGCAAGCAGGCGGTGCTGCGATCTCACCCAGCGACGACAGGCTCTGCGACGACACGCGCAGCGATGTTAGACTTCCCGCACTGATCGGGTGCATCCCGCAAACGAAGAATGCGACGGCTCTGACAGCGGCAACAGGCGCTGCGACGATATCGACCTTCGTAGCGGCGTGAATCTTCTCGCACTGTCGGGGATGCGCTCCGCAGCGAGCGATGCGATAACTTTTCTTTAGCAAAGTCTCTCAAGCTTAGTTTCCAGCTTCCCAACACAGGTACAACTTCCAGAGGCACCACACATGGGCCAAGCACTCCAGGAAGGACAGAACTCTCTCAGTAGAGCTCAGGGGAAGGTGGGGGTGAAGTCCTTTTGTTCCTGGGACTTCAGAACAGGGAGCCAGCTCTTCTCAGGCCCTTGGAGATTCCTTCAAGCAAGGGGACACAGCACAAAGCAAAGTCCTTCCCCTTTCCTTGGCAGCAAAGCAACAGCAGGGCAATCCAGCAGAGCAACAGCTGGACAATCTTCCTTCTTCAGTTTCAGCTTTCTCCTTGGCTGAGGTTCCTTCTTGATTCCAGGATGATCTAATTTTCTGTTGTCAGGGGTCCTGTACTTATACCCTTAAAAGTCTTTGTTCTCTTTGTGCAAGTGGGCCCTGAGCCCGGCCTGAACCAGTTCTGGGTGTTGCTTGAGCACTTTGTTTTCCTGGCTACTCCTTTCCTTTCAGAGTGAGGGGCAGGGTCGTCAGCCGCCCAGCAGGAGGTGGAAGCAGCATTGTGGAAGGCAGGCACAGCCCTATTCAGGCCCAGGTGCTATCTCCTCCCACCACTCAAGTTGCAAATGCAGTCATTCAGCCTAGGGTTGACTCAGCCAGCCTCCCGGGGAATCCCCAGCCCCTGTCACTCTCAAACCAGTCAGTCTATCCACAAACAGACCAAGGCACACAGAAGGGTCAGACAAGAGAACAACAACTTTCTAAAAGTGCTGTTCTCAAACACAGGATTTAAAAACAACCTTTCCTAAAAGATGTGTTATTAAATTCTGAGTTCAGGGATACTAGACTCTTATGTCCTATCTTGTTCCTATGAGAAGAAATGCTGGTAGCCACTGTAGCCAGCATCCCCCATGTTAATCTATGGAGCAAGATAGCCTTACAATAGTGAAAAATAAAAATGGCTGTAATTCACTACCAGAGCATGTCACCTGCACCAGTACATGTTCTACCTTTCACATACACTGCACCCTGCCCAGGGGGGGTACCTTGGGCCTTCCATAGGGGTGAGCAATGTGCACAAAAAGGGAAGGGTTAGGCCTGGTCAGTAGGGACACTGACCAGGAGGACATGGCAGTTCAAAGACTGCATGCAGGCACTGCGGTGGCAGGCCTGAGACACCATTTTAGGGCTACTTATGTGGGTGGCACAATCAGTGCTGCAGACCCACTAGTAGTATTTGTCATCACCAGCCCTGGCACACCCAGTGCACTTTACTAGGGACTTCATGGTGATACAAATATGCCAATCATGTATATCCAATCATAATAACAATTTTCACAGAGATCATATGCACTTTAGCACTGATCAGCAGTGGTAAAGTGCGCAGAGTCCTATTGCCAACAGCCACGGGTCAGGAAAAATAAGGGAGGAGGAAGCAAAAAGTTTGAGGATGACCCTGCAAGAAGGGCCAGTTCACACACCTACCTATAAGTCACTCCTATGGCAGGCCTTAACAATCCTGAAGGCAGAGTGCTTGGTTTTATGTGAGATGAGGCTCTAACATGAGCTGAGCCTGTCTGCAGCTTTCGGAACCATGTCCTTATAGCTGTTCTATGATATAGCCATACCATATACTCTTAAGTGAATTATGAACCTCGCGGTTAAATGCTAACTTTGGTTTGGCTTTATCAAAACATGTTGTGTAAGTTGTCATACGCTTTGGAATACTACCCCCTCGCCAGTTCTGGCGACGGGGGTAGCATTCCACCCTTCATGTTGTTCCTTCTAATCCCGGTTAAAGTTAACCAGAGCCTCAGCATCACAAAATGGATGCTGCTGCCACAGACACAAGTCTGACCTCCTGCTGCTGGGAGACATTCCAGCGAGGGAGGCTTTGACAATAGGTTTCCTGTCTTGGGAGGTGCTAGCACCACCCCAGACAGGCCATAGTGTATTGGGGCAGGGAGGGCTAAATGAAATGAGAAACTGCCTGGGGCACACAAGGTGTCCCATGCATAGTCTGGTTCAAACCGGTGCTGGGGCACTCCAGCCCCAGCTCTGGTGCGAAACTGGACAAAGGGAAAGGGGTGTAACCACCCCCTTCCCTGGTCCCACCCATAGGAGGGACCTAGCAGGTAATCCAGACCCTAAATTTGGTATATAGGTAGGAGCTGAGTCCCAAGACTTTAGATTTATCCTGACTGAAACTTGAAATGAAACTCTGGACCTTCGACGTTCTACCTGAGATAGAAGACTGAAGAATCTCCCTTGTGGTCAAGGAGTGACCACCCTGTGTAAGCAGGCACCATCAAGCGATCAACGGTTTGCTTTGTCGACGCTCCAGCTGGAGCCCGAACACAGAGCCTGACAAGACACAGACTTCCAGACTTCCAACAGCCCAATCCACAGCCACAGCAAAGCTGAGACCCGTGGAGGTGATGAGAGACGTGGGACCGGCCCTCTTGGAAAGCCAGCAAATTGCTTTCCGTGCAACTTCTGAGGCACCCTCGAAGTTGTGCATTGGGGATTAGGAAGCCCCAGCCCTGAGCACCAACTGCACCGAAGATTAGCCCTCCACACTCCACGAGTTCTGCATGGGGCCCTTCTGCATTTTCCTGCTTGACATGTCTGTCCAGTCACTTGCCCGTTGGCTAGTGGCCTCTGTGACGACAAACCTTTAAATTTACACTGCTGGTCTGGTTGCTCCAGACTGGCCCCTGCTTCCCTGAAAAGGAGAAGCCCATCAGACCTTGCTGGTCTGATCCAGAAGCCATCTTTGATTCCTGCGTGGATTGCCTTTGCCATGGCTTGTTGATGCCAATCTGGAAGCCGACACCGCCGACAGCGAGAACCTTTGTGGGATAGTCAATATCCAGCTCCTGGTTGTCGTCGTCACCTCCTGGTCCACGTGGCTGCAGAGACAAGCTTCACGACAACAACTGATTGCTTTGCGACATCGCCTGGTTCCGTCCTGGTTCCATCCTGGTCACTGGCTAGTGACCCAGACTCTGTCCCCTCTGCTTTCAGGTACTCTTCATCCTCGATCCGCCCTTGGATCCAACCGGACACTTCCCTCCTGGTCACCTGCAGCATCTTTCTTCACGGCTCCATAGGATTCAGCGTCGAAACCCGACACACTTTGACACCTATGCACCCGCTTCCTGTGGGTGAGGTAACGCGAGTATTTCGGTACTCCTGTGGGTATTGACTATCCTAGTGTCCAAGTTTCAAGTAGCTTTCTCCTAGTCCATTCGGAAGTGCCCTAAAAGAACTAGTTTTCATTTCTTTCGTTCCCATTCTAACTCTATTGTAACTCGCGTGTGTGTAAAGACACTGCAAACGCATCCCGTGGGCCTCCTGCTCCCTATCCTTTGGTAGTACATAGTAGCCCCAGCGATTCTCCAGGCCCTAGGCCTATCCTTTGTTCGTGACGTGGTTCTTATACCACTATTTTAGTATATGGTTTTACGTGCCCCTATGGCTCTACTGTATTTTGTGCAACTTATTTTATGATAATTAAGTCTCTTGTTATGTGCTTGTGCCTCTGACCTCATAAAGAGTTCAGAGGATTAATTTAGTAATAAATACATATATATTTTATATATATAACCTGTGTGGTGTCCTTTCATTTGGTATTTAAGGGGTTACATATGGTAAAACAGCTGGCTTCACATGCCCTCTTGAGTTTAGCCTAAGACTGCTTTGTCCATGCTATCACTAGGATAGCTGGTCTATAAGGTTGACTTTACAACCATCACCATAAGGGTTGTTTGGACTGATACAGGTGCCCACTAGAATAGTGGACATCACATATCAGGCCAATTTCTCACAGTGATGAGATAGGGACAAGATTAGAACATGATAAGTTAAAGTAGGCCATCAATGAAAAGGCGGTAGAAAAAAGAAACAAGTTGTACAGATAATAGGAATATCCATCATAAGCACAGTCATTGCGATCGGTGAAAAACATACATGATCAGCGAAATGTTAATATGGTTCCAGAAAGGTTTGGCAGAGTATCGAAAATACGGCATAAAAATAAAGCAACTCTTCAAAAGAAACGTCGGTGAATTTAGGCATTGTAGGTATGGTGAAAGAAATATATTTACGTAGATCCCGAGTTTATGTAGATTCAGCAGTAGACAGCATTCATTGAAAGATGGACAAATCCTGAAAGGTTTTTGATGTCAGAATCACTAAGGGTGCACTGCCATCTGTGAACGCATCAATGTATAGCGTGAAATGTGGAAGTGGTGCAACTGGGTGAGTGGGAAACCCTTGGAACCACTCAGCAGTTAGTAGTAAGAACTATCAACTAAGGGAATAGCAGGAGTACCCTATGCACTCACAATAAATTAATCAAAACGTCGTGTAACAATTATAAGTCAGTGTACAGAAAAACAAAGCAACAGAAAATTGTAGGGTTCTCCAATAGGAGAGTAGTCCGATGCAATCCTTTATTGTGTTAGACAGCCAGCCGACACGTGTTTCATCGCCTATGCGAATCTTCAGGGCTGAAATAACAAATAGGTGACAATAGAGCATCTCAGTTGTGCAGTAATATTAAACACGACATCTCATGGTATGTGAAAACAAATTATAGCTTCCACTAGTATGAGAGAAACATTACATTTAATTGCAAAAGAGTGCACCCAAACGCATTCGTGGTGAATGTGCGTATACCGCGCGATTAAAAGTTTGTGCTGGTGTTGTTTCAGTGAAAAAGTGAACTAAGATAATAGAAAGGAGAATCTAGGGGACGTCTTATTATCACACCCTGGCGTAGTTAGTGACTCTTATAATATATATAGATGTTCAATAAGGAAAAAACCATACATTGTAGGCTCTCGTGTAAGCGGGTGCAACTATTAGTGATCGGTTCATTCACACTTCGTGCAACGTGATACAGATCAAAGTGACGTGAGGGTGCGGATTCATCGTGGAGGTAACACATACCTATACGTGGCTGTGTCAAACCAGGAGGTCTGTAAATATGAAACAAGAGGAAGAAGGGGAGGAAGAACTCATCAGTCACACAACTTTTCTGAGAGCTAGGGCATATGTGACAAGTGTCGATATTTCAATGAGAACAATGCTCACCGCTCTACTGGTGATACTTCCGACCCAGCAGGGCCCGTTACCTTGGATGAGAAATTTCAGGGAAGTGACGTCCACACTGTACAGGGATCAAACAATGTGGGCAATGAGATGATATATGGGAAAAAAGAGGCCGCAGTATCAATCGATTGTTAGAATTAGAAAGTAACTCAAAGGGTTTAATATTCGAACACATAGTTGCTGAAATACACAAAAAACAATGTGTCTGTATCTCATAGTTAGAGTATCCATCACAGTTAGAAACTTGAATGGAGAATCTCTGATTCCAAACAGGTACCTCTTTACTCTTAATCGTTAAGCACCCCAGAGTGAGCAGGCTCTGAATTGCGCCCTTAATCTGTGCAAGGGACTCGCACTCAATGCTATTTACTATGAGTGCATTCGCGTGTAATTATCGTGTGTGTCGGTAGACCAAAATAAAGAAATCTCGACCATAGAAAGATATCAACACCCATATCTGGCATTAAAAACGTCTCAGTAAACAAAGCTTACCCCTGCATTCAGTAGCGGATGATCAATATGAAGAATCTCGATAAAAAGTGTAGGTAACGTGTGGAGCTATCCTAAAAACTTTAAGTTCTGCAATGTTAAAAATATATATATGAATCAGTGCCCTTAGATAATGCAGGAACAATTCTAGAAGTTAAACCCAGTACATCTCAAGGATCATAGTCTTGAAAACCCTGGATGCCCGCTTACTATCTTACCTATAAATGGTGTCAAGGAGTGTGATCACCAGGAGTCGAGTACGAACTCAATAAAGAAACCCAAAATTCTGCCGAAATGTCTGAGAATAAACAGAGACACGGTATTGTCAGCTCCTAGGCTAAAGTACAAATTTGGGCCAGAACAACACACGAAAATACGGTTCTGGATCGGGTAACCAGACTCATACCTGACGTGCGTGAGTGCAGAGAAGCCGCGTACTCCCGGTCGCCGTGTTCCTGTATGGACATGTGACCCGGAAGTCGCGATTGCTAAAAAGGAAGCGCAACGTAAAGGACGCTCTGTAAAGACTAGACTGCTAACCGTGTAGGGTGCGACCGGCGTACAACGAAGTAAGAGCAATGCTGTTATTAAGATCCCGACGGACGTCTTAAGTATCAATAAAGAAGCAGAAATCACATGGCGTAACAAAATGTGATTCTCCAAAAGCGAATCGCTTATTAAGTCAATTCCCTGATCGAACATGACATGGCAGCAAGGATAGCGCTATGATCTAAATTACCAAGATACGACTCAGAAACATGCAATGTTGTGGAAACGAGTGTAAGCATGCGTGCAGGCCCCACTCATACGTGGCTGGATCCAATATATATTACTATTTGCCAGTAACTTATTACAATTGTGTAGCTCATAAATACATGGAAGACATTTCAAATATATTGTCCAGACATCTCTGAAGAGTATAACATGATTTCATAAGTCTCAAATTATATCATGTAAGGTTTCTCAAGGATATAGAGACTCTTATTACTAGAAAAGGGGGATCTCCAAAGTTATGTGATAATGGCTAGAACACAAACGTGAGAGATCAACACGCTACATTAAGATCGTCCTCAAAACATTGTACATATTCAACTCTCTGTTGTGAAAGTTGAAAACATCGTAGTGTAGTCACAATACATATTCTTATCAAACAGAATGGACAGGAAGCTCAAAAAATGTCCACCCAGCGGGATATATAGAAAAGGAAATCGGAAAAGGAAAAATGAAGGAGAGGTATATTCAGATAGACATATACGTGCAGATCTGTATTTGAGAAATGCACATTAGTACATTGGTAGATAAATCACTGGCCAAGAATCAGCCTCAATGACCAGTCATTAGTATGTCCCATCTTAAGCTCATATTGCTAACAGGAAATTATTTCACATATACATCAATCGCCCAAGAAATACTGCATTTCGTGGTCATAATTCAATCCTTGCTCCACCGTACGAAAGCGCATGATCCACATGGCCTCCGTACGGCGTAGCTTAAGTTCCCTATTGCCACCTCTAACTCCTTGCGGAACTACGTCAATACCAAAAAATCGTACATGTATGTCACTTTCTTCTCTCTGGCATGAGGCGACATGTAAAGCCACAGGATACTTGGGGTCTCGTTGGTGTATGGCTCTGAGATGCTCTGTCATTCTCTCTTTGAGGGGTCTAATTGTGCAGCCCACATAGTATCTACCGCAGTTGCATTCCATAATGTATACTACGAACTTGGTTGCACAGTTTATGTTGGTCTTGATGGAAAAGGTCTCCCCTCTAGGACCAGTGAAATGTGGTGCAATGTTTGGCCCATCTGCACATGCTGCAGAATCCACATTTGTAGAATCCCAGACTGTGTTGTGTCATCAAGTTGTGAGGTTTGTACCACGAGGTACAGTTAGACTTAGTTTAGTCATAAGTGTGTTGCCTATCCTGAAAGCAATCTGAGGTTTGTCAGAAATAAAATCTCTAATAGCTCTCTCAGATTTCAAAAGCCCCCAATGTTTGGTCACGCTTGTGCGTAACGCACCGTGGAGGGAATTGTGTCTCAAAGTGTCGTTACATGGTGGTCTCAATGTATGTTAATGTAAAGTGTCAGGTCTCTTCACTTTCCCAACCCTTTTCTCAGTCTTACGGATTACATTCATAGGGTAAGCTCTTGTGGAAAATCTACCCTTCATACTGTTAAGACATTTCTTGAACTCAGAGTCCTCACTGCAATTTCTTCTTGCCCTCAGAAATTCTCCATAGGGTATGGAGTTAATTTGAAGCGGAGGATGTGAACTAGAAGCATGCAGTATAGCATTGCACGCAGTGGATTTTCTAAAAAGCCTGCTCTGCAATGAATCGTTAGAGACATAAAATTTAACAACAAGAAACTCAATGTGTGTCCTGCTAAATTCCATTGTGAACTTATTCGCCCATGAATTGTTGTTCAAGTGTTGGAAAAAGCTGGTCAGAAGTTCCTCTGAACCCGACCATAGTTAAATGCAATCATCGATATAGCGACCCCAAAAAATAATGGAGTTGATATATTGAGTGCCTTTAGAACCCCATTTCAGATCTGATTCAAGTGTACCCATAAAGAGGTTCGCAAAAGAGGGTGAAAATTTGGATCCCATGGGGACACCTCTCTTTTGGCGATACCACGTCTGGTCGAACATGAAGAAATTGTTTCTCGATATTAGTTCCTTCATTGTGGATAGCATCACAGTGCGCTGCCACAATGAAGCTGGTCTATTGTGCAATAGTTTATTTGGTGTGCAGTCATAATATCGAGTTGTTTATTTCGACTGGACAGAATATCGAGTAAAAAATATAGAATGGACATAATATCGACTAGACATAATATAGACAACAAAAATATCGACTAAAATGGACATAATATCGAATCAAAAATATAGAATTGACATAATATCGACTAGACATAATATAGACAACAAAAATATAGAATTTAAGGTAAGTTAATAATATTTTTAATTTTTTGTGTAATATTATTCTGTAGCGGGTTGTGGGTTTATAGGGGAATAGGGTGGGAAGTAATTTAAATATAATTAATTAAATCTGTAATATAATAGTAATTGTTAATTAATTATTAATTGTTAATTAATTAAAATATAATTGGTAATTAATAGTAATTGATTAATTGATCAATAATTATATTTTCGTTAAATATTTTCTGTAGCGGGTTGTGGGTTTATAGGGGAATAGGGTGGGAAGTAATTTAAATATAATTAATTAAATCTGTAATATAATAGTAATTGTTAATTAATTATTAATTGTTAATTAATGAAAATATAATTGGTAATTAATAATAATTGATTAATTGATCAATAATTATATTTTCGTAAAATATTTTCTGTAGCGGGTTGTGGGTTTATAGGGGAATAGGGTGGGAAGTAATTTAAATGTAATTAATTAAATATGTCAATTAATAATAATTGTTATTTAATTATTATTTGGTAAATAATTAAACTATAATTGGTAATTATTAATATTTTAAGAATAAATAAATAATAATTAGTAAATTAATTTCCGTAGTGGGTTGTGAGTTTATATGGGGATAGGGTGGGGAGTAATTTAATAATAACTAATTAAATATGTTAATTAATGAAATTTGTTAATTAATTAATAATTGACCATTAAATAAAATGTACTTCGTAAATAAAAGTAATTTGTTTTGGAAATTAAATTTAAGTTTTGGGTTTTTGGGTAAAGGGGTATTTTTAGGGTTCAGGGTCAGTTTTGGGTTTTTGGGTAAAGGGGTATTTTTAGGGTTCAGGGTCAGTTTTGGGTTTTTGGGTAAAGGGGTATTTTTAGTGTTCAGGGTCAGTTTTGGGTTTTTGGGTAAAGGGGTATTTTTAGGGTTCAGGGTCAGTTTTCAGTTTTTGGGTAAAGGGGTATTTTTAGGGTTCAGGGTCAGTTTTTAGTTTTTGGGTAAAGGGGTATTTTTAGGGTTCAGGGTCAGTTTTCAGTTATGGGGTATTTTTAGGGTTCAGGGTCAGTTTTCAGTTTTTGGGTAAAGGGGTATTTTTAGGGTTCAGGGTCAGTTTTCAGTTTTTGGGTAAAGGGGTATTTTTAGGGTTCAGGGTCAGTTTTCAGTTTTTGGGTAAAGGGGTATTTTTAGGGTTCAGGGTCAGTTTTTAGTTTTTGGGTAAAGGGGTATTTTTAGGGTTCAGGGTCAGTTTTCAGTTTTTGGGTAAAGGGATATTTTTAGGGTTCAGGGTCAGTTTTCAGTTTTTGGGTAAAGGGTTATTTTTACGGTTCAGGGTCAGTTTTTAGTTTTTGGGTAAAGGGGTATTTTTAGGGTTCAGGGTCAGTTTTCAGTTTTTGGGTAAAGGGGTATTTTTAGGGTTCAGGGTCAGTTTTCAGTTTTTGGGTAAAGGGGTATTTTTAGGGTTCAGGGTCAGTTTTCAGTTTTTGGGTAAAGGGGTATTTTTAGGGTTCAGGGTCAGTTTTTAGTTTTTGGGTAAAGGGGCATTTTTAGGGTTCAGGGTCAGTTTTGGGTTTTTGGGGTACAGGGGTACAGTGTAAAAATAAAGTAAAATTAAATTTAAATTAAATTAATTTAATGAAATTAAATAAAATTAAATTATATTATATTAATATGTTTATTTAATAATATGTTTTATATATATATATATATATGTATTATTTTTGGTGATATAATTTTTTATGTATATTAATTATTTATTAATATTACATTTATTTAATATTTATTTCTAAGTTTATATTAAATATATTTATATATATTATTTTTAACTTAATTTTAAGACATTGAAAAAAATCGATATTTTGACAGTCTATATTTTTGTAAGTCGATATTTTGGAGTCGATATTTTAGTACTTACCTGTTTGAAGATAGGCAGTCGATATTTTGTCCCTCGATATTTTATCCTCGATATTTTGGTATCTCGATATTGTTGACGTCGATATTATGTCAGTGATCCAGTTTATTTACAGCCTGTATACCCAGATCCATGTTGATACTGGTGTATAGTGACACTACATCCATTGTCACCAGTATTGTCCCCGATTGCCATTGGATGTCTGCCAAAGTGCTCAAGATATGCTTCGTATCCTGTATATAGGAAGGCAAATTTCTCACCAAGGTACCAAGGAAGAGATCGACATATTCAGCGATTCTTTCTGTTGGTCCTCCCATACCAGAAACTATAGGTCTCCCTGGTGGAAAAGGAAGGTTCTTATGTACCCTTGGTAGGGTGTAGAGCCAAGGATAAGAAGGTCTGAAAACCTTCAGGTACAGATATTCCTCATCATTGATAAATCCAGATTGTTTCCAGACCAGTAATTTGGAGTTAATCTCATGTGTTAATGGACCCATGGGGTTATAAGTCGAGCGCTCATAACAAGAATTATCACCAAGTTGGTCAAGAATCTCTTGTTGGTAGTCAACACACTCCATCACCACCACGTTGCCCCCCTTGTCGGCTTCTCTGATAGTAATCGAGTTAGTGTCAATAAGTGTTGAAAGAGCCAACCTTTCTCCGTGAGTGAGATTGTCTCTGTATACCGGATCCAGAACCGTATTTTTGTGTGTTGTTCTGGCCCAAATTTGTACTTTAGCCTAGGAGCTGACAATACCGTGTCTCTGTTTATTTTCAGACATTTCGGCAGAATTTTGGGTTTCTTTATTGAGTTCGTACTCGACTCCTAGTGACCACACTCATTGACACCATTTATAGGTAAGATAGTAAGCGGGCATCCAGGGTTTTCAAGACTATGATCCTAGTGATGTACTGGGTTTAACTTCTAGAATTGTTCCTGCATTATCTAAGGGCACTGATTCATATATATATTTTTAACATTACAGAACTGAACGTTTTTAGGATTGCTCCACACGTTACCTACACTTTTTATCGAGATTCTTCATATTGATCATCCGCTACTGAATGCAGGGGTAAGCTTTGTTTACTGAGATGTTTTTAATGTCAGATATGGGTGTTGATATCTTTCTATGGTCGAGATTTCTTTATTTTGGTCTACCGACACACACGATAATTGCACGCGAATGCACTCATAGTTAATAGCATTGAGTGCGAGTCCCTTGCACAGATTAAGGGCGCAATTCAGAGCCTGCTCACTCTGGGGTGCTTAACGATTAAGAGTAAAGAGGTACATGTTTTGAATCAGAGATTCTCCATTCAAGTTTCTAACTGTGATGGATACTCTAACTATGAGATACAGACACATTGTTTTTTGTGTATTTCAGCAACTAGGTGTTCGAATATTGAACCCTTTGAGTTACTTTCTTATTCTAACAATCGATTGATACTTGGCCTCTTTTTTCCCATATATCATCTCATTACCCACATTGTTTGATCCCTGTACAGTCTGGACGTCACTTCCCTGAAAATTCTCATCCAAGGTTACGGGCCCTGCTGGGTCGGAAGTATCACCAGCAGAGCGGTGAGCATTGTTCTCATTGAAATATCGACACTTGTCACATATGCCCTAGCTCTCAGAAAAGTTGTGTGACTGATGAGTTCTTCCTCCCCTTCTTCCTCTTGTTTCATGTTTACAGACCTCCTGGTTTGACACAGCCACGTATAGGTATGTGTTACCTCCACGATGAATCTGCACCCTCACGTCACTTTGATCTGTATCACGTTGCACGAAGTGTGAATGAACCGATCACTACTAGTTGCACCCGCTTACATGAGAGCCTACAATGTATGGTTTTTTCCTTATTGAACATCTATATATATTATAAGAGTCACTAACGACACCAGGGTGTGATTAATAAGACATCCCCTAAATTCTCCTTTCTATTATCTTAGTTCACTTTTTCACTGAAATAACACCAGCACAAACTTTTAATCGCGCGGTATACGCACATTCGCCACGAATGCGTTTGGGTGCACTCTTTTGCAATTAAATGTAATGTTTCTCTCATACTAGTGGAAGCTATGATTTGTTTTCACATACCATGAGATGTTGTGTTTAATATTACTGCACAACTGCATATGAGATGCTCCATTGTCACCTATTTGTTATTTCAGCCCTGAGGATTCGCATAGGCGATGAAACAGGTGTCGGCTGGCTGTCTAATACAATAAAGGATTGCATCGGACTACTCTCCTATTGGAGAACCCTACAATTTTCTGTTGCTTTGTTTTTCTGTACACTGTCTTATGATTGTTACACAACGTTTTGATTAATTTATTGTGAGTGCATAGGGTACTCCTGCTATTCATTGAAAGATGGAATGAAGAGGGACATTTAGCTCAGGTGAAATTCTCTGCATAATCATAATAAGTTGACAAATGTCGTATAGCAAGTGAACTAGAGTGCTGGTGATTGTAAGGTATCTATTATTAAGCTATGATGAGCCGGCAGTAAGATCCAGGGGGTATTCAGACGGCACGCCCGCCACTGCCAGAAGAGGTGGCAGGACCTCTGTGGCTGGACACGGAGTATTGCAAGGGTTCAGCTGAAGCTGTCACCTCTTCGCACAAGGCGACGGCCCTTATCCCCCACATGGTCCGGATACTGACAGTGGTCTTCCCTGACCTGGATGGGCAGTTGAAGGCCAGACAGCAGCAAGGAGGGGGTATAGTATGTGCCATTTTGCTGAACTATGTTTAACATTTATGTTGCACTCCCTCAGCTTGATACCTTTCTCACAGTTCATCTGTCTGCTAAGAAAACACTTCTGTGGCAAAATGTAACTTTGCCCCATTAACATCTGATGTCTAGGTGTGTCCCTTTCTGTCTGCGACATGTCTATCACTTAGGTCCTGTGTATTGGCTGTACTCCAATGTTCATGTGATCAGCACTATATACAACATGTGCATGGAGTTGACCATCATGAGTGATGTAATTGTCTGACATGTGTCTGCACATTGACTGATGTATGACCTGTACTCAGTGTGGTACATACATATATGTGCAAAATGGTGCTATTGGTGCACACAGGTGTGCGTAAACAATGCTATACATCCGTGCAGTGGGTGAGACCAATGTGTATGTCTCAGACAAATCATATTGATATGTGTATCCTCCCTTGACTGTGCATACTGGTGGCTTAAACATCTATGTGTATGCTGCACTACTTTGTTCGTGAGAGCTGTAAAATGTTCATGTGGTCAAAAATGTTAATTGACATACTCCGATGGCTAAGTCGAACAACATGAGCTCGTCAAAGTGTTAAAATTGTGTCTAGCACGTAGGGGATATGTATACTTGACGTATGCAGATGTGGCTTGAAGCATTAGATACAGGATTGTGACACAGTGCTGACTGTAAACGTGAGTCCATATAGACTGTTCAGCCAGACAGCCCAGTTGCATAGTGTGGCACATAAATGTTTGAGAGGTTGCAGTATTTGTACTTGTCAGTTGTCACACATGCAGGACATTAGAGCATTGACGTTCAAGACAGTTGCCCATCATGATGACTGGGGATGGAAGTATGTTTAACATTTAAAAGTTCAAATGTGTTAATTCTATTTGCTGTGTCAGTTACAGACTCCCTTGCAGGAGATGATACATGTATGTAATGACACATGGCCCTCGGGAGCATTACAGATCAGACCACCCGCCAAATAGTGTTGTAGTTGACATGGCTTTTGTGGTATTTGACATACATCTAACCGATGTCTCACATACCAACATGTGTCTGGAAACCATAGTTTACTGGCAGACTGACAAGTGCCATGTTCACATATGTGTTATGATTCAAAACCTGCAGTGAAAAGTATGCATACGCTTGCTCTGTGATGTGTTGTGATGAAACTCATGTGTCAGGTCTATGCAGATGAATGATGTGAATCTCTTTCTCATCCTTATTCACAGCATCATCAGCGGCTACTGGAGGAGACAGTTCCACGGACCAAGGGGAAGCGGCTAGCAAGACTGGGTCCACTGTGGAGGAGGAGGATGGACACAGTGGCACGTAGGGTGAGGGGAGCAGGCAAGCGATGGAGGAGTTATAGGCATGCCCCCCTCTCATACTCTCAATAATGTACTGGCAATTGGCCTTATTGTTATTCATTTATTTTTCCATTTCATCACAAATGCTGAATAAAGCAGGTTATGTTATTTGTACAGTTGCTTTCCGTGGACCACACATTTTTAATAAGTCAACTGTCATTGATGTGCAGATCTTGTTGTGGGCATACAATGATATGGTGATGTGATGGACTGCATGTGGTCCAAGGCATATGTGTCCCATTACGGTATGTATCTGAGTCATCATTGTCTACATTTGCAGGTTGTCATAATCCACAACATTTTGGCCCATGAGGGTGACATGCTTTTCCCAACCTACCATCTTTGACTTACACTTTTGCACATAGGTAGGGCTGACATTTGTAGACATTGTACTAGTCTTTCAAAGTGCAACCATCTTGGATGGCCATGCAGAATAGCACTGTGATGTGCAACAAGTTATCTGTCTCATCAGTACAACTGGGTACACATGAAGTTTAACTATGTGCAGATGACTTTGGACACATCCATGTACACAGGCTGATGGAAACAAAGTATTATGTGACTTGTAAGTGTTGGAGCCATGCCTGAGTTTCCTTATGACATGGTAGACCCCTGTCAAGAACAAGCTTGCCACAGCTGAACTCCCACTGTAGGGAAATCCACTCATAGCAGTGTGTTCATCTTTGACATATCCTGAGCCCATGGTGTGTGTAAGGTGAGCAGGAATCTCTGTCTTCAAACCCCCTTTCCTACAAAAACTCCAGTCCCTGCAGATGTTCCTGTTTGAGAAGCTTGATGTGGGCTGACTAGTCCAGTGCTTTATCAACCTATTGACAGTTATGGCAACCTGCTTTGGTCATGGCTACATCATGTTGATGAAGTGTTTTTTCTGTGTGTGCTTTGACTTCATGTATTCACCCACTGTCGGGGTTCAAGCACCAGGCACTCAAGAGTCCACGGAAGTGAAGAGAAATCCCCTTAACCTCTAAAAAACAACCACAGGTATGATGTGTAACATACACGCCTATAGGGTGTTCTCTAAAAGTATGGGGGAAAATTCCAAGGAGTGTCCACCACTCTCCCCATACGTGGGGCAGAATCACAGGAGGAAAACAGCTCTGACTGGTCACAAAATGCTGTAAGGAAACAATAGGAGGGTACCAATACACTGTGCTAAACATATAACCCAGCAAGACATTGACACGTGATTAGCATTGCATTTCACTTACCCCAGGTATGTCCCGGAATGTCCTTGAAGAGAGAAGTGGGTAGGATACAGGACTCGTAAAGACAGGAGTTCTGATGCACTGGGAGGGGCCACTAGATAACTCTCTCACACGACATTCACTCATTCAGACCAAAAGAAAAAATGGCTAGAGAATTCATAAAGTAAGTAAACGTTGGGATTTGAGGAGTAATGGCCGGCTCTTCTGGAGCAACGAAGAGCGGAGCATCTACTCTCTCAAGAGAGGCGAAGCCCGGCCCGGGACCAAGCTCCAGGCGGAGCAACACTCTCTCGGTAAGGGGCAAAAAACAACGTCTCTAGCCGTTCGCAAAAGGTGTATGAACCTCGGCACACCAAATGCGTGATAAAACAATGCTCGACTACAAAGCCGAAATGTGCACCGAGCGGAGGAGTGAGCTCAGAACACAAAAGATGCGAGTAAACAAACTTAGGGGTCTCAGCCGAGACGTGCACCGGGCGGCGCGTGCATTAACAGGAACCGGCTTTCTCGCTATAGCCGAGGAATTCACGAAATGCAGGGAATTCAAAATCAGAATAGGTATCTCTGCAACTCCCCAATCAAACTCTGAAGAGAGCAGAGGTTTCTTGCTGGACGAAGGAAACAAGCAACACGCTAGGGGGAATGGCATTTGCTACAAACAGGAACAAGGAAGGGGGCGTGGTCACGGCAGTAAGCCAAGCGTCTTTCCCTAGGTAGAGCGTCCCTTTACGTGGTCCAGGGATCGTCTCTAAAGAGCACACTCCTTGCTCTTTGAGGGAATGTGGCAAAAGGGACAGGGGTTTTGCGCCTAATCACATGTCAATATCTCACCCTAGCCCTGGTTGCTATCCTCCAACCCCTAACACCCACACCCCTCATGTAATTTGGCATAAGTATCCTGTGTATGTTGTAATTTGAGCCTGAGCAATGATGTTGTCCTTTTCAGCTATGCATGATGTTATACCTGGTCACACAAAGCTGTAATATAGATGCAGGGATGTATGTGGTTTGTCCGTGCCTGACATGTGTTGAGCAGAATGTGGTGCAGGTGCACAGGTATGTAGTATGGCCATCTATCATGCAGATGCCACTGGAGCCTTTGTCACTTCTATGCTCTTTATTGGCACACAGGGGAGTGATAGTAAATGTATTTGTGCAGCCTAGCTGCATGTGTGTTTACCTGGGTTCTTGTTGCATGTGCTGAGCTGACACACATAAGTTTAGAGTCAATGGAAACTGGTGTCTTGTAGGTATGCATGGAGTGTAAACTCATATGTGATGGCAGCAGGACGATTTGAGATGGTGTATGATTTCAGTTTATTGGTTTTTGATGTGTTGTGAACATGGAGTGTGCACATTGTCCCTATGTGAGTGATTACTAGGTGTCCCTCATGAGTCAAATAAAAAAGCATTTGACTTGAGGGACACCTAGTTGAACTGCAGCTTGATGTAATAATTTCAATGCTTTTGCATTTGACTCGTGAGGGACACCTAGTAACGACTAGTTGAACTGCAGCTCTTTGTAGAATTATTTTGATATTGGATACTATAATATTGACTGCCTTCTGCTAATCTCGTCGCAATGCTTTGCAGGGCCTTTGGTTGGGATTGTATTTGTGCCCATAACTGTGCTTGGGATGGTCCTAAGAGGATGGGACCACCACTGAATCGTTCAGCATGATATGCCCTTTGTGTTCAAGGCATCTGCTTGGTCCTCACCCTATGTTAGGGGGCACCCCAAAATCATCACCTCTCTCATTGCCTGATATTTATAATTTTCAACGTTCACTTTTGTGAATTGGTTTATATGCTTTTCTAGCATGTAAAGTTCCTGTATCAAAGCATTAGTGGGTGCAGTTTGTAGCTGACTACGTGGAGGAACTGAGTTTTTGCCTGAATTTCGTGATTTTAATGAAATGTATAGTTAACAAATCTCTGCGTGGTTCCTGAACAAAAGAGCTCTTAAATATTAAAAACACAACCTCATGCCTCTAGACATGGTCTAGAGAACAATGTTTTTATGATCTCGGGACAACTATACAGACATGATCTTTTCATTGTATGGTGAGGCAGTCATTCTTCTGCTGAAGAATGTATAGCCTCACTTAAGATCAATGACCTAAACCTGGCATTCACCGGGAATATCAGTGACACTAAGGTATGCTACGTGGATTTGTTAGTCTTTGTAGAGGATGAAAAACTGATAACAAGACTATATAGAAAACCTACAACAGGGAACTATGTCCTACACGCAGGGAGTTACAATCCTAGAAGTTTGATTAAAAACATCCCCAATGGAGAACTATTGCGTTTAAAATGGAATTGTGCCTGAATATCAGAAAGTAAAAGCTGGGGCCTTTGAACAATTTATGCCTAGGGGATATACCAACAGTATCCTACACGAGGCAGAGAAAAGGGTAGAAAAAGTGACCACATCCGAACTTCTAATTGCAAAAACCACTAGTATCTTTAAAAAACAGAATGAAGGGGAACTAGTAAGAATGATCACCCACTATAATGAGAAATCAACACAGATAGTTCAAATTTTCAAAAGAAACTAGAACATTCTCCAAACTAATAACACACTTAGAAAAACCATCCCCACACACCTGCAGATCACATATAGACGTTGCAAATCAATTAGTGACCATTTGGTACATAGCTGCTACTGTCCTACCCCTTCCAGAATAGACAATGTCACTGGGTTCTTTCCATGCCTGAAGTGTAAGTCCTGCAAATATAGCTGTAAGGTTACTAATTCCAATGCCGTAAAGCAGGACTCCAGAACAACCATGAGCATTAATCGATTATTAAACTGTAATTCAGAATTCACAGTATATTCCTATAGTGCCCCTGTGTTGGACTCCTGCCCAACCCACACACTGCAGGAACGAGGTATGTCCCAATCCACTTCCCCGACTCACCGGCCACTCACTAGATGGTACATATGAGTAAGCCGATGACCCAGAAAAGGGGGTGGAATTATATGAAGGCACCAAACCTTCCACCCCTGTAGAGCGTAGTCCAATAAAACACCCTCCTCCTCGCTTCCACACCTGCATAAACAGTGAGACATGAGCACAGCGCAAAATACCGCGCGTCCAACAGTCTTTCTTCGCTACGTCTAGAGGAAAGGGAAAGGCACCGATACGGTGACTGACAAACAGGAGCCCCTGAATGTCAGAGAAAGTCTCGTAAAAGTGCAAAAACGGGGAGAGAGACCAAAAAAGGGGCAACACTAACTAACTACAGCCTTCAAGGGACGGAAACTAAGAAAAAAGGGAGGGGAGGGAACAGGCACAAATCAATAACGGGACTCCAGGACACAGGAAGCGGGGCAAACAAAAAGGGAAACTCCAAGGATTCTCACGAGCCCGTGAGAGCCAGCAACAGCCGACAGGATACACAGGAACCAGGATAGCAGGAACCCACAGGTTAGCAATAACAAGCACCAACACTATGGTAGGACTAGTTTTTATGTGTATCTGGCAAGTCATGTGACAGTAAAGACATGGTCATCAAAAGAGGACTGGGGACCGAATCCTAACAGTACCCCCCCCCCCCAATGACCCTCCCTACCGGCCGGGGCATCCGGGGATGCTGTCTATGGAATAACCGCACTAAACGAGGTGCATGCACCCCCCCAGCTGGTTCCCATGTTCTGTCTTCCGGGGCATAGCCCTTCCAATACACCAGGTAAAACAATCTCCCCCTCCTACGCTTGGCATCAAGAATAGCCTGGACTTCGAACTCTTCCTGTCCATCCACCAACACAGGGGCGGGAGGGGGCAAGACCTGATCTGAAGGAACAAAGGGCTTCAACAACGATGTGTGGAAAACTGGATGGATCTTATAATCCGATGGCAATAAAAGCTTCAGTGCCACAGGATTGATCACCTGTACTACAGGGAAAGGGCCTACATACTGGGGCTGTAGCTTTCGTGACCCCTGCAACCTCAGATTGCGTGAAACCAACCATACTTGATCGCCCACCTTGTAACCAGGGGCCGAGACCCTGTGACGATCCGCCTGTACTTTCATAGCAGCCTTAGCCTCATGTAGCCTAACCCTTGCCACTTCCCAGATGTCACTCAATCGTTTACACACTTCGTCAATGGCTGGCATATGCCCAGCGGGTTGGATAGCTAATGCTCTAGGATGATATCCCATAGAACAATAAAACGGTGTCATTCCCAGGGCAGCGTGTACACTATTGTTATAGGCGAATTCTGCTATGGGTAAAGCCGTCACCCAATCACAGGACAGAGACGTGATCAAGCACCTCAAGTATTGTTCCATTGTCTGGTTGGTGCGCTCTGTCTGCCCATCTGACTGAGGATGATACGCAGAGGACAATCGTATATCCATCTTGAGCACCAGACAGAGTTCCGTCCAGAAATGAGACACAAATTGCGCCCCCCCTATCTGATATAACAGCTGTAGGCAACCCATGTAACCTTACAACCGAAGACAAAAACTCCAAAGCCATCTCCTTTGCTGTCGGGATCTTTTTAAGTGGTATGAAATGCGCCATTTTAGTGAACAAGTCCACCACTACAAATATGGCTGTGAATCCGGACACCGAGGGAAGGTCAGTGACAAAGTCCATACTGACAGTATGCCAAGGGAAGGGAGGGACCTCCAACGGTTGCAGGAGACCAGAGGGCTTTCTATGTGAGGGCTTGTTGATAGCACAAACAGGACAAGCTGACACATACCTCTGGATATCCTGTGCCACGGTCTCCCACCAAAACCATCTCAAGCACAACTCCTTCGTCTTCCCCATTCCAGGATGCGCGACCAAAGAGGAGGAGTGACACCACTCCACCACCTTACCTCTCAAATCGGGTGGAACGAATAACCTATCCCCCTGATACAACACCCCATCCCGAAACACCACCTGAGATAGCTGTAACCATGGAGCCAGATCCATCCTGCGCAACTGGTCTTTCACGGTAGAGACAAACTCTTCCACCGAAGCCGCTCCAACTATCTTCCTGTTCTCAATCATGGGTCTACTCTCCTTCACTGATCTTACTTCATCCGGATCAATATGAATCCGTGACAGTGCGTCAGATTTTATCTGCTGAGCAGCGGGTCTGTACGTTATGATGAAATCATATTCGTTAAAAAACAAAACCTATCGCATCTGTCTGGGTGTCAATGCCCGAGCTGATCTAAAGAACTCCAGATTCTTATGATCCTTGTAGATCGTGATCGTATGTCTGGCCCCCCACAAATAGTGACGCCATTCTTCAAAGGACAGTTTCACGGCTAACAACTCGCGTTCTGCCACCGTATAATTGCGTTCTGCTGGCAGCAATGTTTTAGAAAAATAGGCAATAGGATGCATATGGCCCGTACCCTCTTCTCGTTGCGACAATACACCACCTACTGCACCAGCTGACGCATCAGTCTCTACATAGAACGGCAAGGCAGGGTCAGGATGGGCCAGCACAGGAGTGGACGTAAAGATCTTCAATAACAACCGGAAGGCACTCTGAGTCTCAAGGGACCACACAAAAGGGACCCCCTTTCGCAGTAATCGTGTCATGGGCGCCACAATATCAGAGAAACGAGCGATAAAACGCCGGTAGAAATTGGCGAACCCTAAAAGCACCTGTATGTGCTTAACAGTGGATGGCACAGGCCAGGTCACGATCGCCTGTATCTTTTTTGGGTCCATACGTATCCCTTCTGCTGAAATCAAGAACCCCAAAAATTCCACCTCTACAGCATCAAACTGGCACTTTTCGAGTTTGGCATATAGCCGATGTTCCCTCAATTTCTGCAGCACTTGTATCACATGCTTGTGATGGTCTACTCCTGTCTCGGAATAAATAAGGATGTCATCCAGGTACACAATGACCGTTCTATCAAGGTACTCGCTCAGAACTTCTTTAATGAAATACTGGAACGCCGCCGGCGCATTACAAAGGCCAAACGGCATCACACAGTATTCAAACAAGCCATGTTTGGTTTTAAAAGCCGTCTTCCACTCATCCCCAGGCCGAACACGGATCAGATGGTAAGCTCCCCGCAAGTCCAATTTAGTGAACACTGTGGCCTTGCGGAGCTGGTCCAGCAACACGGGGATGAGCGGAAGAGGGTACCTGTTCTTCACAGTGGCCTTGTTTAATGTCCTATAATCCACACAAGCCCTCAACGTCCCCTCCTTCTTCGGTATGAAAAAGATCGCTGAAGACACAGGTGAAGAAGAAGGACGGATAAACCCCAATCCGAGCATTTCATCCAGATATTCCTTGAGGTGTTTTTCCTCAGGTTCGGATAGTGCGTAAATACGACTACATGGCAAGGGAACCCCTGCCACTAGGTCGATCCTACAGTCAAAAAACCGATGTGGTGGTAGACTCTGGGCACAACCCTTGTCGAAGACATCTTTGTAAGCAGCATACTGCACTGGGACCCCACTTCCTTCCATTGCTGCGCAGGACAACGAAGGGACCTTCTCACTGGCCTCACTATAACAATGTCCCAAACAATAATGTGAATCCAGTGTCACTAATCTCTGCACCCAATCGATCCTGGGATTGTGTTCCTGGAGCCAAGGAACCCCTAACACCAGACCGAATGAAGGCGCATCAATCAAATCAAACACCACCCGCTCCGAGTGTCCATTTTCACATAGCAATCGCAAAGGCATTGTCTGTCGGGTGATGCAACCTGATGACAATTCAGTCCCGTCAATTGCTCTTACTGGCTCCGGTTGCCTCTTATATTGACAGGGAACACCCAACTTCTCAGCTAATGAGATATCAATAAAATTACCAGTGGCACCAGAATCTAATAGCACCGATACGGGCACTCGTCTTTGTGCGGCCAACAATAGATGGGCAGAAATGACGAAATGTCTAGGCGCCAAATCCACTGCCCCCAACACCTCATACTGACCCCTTGAGTGCTCAGTAAGTCGGGACCTTCCCACCTGTACATATGCCACCTTTTTTCCATACCCTACACCTGAGGGTTTAACAGGACACTCCCTTGCAAAATGACCTCCCTGTCCACAATAGAGACACAAGTTCTTGTCTCTTCTTCTTTTCTTTTCCTCTGGGGTCAGAGGCCCCCTTACTCCCCCTATCTCCATTGGTTCCGGTGATGACTTCGGCTCCCCAAGGGGCTGTTTAACCTCTGATTTCATAAAGTTTCCCCGGGCAACCTGAAAACGTGCACGATCCCCACGTCGCTCTGAAAGCCTATGGTTCAGTTTAACCACCAGGTCTATGAACGCGGCACACTCCTCTGGCGGATCCACCACCTGCGACACCACGTCCTTCAATTCTTCACTGAGACCCTGGTAGAACAATGAGGTCCGCTTTTCCGCTGGCCAGTGAGTCTCAGATACCAACCGGTTGAAGGTCGCTATATACGTTAACAGATCCTGTCTGCCCTGCCGTAACTTCAACAATTCGGAATCACTGGCTTGCATGAATGCATGTTTAGCAAATAGCCCTCGCATCAACTCCTTGAAGGCCTCATAACCACGCAACACCTGATCCCCGCCCTCCACTAAGGGTATAGCCCACTGGGCAGCGGTACCAGCCAAATAAGAAAGCGTAAAGGCTACCTTCGCCGCATCATCAGGAAAGGCACCAGGCTTACACATAAAGTGTAACTGACACTGATTCATAAACACCCCGTACTTCAAACTGTCTCCATAGAACCGTTCAGGCGGAGCCAGGGGAACAGGAACAGGGGATGTCACAGTGATAGCGACAGGGGTTCCGCCTCCTGGATTGCTCTGTCCCACCCCTCCATACTGAAATGTAGCTGGCTGTATCATGGGAGCCTGACCTCTTGAATGTGTGTGCTCTCGCGCCCGTACAGCGCCTAGCTCCTGTCTCAGTCCTACATTCTCCTGTCGTAAGTCCTGCACCTGAGTCTGCAAGGCTACCAGGGCACCCATTACATCTAACATGTTAGGGGCATCAGCCCCTGCCATGGCCCCTGCATCAACATCCATCCTAGTTCGGGCAGTGTAGTTAAACGTGGGCTTGTTATTCTGTTGGACTCCTGCCCAACCCACACACTGCAGGAACGAGGTATGTCCCAATCCACTTCCCCGACTCACCGGCCACTCACTAGATGGTACATATGAGTAAGCCGATGACCCAGAAAAGGGGGTGGAATTATATGAAGGCACCAAACCTTCCACCCCTGTAGAGCGTAGTCCAATAAAACACCCTCCTCCTCGCTTCCACACCTGCATAAACAGTGAGACATGAGCACAGCGCAAAATACCGCGCGTCCAACAGTCTTTCTTCGCTACGTCTAGAGGAAAGGGAAAGGCACCGATACGGTGACTGACAAACAGGAGCCCCTGAATGTCAGAGAAAGTCTCGTAAAAGTGCAAAAACGGGGAGAGAGACCAAAAAAGGGGCAACAGTAACTAACTACAGCCTACAAGGGACGGAAACTAAGAAAAAAGGGAGGGGAGGGAACAGGCACAAATCAATAACGGGACTCCAGGACACAGGAAGCGGGGCAAACAAAAAGGGAAACTCCAAGGATTCTCACGAGCCCGGGAGAGCCAGCAACAGCCGACAGGATACACAGGAACCAGGATAGCACGAACCCACAGGTTAGCAATAACAAGCACCAACACTATGGTAGGACTAGTTTTTATGTGTATCTGGCAAGTCATGTGACAGTAAAGACATGGTCATCAAAAGAGGACTGGGGACCGAATCCTAACACCCTGTCCCAAACACTACATAGGGAGTACTATTTATCCTACTAAGAAACCCATTCTGGAATACATGCAGGCCATCACTAAGAATGATGTTAACTACCCGGTGGCCCGCCATTTCGAAATCACCCATCAAAGTAACCGAGATCTCCTCAAATTCATCTGTATAGATAAGGTCCCAAAGGACGAAAAAGGGGGAGACAGAGTAAGGAGACTACACACATTGGAATCTAGGTACATCATAGACCTTCAAACAAAAGCTCCCCTGGGGCTCAATAATGATGAAGAATTGTGGGTACATTTGGAATAGTGATGGTATGGTTCTACCTTTTTTGGCTATATATGGGTCCTTAGCTGTAACTGAATCTAGTCCTTGCATGACTATACATAGATCTTTTTTATTTGGACTGCAGTTACCAACTTTGATATGCTGAAACTGAAAGGGCTGGGGAAACGTCCGTGAGCAATCATGTACTCCCCCCAAACATCGTGGTCGTCCATTTAGGGTATTATTTCATGAAAGATGTGGGGTCTATATGGGTCCTTTCAGCATTGCTATTTAGCATTGAATAATACCATGTACACCCAAGCATTTATTCTCACCGTTCGTGACTATCTTTTGATTTACAAATCAGGGCATAGGAAACTTATTATGCATACCATAGATATGTATATAGATATGAATATATATGTGTATATATATATTACCTACTGGCGATAGCCAGTAGGTATATATAGTTAGGACCTAGCTACCATAGGAAATCCGCAACATTCTATTGGGAATAACTTTGGCGCCGGTGGAGGAATTTGCGTGTAATTTTCCAAAATGTATGCCCGCTCCGCTTCTTCCCTGGAAGTTTCGGGGGATTCGTCATGCGGGGACCGAGAAAAAAGGGCGGTCCCAAAACGTGTTTTCCCCATTTTAATTTCCATAGGACGAATAGACAAGGCTACAGCCCGAACCGCTGAATGGAATTACACCAAACTTTGCAAAATTGTAGGGACTGGTACGCAGAAGTGCCTTATTTGGTGAAAGTTGCTCCAGTGGTTTTTACGAAAATTAACTTAAAAAAATATATATATATCTGGGCGGAGCCTAACCACACATCTCATCGTGAGATCTGATTGGCTGTCAGCACTTCATCCAAGAAGTGTTGGCAGCCATCTTGGGACCAATATACATGATAGCACCTCATTAAAAAGCCTTGCAGTTAATAGAAGGTTTTAGGACTGTAGTTATATTATAAATCATTTGTTGATGGTACCATACTCATTTTAGGAATTGTGGTGTGTTCTAAGGTGATTTTACCATGTGAAAAAGCCTTCTGCTGGGATATCATGAATCATGTCTGAAAGAAAACTAATATCTCATGCTTTTCCCACAGTGGTTTGGAAGGGGGTCTATAAGCTAAACTGAAAGCATATTTTCTGTAAATTCACATTATCTTTCTCAGTCATGTGAGAATGAAGTCTGATATTCTCAGTAAAACATGTACATCCAACAAGGACAGAGACTGTCAGTTGATTCCTTTGTGTTCTACTGCAGCTTCCCAGAGTGTTCTAAACAACAACTAGAGCGCTAACAGTCCTACTTATTACAAAGGGATGGCACACCTGAAGCCATCTTGATTGGAATAAAGTGGTAACTCTTAAAACATTTAATTTAAAAAGGAACAAAATGAGGGGGTATATTTTGCCATAGAAAGTATGATTAGTGCTGCAGAAAGAAAAATTAGGGCACATTTGAGTGACTTCTCAAATCCTCTTGTATTTCATTAAAAAATTCTGACATGCAGTCTCCCAAGATGGCCACCAGAGACAAAAGAGCCCAAATGTAGCCCAAATATCACCCAGATGTAGCCCAAGTATAGCCCAATGACAGAATGTCCCAGAGTGTTCTAAAGAACACTCATGATGTCATTTGAGATGTCATCAGTGATGTCACTGACCATGTCATGAATGATCTAATATGTGACATCATCAGCAGTGGATTGCGGGTGCGCGATATATAGTTAGTACAACTAACTATATAGGAGCAATTTCAATGGTTTTGTATGAGTGAAATGTCCAGCTAACTATAACACCCCTAAAACTTATAGTTTTCGAGTGAATTTCAAAGGTTTTTTAAAAGCTAATTCCTAACTATATAAGGCCTGAAACCTATGGTTTTTTCAGTGAATTTCAAAGGTTTTTTAAATGCTAATTCCTAACTATATAAGGCCTGAAACCTATGGTTTTTTCAGTGAATATATATATATATATATAAATATATATGTATATTCACTGAAATACAGGGACGTTATGGTTAGGAAATAAAATCCCAAAAACCCTAGAAACTCGTGGAAAAAAACAAAGGTTGCAGGGATGTTATAGTTAGCCTCAGAATTTAATTGTACAAAACCATGGAAATTCTGCATTTACAGTTAATTGGGCTAATTATAACTTGGATCTCCACAATGCAATGCTTATGGCCTCACAATTTACATCACTCATGTTATGGTTAGTGACATCACTGTTGAAATCTCAAATGACATCGCTGATGACAACATCCACAGAAGCACTCACACACCCACTCACACCCATACAACCTCTCATATATCCATTCATATGTGTGTATATATATATATATATGTAAGCTTCCAAGCCCTGACTGCAATGGTGCGTGCTCTGGTGTGGGGGCCTACGACATTCAAATACAGTTTCCCAATGCAGAAAAAAGCATACACTCAAACAGGAATCCTTGCCAAATACCAATTTATTGTGATAATACCATATTGTGAAGTATAGCTCACTAAAAATATATGACTATATGTGTGTGTTTGTATATATATATATATATTCACTGAAAAAACCATAGGTTATAGACCATATATAGTTAGGAATTAGCATTTAGAAAACCTTATTTTACTCACACAAAACCATTGAAATTCCATATATAGTTAGTTGCACTAACTATATATCGCGCACCCGCAATCCACTGCTGATGATGTCACATATTACATCATTCATGACATGGTCAGTGACATCACTGATGACATCACTGATGACATCTCAAATGACATCACTGATGACATCATCTAGTGTCTGTGTGTTTTTGTAAAGTTTAAATACGTTTTACATATTGAAGAATGACTGGATGTATGGAAGACTGAGTGTGTGTTTGGCTGGCTGGGAGGTGTGTGACTGTGCATATCAATGTGTACTTGTATCAGTGATTGTATAAGAGAGTAAGTATGTGTTAGTATATGTGTGAAAAGTATGGTGTTCTGTGTTTAACTATAGATGAGGAAATCGAAGTGTGATTGATTCTTCACAGGACTGACTAGGTGTATGAGTGCATATGATAGTGTTCTAATAATAAGTGACTGTATGTATGAGTAATTGTATGGGTGAATGAGTGAATGTGTGTGTAGACGTACGAATCAGTGAGTGTGTATGTAGTAACTGGTATTGGTGTGTCATGATGTCATCAGTGATGTCATTTGAGATGTCATCAGTGATGTCATTTCAGATGTCATTAGTGATGTCATCAGTGATGTCACTGAAGTATGGTGTTCTGTGTTTAACTGTATAGATGAAGAAATGGAAGTGTGATTGATTCTTTACAGGACTGGCTTGGTGTGTGAGTAACTCCATGGATGAGTGGCAGTGTGTGACTGTCTGCATAGGTGTATGAGTGCATATGATAGTGTTGTAATAATAAGTGACTGTATGTATGAGTGATTGTATGGGTGAATGAGTGAATGTGTGTGTAGACGTAGGAATCAGTGAGTGCTTATGTAGTAACTGGTATTGGTGTGTCATGATGTCATCAGTGATGTCATTTGAGATGTCATCAGTGATGTCATCAGTGATGTAATTTGAGATGTCATCAGTGATGTCATCAGTGATGTCACTGACCATGTCATGAATGATGTAATATGTGACATCATCAGCAGTGGATTGCGGGTGCGCGATATATAGTTAGTGCAACTAACTATATATGGAATTTCAATGGTTTTGTGTGAGTAAAATAAGGTTTTCTAAATGCTAATTCCTAACTATATATGGTCTATAACCTATGGTTTTTTCAGTGAATTTTCAAGGTTTTGTAAATGCTAATTCCTAACTATATATAGTCTATAACCTATGGTTTTTTCTGTGAATTTCATTGGTTTTTTAACAGCTAATATCTGTAGCTGTAAAATGTATTCTTCTTCAAATCCAAAAATATATTTTATATGTTTATGAATAATTTTTTTTTTAAATATTTTTTTTTCTTCGTTCCCGCTTCGCGAATCGGGAAGCTTCCCGTTAGCTGACCTTGATGCCGCGAAATAGACCGCGAGCCGGTAAACGTTTCTTTACCGCAAGTGCCGCGTTAGAAAACAACATCGTGACGCCTCCCGTCCGCATGACGTTTCACGTTGTCGCGTGATACGTCATATGACGTACAACGTTAGCGAACTGGTACGCGAAGCGAGTCGCAAAGCGCAGGTTTCTGGAAGCAAACCGGGAGGCCCTGCAAAGCGCTTAACGTAAACACAGCAAGTCATGTGACTTGGTAATAACACTTTTCATTGGTTCATTTCACTTTTGGTTTCCTAATGATGTAAGACTAGGTCATATAATCTAAAATGAACACTTTTGATTGGTTGAGAACTCTTGTTTTTCCCAAATGATGAAAATCCCTCCTTCTTTCCTCACTCTGACTTTCATCATTGTGAGAGAAAGACCCTTTGTGATCACTGAGCAATGGCTTCTTTAGTAGCTTCAGCTGGTGCTTCCCCACCACCTCCACCACATCCAAGGAAGAGTGGACCACCTGCTCAAGTTATAATTCAACAAGGAGAGGAAGAAGAGGAACAGGAGGACGAGCACGAAGAGAGGCAGTTTTTGCCTGAGCAGCCCAGGACGTCTCACCGGAAAGAAAACTTCATTTGGCAATTTTTTAAAATTCCCAAAGGTCAGAAAAAAGTAAATGCAAGATACGTAACTTGCCTTATATGTCAAGATAGACTGTCCAGAGGGACCGACAAAAAATACAGTTTCGGAAACTACACAATGCATCGCCATATGACTAGGTGGCATCCTAACAACTACAGTGCTGCACAGTTTCGGAACGACCTAGATAATCTCCCTATTATGGCCAGAAGATCTGTTGTACCGGAAGTAACGGGACCAGAGGGCAGGGAGATGGTGCCAAATATACAAATGAGATTTGGTGATGTAAAACACATCTGCGTATTTTGCGATGGATTCATTTCCTACGGAGAAAAAAGCATCACTCTGATCAACAGAGCTATTGACTATCATATGCAAGTTTGTACGAAACGCCCAAAATAATAAATACTTCTTTTTTTTGTTTTGTTGCTCCTGTTGAGCCCTTTACAATGAATCGTTTTCATTGCCCCCTCCAAGAAAAACCCCAAAAAATATAAAACTGTTCAGAAAAATTCAAAAAAAGTAAAAAAATGTTCTGAAAAAAAAAAAAATAAGTTCTTTTCAGAACTACCTCCCCGTTATTAAAAAATTGGTACAATATTTGGAACTGTGCCAACCTCTATTTCTCTTAGTTCGCTTCCCAGTTCGCTCCCCGGTACGCGAACCGGAAGCGAACCAAAAACAGTAAGTATAAGGGAAGGAAACAGACACTTATGTTAAAAGAAAGACAGCTATAGGGGAGTAAACTAGAGATACTATTACCCGTAATCCACTGCTGATGATGTCACATATTACATCATTCATGACATGCTCAGTGACATCATCAGCAGAGGATTGCGGGTTTTTTGGCAACGTGCCTTATCCACGGTTTAATAACGCTGCCTTTTGCTTTATATAAGTTTTCAAATTGTATGAAATATATACCAATAGGTCGTTATGAACCTTTAGGTAGTGCTTTTCTTCATGAGGTCTGGTCGCTTCCATACACATACAGATGTTTCAAAGATGATCAAGAAGTTTATCTGAATGGAGAGGAATGCACTGAGACGCCAGATCATTCACTAATGTGTAGGCACATACAGTTACACGGTTCATGCAACAAACACCGACCAAATATGGCTTGCGTGTTGCAAGGCACGCCAGTTCCTGCTATCATCCCCACGTTCAAGTTGTTGGAAAATGGTAGTTATTTGATGCTCAATAATGAAGATTGTTCTGAGTTAATTAAAAGTATTCCTTTTATCGTAACAGTAAGTGAACGGGTTATTTGCTGCAGAAATGTTCTATTTCCTCCCACACATGAACATAGGGAGTTTTCAATCTGGCCACAAATACCAACCTTGGGACAGATTTCAACGGCATGGCAAGAATAAGAGCTCTTTTGTCTCAGAGAGAGGTGGCCTTGAGTTCGGCCCGTGAAACTTTCGTGCTTCACATAGCGAACACCCGTACAGAGGTGCACACACTTTTCAATTCAGATTTGCCTTTCAAATTCAGCAAGATGGTTCCGACTATCTTTAACGCATCCTCCGCAAAGTCCCTGGCGCACTTTTTTAAAGTTGTTACCAGTGGTCTCGTGACTTCATTTGAGAAAATCTTTGGACTCATCCCTGCTTCCTTTCATTCTATTTTCTCCACTCTGGTTCGTGGATTGGCATTTTTACTTGCATTACCAGCGGACGCTCTTGTGCTTTTTTAAATTTTTAAATATGGATGTCCCTCCTATGCAACCTCCCACCCTGCAGCTGCTGACACTGTTCCGCAATCGCATGCTAGAATATTATGGCACAATGCCGTTGGCGATATTAAGCACGGCATATGGATTATCTTTTCGATTCTCCTACTTCACCTGTGTCCAGCCTGTATTTCACTGCCTGACCTGTGATTTCGATTGGGCCATTGATTTGTGTCTCTGCGGACCGGTTTCTCCTGACGTCGACTTTAACCAGCTGATGACTCCTATCATTACCAACAACAAAAAAAGAGAGAGGTCTCGTCTGGTCAAGTACACGACTACCAGAAATGTGGAGCAAAAGGATAAGTGGATAGTATTGATCACAGTCACTCTAGTTGAGTGGGATCACAGTCACTCTATTTGAGTATGAAAGCCCTCACACACCGACCTAGTCAGTGTCATGCTTCATCATCGGGCCCCACCGAAGAGACCGAGTGTCTCTTCGGTGTGCTACGACGCCAGAAAGACTGCGGAGCTGGTTGTGTGGGGAGGAAGTGTTGTGAAAATTCTCAAATTAAAAGTGACTAACAGGGTATCAAAAAAACTTTAATGAGTGATCCCTAAGACACGTGTGAGTGGTATATGTGTCTGAATTTAAAAGCCAAGGTTATTAGGATTTTGTTTAAATTCAGCTAAATACCACAAATTTATTAAAATTAATCAGTCAACATGTTTCTGCCTTCACCTCCTAGCAAGTACTTATATCCCTAAGGGCTACTTGGATGGTGCATAAGTTATCTGTTATTGTGTGCACACATAGGTTTGCCACCATCTTAGGAGCACTATGATAAGTCTACGCTGGCATATACTAATTGTATGTATGTCTATATCTGTTTGTCTGTATGTCTTTTCTTACAGGTGCTGATACACCCCTAATTTGGGTTTTTTGGATTGAGCAAATTGCTCTCCCAATTTTTAAGCACTTTTTTCACTTTTCCTTTTCACTTTCACGCCCCCAGGTTAGGGTGGACTATTAGAGTGTCCATACCGCCGGGGTTATAGTCCTGAAGAATGCCATGGTGAATATATACCACACTGAAGGCAGAAACATGTTGACTGATTAATTTTAATAAATTTGTGGTATTTAGCTGAATTTAAACAAAATCCTAATAACCTTGGCTTTTAAATTCAGACACATATACCACTCACACGTGTCTTAGGGATCACTCATTAAAGTTTTTTTGATACCCTGTTAGTCACTTTTAATTTGAGAATTTTCACAACACTTCCTCCCCACACAACCAGCTCCGCAGTCTTTCTGGCGTCGTAGCACACCGAAGAGACACTCGGTCTCTTCGGTGGGGCCCGATGATGAAGCATGACACTGACTAGGTCGGTGTGTGAGGGCTTTCATACTCAAATAGAGTGACTGTGATCCCACTCAACTAGAGTGACTGTGATCAATACTATCCACTTATCCTTTTGCTCCACATTTCTGGTAGTCGTGTACTTGACCAGACGAGACCTCTCTCTTTTTTTGTTGTTGGACATTTAACCGGGGACTAAGAGAGTGTCTTTGAATTTCCCTACCTCTCTCCTTGTTGATATATATCATAGCAGCGCACAGCTGTGAGAGCTTTCTTTTATTGCGAGCAAGACAACAATAGTTTCCTTTTGTTGCTTGTTCTTTTAACCTACATCTCACTATGGCGAACCTGGGTCTGACATACTCTGAGGCAGAAATCGAGGAGTTGATGTCAGATGCTGCAGTTTTTGCAGACCCTCACATATCACAGGCAATAGCCAACACGGCTGAATGGGACAGTCTGTCAGAAAAAAAGAAAGAGCACATACGTACTGTCCTTCATGGTACTATCATGAAGGGCTATTTAACAACCAACACAGCACCGAAAGGCCTTCTGGTGACCAATGCCCCACGCATCTTTTTGAATGATGCTGCCTTCCGTAAAGACTGGGCTGCAATCGCATGGCATTGCACACGCGATTGGATGGTCCTAATAATCAAAACAGCCTTAAGACTCTCGGAATCCATTATGATAGAAATTAGGGAAACAGAGACTCACTTCAAAGCCACTATCACCGGCTACAAAAAACGACTAGATGAACTTAACAAGGAGATGAACGAATACAGAGACAACCTAATGCAATCAAAGGTGACAAAACTTCAAAAGGACCAAAAGAAATTTGAGTTTGAGAAAGTATATCCCTACTCTGCGGCTTCATTCACTCCACCAGCACGTAATGCCAACAACCCAGACTACTCAGATGATGACTCATCGAATAGCAGCGGTTCTAGTAACAACTCATTTAAACAAACTAAAAGAAGGGGTAACCGTGGCAATAGAACGAACAGAAGTGGACACGGAAACCAAGGCAACCACCAACAGTGGTACCCCCCACAAATGGGGATGGGCACCCACCCTTATGCTTTTCAACAGCCACCTTACCCTTTTATGGGCTGGAACCCAGGCTTCTTGCCTCCGGCCAACTACCAACAACAGTATAGACAGCCTTTTTTAGAGAGCGGCCGGAGAGGCCGAGGCAAGAGGAGAGGGAACACCAGAGTAACCTGGCAGGAAGACGACTCAGTAGCGAACCACACCCGGAGCAACCAGCAGCCGGGTCCGAGCGGAGTCTAAGTCTAGTGACAAATCTATCCACCAGAATACTTACTCCTGTGGAGATCAAAGTATTGGAGAAGGGGCTGGGTTTTGTCCCCACAGCCAAACCCGATAAATTCAAAATGCACTGCGAATTAGCAGGGTTTTTTCGCAAATTGAAACTGAAAGCTTTTTTTGATGGAAAAACAGACCCACTGGAATCAGTCAGGAAAGGTGACACAGGCTTAAGACCTAACTCCACCTTCATCCCGCCCTCACACACAATACCAGCAGCCATAACTGCCTTTGAGCAAGCGGTATTTAAGGACCTAGAACATTGCCAAAACCCGCGAACATTCGGGAATTTCAGTACTGCTGAATTCGAGGCATTGCAACACATAAAAAACGACACCTCCATAACCATAAAACCCGCGGACAAGGGCGGAGGGATCGTCATCCAAGACACTACTGCATATGAGACCACCTGCAAAGATCTACTCAGTGACGTTAGAAATTACACGCCACTTGTTTTGGACCCAACCCCAGACCTTACAAAAAGAATTAGCTCCATGGTAAAACAAGCAGAGGACCAAGACCAGATTTCCAAGAATGAAGCTGCATTTTTGAATAATACAAGTAGGATAATACCCTACTTCTACACTTTGCCGAAAATGCATAAGAACAAACTCCCCCCACCTGGACGCCCAATCGTCTCAGGAATTTGGTCACTTCTGGAACCACTATCACAATTTTGTGATCATTTTTTAAAACCATTAGTCCAGTCGACACCGACTTACCTGAAGGACACCAAGAGCCTGTTACGACTTTTGACAGAAATCAACTTTCCTGAAAACTCTATCACCCTTGTAACATTAGACGTGGAAAGCCTCTATACTAGCATTCCGCAGGATGACACAATCGAGGTCCTTAAAAAGGCCCTAGACTCAACCAACTGGGAATTCCAAACCCCAAAAAAATTCATCATCGACTGTGCCACTATAGCACTAAAAGAAAACTTTTTTTCATTCAAAAACAAATTGTACCTTCAATGCTCTGGGACATCCATGGGCAGCACCTTCGCGCCGAGCGTGGCGGGGCTGTATGTGGCAGATTTTGAGGCTAAACATATCCTACCTCCAACTGCCACCTTTTTTTCGTCAATGCTTTTGTGGAAACGCTACATTGACGACATCCTACTCATTTGGAATGGTAGTGATAATGACTTGAAAGATTTCCTTTCATGGATCAATACCTTAGACCCTAATCTAAGATTTACTAACACCACAAGCAAACAAGAAATCGTGTTCTTAGATGTGGTCATCTCAATCAGTGGAACGACACTGGCCACAAAAACCCACAACAAACCTACTGCAAAAAATAATCTCCTGCAATTTAACAGCTTCCACCCGCGTCCGCTAAAAGAAAATCTCCCTTACGGGCAATATCTGAGGCTTCGGAGAAATTGCAGCACAACCATAGACTTCAAAAATCAATCAGCTAATCTGACCGAAAAATAGAAAAATAGAGGCTATCCTAACTCCACCCTAAACAAAGGATTCAAAAGAGCTAAAAATCAACCAAGGGAAGCTCTTCTTGAAGAAAAAAAAAAAAAAAAAAAAAAAAAAAAACTAATAATTCAGATCAGATCCCACTCACCTGTGTCACGACATACAGCAGCCTCTCCAACATCATGAAAAAGAGTATAAACAAACACTGGAGTATTGTGAGAACCTTTAAAAAGGATTGGGAAAAACCCCTCTTTTCCTTTAAAAAGGGACGCAGTCTAAGAGATACGCTGGTCCACACACGCCCAAAAGAGAATCCACTGAATATGACACCATCAGTGACAACGTCGTGGGGACTCCCTAAAATCACCGGGCATTACCCCTGCTCGGACTGTAGTGTTTGCCATTTAACACAACCTACAAAAACCTTGGCATTGGAAGAAGGGAAAGTGTGGACGCAACGTGATCATACTAATTGCAACTCATGCAATGTGGTCTATCTGATCACATGTTCCTGCAATCTTCGGTACGTGGGCATGACCACTAGAAAAGTGAAACAACGGATCTGCGAGCACCGGAGTAATATAAGGTGCAAGAAAGTAACAACAAAGCTGAGCCGCCACTTCCTAGAAAAGAATCATACCACTAATGACATGAAGTGGACTGTCATTGAAACCATTGATGGTGCAAGGAATATACAAAATAGACTGTTCGAAAAAGAACAGCGTTGGGTGTACCGTCTGGGGACAAATACCAATGGGCTCAACGACGATATCCCCTGGAACACAGTCCTAACATGAACTCCATAACTCCAGTAGGCTGTTAGACATCACACAGAACTGATCTGTTTTAAACATGCAACATTCAACATGTTTCTCATAAAAACTCTGTGCACTTTAACATCTTGTCCACAGATCAATCCATGTATAAAATCCCAATCCTTTTGAAAGTATGTGTTTTAAAAGTATGTGTTTTTTTCGCTCTGTCCCTCTGCAAAAAAAATTCTTTACCCATTGGTTCATAGCAGTACCAATTTCCTGAAAGTAAAGGAAAAACGGGCAAATCCCTCGTTCTATTTTCCGACAAACAACAATTACCCATGGTTCTCATAACAACCATTAGCGTGTAAACACCTCCCTCAGGCTTAGCGCAGGGATAGGCTTTTCAATCCAAGCCTCGGTCTGATTACAAACGCGCTCCGCCCAAGTGGACGTGTGCGACCCAAGCCTCGTTTCCAGCGTGACACGCCCAACCCGAACCCAACGAGGCACGCCCAACCCGGAATCGAGCGCGTAAACAAAGCGCTTTTAAACGCATTCACCGGCCCCGCTCTCCATCGTCGGGGTCCGGTCTAGAGGGTTCTAACAGGTTGCCAAGCGGGCTGTGAGCGCTGAGGGCGTGAGTCTGCACCCACAGCGGAACGATTACTACGATTAACAAAAGCTAAGTGCCTGTGTGTTGTATGGGTTATGCTGACATTTTTATTCCGGTTTTTCTTAGGATGTGCCAAGCGCGCTCCAACCCCCCTCCCGAGACCCATGGTGCAAGTAGCGCCCAATTTTAAAGTGAGATGTTCTCCATATTTCACCATCTTGTGGGGGTCACCGACCATTTGGTCAAATTGATCCCTTCTCATGGAGAGTTCACATCGCGTTTTTATCTCCTTCACTACAAAAAGTAGTTTTTAACCACCTCTAGCACTTCACCTCCTAGCAAGTACTTATATCCCTAAGGGCTACTTGGATGGTGCATAAGTTATCTGTTATTGTGTGCACACATAGGTTTGCCACCATCTTAGGAGCACTATGATAAGTCTACGCTGGCATATACTAATTGTATGTATGTCTATATCTGTTTGTCTGTATGTCTTTTCTTACAGGTGCTGATACACCCCTAATTTGGTTTTTTTGGATTGAGCAAATTGCTCTCCCAATTTTTAAGCACTTTTTTCACTTTTCCTTTTCACTTTCACGCCCCCAGGTTAGGGTGGACTATTAGAGTGTCCATACCGCCGGGGTTATAGTCCTGAAGAATGCCATGGTGAATATATACCACACTGAAGGCAGAAACATGTTGACTGATTAATTTTAATAAATTTGTGGTATTTAGCTGAATTTAAACAAAATCCTAATAACCTTGGCTTTTAAATTCAGACACATATACCACTCACACGTGTCTTAGGGATCACTCATTAAAGTTTTTTTGATACCCTGTTAGTCACTTTTAATTTGAGAATTTTCACAACACTTCCTCCCCACACAACCAGCTCCGCAGTCTTTCTGGCGTCGTAGCACACCGAAGAGACACTCGGTCTCTTCGGTGGGGCCCGATGATGAAGCATGACACTGACTAGGTCGGTGTGTGAGGGCTTTCATACTCAAATAGAGTGACTGTGATCCCACTCAACTAGAGTGACTGTGATCAATACTATCCACTTATCCTTTTGCTCCACATTTCTGGTAGTCGTGTACTTGACCAGACGAGACCTCTCTCTTTTTTTGTTGTTGGACATTTAACCGGGGACTAAGAGAGTGTCTTTGAATTTCCCTACCTCTCTCCTTGTTGATATATGACTCCTATCATTACTCACGAGTTGGTTTGTCCTGGCGAAAGGATTATGGCTGTGGCATTGATGCATGGACTACTTGGTCCCTGGAATTTACTGGCGGCAGCACAGTCTTTCTTGGAACAGAGCTTTCTTGAAAACCCACCGAGCTGTCCTCTGATGGTGATAGAGGATCCGGTGCTGGGAGAGCACGTATGTTCTTTTCCGCTTTTAAATTGGATGGCTGAACTGTTTTCGGATGAAGACGGTGACTTCCTATTGGAGGCTGTTGCAGCTTATTTTGCATACACAGTTATGTCATAGACCTTTTTCATGTTTGATATGCTGAGTACTAGCATTTCATTGACAATTCATTGACTTATTTGTCAAGTTTTTATTATTTACCTTGCCTATTGGCTTAAGACTCGATAAAGTACTTGGCTGTTTTATTTTTCTTTAGCATTAAATTTTCCTAGTTTTTAATGCTTTACCTTGCGGACCGTCCACATATAAACTTGCAATCTGCTCTCATGAGATGGCACTTCTATTATCTTATTCAGTTCGTTTCCGGATCATGGGGAGGTGTCATCTAGGTCCTGGATATCTTTACACCGTGTTAAGTTAGCATGGGCTCATTACCGGTTTAAACGCCATTTTTCCTTTTTTGCAACTTCTGCACACGACACTTAGTTGTTGCTTTAGCTTTCAACCTAGTAGTTCATCGTGGTTTACATGAGAATAATATGTTATTGCTCTACTATCTGCTTTGCTTGTTAAACTATATCTGTACAGCGAGTGCTGAAGTTTCAAGAACAACACGATACAGAATTGTTATGAGGTCTGATCTCCACGACTTCATACTCATAACATAAGTGCAACTTCTGCCAATTCTGGGCATGACGATTCAAAAGGGGGTGGTGATGGACATCTTTGGACTGGGTAAGAGTGGTCTGCTTAATTCAGACACTCTGTTCATCACCACCCCCTTTTCTGAATCGTTTTTGGCCACTATAGGTGTGGCAGGGTATACTCAGACATGAGTCCCTTTCTCACTGCTCCATCAGGATTCAAGCAAGCCGGGCCGAAGAGGCTGAAATGCCAGAAACCGGTCCCCGGTAGCTTGTCTCCTTTCTGGTGAAGAATTGGCTTGGTAGTTTGGTCTGCCCTGTTCCCATGATGCACTGGGCCAGGGACAGACTAATTTGCATATAGCCAGGTTCTGAGCTGGGATGGGGCAGTGAGATAAATAACGGTGATGGATCAAGCCCTGATCTTTGGACTGGGTAAGAGTGGTCTGCTTAATTCAGACACTCTGTTCATCACCACCCCCTTTTCTGAATCGTTTTTGGCCACTATAGGTGTGGCAGGGTATACTCAGACATGAGTCCCTTTCTCACTGCTCCATCAGGATTCAAGCAAGCCGGGCCGAAGAGGCTGAAATGCCAGAAACCGGTCCCCGGTAGCTTGTCTCCTTTCTGGTGAAGAATTGGCTTGGTAGTTTGGTCTGCCCTGTTCCCATGATGCACTGGGCCAGGGACAGACTAATTTGCATATAGCCAGGTTCTGAGCTGGGATGGGGCAGTGAGATAAATAACGGTGATGGATCAAGCCCTGATCTTTGGACTGGGTAAGAGTGGTCTGCTTAATTCAGACACTCTGTTCATCACCACCCCCTTTTCTGAATCGTTTTTGGCCACTATAGGTGTGGCAGGGTATACTCAGACATGAGTCCCTTTCTCACTGCTCCATCAGGATTCAAGCAAGCCGGGCCGAAGAGGCTGAAATGCCAGAAACCGGTCCCCGGTAGCTTGTCTCCTTTCTGGTGAAGAATTGGCTTGGTAGTTTGGTCTGCCCTGTTCCCATGATGCACTGGGCCAGGGACAGACTAATTTGCATATAGCCAGGTTCTGAGCTGGGATGGGGCAGTGAGATAAATAACGGTGATGGATCAAGCCCTGATCTTTGGACTGGGTAAGAGTGGTCTGCTTAATTCAGACACTCTGTTCATCACCACCCCCTTTTCTGAATCGTTTTTGGCCACTATAGGTGTGGCAGGGTATACTCAGACATGAGTCCCTTTCTCACTGCTCCATCAGGATTCAAGCAAGCCGGGCCGAAGAGGCTGAAATGCCAGAAACCGGTCCCCGGTAGCTTGTCTCCTTTCTGGTGAAGAATTGGCTTGGTAGTTTGGTCTGCCCTGTTCCCATGATGCACTGGGCCAGGGACAGACTAATTTGCATATAGCCAGGTTCTGAGCTGGGATGGGGCAGTGAGATAAATAACGGTGATGGATCAAGCCCTGATCTTTGGACTGGGTAAGAGTGGTCTGCTTAATTCAGACACTCTGTTCATCACCACCCCCTTTTCTGAATCGTTTTTGGCCACTATAGGTGTGGCAGGGTATACTCAGACATGAGTCCCTTTCTCACTGCTCCATCAGGATTCAAGCAAGCCGGGCCGAAGAGGCTGAAATGCCAGAAACCGGTCCCCGGTAGCTTGTCTCCTTTCTGGTGAAGAATTGGCTTGGTAGTTTGGTCTGCCCTGTTCCCATGATGCACTGGGCCAGGGACAGACTAATTTGCATATAGCCAGGTTCTGAGCTGGGATGGGGCAGTGAGATAAATAACGGTGATGGATCAAGCCCTGATCTTTGCACTGGGTAAGAGTGGTCTGCTTAATTCAGACACTCTGTTCATCACCACCCCCTTTTCTGAATCGTTTTTGGCCACTATAGGTGTGGCAGGGTATACTCAGACATGAGTCCCTTTCTCACTGCTCCATCAGGATTCAAGCAAGCCGGGCCGAAGAGGCTGAAATGCCAGAAACCGGTCCCCGGTAGCTTGTCTCCTTTCTGGTGAAGAATTGGCTTGGTAGTTTGGTCTGCCCTGTTCCCATGATGCACTGGGCCAGGGACAGACTAATTTGCATATAGCCAGGTTCTGAGCTGGGATGGGGCAGTGAGATAAATAACGGTGATGGATCAAGCCCTGATCTTTGGACTGGGTAAGAGTGGTCTGCTTAATTCAGACACTCTGTTCATCACCACCCCCTTTTCTGAATCGTTTTTGGCCACTATAGGTGTGGCAGGGTATACTCAGACATGAGTCCCTTTCTCACTGCTCCATCAGGATTCAAGCAAGCCGGGCCGAAGAGGCTGAAATGCCAGAAACCGGTCCCCGGTAGCTTGTCTCCTTTCTGGTGAAGAATTGGCTTGGTAGTTTGGTCTGCCCTGTTCCCATGATGCACTGGGCCAGGGACAGACTAATTTGCATATAGCCAGGTTCTGAGCTGGGATGGGGCAGTGAGATAAATAACGGTGATGGATCAAGCCCTGATCTTTGGACTGGGTAAGAGTGGTCTGCTTAATTCAGACACTCTGTTCATCACCACCCCCTTTTCTGAATCGTTTTTGGCCACTATAGGTGTGGCAGGGTATACTCAGACATGAGTCCCTTTCTCACTGCTCCATCAGGATTCAAGCAACCCGGGCCGAAGAGGCTGAAATGCCAGAAACCGGTCCCCGGTAGCTTGTCTCCTTTCTGGTGAAGAATTGGCTTGGTAGTTTGGTCTGCCCTGTTCCCATGATGCACTGGGCCAGGGACAGACTAATTTGCATATAGCCAGGTTCTGAGCTGGGATGGGGCAGTGAGATAAATAACGGTGATGGATCAAGCCCTGATCTTTGGACTGGGTAAGAGTGGTCTGCTTAATTCAGACACTCTGTTCATCACCACCCCCTTTTCTGAATCGTTTTTGGCCACTATAGGTGTGGCAGGGTATACTCAGACATGAGTCCCTTTCTCACTGCTCCATCAGGATTCAAGCAAGCCGGGCCGAAGAGGCTGAAATGCCAGAAACCGGTCCCCGGTAGCTTGTCTCCTTTCTGGTGAAGAATTGGCTTGGTAGTTTGGTCTGCCCTGTTCCCATGATGCACTGGGCCAGGGACAGACTAATTTGCATATAGCCAGGTTCTGAGCTGGGATGGGGCAGTGAGATAAATAACGGTGATGGATCAAGCCCTGATCTTTGGACTGGGTAAGAGTGGTCTGCTTAATTCAGACACTCTGTTCATCACCACCCCCTTTTCTGAATCGTTTTTGGCCACTATAGGTGTGGCAGGGTATACTCAGACATGAGTCCCTTTCTCACTGCTCCATCAGGATTCAAGCAAGCCGGGCCGAAGAGGCTGAAATGCCAGAAACCGGTCCCCGGTAGCTTGTCTCCTTTCTGGTGAAGAATTGGCTTGGTAGTTTGGTCTGCCCTGTTCCCATGATGCACTGGGCCAGGGACAGACTAATTTGCATATAGCCAGGTTCTGAGCTGGGATGGGGCAGTGAGATAAATAACGGTGATGGATCAAGCCCTGATCTTTGGACTGGGTAAGAGTGGTCTGCTTAATTCAGACACTCTGTTCATCACCACCCCCTTTTCTGAATCGTTTTTGGCCACTATAGGTGTGGCAGGGTATACTCAGACATGAGTCCCTTTCTCACTGCTCCATCAGGATTCAAGCAAGCCGGGCCGAAGAGGCTGAAATGCCAGAAACCGGTCCCCGGTAGCTTGTCTCCTTTCTGGTGAAGAATTGGCTTGGTAGTTTGGTCTGCCCTGTTCCCATGATGCACTGGGCCAGGGACAGACTAATTTGCATATAGCCAGGTTCTGAGCTGGGATGGGGCAGTGAGATAAATAACGGTGATGGATCAAGCCCTGATCTTTGGACTGGGTAAGAGTGGTCTGCTTAATTCAGACACTCTGTTCATCACCACCCCCTTTTCTGAATCGTTTTTGGCCACTATAGGTGTGGCAGGGTATACTCAGACATGAGTCCCTTTCTCACTGCTCCATCAGGATTCAAGCAAGCCGGGCCGAAGAGGCTGAAATGCCAGAAACCGGTCCCCGGTAGCTTGTCTCCTTTCTGGTGAAGAATTGGCTTGGTAGTTTGGTCTGCCCTGTTCCCATGATGCACTGGGCCAGGGACAGACTAATTTGCATATAGCCAGGTTCTGAGCTGGGATGGGGCAGTGAGATAAATAACGGTGATGGATCAAGCCCTGATCTTTGCACTGGGTAAGAGTGGTCTGCTTAATTCAGACACTCTGTTCATCACCACCCCCTTTTCTGAATCGTTTTTGGCCACTATAGGTGTGGCAGGGTATACTCAGACATGAGTCCCTTTCTCACTGCTCCATCAGGATTCAAGCAAGCCGGGCCGAAGAGGCTGAAATGCCAGAAACCGGTCCCCGGTAGCTTGTCTCCTTTCTGGTGAAGAATTGGCTTGGTAGTTTGGTCTGCCCTGTTCCCATGATGCACTGGGCCAGGGACAGACTAATTTGCATATAGCCAGGTTCTGAGCTGGGATGGGGCAGTGAGATAAATAACGGTGATGGATCAAGCCCTGATCTTTGGACTGGGTAAGAGTGGTCTGCTTAATTCAGACACTCTGTTCATCACCACCCCCTTTTCTGAATCGTTTTTGGCCACTATAGGTGTGGCAGGGTATACTCAGACATGAGTCCCTTTCTCACTGCTCCATCAGGATTCAAGCAAGCCGGGCCGAAGAGGCTGAAATGCCAGAAACCGGTCCCCGGTAGCTTGTCTCCTTTCTGGTGAAGAATTGGCTTGGTAGTTTGGTCTGCCCTGTTCCCATGATGCACTGGGCCAGGGACAGACTAATTTGCATATAGCCAGGTTCTGAGCTGGGATGGGGCAGTGAGATAAATAACGGTGATGGATCAAGCCCTGATCTTTGGACTGGGTAAGAGTGGTCTGCTTAATTCAGACACTCTGTTCATCACCACCCCCTTTTCTGAATCGTTTTTGGCCACTATAGGTGTGGCAGGGTATACTCAGACATGAGTCCCTTTCTCACTGCTCCATCAGGATTCAAGCAAGCCGGGCCGAAGAGGCTGAAATGCCAGAAACCGGTCCCCGGTAGCTTGTCTCCTTTCTGGTGAAGAATTGGCTTGGTAGTTTGGTCTGCCCTGTTCCCATGATGCACTGGGCCAGGGACAGACTAATTTGCATATAGCCAGGTTCTGAGCTGGGATGGGGCAGTGAGATAAATAACGGTGATGGATCAAGCCCTGATCTTTGGACTGGGTAAGAGTGGTCTGCTTAATTCAGACACTCTGTTCATCACCACCCCCTTTTCTGAATCGTTTTTGGCCAATATAGGTGTGGCAGGGTATACTCAGACATGAGTCCCTTTCTCACTGCTCCATCAGGATTCAAGCAAGCCGGGCCGAAGAGGCTGAAATGCCAGAAACCGGTCCCCGGTAGCTTGTCTCCTTTCTGGTGAAGAATTGGCTTGGTAGTTTGGTCTGCCCTGTTCCCATGATGCACTGGGCCAGGGACAGACTAATTTGCATATAGCCAGGTTCTGAGCTGGGATGGGGCAGTGAGATAAATAACGGTGATGGATCAAGCCCTGATCTTTGGACTGGGTAAGAGTGGTCTGCTTAATTCAGACACTCTGTTCATCACCACCCCCTTTTCTGAATCGTTTTTGGCCACTATAGGTGTGGCAGGGTATACTCAGACATGAGTCCCTTTCTCACTGCTCCATCAGGATTCAAGCAAGCCGGGCCGAAGAGGCTGAAATGCCAGAAACCGGTCCCCGGTAGCTTGTCTCCTTTCTGGTGAAGAATTGGCTTGGTAGTTTGGTCTGCCCTGTTCCCATGATGCACTGGGCCAGGGACAGACTAATTTGCATATAGCCAGGTTCTGAGCTGGGATGGGGCAGTGAGATAAATAACGGTGATGGATCAAGCCCTGATCTTTGGACTGGGTAAGAGTGGTCTGCTTAATTCAGACACTCTGTTCATCACCACCCCCTTTTCTGAATCGTTTTTGGCCACTATAGGTGTGGCAGGGTATACTCAGACATGAGTCCCTTTCTCACTGCTCCATCAGGATTCAAGCAAGCCGGGCCGAAGAGGCTGAAATGCCAGAAACCGGTCCCCGGTAGCTTGTCTCCTTTCTGGTGAAGAATTGGCTTGGTAGTTTGGTCTGCCCTGTTCCCATGATGCACTGGGCCAGGGACAGACTAATTTGCATATAGCCAGGTTCTGAGCTGGGATGGGGCAGTGAGATAAATAACGGTGATGGATCAAGCCCTGATCTTTGGACTGGGTAAGAGTGGTCTGCTTAATTCAGACACTCTGTTCATCACCACCCCCTTTTCTGAATCGTTTTTGGCCACTATAGGTGTGGCAGGGTATACTCAGACATGAGTCCCTTTCTCACTGCTCCATCAGGATTCAAGCAAGCCGGGCCGAAGAGGCTGAAATGCCAGAAACCGGTCCCCGGTAGCTTGTCTCCTTTCTGGTGAAGAATTGGCTTGGTAGTTTGGTCTGCCCTGTTCCCATGATGCACTGGGCCAGGGACAGACTAATTTGCATATAGCCAGGTTCTGAGCTGGGATGGGGCAGTGAGATAAATAACGGTGATGGATCAAGCCCTGATCTTTGGACTGGGTAAGAGTGGTCTGCTTAATTCAGACACTCTGTTCATCACCACCCCCTTTTCTGAATCGTTTTTGGCCACTATAGGTGTGGCAGGGTATACTCAGACATGAGTCCCTTTCTCACTGCTCCATCAGGATTCAAGCAAGCCGGGCCGAAGAGGCTGAAATGCCAGAAACCGGTCCCCGGTAGCTTGTCTCCTTTCTGGTGAAGAATTGGCTTGGTAGTTTGGTCTGCCCTGTTCCCATGATGCACTGGGCCAGGGACAGACTAATTTGCATATAGCCAGGTTCTGAGCTGGGATGGGGCAGTGAGATAAATAACGGTGATGGATCAAGCCCTGATCTTTGGACTGGGTAAGAGTGGTCTGCTTAATTCAGACACTCTGTTCATCACCACCCCCTTTTCTGAATCGTTTTTGGCCACTATAGGTGTGGCAGGGTATACTCAGACATGAGTCCCTTTCTCACTGCTCCATCAGGATTCAAGCAAGCCGGGCCGAAGAGGCTGAAATGCCAGAAACCGGTCCCCGGTAGCTTGTCTCCTTTCTGGTGAAGAATTGGCTTGGTAGTTTGGTCTGCCCTGTTCCCATGATGCACTGGGCCAGGGACAGACTAATTTGCATATAGCCAGGTTCTGAGCTGGGATGGGGCAGTGAGATAAATAACGGTGATGGATCAAGCCCTGATCTTTGGACTGGGTAAGAGTGGTCTGCTTAATTCAGACACTCTGTTCATCACCACCCCCTTTTCTGAATCGTTTTTGGCCACTATAGGTGTGGCAGGGTATACTCAGACATGAGTCCCTTTCTCACTGCTCCATCAGGATTCAAGCAAGCCGGGCCGAAGAGGCTGAAATGCCAGAAACCGGTCCCCGGTAGCTTGTCTCCTTTCTGGTGAAGAATTGGCTTGGTAGTTTGGTCTGCCCTGTTCCCATGATGCACTGGGCCAGGGACAGACTAATTTGCATATAGCCAGGTTCTGAGCTGGGATGGGGCAGTGAGATAAATAACGGTGATGGATCAAGCCCTGATCTTTGGACTGGGTAAGAGTGGTCTGCTTAATTCAGACACTCTGTTCATCACCACCCCCTTTTCTGAATCGTTTTTGGCCACTATAGGTACTCTTCCTCTGACATTGAGGAGTAGCCTTGATCTACTCACTTTTAAAAGGGACTTAAAGACCCATTTGTTTCCAAGGGTAGTGTAGTTATGCAATAGATGGTTCTGGATCGGTCTCAGCGCCAGGATGCCCTTTGGGTGACAGCTGCGCTTAACAAGCAATAAAATACATACATACATACATACAGGGTATACTCAGACATGAGTCCCTTTCTCACTGCTCCATCAGGATTCAAGCAAGCCGGGCCGAAGAGGCTGAAATGCCAGAAACCGGTCCCCGGTAGCTTGTCTCCTTTCTGGTGAAGAATTGGCTTGGTAGTTTGGTCTGCCCTGTTCCCATGATGCACTGGGCCAGGGACAGACTAATTTGCATATAGCCAGGTTCTGAGCTGGGATGGGGCAGTGAGATAAATAACGGTGATGGATCAAGCCCTGATCTTTGGACTGGGTAAGAGTGGTCTGCTTAATTCAGACACTCTGTTCATCACCACCCCCTTTTCTGAATCAATTCTGGGCATGAGGCGGGTTTTATATTGCTTTGCCGAACACACATACACAACAGTTGATGCGGCTCACATGAAGAGAGAGCTGGTGTATGCTGATGTGATTCCTTCAAATCTAAGACACTAAAGTATGGGCACGCCCTAAACCAACACAAAGAGACCTTCTTAGCAAATAATATAATATGTGTATTAGGGAGGGTGAGATATAAGCAGCCGCGGGCCGTGGAGGGAGTTACGGTGAGGCAGGGAGGCGGGGAGGGGGAGAAGCAGGGTGGAGCCCTCTCTACCTTGCCCCTCCCCCTCCCCGCCTCCCTGCCCCACCGTAACTCCCTCCACGGCCCGCGGCTGCTTATAAGTGTTGCTAACTCTTATTCATTTACAGCATGTTAACATACTATCACCATTCGCTTTTTATGTACTAGTAACTATGCTGGTAATTTTGCTACTGATAATATGTGTACTTGTATTATCTAAGATACTACGCCTGTGAAGACGGCATTAGTAAATAAACATTTCAAATACACATGTGTTCTTCTTAACTCCATGTTCTGGTTTCTAAGAAATATATAACGACCGACTGTTCATGAGTTCCACGTATCCTGAGGTACTATAAGTTCATATTCTGGATTGTCTAAACATTAAGAGTTTGTTATATCCAATGTGACACTGTGCCTAGCTTGCTAAGGAGTTTTTGATTACTAACGTGAGTTTTGGGACACCCTAATTCGCCGAGGTTCCAATCCTCTGTCCACAGTTCTATGTGAGAACAGAAACCCTGCGACAGGGGCACCCCCGACCCTTGCTGGAGCTTCATCACACTTGCGATACAACTCCAGCAATGCGCCACCTTTACGGCACAGATACATCACGCATCTGTGCTGTTTTTGCCCCATGATGCGCCGCATTGTAAATGCAGCACACCATAGGTGACGGAACAGCGGCACAGAATGACTAACACATCCCTGGTGATGCGCCAGTCATCATAAATGTATCCCTATGCTTCTTATCTTGTTAGAGATGAACCACCATATGTATCATCAAAGTTTTTTGCATTTCCTAAATAGCGAACTTTAAGGAATAAATAGCGATTCTTTACCATTCCTAGTTTGCGATGAGCTATTTGCTAATTACAAATTACCCATTCATTTCCTTCATTTCCATAGGGCGGTTGGACTCACTTTTAGCTCGAACGGCTGAATGGATTTCCACGAAACTTGGCAAAATTGTAGGGACTGGTAGCCCGATGTGCCTTTGCTATGTCTCAAGATATATGCTCCAGTGGTTTTTACGAAATTTAACTTTGAAAAATATATATTGGGCTACATTGGCCTATATATATGTTGGAGCCCAAATGTAGCCCAATGTAGCCCAATGTAGCCCAAAGATGGCCGCCAGACACACAAAAAAACAAATGTAGCCCAAATATCAGCCAGATGTAGCCCAACTATAGCCCAGTGACAGAATGACCAATCAGCTTCGCAAACCTCCGTTACGCGAAGCGGAGCGCTGTTACAGATATATTTCTTTTTTTGAACGTTAATTTCTCAAAATCCACTGGAGCACATATATTGAGACCTAGCAAAGGCACATCGGGCTACCAGTCCCTAATATTTTGCCAAGTTTCGTGCAAATCCATTCAGCCGTTCGATTATTATTATTATTTTTTTTTTTTGCCCCGCGGGGCCCTTTTAAAACCTCCACATCAAACCTAGGGGGTCAGCGAGGATCTACTATGCCCCCTTATAGTTATTTCCCCCTTTGTTTTGACCTCCTCTTGTCTCTCGATCCTACCGAGAGACAAGATGGCGGCCGCTACGGACTGTTTGGAATGTTGACAGACGCCGGAGAACCAATCAGCTTCGCTTCACAAAGCTCCGTTGCGCGAAAAGTACGCGTCCTGGGCCGCTGCCCAGTCCGCTGTTACAGATATATATCTTTTTTTAAACGTTAATTTCTCAAAATCCACTGGAGCACATATATTGAGACCTACAAAAGGCACATCGGGCTACCAGTCCCTACAATTTTGCCAAGTTTCGTGCAAATCCATTCAGCCGTTCGGGCTAAAAGTGAGGCCAACCGCCCTATGGAAATTAACATGGGAAAAACACGTTTTGGGACCCCCCTTTTTTCTCGGCCCCCCCTTGACGAACCCCCCCAAAATTTTCAGGGGCTGCTCAGAAACAAAATGTGCCATTTTCCTGAAAATTTCAGCCAATTCCGTCCACAAACGCCAAAGTTATTAGACATAGAATTTTCAAAAATCCCATAGGGAAAAAATCCTAACTATATATACCTACTGGCGACCGCCAGTAGGTAATATGTATATATATATATATATATACACACACACACACATATAGTCAGGCCCACACACCAGAGCACGCACCATTGCAGTCAGGGCTTGGAAGCTTATGAGGATCGAGGTGAATGGGTAACTGATATATACATATATCTATTCAAGGTACATAGATGTGAGTTAAGCATGGTAAATCTATATTTAACTATAAATGTTATCTTCTCCCTATTTTGATCCTCAATATCTTGTACACAATATTTAGATGCTGCAGCAAGAAATGATGAACAGAATGCTCAATAAATCAAACATTCACCCCCAGTCAGAAGATCTGGGTTAGATCCTGTGTTCTTCTGCTCACTACGCCACCCTTGTTTGGACCCAACAATATACAAATCAGTCTTGCTACAGTTGGCAACAAATTATGTATTCATCATTCCACCCAACAATTGTTGCAGCAGCATTTTTGACCCTAAGTGCGATGGGTATGCCCAGACGTGGTCCATTGCTCACTGTGCTACTGGGTTCAAGCTGATACCCCAAAGCCGGTCCCTGGATGCTTGTTTCCAGTCCAGGGAGGACCTGGCTTGGCATTCCAGGTTGAACTGTTCCCACAGTGAGCAGGGTCAAGACTGATTTGCGTATGGCTGGATCCAAACTGGAGTGGTGTAGTGAGCAAAAGAGCAATGGATTTAACCCAGATCTCTTGACTGGGGTTGAATGTTTGATATATTCAGCATTCCGTCCATCATTTGTTGCCACAGCATTTTTCGCCCTAAGTGGGATGGGTGTGCCCAGACGTGGGCCCCTTGCTTGTTGTGCCTCTGGATACAAGGTAGCCTTGCTGATGAGGGGTGATACCCAGAAATCGGTCCCAGGATGCTTGTTTCCGGTCTAGGGAGGAGCCGGCTTGGTAGTTCAGGCAGGACTGTTCCCATGAGGAGCTGGGTCCAAACTGGGGTGGAGTAGTGAGAAAAATAACAATGGATTCAACCCAGATCACTTGACTGGGGGTTAATGTTTGATTTATTCAGCATTCCTTCCATCATTTGGTGCCACAGCACAATATTTTGATAGCACGTTATTTTAAGGCATCAACAATTGGGAAATTGTAAACTTCATGAAATAAACCAGATGGGGTATATTGTGGCAAAGACTCACATCCGCAAATGTGAAAATTCAGGTGCGTGACCTAGTAGGCATGTATGTTTTGCTATGATCAACAATCAATAGGCGTGTGAAATTCAGCACAGAAACTTCAGATTAAGTATGGGCGAATTATGCGGATTCGCAATCTGCGAAATTGCGTATTTACAGATTTGCAATCCGCAAAATCCACGAACTCTCGCGAATTTTGCGGATTTTTTTTGGGGTGTTCGCAAGTGTTTCTGCCGTTTCGCGAGGGTTTTTTACCAGTTCGCAAACCCGAACTTACTTGTCGGGTAGCAACGGTCGCGACCATGTTGTTTCTACGTCTTGTTCATCACAGCACCCTCCTTTTCACCACTGCCACCCTCTGTTTCACCACTGCCACCCTCTGGCTCACCCATGCCACCCTCTGTTTCATCACTGTAGATTATGGGGGAAAAGCACACCTGCCCTGCCTCAACTGACATGAATGAATTAGGGGCTGATTGATTAATGTGTCACTGAATTTGAACTTCCAGTCTGGCACCTGCTTCCTTATCTGTAATTGCTTTCTGTTGCAGTCTAATTTTCTTTAGCAGCACCTTTGTGGCATACTTGTAGCTATTCTCTGAGCCTGCTGTGAGGGTCAGAGCAGGGTCATAGAATAGTTGCAAGTAGGCAACTGAACTCTGGAGGGGCCACTCAGGAAGCACTAGAGGGAATGGTTACTAATGATAAGATTGAACTTTTGCACCTGCTGAGTGCTTTCAGTTTTGCAAAAATCGTTTTTCTGCAATTTCGCGCGATTCGCGGGGCGCGAATTCATGTGAGACCGATTTCGGAAGCCGCGAATTTGTGCGAATGCACGATTAGTTTTTTTTGCGGCGTGTTAGTTCGCGTGATTTTTTGCGTTTTCGCAAGCCGCTTGTAGCGCAACGTTTGCGAAGTTACCCTAGCGGTCGTACATGGGCACGGCCATCTTGTTTGCGTGACATAATTCCGTTTCCGGGCGCTATGTGTAATCTCGCAAAGTGTGCGGCTCGCTAGTACATGTTTGCGTGTGATCGCGGGGGAAATCTCGCGCGAACTTACCCACGCGGTCGTGAACGGGCGCGGCCATCTTGTTTTTTATTCATTGCTATGGTTCTGGGCATGCTTTCTGTATCCTCTGTCAATCTCTGCCATCCTTTGCTTGTTTGAAGTTTTTTTGGATCTATTTTACTTATTATCTATCCCTCTATTTTTCTAGCTCTATATTTTTGTGTTTTCTGCTACTTTTGGTTAATTTTAAACTACTTTTTTTAACTCTTTTATTTTCTTCTTCCCTATTCTATTTCTTCTTTATTATTTACCTTCCTTTCTGCCCAGACCATGGTAAAGGGAGCCGGGAAGCAGCCCGAGAAGGGGAAGGGTCCCGCACCACGTGCCTGGCTCCCGTGCGGGAGTTTGAGGGGTGAGCAAGTTATAGCTCGGGAGATTTTTAGTGCGGAGGACGTGGCCGCACTAGTCTTTTATGTCCAGCGCTGCCTCCCCAGGACCATCATGGGAGGCGGCAAGATCGCTAGCGGCTACGGGCTCCGGGAGCGCCGGAAGCGGTGGGAGAAGGTGTGCCGGGCCATGTTTCAACACTCTGGGGTCCGGCGAACCTACAACCAGGCCACCCACCGCTGGACGGATCTCCTGGACCGGGAACGCGACTTGCTGGACGTGCTCGGCATCGAGATCCCCGAGCTTGGTGAGTAGTAGTAGCTATTTCTAGCTATTTCATCACTACTCTGTTTTCTCCCGCTCTGTGTGTTGTTATATTGCAAATTTTTGTTTTTTACCAAGAGCAATAATCCTGCCGATTACATTGTAGGTAAATTAAATTTCAAAATCTTCTGTGCATTTCAGGTGCACTGCTCTCCTTCTCAGTAGCGTTGCTACTATGCTTATTTGTTTTCTATTTTGTGTTCATTTCATTGGCCTGAGAAATTATGTATGAGTGTAGTGTAAAGAACTGCGTGATGCTAGACACTAAGGGTCAGATTTTCAATTACCGGCGCATCCATGCAAAGTAGCAGGAATGCGCCAGTAATTGTGCGACACGCCACCACCACCCATGGTGCGCCGTATTTACAAAGCGGCGCACCATGGGACCAAACGTCACCGAAGCGTTATGCAGGACGCTGGAGTTGCGACGCAACGATGGCGCAGCTCCAGCAATGCTCTGGGGTGCCCTATCTCCCCAATGCTGCGTGAAGCCGTACGTCTGCTTCAAGCGGCGCAGGGTTTGAGTCACGCATCATTGTCCTAAAAGTGACTGATTGAAATCTTGTAGATTTCCCTCAGCCACTTTTAGGATGCGTTCCTGCGCAGGAACGCCCTCCCTTGCGCGGAACGCTCCCTGATGACGCAGGGCTTTACAACGTGATGCATCTCCCATATGCGTCACGTTGTTAATATACGCCGCACCATGGCGCCTCTTTTGTTCTGCCGCTGCGTCACAAAAGTCACGCAACAATGGAGCAAAAGAGCCGCAAGGGGCTTGTAAATCTGCCCCTACAGACTCAAGTCCAGTCCTTCCTTTGTACACCTGGCAATAAGAAGAAATAGTGGTGGTGGATTGATAGTTTGAGTGTTTTAATGACTGGTTAATGTAGTAGGAAACTTTTTATTGTTGTCGCTGATCTGCAATCACGATGGAGTTTGTCTGTCACTTCGCGTGCTGCAGACTGCTGCCTGCCAGTCCTAGGCGAACCTTTTTAGTAGTTTGTTTAGTGAGTTACATAACTTTCCAAGTCGACGGTCCGCAAATCAAGCAATACTAATATCGTAGTAGACCACATGAGATAGGTCAATATATCCTGTGGAATAGTTGTCTATTTGCTATTTCGCCAAAATATTTTGTTATTGTTCTTTTGAAATGTTTGATTTGGTTGACAACAATCATCCATGTTTTCGGGTCTTTCTTTCTTTCATGTTGTACATCAGCTCCCCCGAGGGGCAAGAGGACAGAGGAGGAGGGGTTATCGGCTGCTGCTGTTCAAGGCAAGGATCGGTCAGGCGAGGGCTTCTTTGCTGGCCCCGGTAAGTTTTAATTTTAATATAGAGTACCTATTTTTTCCTAGCGTTCCTCATTCGATTTTTTCTAAATCGTCTTTGATCTTCTTGTAGACTGTATCTAAATTCTTATCCTGCCTCTACTATGACTCCCTGTGGTATTACTAGCTTATTCTTATTAGTCTGTCTGTGTAGCTAACTAAGATTGCACAGTTGGCAAAAGGTGTTAAACGAAACTCCAATTCTAGTCAGCAATAGCTCTATGCACTGAGTGCAGTACTCTGGGATTGTCCATAATGTCTTTTCAAGTCTTCTAAATGTTTATGCTTTGACAATTACCAACAATAAAAAGGTGAATGAATAAGATACTACTTTACTTTTGGTTTGGATAGGAGGACAATCCATACTACTACTGTTGCAGGGACAAATCTGCACAAACAGAACTATGGACACTAAATAGTGCATTGCTTATCAATTATAATAGGCGCAGGTAGACTTTCCACATACCTCAGTGATATCAGACTTTGAAGAACCCCCAATCTCCTTACTGACTAGATAGTGTGGCAGAGTCATTTAGCTCCCGAATTCATCGATGATTGATCCCCAATGTTGATTATCCAACGCAGGGCAAAAGTACGGAGTCAGAGTCCAGAAGTGTCAGAGGCACGGACTCATGCTTGGAAATTGCAAAACCTTTTGCTCAGTCACTCTTGACCAAAACCCACAGAGTCTATTTAAGTTTTAAAGCTTTATTAAAAGTAAAAATATTTATGAAAATCAAGCTTGTCATAAAACATAAACGGTTGATTAAAAATGGAAAAGTGCTTAGTGATTTATTTCACACATTTATTGTGGGCGAGCCGAGCCCTCACCTGGTTTGAACTTTAATTTTTCTTTTTGGTGCTGAATCGTTGGTCACTCCATCCTAGTGATGATGATTTGTTCTTAGAAGTAAAGCTTCTGTCTGCTATGAGAAAAATGGTGCGTGTTAAAAAGCAAGCATTCATCAGTTGTGCCAAAAAGTGCAGCAAGACAACACCCTTCCCTGGAAAAAGGGACATTTTTACTTTAGAGTAGACAGTCACAAATTATGAAATTGGTTTCTGTATTCACATTTCTTCATTCCTAGACAAAATACTAGTGAGTGGTGTATGTCTATGACATCTAACATTCTTAAATGTACTTTGTAGGTGGGACATCTGATGCTTGGCCCAGCGCGGAGGTGGAGGACAGTTCTGGTGAGGAGGCGGTGCAAGTGCCGGACGAAACTGCTGTGCGGGTTGCCACGGTAGTGGCGGGCAGTGGTAAGCTCTTATATTCCTTACTTATTGAGATTGCAGACTGCATAGTGTGCTCTCTGCATGGGTGTAGTATATATGTTCTACAGTTAAGTTACTATACTGTTAAGCAGACTTTCAAATTTAGAACAAAGTTTTTTATCAACCAAGTAGTAGCCTCCTCTAAATTTACTTCAACTCAGCGGTGAATTTTTTTTCGAGAATCCAAATCAGATCTGAGATGAACTTGATGGATGGGATGAACGAAAAGCGAAAGAAGGGTGTAAGTAAGTGTGGAAGGACGAGCAAGTTAAAAGTAATGATGACTGACAAAGAAGAATGATACGTGTTTGATTGGTGCCCGAGGTGGCTGGGAAGGAATATGATGCATGGCTGGGTGAAGGATGAAGCAAGGATGGGTGGAAGGAGAACAGCCTGGGTGGGTGAAACAAAAACTGTATGTGTGCGCAATATATGCTTTGGTTGAAATTCAAATGCAAGTCAAGCACGGATGTATGGCTTGCGGTTTCCCAAATAAAATTAATAGGTTGTTTTCCCGTGAGAAAACGTAAGGTTTGTCCAGATGAGAGACATGAAGAAGAATGATTGACATATAGTTTGAATGGATGGATGCCTGGATCATGGTACTATCTGACTCTTAGATAGGATATGTGTATCTAGAGAGAGTAGATGGTCACTGGATGAACTAAGTGTTACTTTGAAGAGCATGTAACACCGCACCCGCACGTCCGTCCCAGTGTAGGAAAGGCAAGGAAAAGAAGTTGTAATTTTGCCCGAATACTACCATGAATAGTAGCAGTAGTTTGTATTGCAAGCAGAGCATATATCCGGCTATTATGATGGCCACTCACTACCTCTGTTAATAAGTTTAGTAGAGCTCGGTCATTCATGTGTGGATGTATCACTGTTCACTTAATAAAAAGCAAAGCACCTAACGTCATCCCATATGTAAGCAAATACATACCATGTGCAGTGATAGATAATCAGATTATTTATCTTCTTCATTTTCCTTTTCTAGTATTCATTGGCACTGTAGGGTGAAAGTTAAATTAATTAAGCAGTAGCCCTTGTAACAGAGTATTCTCAGTGCCACCGTAATAGAAAAGTAAGAGCATCACCACCTGCATGTACTGGACTGGTACAGTAACGCAAGTCTGTCTCACTCATCATGGCGGGCGTCTGTTTTTCTCGGGTGCAAGTTGACTGCGCTGGCATTATGATGGCTGGCAGAAGTTAACGTACCAATTTTGCTAAACAAGAGAGAAGAAGAAGAATAAGACTGGTGTACTGTCATAGTCGACTCTAATGGAGTGAGTCCATAGTGCTCGTAGAATTGATTCCTTAAACTCCCACTAATGTTAGAGCAAGGATGAAGAAATGGGAGGTTAGATAGATACTGGCCACAATAGTTATGTACTGCGCTTGCAAGTTGCTAGTTCTACTGTGACACAGCTTTCTGCTGAATCATTTTGTGTTAATCTTAAGGAGCATTGGTTACAGACTATGTCTTTCTTTCTTCATATAGATGCTCCTTCCAAACCAACACGGAAGGAGCTGGCTAAAAGGGCCCGGCAACGGAGGCTGGAGGCCTCTGTCGCCGGATATCGGCGGCTGGTGGCCCAGGAGGAGGAGGACACGCACAGTACGTCGACAACATCCACGGCGACACGTGCATCCTCCTCCGCGCTCCCTGGGTCAGCCAGTCAGTGCAGCAGGTCTCCAGCGGTACGGAGCCGGGGTACCGCAGCCACTCGCCACCGCCGAGCAGCAAAGATATCAGCTGCCCCCCACAGCAGGTGAAAGGCAAGCGCGCACCGCCTTTCACTGAGGGTGTCCTACCTTGAGCAGGAGCTCCTCAACACCAAAACCCTGCTCGAGACCCTCCGCAAGGAGCATGCAGACCGGGCCCGAAAAGTCAACAGCAGCAGCCAGCAGTAGGAGGAGACTGTCCCTTGCCCCTTTTTTAAAGACTTCTGGGGGGTGGGAATTGGGAGTTGGGTTTTCTATTTTTTTGGACTTAGTTTTCACGGACATTCGTTGGGGTTTGGGAGAGGGGGTGGGTTGGGTCTTGCGGGAGATTATTTATGTTAGGGATATATAAATATACTTTAAACTTTAAGATAGCATACGTGTTTTTTTCTGCTTTTGAGGCTGGTGGGGGTTTAACAGTAAGCTTGTTTTCCTGAAACTTAAGTGGCATCTTGATTCAAGTTGTGTAAGTACTAGTAATTGCCCAAATGCTTTCAAAACTAAGTGCCTGTCACAGAGTAAGTGAATTCAATAGTCCTAGGACCTTCAGTCTATTGTCTCTCCTAATACCCCATTATACTACCTCCCCCCAAACGCTTATCTTATCTGTAATTTGTGTTTGGAAATAGGGCTAGGCACAGGGCTGGCTGCACGGGAAATGGCGATTAAGGTTGGCAATCCTGGGCGGATGAAATGTCATCATTGCGGTGGTACTTGTGGTGTTACACAGTGGCAGTTTCAGCATCTGAAAAAAAAGAAAATGAAACCTTGTTTGTCCTTACCGTAGCATTAGAACGGTACGATAGAGAATATAGCAGGTGACAGTACACTAGAACAGTGCCACAATGTAGCCGAACAAATGGTAAAGTATTGAAAGTACTTGCGTTGAATTTCTTTGACATTGGCTACTACTACAAGAAATAGTACTGAAGGTGAAGGACACAGCAGCGTAATATTAATTTGCCACGTCTAGGAGGAGGATGTTCTTGATGACCAATCAAGTTGATGGCGCACATGAAAATCTGCTTTCATTTGCCAATAGTGACTCAATGTCAAGCTGAGTAAGAATATATCCTCGGATTCCTTCACCAGCCTGTTGCTATGACCTTATCCTCCCCAGCAAGTGTGTGGAATTATTGCTGTTATTTAGTCACACATCAATCAAAACCACACAGCCCGGGGGAAGAGGGTTAGGGTTTGGAAAATGGATGGGAATGGGGGTTTTTGGGAAAGTTTTGTTGAGAGAAGAAAAAAAAAGCACAGCATGGACAAACAATAATTGAAGATAAACAAATCTTTGGGTACAAAGCTATCCATAAATCTTGTAAGTGACATAAAGGAAGTGCATGCACTACTGCATGCATGGTTACTGAAAAGTAAGTAGTACTTTCGACAACCGTGAATGAAAGAATGCGAAAGTACAGGGCTGCAGTAATAATTATGCGTTTTCACTTGCCTATCTCTGCACTCAGAGAAACACTGCTTACATTAAATTAGGTTTAAAAAATAGCAGAAGTAAAACCTATAGAATGGCTGTAGGGATGAATTTAGAAGCAGAGATCAAAGAAATGCAGAGTCACACTCATAGAAGTTCACAGCAATAACATTACTTAAAAGATAATTAGAAAAGAACGGATACTGTATCTGTATGTTTTTGTAGTTGTCCTGTTGAATTTGGTAAGTTGCATGCATCCAACCATTCCTCTTATTATCGGGACTCCTCCATTCCATCTGACGCTCCGTCCATCAATGTTGGTGACCAGAAGACACCCTGTCCACTGCCTGCCTGGCGGATGCTGAATTGCGGCTCGCTAATGTGAAGCCTGACTTCATCCTTTTTTTCCCATTGCACAGGCTGAAACCCGGCCTGTAATTATTGATGGAAAAACAGGAAGTGATATTAGAACACCACTGACAAATAAGTATAAGGCATGTACGCTGTGTAGTGCAAAAAGTCACACTTTGAGTTTCCTAATAGACAGTACAATATTTTTGAAAGTGCCTACTCTGTCTGAGTCTCCTTTTGAAGGATAAATAAGTATGGTCGAATTAATTTAGTGGATCCTTCCCCTCAAGCTAGGTGTACTGTAAACTGTGTTTTAGCGCAAAATTAGACCTTCCCAGCAGTGCTCCCAGACCCTTACTAAACCCAGTCGCAAAAATGTCGAAGACCCCCAACCAGATCTCCAAAAACGAGGCCTAGTAGAAAATGGTGACAAAACGTACTTGGAAAGTAAAGTAGGCCCAAATCCCCCCTTACCCACCATGGATTGTATTCAAACCACTTGCAAGCAAGCAAAAGTATCCATACCCAGCATTGCTCCAAGACTCGCAAACCCCCCCACAAACATCAGGAACCCCCACAAACAGCCCCCCGAAAACGGTAGAGTGAGCGAAATCTCAGAAAATACAAAAACTTTTTCCCCAGGGATTGTCTCCAAAACACTTTCTTTCGGGTATTAGACCTTTCCAGCAATGGCTCCAGAACTGTCAACCTGGGCGAAAACAAGTTTAACCCCCCAACAAGTCAAAAGGAAAAACCCAGGAAAAGCCACACTTAAAAAACTTTGGGCCTACCTGGAATTAAGTCCAAATGCGCTCTGCAGATAGGCCCTAACTCCCCTTTTCCACCATGGATTTCCTGAAAAACAAATGCAATCAACATTAGACTGTGCCAGCAGTGCTCCCAGACCCCAAAACCCACCCACAAACACCCGGAACCCCCCCAAACAGCACCTCAAGGACAAGCAAGTCAGCAAAAACGCAAACAAAATTTCACCTCCGATTTTGTCCAAACCACTTTTATCCGGTATTAGACATTCCCAGCAATGCCCCCAGACCCCTGCAGCCACCCGCAAAAAAAGCAGAACACCCCCAAACAGGCAAAAAGCAAAAATGGGCCTACTACCTGGAATTCAGTCCAAATGCGCTCTGCAGCTAGGCCCTAACTCCCCTTTTCCCCCATGGATTTCCTGAAAAACAAATGCAATCAACATTAGATTGTGCCAGCAGTGCTCCCAGACCCCAAAACCCACCCACAAACACCCGGAACCCCCCCAAACAGCACCTCAAAGACAAGCAAGTGAGCAAAAACGCAAAAAGAAATTCGCCTCCGATTTTGTCCAAACCACTTTTATCCGGTATTAGACCTTCCCAGCAATGGCCCCAGACCCGTCAACTCACCCGCAAAGAAGTAGAACACCCCCATAATTGCAGAGTCTTTCTTCATTGGGCGTTATCCAGCCATCTGCTTTGAGGGAAATAGGAGTCTGGAGGAGGAGGAGGATAGAGGAGCATGTTCTTGTGAACTTGTGAACCTGAGGAATGCAGACTGCGGCACCTTCAAATCAATAAGCAAATAAGTGAAGACAGTTCTGCTGATGGGCTTGTTTTTGTGATTAGGTGATTAAAGTTTTTTTATATAGATTTTGCAAAACAAAGAAAGACAGAAACACAGGAATAAAAGTGAATAAGGACGAAAAAGAAAGTTAGTGATTCATTGACTCATTTTCAGGGCTCGGTGTCAGGGAAGAAGAGCTCGTCCTCAAAGTCTGCGAATTCAGACGGGAGTAGGTCACTTAACAGAGAAGAACTTCCCTCATCTAAGTTGGTGTCCTCCTCGTCTTCTTCCTGCGTGCATTCTCGTATTTTGTAATCTGGTGGTATGAGGTGCTGATTCATCTTGATCATTGTTAACCTCTCCACATTTTTGGGCGAGAGGCGGGTCCTTTAGGAAGTTACAATGCTACCAGCAGCACTGAAAACACATTCAGAAGACATGCTTGCGAGTGGGCAAGACAAGTAATTTATAGCCAGGTTGGTGATCTCTGGCCACACAACAGTTTTCCCATGCCAATACGCCAATGGGTCATGAGAAAGATGGACCTCTGTTGAGTCATTCAGATAGGCCTGTACCATCGACTCAAGGTTCTCCAGGGTTCCTCCACTTTGCTTACTTTTTTCTGGGACCATTTCAGAAGCAAACCCAAGCGGAGTTAGCCAATCCTCTTCATCACACAATATTACTGTTTTGTCTGGTGCAGATGATACGGTTGCTGGTGTCGTTAACGGCTGAGAGGGGAAATCACTCACTTCTGCCACAGCCACAAATGCAGAAGTGGATTTTTTTGACTGCGGACGGCCTGCTGATGCTGATGTACTGCCTTTTCCTTCAATTTCCTGCCGTTCTCTTTCAAACCGAGTGGCTGACACAGCTAGCCAATGTTTGTACTTTGTAACATCTGCGTCATCAAAAGGAAAGAATACTCTGCCTGCCACTGCCTTTTTGTACCGTGGATCCAGAATAGTAGCACAAATGTAATGCTGTTCTGTGTTGATCATTTCAAGACGATCATCGCCAAGTAGGCGGTGTAATAACTTCTCCGCCAACTCACATGCTTCTTCCTTTCCATCTTTTTCAAACTTAGAACACACCGCCTTCAGTCGGTGCTCTAGCATGCTCAACAATGGGATAGCTTTTCCCAAATTACAGTCCTCCCTGCTGACTGCACGCGTGAAGACCTCAAAAGGACGAAGCATGTCTGTCAGGCTTTTAACTAGGTCCCATTGCTCCACCTGTATCCTCATGTCCATCATAGGTGTACCCTGTTTAAAGAAATACTGATCGACTACCGCATACTGCTCATACAGACGCTCAAACATGTAGAAGGTTGAGTTCCAACGTGTTGCCACCTCCTGGATGAGTGCTTTCACTGGCAATTGACGTTCATGTTGCAGGCACCTCAGCTGCTTTCGGGCCTTAAAAGAATGGTTGAAATGTGTGCACATTCTTCGGCAGGTGGTCAGTAACTCGGAGACTGGACTTTCTTCACTCAAGAATTTTTTAACAACCAGCTTTATACAGTGCGCCAGACACGGCACTCTGAAATAGTTACCCATATCCATGACCTTAACTACATTGGTGCCATTATCCGTGGAAACATAACCAATCATGCGTTTTCTTGGGGACAGCCATTCAAAGACCTTTGTGTTAAACTCATGCAAAATGTTTTCTCCTGTTTGACTTTTCTCCATGTCAAACATGGCTATTGTTGCATGTTTCCGAGCAGCTTTATAAACTTTGTCCTCGTCAACACCTGCGTTTATCTTTGCTTTAACCCCTGAAAAAGAGACCCAGTGTGCAGTGATGCACATGTAATCAGTGGCAGCGCAACTGGTCCACATGTCTGTTGTCAGATGTATAGTGTGAACAGTACTCTTCTGCAAAGCTGCCCCAATCACCTCCAGCACATCTTCATGTAGTGCTGGAACCGCAACTCTGCAAACACAACAATGATGGACAGAATGTGGATCAATGTCACACATTCATCCCAGTCCAAAGATCTGGGCCCAAATCCATCGTTTTTCCACTCCACACCACCCTGGGTTAGACAATGGCGATATGCAAATCAGCGCTGACCCTGTGCCCCATGGGAACAGTCCAGTCCGAATCAAGCTAGCCGGGCTGATGAGAGGTGTTACCTCGAAACCGGGCCGGTCCTCGGATGCTTGATTCCGTTCTGGGAAGGACATGGCTTTTGTAGTTCGGACTGGACTGTTCCCATGGGGCACAGGGTCAGCGCTGATTTGCATATCGCCATTGTCTAACCCAGGGTGGTGTGGAGTGGAAAAACAATGGATTTGGGCCCAGATCTTTGGACTGGGGTGAATGTGTGACATTGATCCACATTCTGTCCATCACTGTTGTGTTTGCAATTACCGCTCTAAGTGTACTGGGGATGCTCAGACGTGAGTCCCAGGCACTCCACACCACTGGAATCAAGCTAGCCGGGCTGATGAGAGGTGTTACCTCGAAACCGGGCCGGTCCTCGGATGCTTGATTCCGTTCTGGGAAGGACATGGCTTTTGTAGTTCGGACTGGACTGTTCCCATGGGGCACAGGGTCAGCGCTGATTTGCATATCGCCATTGTCTAACCCAGGGTGGTGTGGAGTGGAAAAACGATGGATTTGGGCCCAGATATTTGGACTGGGGTGAATGTGTGACATTGATCCACATTCTGTCCATCACTGTTGTGTTTGCAATTACCGCTCTAAGTGTACTGGGGATGCTCAGACGTGAGTCCCAGGCACTCCACACCACTGGAATCAAGCTAGCCGGGCTGATGAGAGGTGTTACCTCGAAACCGGGCCGGTCCTCGGATGCTTGATTCCGTTCTGGGAAGGACATGGGTTTTGTAGTTCGGACTGGACTGTTCCCATGGGGCACAGGGTCAGCGCTGATTTGCAGATCGCCATTGTCTAACCCAGGGTGGTGTGGAGTGGAAAAACGATGGATTTGGGCCCAGATCTTTGGACTGGGGTGAATGTGTGACATTGATCCACATTCTGTCCATCACTGTTGTGTTTGCAATTACCGCTCTAAGTGTACTGGGGATGCTCAGACGTGAGTCCCAGGCACTCCACACCACTGGAATCAAGCTAGCCGGGCTGATGAGAGGTGTTACCTCGAAACCGGGCCGGTCCTCGGCTGCTTGATTCCGTTCTGGGAAGGACATGGCTTTTGTAGTTCGGACTGGACTGTTCCCATGGGGCACAGGGTCAGCGCTGATTTGCATATCGCCATTGTCTAACCCAGGGTGGTGTGGAGTGGAAAAACGATGGATTTGGGCCCAGATCTTTGGACTGGGGTGAATGTGTGACATTGATCCACATTCTGTCCATCACTGTTGTGTTTGCAGGAACCGCAACTCTGGCAAAATAGAACCGGCTAGGAACCTTCCATTTAGGGCAGAGCGTTGCCACCATTTCAAGAAAACCCACCCCTTCCACAAAAGAAAAAGGGAGACGGTCCAGCGCTAGCATTTTAGCCAGCTTAGTGTTATACAGACGCGCCATTGGGTGGTTGCGTTCATATGGCGCTTCTGAAAACAACATGCTTCTAATGGTGGGCTGGACCATTTTACGGGATGATGATGACTTCTGCGACCCAGTTAAGCTCCGTGATGAACTTTTTCGCATTGGTGTCTCACTCTCTCCCACACTCTTAGCGTGGCTCATATATCTTGCAGGGGGTGTGCTGCTGACTGGGGTACTGGGTGTAACTGAAGAAATGTTTGACGCTTCTTCTTCCTCCTCGTCATCAGCAGATGAAACATCAACGGATACAATTTGTTGACTTGCAATTCGGGCATCCTTGATGCGCATGCCATTTGACAGTGTGCTGTCTCTCAAGATGACCTCTCTGGCCTCCGGTACCATAGTTGGTACCAAGCTTACCAAGACTAACTCGAACCTTACAAATGGTACAAATGGTTATGTTTTCCCTTGTTGGGCTAACACAAAAGAAGTCCCAAACTGCGGACTTCAAATGTCTGTGGGGGGCGGAGGAGGCGATACTGGGAATGCTGCTAATGCCAGATGAACTGGAGGATGTGTGTTGCCGAAATTTAGTACGTTGTGTACTTACATCACCACTAATTGAGGAAATGGAGGTCAAGGTGGATGGAGGTCCTTTCTAGCGAGAAAATATGGAAGCTGTAGGTGGTGGTGTTGGTGTACTAGTTAACTGCATTCGTGGTGGTCCCATTCCCACGTCGCCATCATCATCATCATGCTCAGCAGCATTTCGGGCTAGGGTTAAAATGTCTGTGGGCTGCATGCCCGCTGAGGCTGGAGTGACGCCTATGATGACTGCGTCGCCGTCGTGAGAGTCTTCATCAGCAGGAGTATACGCCCCTTCTTGTTCAGCGTCATCATCACACTCCATAACTCTGAGACTTTCGGGGACCTTCCTTTTACGCTTAGCTACCTTTGTCAGATCATGGTGTGCCTCACTCTCAGACGGCCGTGGTGGTTCCCAAGTTTCATCCATATCATCAGAAGGAAGGGGGCTTGAAGAAGAAGTAGACACCATCCTTGATCTTTTCCTTGCTGGGGATCTGGAAGACAATGAATCATCAGGAGGAGTGGCTTCCTCATGTGATACCTCGGCTTGAATGTCGATTTCCTGATGTGCCCCTACTTCGGGAGGAACAACTATTGTGGGCACTTGTGCCGCTCCATGCACCTCTGCTTGCTCCTTCCCTTGCGCTGCCTCTCCTTCCACATGTACTTGGGCTTCTACTTGCACATGTGGTTGTTGTTGTGGCTGTGGTTGTTGAACACTCGTCAGATGAGTTACAACAACCTGTGTTGATTGAGGGATGCTGCTACTTTCTTGTGATGAGCCAACATCACTGGTCGATGGTGATTGAACAATTATACTGGATGGCTCTGCAGCACTCAAGGGCTTGGACCTAAGTTGGCGTGGTGGTGGTGGCACTGAGCCCAATGGAGCGGAGATGCTGCTCCCAGCTTGGCCCCCAGCAGCCCCCGCTGCTGCTGCAGGCGTATTTTTTTTCCCCAAAAAATGTGGCGGTCGTCACACCAGTCTCCTTGGTAAGTGGCGCCAGTTGCTTCTTCTGCTCCTTACTGGCAACTTTCTTGCTAGAGGAGCTTCGGGCAACTTTTTTTGGGGCCATCTTCTTCAGATGTCAGAACAGCAGGTCGCAGTTGCACAAGTTGCAGAGTTGTCTGTGGCCACACGTGACGTTGTGCTGCACACACCGCAGCAGGACTTCTTCCTGGCACTGATGAGGAACGATGAGGCTGATGATTCATCTTTCTGCACCTAAAAGCAAACGAAGCCAGAGGAACATCAGTTAAATAAATGTTGCATATGTAGCGCTTCAATTAATAGTTTGCAAGTAAGCATTTTTATTATATATTATACCCACCCCCCAAAATGGAAAGACCAATAAAATGCACCACTGACAGAGTGCCCCTGGGCATAATGGATGAAAACATGGCAGACTGGGTGCAGGCCTATGACACAACAAAGCACACTGCCTGGCTTCAAAATTGCCCCTAGACCCCCACCCACATGGCCCTGGACCAGGCCTCAAAATGGGCCCCACCCACATGGCCATGCCCCATCAACACCCCCTAAAATCGAAAAACACCCAAAAATCACCACAATCCAATGCCATCCATGCCCTCCATGATGTTTACATTCAAGACACCCCACAGAAAGACTAGGCCCATCCACCACTGAGTGAGTACCCCTGGGCAAAAGGCCCCAACAGCCAACAAAATCGAAAAACACTCAAAAATCACCACAATCCAATGCCATCCATGCCCTCCATGATGCTTACATTAAAGAAACCACACAGAAAGACTAGGCCCATGCACCACTGAGTGAGTACCCCTGGGCATAATGGATGAAAGCAAGGCACATTGGATGCAGGCCTATGGCACAAAGCACACTGCCTGGATTCAAAATGGCCTCTTCACCCTCACCACATGGCCCTGGACCAGGCCTCAAAATGCCCCCCACCCACATGGCCATGCCCCATCAACATCCCCAAAAATCGAAAAACACACAAAAATCACCACAATCCAATGCCATCCATGCCCTCCATGATGTTTACATTCAAGACACCCCACAGAAAGACTAGGCCCATGCACCACTGAGTGAGTACCCCTGGGCAAAAGGCCCCAACAGCCCAAAAAATCGAAAAAACACTCAAACATCACCACAATCCAATGCCATTTATGCCCTCCATGATGCTTACATTAAAGAAACCACACAGAAAGACTAGGCCCATGCACCACTGAGTGAGTACCCCTGGGCATAATGGATGAAAGCAAGGCACATTGGATGCAGGCCTATGGCACAAAGCACACTGCCTGGATTCAAAATGGCCCCTTCACTCCCACCACATGGCCCTGGACCAGGCCTCAAAATGGCCCCCACCCACATGGCCATGCCCCATCAACACCCCCAAAAATAAAAAAAACACACAAAAATCACCACAATCCAATGCCATCCATGCCCTCCATGATGTTTACATTCAAGACACCCCACAGAAAGACTAGGCCCATGCACCACTGAGTGAGTACCCATGAGCAAAAGGCCCAACAGCCAAAAAAATCGAAAAACACTCAAAAATCACCACAATCCAATGCCATCCATGCCCTCCATGAAGCTTACATTAAAGAAACACACAGAAAGACTAGGCCCATGCACCACTGAGTGAGTACCCCTGGGCATAATGGATGAAAGCAAGGCACATTGGATGCAGGCCTATGGCACAAAGCACACTGCCTGGATTCAAAATGGGCCCTTCACCCCCACCACATGGCCCTGGACCAGGCCTCAAAATGGCCCCCACCCACATGGCCATGCCCCATCAACACCCCCAAAAATCTAAAAACACACATAAATCACCACAATCCAATGCCATCCATGCCCTCCATGATGTTTACATTCAAGATACCCCACAGAAAGACTAGGCCCATGCACCACTGAGTGAGTACCCCTGGGCAAAAGGCCCCAAAAGCCAAAAAAATCGAAAAACACTCAAAAATCACCACAATCCAATGCCATCCATGCCCTCCATGATGCTTACATTAAAGAAACCACACAGAAAGACTAGGCCCATGCACCACTGAGTGAGTACCCCTGGGCATAATGGATGAAAGCAAGGCACATTGGATGCAGGCCTATGGCACAAAGCACACTGCCTAGATTCAAAATGGCCCCTTCACCCCCACCACATGGCTCTGGACCAGGCCTCAAAATGGCCCCCAGCCACATGGCCATGCCCCATCAACACTCCCAAAAATCGAAAAACACACACAAATCACCACAATCCAATGCCATCCATGCCCTCCATGATGTTTACATTCAAGACACCCCACAGAAAGACTAGGCCCATGCACCACTGAGTGAGTACCCCTGGGCAAAAGGCCCCAACAGCCCAAAAAATCGAAAAACACACAAAAATCACCACAATCCAATGCCATACATGCCCTCCATGATGTTTACATTAAAGAGACCACACAGAAAGACTAGGCCCATGCACCACTGAGTGAGTATCCCTGGGCAAAAGGCCCCAACAACACCCCCAAAAATCGAAAAACACACAAAAATCACCACAATCCAATGCCATCCATGCCCTAAATGATGTTGAAATTCAACAAAACAGTTGCATCATGCACCCATAACTAACCCTGGTCCTACTGGATACTGTGGCTACCCACAATATATTTTATTTAATGTTCTGAAAAAGTTCCAAAATTGTAGTTGCAGCAACTGTAATGCCCCAAACAAACAACATCAACTTACTTGTGAAATTTCTAATCCAAAAGTGATCCAAAGAAAGTCAAAAAGGCCTCAAATCCAAATATCCAGCAGCATCCACAAAAAGTAATCCTTCCAGGTCAAGATCCAAATCAAAGTGACCAGGACATGAAGAAAGCACTGGGAGGAGCCTGCTGGACAGGAACAGGAAGTTGGAGACTGTGGGGCACTTCCTTCCTCCCACCTCCCCCGCCCCCCAAAAAGTGCAGGCAAATGTCAACCTGAGGAATTATTCTGATAAAAAATCATCATTTTCAAGGTTTATGCTGCCTGCTGGTGGATTTCTTGTGCGAAATTGCAAATTTTGCAATCTTGCAATTGCGAGATTGTCGCTGCCCGCCGCACCTATGTGTTCACAAGTGTTTACTCCCGCGATGCGTGATCACGGGCCTTTATGACGTACTCGCGTTGCCAAACTCTCGCTGTGCAAGGTGGCAAGCCGCGATGACGTAATCGCGGTCGACAAACTCCCGCGGGATCCCGCAGCAAGATCCAAAATGGCGCAGCACACTGTCTCGTCAGGGTGGTGGCAGCTCCTGGCGTTACTGGGGGCTTATGAGGTTAAGGAACCACAGCGTGCTCTGTGTTGGCTCTTGCCACTCGCTACTCGCTATTCCTGCATTTCGCATTTGCTGCTCCCCGGCGCGCTGCACGATTAGGTGGAGCCGCCTTGTATATTTTAATTGACTGCTGCAATCTTTTTTAACATCTTGCATATGCTGATCTTGGCGCACTGTACGAATAGGTGCAGGCGCCTTGTATTCTTTTAAATTGTTGATACTCTTGAACACTCTGTATTACTGTGGGCTTACCATCTCCTGTGGCTGTACACGCCCCGGTCCATCGCGGCTCCGCTGCCGTTGCTTGGAGGGCGGTTCTTCCCCCATGGCTCTCTGTGCCGGTCGGGTGGAAAGCGGGCGCCATCTTGGGAGAGCCTGAAGGACACGGAGACCAGACTAGGCGGTCTAGTTGTCCGAGGCTCTCCCGCATAAAGCGGCATACTTTGTGGAGCTCTCTGTATCTCGTCAGGGTGGTGGCAGCTCCTGGCGTTACTGGGGGCTTATGAGGTTAAGGAACCACAGCGTGCTCTGTGTTGGCTCTTGCCACTCGCTACTCGCTATTCCTGCATTTCGCATTTGCTGCTCCCTGGCGCGCTGCATGATTAGGTGCAGGCGCCTTGTATATTTTAATTGACTGCTGCAATCTTTTTTAACATCTTGCATATGCTGATCTTGCCGCACTGTACGAATAGGTGCAGGCGCCTTGTATTCTTTTAAATTGTTGATACTCTTGAACACTGTATTACTGTGGGCTTACCATCTCCTGTGGCTGCACACGCCCAGGTCCATCGCGGCTCCTCTGCCGTTGCGTGGAGGGCGGCTCTTCCCCCACGGCTCTCTGTGCCGGTCGGGTGGAAAGCGGGCGCCATCTTGGGAGAGCCTGAAGGACACGGAGACCAGACTAGACGGTCTAGTTGTCCGAGGCTCTCCCGCATAAAGCGCACATGTGCTTCCGGAAGCGCAGCGGACGAGCGCAGCGGCGCGACGATGGCGCGCCGAAGTTGCGCCAAAGTTAAGCCCGTCTGCGCCCGTCCGCGGGCGATCGGAGCCAGGGGCACAACACTATGCTCGTTTTCATACATACTCTTCTGCGCAATTGCGCTCCCTCCATTGTCACTGGTCACTCGACTCAGAGACATTGTCTCGTGTTCAAGCCCTTGGTATTGCCCATTCCCTGCCCCTCTTGAAGATCCCTCCCCCCTCCATGACGGTGTTCTCCCCGTCCCTCTATCCCCATTTTCTCTCCCGTCACCTCGGCTCTCCTTTTGAACACTAGGTCTGCTGTCAAGCACCAAATAGAAATATTTGGTCTCTTGGATTCCAACTCTCTAGACCTTCTGTTTTTAACTGAAACATGGACAGATTCCTTACCCTGCGTCCTGGCGGCCCTACCGCCCCACTACTCTATGCTCCGTGCTGACCGACCGGAGGGGAGAGCGGGTGGTGGGGTAGCCTTGATTGCTCGCAAGGGACTTTATTTCCAGACACTCGCATCGCCTGTAATACCCGCAGCCGACTGCCTCGTAGTGCGCTCTGTTTCCCTCGAGATTCCAATCACATGTGTGCTAATATATCAGCCACCCCAGCCATCCCCTGGTTTTCTCCCCGCTTTTCAGGACTTGCTGGCCACCTTGGCAGTCAATAGAGCCTCAGTCCTTGTTTTGGGAGATTTTAATTTTTGGCCTAATGACCCTGCTTAGGACTCTATGTCCAAAGACTTTACCCAATTGCTGCTCAGTCTTAACTTTACCCAGCACGTCCATGGGCCTACCCACAACCGGGGCCACATCCTCGATCAGATATGGACATTAAATATTCCGATCTCCGTCCCAACTATTGCCCCCTGCACATGGTCCGATCATTCCCTATTGGCCTTTTCTCTGGACTCGAATCCCACAAAAACACCTTTCCTCCCCAAAAACACCTGGGCAAGGAACTGGAACCGAGTCGATATCCCGTCTTTGTGTAAATCGCTAACTACCACCTGCCCTGATTTATCGGGTTTGGCTCCTCACTCCCAGGTTACCATCTTAGACCGCTGGCTTAACAAAGCCTGCGATCTGGCGGCCCCTCTGAAACGGGTTACCATCAACTGCACCCACAATGCCAACAAGTGGTTCAGCCCTTGCCTTAAAGCCAAGAAACTGGAGGTGCGACAGGCTGAACGGGCTTGGAGGTTAGCATACTGCCCGACCCGCAGACAACACTATATCGCCACCCTTAGCGAATATAACAAAGACATCTTAGCAGCCAAGACAGAATACTTTTTGGGGCGTATTCTAGCTGCGGAAAGCCAGCCACGCGAGATTTTTGCCACCGTCCACGAGCTGGCCTCCTCGGACAGAACTCTGCCTAGGATCCCCCCTTCTCAGGCCCTATGTGACTCACTCAATGAGTTCTTTATCGAGAAAGTCGTTTGCATTAGGGCCAATATTCTTCCCCCCTCGCCCACCTTCACTGATCCCCAACCGCCTGGCAATAACCTACTTCTTACGCACATTCCCGCACTGACCAGAGAATCCCTTCTCCCCCTACTTAGGCGCGTCAAGTCAGGCTCTCCAGCCGACATCTGCCCGGCCCGCATCCTTTGTCAGATCTTTTCTGATTGTTCATCTCCTGCCCTCACCCTCCTGAATGACTCCCTCACACATGGCACTGTTCCTGCCCCCTTCAAAACCGCTACAATTATCCCTATAGTAAAAAAGCCCGGGGCGGACCCTGCCTCCCCGGCAAACTACCGCCCTATATCCCTTCTCCCGTTCTTGGGAAAGGTCGCTGAGTCCCATGTCACTCAGGTGCTCAGCTCTTTTATAGAAGATAGCAACTACCTTGCACCCTGCCAGGCGGGCTTTCGTCCTCGGCATTCCACCGAGAAGGTGATTATTTCGGTCATGGATCAACTCAGGGAGGGGCTCGACACTAACACCCCCCATGCCCTTGTCCTCCTTGATTTGTCCACCGCTTTTGACACGGTGGACCACTCCATTCTTTTGTCCCGTGTCAAGGCGGCGGGCATCGGGGGACCGATATTGGCCTGGATCGACTCCTTCCTGTCTGACTGTACGCAATCAGTCCACCTTGCCAAGTTCTCTGCCCCGCCTTGCAGGGTGCAATGCGGTGTCCCCCAGGGATCTTCCCTCTCCCCTCTTTTGTTTAATCTTTACATCTTTCCCCTTATTTTCGCACTCCAACAAATGAAGGTTACAGTGTACAACTACGCTGATGACCTTCAACTCATTTTTAATTTCTCTCCCCTCACTTCAGGTATCACTCGCTTCCAGTCAGTTATGCTGTTTATCCAGGATTGGATGAACGCGAACCACCTTAAACTCAACCCGGAAAAAACAGAGTTGGTTCTGACTGGTGGCAGTGGTAACCCTTGGTCCCCCTCGTTTTGGCCCCCTTCCCTAGGTTCACCCCCCACTCCTTCACAATCAGTTAAAACCCTTGGCATCACACTTATTCATCATCTGACACTGCACTCCCATATTAGTTCTGTTGTTTCCTCTTGTTTTTTTACTTTGCGTATCATTAGGAAAATATCCCGTTTTTTTTCTCCCCCTGCACTTAAACTCATCCTTATGGCCATGGTCCTATCCAAGATTGACTATAGAAACATCATCTACAATGGTGCCCCTGCCTACGCACTTCAACGTCTTCAACTGGTGCAGAACCAGGCAGCACGCCTGGTATATGGCCTATCTAAATCTCACCATTCCTCTCCTTTGCTTATTGCTTTACACTGGTCCCTATCAGACAGCGGGCCCTTTTTAAACTAGGTTGCCTTACATTTCAGGCTCGGGCGGGCACGGCTCCTGCCTTCATAAACTCGGCCATCACTAATTACTGTCCTCTTAGAGATTTGCGTTCGTCCACCAAATCTCTTTTGGTTATCCCCCGTTTCAAGAAGCAAAGATCAGGAGGTCAGAAATTTTCGGTCCTTGCTCCTACTTTCTGGAATGCTCTTCCGCCCCCTGTTAGACTTTCCTCCTCCTATATGGAGTTTCACAAGGCCCTCAAAACTTTTTTGTTTCAACAAGCCTTCAGTCCCTAGCCCGCTGTGCCCTTCCGGATCTGTAAAATACCCCCTAGCGCCAAGAAACTGCATAGTGTATGTGCGCTCTATAAATTTAAAAAAATTCAAATTCAATTCAAACATGGAGAAAAACAACTCTTCAAATGCTGAATGACGGTAAGTGAACGCTGCACGCCGCAAAATTGTATAGTATTCTATTTGGCAAGTGCGACCAAGCAAAAAAATCTGCTTCGCGCGGATTTGCGAATTTTTGGCAAATTCGCGAGAGTTCGCGGATTGCGAATTTGCCAAAAATCCGCAAAATCCACGAGCGGAACGGATTTTACGCCCACGCTTACTTCAGATTAACCCCGGGCGAACACCTCGGCTCTGCCCACGGAGTGTGCAGAGATTTGCCTTCTCCGCGTTCCTCAGAGAACGCGGAGAAGGCAAATCTCTGCTCACTCCACAGCAGAGCGGAGTTGGTCAGCCCCCGCCTCCACCACCACTATTACAAGTAAGTAAACATTAATTAAAAATAAATTTCAAACCACTTAAGTCTGTACTGCAGCATCCCCGGGCTGCAGTCCTAATCTTCCTCATCACAAGAAATGCGCATGCGCGGGCGCGCGCCCATGCGCAGTTTTCACCAGGATTACCGATATGGCGAGGAAGATGAGGACTGCAGCCCGGGCACACCACAGTACAGAGGTAGGTGGTTTTGAATGTATTTTTAATTAATGTTTACTTATTTGTAACAGTGGGGTGGAGGTGGGTGGCGGGTGGCATAGAGGAGCTCCACGGAATTCCATGGAGTTTGCTTGAGACTCCGCGGACCTCCGCGTAGCCCCACTACGCCCACTAAGCCCAGGGTTACTTCAGATATTATTTATTTTATTAAACACCCAGTTACCAAGAAGGCTTCTTAGTGGTAGACCTTTGAGGAGAATCATTGCAGAGTCACTGCACAGAACATTTTAGACAACCCTATATGTCAGCTCTTCTGAGACTGCATGCATGACAAACCTGCTTTACATTTAGTCCCAAACTCCCCATGGGTACTGCCTCTGGAGGTGTCAAACGAATCCTTCTGAAAATGAAGTTGACTTCCAACGAAGGGCCCGATTACGAGTTTGGCAGTCCACAGCATGCCAGACTTGTGAGGATGCGACATTGGTGGTCTCCCAACCACCCTAATATGACTAGGGTGGTTGGACCGCCACAACCCCACCACCAGGGAACCACCATTCCCTGGCAGTGTTGCGTTGGTAAGGAGGAAGTAATAGGCTTTGCGGGACTGCTGCGGTACCGCCAAAGCATATTATAAGTGTCCTTTTCACTGGTGGAGTCATGGAGTTTCTATGCTGTTCAAGAACTGTTTTTGGTGTTCCCATTGCGGTGTCCATTTTAGGGGCACTGCTGAGGGAACGTAAAAAAAAGCCAGCCAGTCCGGAAAAACCTCCTATTCTTTGGGCATTCCTAACACGGCTTTTGGGCTGTGGCGGTGGCGGACTCGGTGCCCCCTCCCAAAGTCGCAATCAGGCCCTCATTGTTTACTAGCTAAAATTAGGAGAAAGTATGAATTAAAATAGGAACATTGCCCCTGTTTGTTCCAAGAAGTACAATGCACCTTACAGATGCATATGATATAGTTAGAGAAGTTACGAAAAAAATAGCTAACGTAACAAAACATAACAAGTGCCTTGTTTTAGGTTCATTAGAAGATGCTGATTACAGTTTTGTGGCACCACATGCCTCCTATATCTTTATTAATTCCCAAACTAATGCCTTCCTCATAAATATTAGAATTTTGAATGCTGTCTGAGTAGTGTCCAGGAATGCAGCATTTTTTTATTTGAAACGTTTTATATAGGGTGAAAATGACCAGCGAGAGTATCAGAGCACTTTACAGTTTATACATCAAGAAAGGGTACAAGCAAACAAATGGGAAAAAACACTTGGGAATGGGTTTAAATTTCACACATAGGCAAGATGTAGACCTAAATAACAACAACATTAGAGAAAGCAAAACAATTTGAAGAGGTCAAACTTACTATTCTCAACCTCCAAAACGACCTGCAGCAGAAAAGGTTTAGATAGCAAACAAATCACATTGATAACTACCAACCTAAATAATAAACAAAATTATATAGAATCAAAGTCAAAAATATATACATTGATAAGGCAAAACATAGGGACTGATTTCGATGACAGTCGGACGAGCATCTGATCGCCATTGTTGCAGATTTATTACGCGCCCAATTACGATCTGACTGCCATGGTGGCGGTCAGACACTAACCTTTTTGAACTGAGGCTTGTGTTGCAGCCCGGAAAAAGGCACCTCCATAGTGGGAAATGCAAACCGACCGACAGCCCGACGGGCTCCCGGGGGCAATGCAGTCAGACCAACCACATCACACTATAGCAGTCGAACCGTGATTATGGATGTTGGTGGGACCGATGGCACGTCGATGTTGGTCCCACGGACATCGTAATCAGAGCCATTGTTACTGCTGAACGCATAATAACCGCAATACATACAATCAAAATATTAAAAAGCAGTAAGAAAAAAATAAGTTAAATAATGAAGATAATTATGAATAGACAAAAATACATTAAAAACGAAACCTGCTTACATATAAATGCATATAGATAAAAAATTCAAAAATAAAATGTGTAAAGTCAAAATAAATTATGTAAACTTACAAATGATATGTAAAATTTAAAATACTACAAATATATTTAAAACACATTCACCCTACTTTGCTACAAACCAGATCATCCACAAACAATAATAATTAATACAATTATCATAATTTAGCAATCACAATAAACGCACAAAATTGTAATACTGCATACAATGAATAAGTGAATAATAATAATAATAAAATTACTAAAATGAATAGTTAAACATTTTACAAAACTACCTAAAACCCATAGCATTTCCCCAAAAATAGTTTTAATAATGTGCATACTTGATAAACAAACTCCCACCCTACTCTCATACAAACATAATAACCTCCAAAACAATAAAATTAGAAAGTCACAAAATATGATATATAACATACTTCCAAATATTACACTGAAAATAATAAATAAGAAACAAATAAAATTTAATATATATAAAAATACACACTTATTTGCATATAAAAATAATAAATCAATTATAATAAATTATTATTTCATTAAACACATAATATATAATAGCTTAGTTAACAAATTGTAAAATAGTTTAAAATAAATCTAGCAAAACACTTTGCACCCAACAATCTACTAAAACAACTTAACAAATATAACTTTTTTAATATGTTATCTACCTCAAAAAAGTAACTAAAAATGATAATAACATCCAATAATAACACTAAGAAAACATTACAAAAAAGAAAAAAAACGACTAACCGCATTACATAAAATAATATTAAACATGTCAATATTTTTAACAAATTAGAAGAAATGACATTTTTGCCTGCAATGATTGTTTAATGATTTATTGTTACCACAATATTATTCTTGCAACATTGGCATACTATGATATTAAGGTAGAACACCCCACCAGTTTGTACTGATTGGTAATTGCTGCTGCAAGCAAGTATGCAAAAAGTTATAATGCCAAATTACTTACTGGTAATATTCATTACTTTTAGTCATAATCGCCCTCGTCCCACTCATTGCACCATGAGGTGAGAATCCACCTCTCGACAGAAAAAACACAGAAGAGTTCATGGTAAGTCCTACCCACGTTCCTGTGTACTTATATTTTGTAGAAAATTGGTGTGGGAGCACACTGCTTCATCTCCCAGCAGGGTCGCCCCTAAGCATCATGGTAGATGCAGTCCGACAAGCGAGTACACTTGTAAAGTCTTTAGAGTGTTTCACCAGGAGGGTGCAGATTAGTGCTGGCCACCTCTGGACACGTGTTTCTAGATTATTATCTGTCATCAGCAGAGATTAGGCATTATTTGTGGTTGCTGAGATGGCTGCCGTATCCTTGGAACGTAGTATCTCTCCAGGCGTGCAGGTGCCTCTCCACGAGCTCGTCAGCCCACAGCGGCTCAAGGGAGCCTTTAAGTAGAAAATGGGTGTGAGAGCACACTGCTTCACCTCCCAGCAGGGTCGCCCCTAAGCATCATGGTAGATGCAGTCCGACAAGCGAGTACACTTGCAAAGTCTTTAGAGTGTTTCACCAGGTGGGTGCAGATTAGTGCTGGCCATCTCTGGACACGTGTTTCTAGATTATTATCTGTCATCAGCAGAGATTAGGCATTATTTGGGGTTGCTGAGCAGGCTGCCATATCCTTGGAACGTAGTATCTCTCCGGGCGCGCAATAGCCTCTCCACGAGCTCGTCAGCCCACAGGGGCTCGAGGGAGCCTTTAAGTAGAAAATTGGTGTGGGAGCACACTGCCTCACCTCCCAGCATGGTCGCCCCTAAGCATCATGGTAGATGCAGTCCGACAAGCGAGTACACTTGCAAAGTCTTTAGAGTGTTTCACCAGGTGGGTGCAGATTAGTGCTGGCCATCTCTGGACACGTGTTTCTAGATTATTATCTGTCATCAGCAGAGATTAGGCATTATTTGGGGTTGCTGAGCAGGCTGCCGTATCCTTGGAATGTAGTATCTCTCCAAGCGCGCAGGTCCCTCTCCACTAGCTCGTCAGCCCACAGCGGCTCGAGGGAGCCTTTAAGTAGAAAATTGGTGTGGGAGCACACTGCTTCACCTCCCAGCAGGGTCGCCCCTAAGCATCATGGTAGATGCAGTCCGACAAGCGAGTACACTTGCAAAGTCTTTAGAGTGTTTCACCAGGTGAGTGCAGATTAGTGCTGGCCACCTCTGGACACGTGTTTCTAGATTATTATCTGTTATCAGCAGAGATTAGGCATTATTTGGGGTTGCTGAGCAGGCTGACGTATCCTCGGAATGTAGTATCTCTCCAGGTGCGCAGGTGCCTCTCCACGAGCTCGTCAGCCCACAGCGGCTCAAGGGAGCCTTTAAGTAGAAAATTGGTGTGGGAGCACACTGCTTCACCTCCCAGCAGGGTTGCCCCTAAGCATCATGGTAGATGCAGTCCGACAAGCGAGTACACTTGCAAAGTCTTTAGAGTGTTTCACCAGGTGGGTGCAGATTAGTGCTGGCCATCTCTGGACACGTGTTTCTAGATTATTATCTGTCATCAGCAGAGATTAGGCATTATTTGGGGTTGCTGTAAATCTACCATGATGCTTAGGGGCGACCCTGCTGGGAGGTGAAGCAGTGTGCTCCCACACCAATTTTCTACTTATATATCGTTAAAGTTACCCACAATCCTCGTGGAATATCTAAGCCTAAATAAAGGCAAAGAGGGAGTATGGCATGGTATTGTAGTTAAAGTTGAAGTTAAACTAAAGTTAGGATTTTGTTTTAAGACCAAAACTTAAGACAAAATCCTAAATTTACTTTCCTCCTCAATGCCTTTTATGAATAGCAAAAGTCATAAAGTTAGGATTTTGTCTCAGATTACTTCTGTGAATTGGGCCCTGCAGAAAAATCCCAAGAAGGAGTAGAAGAGTTCAAGGAAGGTCTTGATGTTGAGAAGCCTCTGAAAATTCTGCTGATCAATCTATCAATCTTCCTCTGAAATACAGGGAATTCCCAGAAGGCTATAATAACAAACCATTGTGACTTTATTGTGGGAAAGACAAAGATTTAAGTGGAACACCTCCACTAAGAACTATTACAACTTGAAAAAGGAAAAGGACAGAGCCAAGAAATTATGCAAAGTACTCCTCTTGTCAAAGGATTCCCGTTGCCTAGAATATGATTTCAAGGTAGAAGGTCTCCTCAATCTCTTAATCTTCTCTACCAAGCTAGGAGGAAGGCTCTTACCTAATAAGGTCATCATCTCAAATCCAAACAAACAGAACCAGACTCCGAGGAGGAAGGGCTACCTCGATGGGAGGAAGTTCCAGAGGAAGTACCCATGGAGAACAAAGTAGTAGAGTCATCAACATTGGAAACTATGACTTCCTTAGCCAATATGGGACTATCAGGATTACATCCACCTATACCTACTGGATTTTTACCAAAGGTCCTTGGTATCAGAGGAAAAGGTGGGAAAGCATACAGAAGTCTCTGGGGATATCTCAGAAGCAGCGTGTCTAAACCCCAGGTTTTCCTCTTTCCCTCTCTGGAAACCTTGAGCTGTAGTGAGGGACGACAGAATTTGGAAGCAAAACAGATCTAGGAACAGAGCAGTTCATTGAAGAAGGAAAGAACCTGCTCAGATGATCTGCCTGGATATTGTCCCTCCCCCTGATGTTGACTGCTGACAGACTCAACTGGTTGGTCTCTGCCCAAAAAGTCCTATGTCCATTGCTACGTGGTTCAAGGATTTGGACCTGTTTCTCCCCTGGTGACTGATGTATGCTATAGAGTCAGCTATCCAGCTGAGGCAATGGTGAAAAAAATTTAAAATAAAATAATTGTATTATATTTTTATTTTTCAGTGTTGCCTCTGCTGGGTAGCAGCAGTGGGGCAGCGCTCCTCTGCCATAGTGGAGGAGCCTCCCCAGGCACAATAAAGACAAAACATGGGTGATGCTACAAGACGTAAAGCATCTCCAGCATGGGCCTGGCATATGCAGAGAGAGTGAAGCCTATCATGATGAATGTATTATTGCACAGGAAAATCAATTAATCCCTCGTGTCAGTGTCCAGACATGTCTTCAGTCACATAGTATCTCACCCGATGATATTATCCATTACAATGGGTCGCTCTCCTGTTGAGAATCCCTCTGTTATACTGTATCAATCCAGTCCTTGTGCCAATGACGAAGCTGGAGGCGTCATACCAAGTAATATGTCTGCTGCTATGGATAAAACTGGCAGGGCCGCCTTCTACGGGTGATCGTGAAGTGTGGTTGTTCTATTATTATTATAATCTATACTAATATAATAAAGAGAGAGCCCAAACCTTTAAGGCACCAATCACAACACCCAATACAGCGTTGGAAAGGGCAGTTGCAGCAGAAGGACATAGTCTATGCAGACGCCCACCATATACATTTAAAAGGTAAAATAACCGTGCCAGCAAAGTAGTCCCTTGTGGGCGTGTTTTCGTTGTGCTGTGGGCGTGTGCTGTGGGCGTGACAAACGCTGGGGGCGTGTGGTACGTTCCGCCCTTCATGCCATGTCTCATATAGTGTGCTGTGGGCTTCTGCTGGGGGCGTGGGCGTGTGCGGGCCGCAGGATTACGGGAAAAAAATGAGCGTTGTGCCCAATATTTCATTGTTTTTTCTTCCTAGGTTCTGTACATTCCAGTTCCGGGTGTCCACCCTGCTCCCTTTAAATACCCCTGCACCCCATAATCATAACCCACCCTTCCTCCTTAAAATACCCCAACACCCTTAAACACTAACCCATCTTAACCCTATAAATATACCCTGTACCCCAAAACCCAAACCTATCCCTAAACCCTAAAAGTACCCCTGTACCCCAAAACCCAAACCTAGCCCTGAACCCTATAAATACCCCTGTACCTCAAAACCCAAACCTACCCCTGAACCCTAAAAATACCCCTGTACCCCAAAACCCAAACCTAGCCCTGAACCCTAAAATTCCCCTGTACCCCAAAACCCAAACCCAGCCCTGAACCATAAAAATAACCCTGTACCCCAAAACCCAAACCTATCCCATAACCCTAAAAAACCCCTGTACCCCAAAACCCAAACCTAGCCCTGAACCCTAAAAATACCCCTGTACCCCAAAACCCAAACCTAGCCCTGTACCCTTAAAATACCCCTGTACCCCAAAACCAAAACCTACCCCTGAACCCTAAAAATACCCCTACACCCCAAAACCCAAACCTAGCCCTGAACCCTAAAAATACCCCTGTACCCCAAAACCCATACCTATCCCTAAACCCTAAAACTACCCCTGTACCCCATAACCCAAAACTATATCTGAACCCTTAAAATACCCAAACACCCCAAAACATATACCTCAGTACCCCAAAACATATACCCCTATACCCATACTTTCCTTATCCAAACATTAAAAAAAACATGCTTTTACCATTCATGCATTTACAACGAATTTCGTTGTAAATGTATGCGTGGTAAAGCATATAAAATGTAATGCCATGCGTTATAATGGCATTGCGGAATCATGGTACTTTCGTAATGAAAGTATGCGGAGGGATGGTATGCGGAAAGAAAGTTGTGGAATAATGGGTGTTTACCCTCCCCCGGTAAGTACATTGGTGGCACGGCGGCCCACATCTCCAGCAACAAACTCATATTTTTTCACCACCGGTTTGAAAAATGCACAGGTCTCTCTCATTGATGGCCAGCACCGACATACACTTTTAGACACACCTCCCGCCACAAGTTCTAGAATTGCGAACTTTAGAGCTGGGGAGCTACGTTCGAATCTCGGCATCAGCTCAACATCCTGTGATTCCAGGCAAATCGCTTTGTCTCCCCGTGCCTACCACAAATTAATGTGTTCTTCTGTAATGTAAATTGTGCTCCTGCCATGTTGTCGAGTTCGCGCTATATAATATTGCAAGGAAAAATAAAGTAGGGAAACTCGAGTTCACACACTACTGAACGCGCACTCTTAAGTGCATCAGGAGTGCACTGAGAATCGGAGCGTTTCACAGGCCTGTCACAGATAAGAAATGCTATCAAAACGAAATCCTACAAAACAATATACTACTGGCCGTCAGCAATTCATACCCGGACAACGTCGGGACGGGCTGCTAGTTACTCTTATCATTAGAAGAAGTAATACTTCTGCTGCTCTGTAGTAGTAACACTAATAGTATCAGTATTGATTATAATTACTATTACTACTGCTACAACATTTATCCTGCTACCACTTATACAACAACAATAATAATAACCTGCAGCTTTTATTGGTAATAAGCATTTTAATAACACCAGAGCTTAAGCAGCTGTTTTTAATGCTGATATTATTTCAAGTATTGTTATTATTATTAAAAAATTATAATTTCCATTATTGTTTTAGGTGTTGGTACTTAATAAAATACCAACAAATACAGGGCACCCTTTCATAATATTAATAAATATTAGACCACATAGTAATAAATATAAGGACACATCCATCCCTGTTGTATTGTTCTTGTACACATCATTATTAATCCTAAAACAAATATAACTTTTGTATTATTATTATTGTTCTTGTTGTTTTTATAGAGACAGATAGTTTAAGCTGCATTAAAGTCTTGTTTTTAAGTGATAATTCACATTTGGACACTTAATAATAATAATAATAATAATAATAATAATAATAATAATAATAATAATAATAACAATAACCATCATCATTATTTTTATTTTTTATATAATTGCTTTTATGCTTGTGTTTACTAATAGATGGTTCATTGAGAGATCCAATCCTAAAATGATTACCTTTCTTCATTGCTCTTACAATTTTATTTGAAAGACAGTATTCCTGGGGCACAATTGTTGTATGCAATTCCTTTCTGCACCCCAGCAGCACTTTGGTATTACCAAAGAGGCCATCTCTAAAGCCCCTTTTATAATACCCATCTCACTGGCGCACAAGCAATGCCAGCACGATTCTAAGGAGGTGGCACTTCCTTAGCATGAGGGCGTGGTACCATGCTACAGAGGGAAACACTTTACCGCTGATCTCACAACAATGACAGCTGCAGGCACAGATGTTATGTTATTTTAATTTGTAGCACGCACGGATACTCACGAGTGTCCCGGCGTCAAGCCTACAAGAGGGTTGAGATTATCTATTTAAACGAAAAGATGTTTTTTCAAGTTTCTATTGAATACTGCTGGGTCTTGAATGTTGGGGAGGGCGAGGGGCAGCGCATTCCAGGCAACAGTGGCCTTCCTTGCCAATGAACTGCCACCTAGCCTCTGATATTTGAATCGGTGAACCTGAACAAGGCAGAGGGATGAAGATCGCAATTTTCTAGCTGGTACATAAAAAGAGAACAGTTTTTGAAGGTACGATGGGCCAAGGCAGTGCAGAGCTCGGTGGGCCAAAACCAGTGCTTTAAACTTCAACCGTTCCACCACTGGCAGCCAATGAAGAAATTGCAGGTGATGACGCACACTGTTCCTGGCAGAAATGCCCAGAAGAAGTCTGGCTGCCACATTTTGGACCACCTGGAGCTTTTTCAACAAGTAACCGGGAATGGCCATGTAAAGAGCGTTAGCATAGTCTAACCGGGATAAAATAAGTGCACAGGTGACCGTTTCTCTCGCTGCCTGGGGAAGCAGAGGAAGAAACTTCCTCAGAGTCTTGAGAAGACCAAAACAGTTGCCGGCCAACTTCTTGATATGGTTTGAGAAAAAAAAACGCTCTCGTCGAACCATACCCCCAAGTTTTTGGCCGACTTCCCAGCAGAGGTGGGCAAGGGAAACTCAGGAGGCCAATGAGAATTCCGAAAGTTGGGCGGACATTTTCCATAAAGGATAATCTCTGACTTCTCCTCGTTACATTTTAAATGCGCAGCCGCTAACCATTTAAAAATGGATGATAGACAGTGGTGAACCGAGGAAACAGACTCATCATGATCCTCCCACGTAAATAGCAGCTGGGTTTCATCGGCATAAGCCATCACCTTAGCCCCCAGACTCTTGGCCAGATAGACTAAAGGAGTCATATAAATGTTAAAGAGAAGGGGACTAAGGGAGGACTCCAGTGGTCACATGCTGTAGAGAGGAGGAGGATGGAGGAATCCAAATCTGCTGCCCCCCCCCCCCCCTCCAAGAAGGATCTAAGCCAGTTCCAGGCCGTACCTGACACACCGATCCTGGTAAGTCTCGTGAGAAGAAAAGAGTGCGGGACCATGTCGAACGCCGCCGAGAGGTCAAGCAGAATCAATGCTGACCTCCCCGCGGCATCCAGACACCCCGAATAGCCTCAACGACCTCCACCAGGACCGATTCAGTACTATGGGCGGTCCGGAACCCAGACTGTGCTGGATGCCCTCCCTCTCAACAAATGCTGTTAGTTGTTTGTTCATGACCTTCTTGCACACCTTGGCCAGCCCCAGATTAAGAGGGTCTAGTAAGGGTTTAATAGAAGTGGCAAGATCTAGGCCTGTTTCCTCACTGTTGGGACATTGCCTGTCTGGAGAGACAAGTTAATAATGCTATTCACCTCTGCAAGGTCGTCTCTGCTGCTGCTGCTAGCAGTCTGGCAGGGCAAGGATCTGAAGGTGAGACAGATTTTAAACTCTTGAGAATTTTAAGAGAGTCAGACAAGTCCACTGGATTAAAAACATCCAAGCGATGTTCAGCACCGGCAGGTGGGGACAGACCAATTGCCTCAGTCCCATTGCCACCAAATGAGAGAGCTGTCTGAATAGTGCGAATCTTATCCATGAAAAAATTTGAAAGGGTGTCGCACCACGAGACAGAGGTAGATGGCACACTAGCTTGAGCCGAGGGAGATGTAAAGCTCTGAACAATCGCAAAGATTTCTCTAGCGTTGTTTTTAGCAGAGTCAATTCGGTTTGAATAGAATTGCCTTTTGGCTGAATTTATGGCCCTGTAATAGACCTTCTGTTTGATTCTGAGTTTCAGTTTAGCTGTGGGTCAATAATCACTGCGACGCCATGCTTGCTCCAGAGTCCTACATTCGTATTTGAGTTCTTTAAGTTCCTGGCTGAACCAGGGTTTAGAAGGAGATTCCCTCAACAGCCTTGGAGAGCGCTGTGGGGCGAGTATGTGAACTGCAGTAGAAATCCAACTGGTAAGGCCATCAAGTCGATCTTCAAGGTCACCCAAGAGAATAGGTTTAGAGGTTTCCAAGACTTGATTGAAAGCACCAGGGTCAATTCTTCCAAAGGCAGGCCTGCAAAATGAAGCATCAAGGGCTCAGCATTCATCACGTCCCATGAAAAGTATGTCATGAAGTGGTCAGACCAGGAAACTGGGCATGGGTTACTGATCGAAATGGGAAAGTTAGAACAAATTGGATCTAGAATATGGCCAGCCTGATGGGTAGAGGATCTAACCTGCGGGTCCAGCTGGGCCAAATGAAGAATGTCCCGGAAATCACACACATTCTTAGTCTCACCCTGGTCAAGATGAATATTGAGATCCCCTAAAACAATGTAATGGGAAAATATCAGCACCCTGGGAGCTATAGCATCCCCTGTATAAAAGATCCCACTGGACCAGGGGACCTACAGAGCAAAAATCCTCCCAAATTGAAATGGTCTGAAAAACTAATACTAAAATCAAGGGCCTCGCAGCCTCCCCATAAGGTCACAGCCCCCCTACATGAATCCCATTTCTCCTTATAGAAAATGCCCCCCGCCCCCTCCCCCCCTTCTTCCTTCTGGGCGGTCGGCCCTAACAATCTTATAACCCTCAGGTGTGGCAAGGGTAACGACGGGGTCTGACGTAATGAACAGCAGGTCTAACAAACTGTCGTCCAGGAGATCAAAAACCTCTGCGGAATGTTTCCTAAGGGACCGAACATTAATCAGGGCTGCAGAAATGGGGGAGGCCTCAAAGGACAGAGAGAAGGGGAGCTAACTTGTTCAGAAATAGCAAGTCCCAATTCCATCCTGAAACTTCAAATCGGGCATACATTGTTGCTACCAATGGAAACATCCCAATTACCTCGAAGGGGACAGATGTTGGAGCTCCAACCCCACAGAACATCCCCTGAGTAGCATATTCTGACCTCCTGTCCTGGGGCCCGTTGGGCAGCATAGTTGGCGCTGGCCACTTCCAGGAAGCTGACGGACGCAGACAGGCTTGCCTTAGGCATGCCTTTGGCGCCCCAGCAGCGTGTCCGCGCGGTGCGCATTTAAATAGCCCTGTGCGCCGAAACACTAGAGTGCACACTGCCCAAAGATGGCACCTCTAGTTGTCAAGGAGATGAAGTAAGGAAGTAACTGCCGGCCTAGACTCCCGAACCCAGTCAGTGGAATATCGAAATGGCCAAAGCTCCTGCCCTTCCAAATTCCCATCAGTTAAAACAGTTTCCCCCTTTCACTTCAAATTCATATAAAATACAATTAAAATGTTTGTTTGTTCTGTTGGTGTACTGGCTGTGCACCATAAAGAGATGATGCACAGTCAATTCTCCCTCCTCCCCCCCTTAAGGGGAACCCTGCAAGAAGGCTATGGGGGTCCAATGAACTCCCTCAGGTAGGCAATAGGGGTCCAATGGATTCTCCAGACACCCCCCTGCAGATAGCTGCAGTCACTCACAGAACCCGCCTGCAGGGCAAGCTCTACCACCCTCTTTCAAAAGCACCATAGGGGCTGCTTTCACTCTTAAAGCCAGATCAGCTGCTTCAGTTAGCCAGTCCACCTTTCAATTCGATTCATACAACTTTATTTCAGTTAATTATAATGATAAACGTTCACATAAAAACATCATAAACATTATTAAATATGAACAGCTCATAAAAATGCAATATGCAATGTCACCATTTCGTAAATCATGAGGCTATCGAAATACAAGCAGACAAACTGAATAAAACTCATACAAGTCAACAAAAACCTCATAAAGGCATCCGCTATGCTCATCGGGAACTGCTGGAAAATCTTCATTACAGCTGCTTTAAAGTGCTATTCAGCACTTAAACCGAGATATCAAACTGGCCTTTACTATATGATGATAAAATATAATAGCATATTAATTACAATATTAAAATCAAAAGTGTGTTGTACTTTTGTATTAAATCAAAAAATCATATTCTAGCAGCATCACCCTTAAATGTGCTCTAAGGTGCTAAATTGATTGAAAAGCCTTTGAAACAAACAGCACAATACACCTTCCCGTTTCTGTCTTGCAAACTCTCAGTGCATGATGGGGATCTATGATACGCAACACATGACAATGTGGAATAATCTAGCGAGCACGTTGTTTCCTATATGCATTATAAAGAATATCTGGGGGCAGATTTACAAGCCCCTTGCGCCCCTTTTACGCCGCCGTTGAGTCACTTTTGTGACGAAGCGGCGGCGCAAAAGATGCGCCATGGTGTGGGGTACTTACAATGTGACCATCTGGGAGATGCGTCCCTTTGTGAAGCCCTGCTCCAGAAGGAGGCGTTCCTGCCCAGGGGGGGCAGGAATCTACAAGATTTCACTCAGTCACTTTTGGGCCCATGCTGCGTCAAAACCCTGCGCCTGCTTGAAACAGGCGTAAGGATTGATGCAGCATTGCAAGAATAGGGCCCCCCAGAGCATTGCTGGAGCTGCATCGCTGTTTTTGCCCCATGGTGCCCCGTATTGTAAATGCGGCGCATCCATGGTGGCGGAGCTGTGGCGCACAGTAACTGGCGCATCCCTGCTGATATGCAGGGATGCGCCGGTTATTGTAAATCTGCCCCCAATTGCTCTTCATTTTCTTCAACTTGGCACCCCATAGGGCACAACATGGTTGAAGGAAGATCCCTTGTCTAAATTTTACAAACATATGCTCTTTGGTTTTTTTGATCGAAGAAGAGTATTGCCAGCAAATAATCCTGGGACCTTTTATCCAGCCATTTTTGTGAATCATTTTCACATTCCATTATATATGTGATACAGCCACTGATAAACAATCAGAAGAGGATTGGTGTCAGAACACAGCCCTGGAGAACTCCTCTCCCTAATGGGATATCATCTGTAGTTTCCACGTTTGCCCCCTATTTGACCTTAGCAAAGTTATCTGCATGGAACCCCCACTTTATTCAATTCCTCCCACAGCTTATTCATCAGAACTATGTTGAACGTAGCCAGCAGGTCTACGAACGAATAAGGCAGGCTTCCTTGGTCTACATCTACTGTTTTCCATTGTATTGGTAGGAAGCATAAGACATGATCTAAAATGCTGGTGTTTCCTTTAAAACCAGCTTGTATAATGAGTGAGGACCTCATTCTCAGACATCCACTCCCAAAGTCTTGTAAGAATTTGCTTGCTGTAAACCTTTTGGATATTGTCGGTAAGGCTTATGGGGTGATATCATTTCCACTCCTTTCCAGGAAATGGGAATTGGGGTTCCTGCAGGTATGGCATTAGATAACCTGTTTATGTGTGGCCCCTATATTAGAGGCTCTGAACGATACAGGACTACAGGGATCTTGTCAAGGACGGGGGTTTTTCCAGGTTTTTGGGCAAGTGTTGAATTTATGGTCTCTTCAGATATCAACTCAATCTTCTCTCTACAGTCCCTCTCTTTCTCATTAGATACTTTGTACAGTATGTTATCAGTTTTGCCTTCACATGGAGACTCAGAGTAAAGTGCTGAGAAATATTCCACCCACTCCCCTGGTTGGATATGAATTTCTGGTCATGAGTGGTCCTTATGCCCTCTGTATTTCACTAGATGCCAGAAGTCGTTACTGTCTTTCATCTTGGCCAATTTTAGTAGATCCTCCCATATTTTATTTCCCCACTTTATCTTGCAGGTTTTGACCATAGTTTTATTCTTCTGCCTGCATTCAATTATGCCACTCCAGCCCCTACTTTTATAGCCTTGAGTGCATTTGTGCTTCCCTTCAATCACTGTTAAACCATTCATGTGACTCAGCAACGAGTGTATGGTTTTTAGTAACCTTCTGAAAGACTTGTTTTAATTTAGTGGATAACTGTTCTTGGACAACCATGATTAGCGAGATTGTGCAAGCCTGGTCCTTTAGGGAGGAAAGGGCTGAAACTAGTGTGTTATAGATCACTTGCATAGAATTCACCGAAATATATATGTCCACCCATTTTATATACCTGTTGTTAGATAATACTAATGTTTCAGAAGGGAATGTATCAGGACATGTCAGGTCTCTAATTAGGGAACCCTTTAATTCTGGAAAGAAAGGATCATGGCCACTTTCTGTTCTTTCAATGATTTTCATAGTGGCCATTTCATGCCAGATTTTAAGATCGATACGAATATAATCAATATTGCTTGCATAATAGCCTCTTCTAAAAGTTGGTTCAGCACATTGGTCTGATGGAAAGTAACCAATGTGGGCTCTTAGGTAATACGTCACTATAGGCTCTACCATTTGTAGAGTGGTCACACTCATCAACTTTCTCTTAGGTTTAAGTTGGGGAGGTGTTCCCCATATTTCATCCTCCACTCGTTTCAACACTACTATAGGATCATAGGGCTCAAAGCACATTTTTAAGACTCCCATCATAATCTGATGACGCCTTTCAAAATTAGCCTCTAAAATACTATCTATGGTTTTTAGTGTCAGGGATTATATATTGAATGGGTTACTTCTATTATAGATATATATTACCTACTGGCGGTCGCCAGTAGGTATATTTAGTTAGGACCTAGTTACCATAGGAAATTCCGAACATTCTATTGGGAATAACTTTGTCGTCGATTGAGGGATCTGTTTGTAATTTTCCTTAAATTTGCCTCGCTCCACTCCGCTCCTTCCCTGAAAGTTTCGGGGGGATTCATCAAGCGGGGGGCGAGAAAAAAGGGGGGTCCCAAAACGTGTTTTCTCCATGTTAATTTCCATAGGGACATTCTGACACGGCTACAGCTCGAACGGCTGAACGGAATTACACCAGATTTGGCAAAATGGTAGGGACTGGTATGCAGCAGTGCCTTTTGTATGTTTGGTGTAAATCCCTTCAGTAGTTTTTGAGAAAATTGAATTTGAAATTTTTAAAATGGCATTTTCTATGGGACCTTTAGACACGGCTACAGCCCGAACGGCTGAACGGAATTACACCAAACTTGGCAAAATGGTAGGGACAGGTATGCAGTAGTGCCTTTTCTATATTTGGTGAAAATCCCTCCAGTAGTTGTTGAGAAAATTGAATTTGAGCAAATTATATATCTATATGCGCTCACCGTACGCGCACCGTACGTGTACGGTACGCGTACCGTACGCGTACGTGCGTGTACCCTTATGTGCGCGAGCGAGTTTCTGATTGGCTGGCAGTCGACTGTCAACATTCTAAACTGTCCAAACCAGGAAGTGTTGGCCACCATCTTGTTTTTCAGGAGAACTGAGGCACAAGAGAGCCCAAAACAAGAGTGGAAAACACGAGACGGGGGCAGGGTAGAGACCCCCCAACCCTCTAGCCCTTCTCAGGGGGTCCCAAAAGGACCCCCAAGCACAAAAAATAATGAACAAAAAAAAATCACGGGGTACGCGCACCGTACGCGTACCGTACGCGTACCGTGCGCATACCCCGCGATTTAAAAAAAAAAATTTGCACTTGGTGGGTAAAGTGGCATGTAAGGCTCTGATCCCATGTTGGAGTCGCAGGTATAGAAAGCTGTCCAGCGGTGTGCCGGTCAAATCTTGAAAGAGGCTGTCCGACGTGCGGAAGAGTCCTCCTTCATACAAGTCGCCCCAAGTGGTAAGAGCAGTTTTCTCCTGAAGTTTATGAAAGACTGTTTCCTGCAGTAATGGCATAGCAGGGTGATAAGCAAAAGGCAATAATGGAGAATATAACAATTCTGCCCCCAATAGCTTCTCAATGCGGCGCCACTCCGCAATTGTAGCATTCACAGTGTTGCACGTGCGCTCTCGAGTCTGCAGGTCAGCAAACAGTACCCCTTCTATCGGAATCGGGTGTGCAAGCCAATGTTATGCTGCCAGTTGCGGCATGAATCGGGGACGTTGTATCCAGTAGTATAGGAATTGAGCCTGCGCGTATGTGTAGTATAATTTTAGGTCCGATGGCAAAACCACCTGCAATATAAGGCCTGGTTAGAATCGTCCATTGTAGGCGGGCTTGCTTCCCCCCCCCACACTAGTATAATCAATTCAGTTTTCAGTAGTGCAAAGAAGTACCGTCCCAGGTGGTACGGGATGTTAAGAAAGAGGTAGAGTAGTTGGGGAAGAATGACCATTTTAATCAAAGACACTCGCCCGGCCAGTGATAGAGGGAGCTTTATCCATCGTGACACGTTGTCCGTGATTCGGGATAGTGCAATCCCATAATTGAGTCTCATAAGCTCCTCTTTATCGCGTGTGATGCCAATGCCAAGGTAACGGAACTCAGCATCACACCACTCCAGTGGGTAGTCCAAAGGAAAGCGTTGTGTCGAGTCTGTCAGGGGAAAGAAACATGATTTCCCCCAATTAATCTGAACTCCAGATAAGCCGCCAAATACAACAACCTCTCAAAGGAGCACATTGAGGTTGGTACTGGGGTCTCGGACGTACAGGGTAATGTCGTCGGCATACACGGATATGAGGATCTGGCGCAGAGGGCAGCGTAGAGCCATGTCATTATGCCGTTGCCTCAATCGCGCTGCCAGTGGCTCCGTGACCAATGCAAATAAGAGAGGCGATAGGGGGCACCCCTGTCGGGTGCCCCGGGCGATCGAGAACGGTGTGGACATGTGTCCATTGATCGTGAGAACAACAGTGGTCCCATGCAACATTAAATAAGTCTCTTGATAAATACAGACACAATGGCAAACATCCTCCAGCTCGCAATGCCGAGAATGGTCTGATACCGACTAAACCGGTACCGTTCCATTTCAATTGATTGGTCCCCATCGCGGCGACCCCATTTATCTTGACCCTATGCCAAGTATCGTTGGTTCTAGAGGCTTGCAATTATTAGGCATTTATTAAATTGTCCTGATGATGATCCCTTTGATTTAAAAAGTGGGATCGAAACGCCGTCGACTTAATTGTGTGCCATATACTGTGTGTATATAATATGTACCCTGTTGTCGTAATGGCGCATCTTGAAAACATTTGTTCATATTATGATTCAAAGAACAATCCTTGCTTTTTTGCCTAAAAGCCCTTTCTGTGCACTTTGATTGTACTAAAGTGTTGTTGTGTTTGAATGTGGTGCAGGCTTGTACCCCACGACGAGAGAGTGTTGAAGGATATTCTCCGTTCATTCTGTTGAATTTATTAAAGGATTGTGACCACTGTCCGGCTGGACAAGTCATTCTAATACAGGTTCCATTGTGTCTGTATTTATCAAGAGACTTATTTAATGTTGCATGGGACCACTGTTGTTCTCACAATCATTGCTCCCCGAGGTCCTGTGCTGACGATATTGCGGTTCCTTGTTGTTTGAAAATATAAATATGTGTCCATTGATCAGCACCCTGGCACCTGGGCGGCAGTATAGAAGCTTAATCCATGAGATAAATAGAGGGGGGAAACCCATCCGTTGCATGACCCCAAAAATGTAATCCCATTCGACAGAGTCGAAGGCTTTGGTGGCGTCAAGAAAGACCGCCGCCAAAGGAAGGTCAGGGGAGACGGTATCTAAAACAGTAAAAAGTGTGCTCGTTATGAGAGGTGGATCTCCCCGGGACGAACCCAGATTGGTCCGGCAACACTAAGCGGTCCAGCAATAAAGTCAATCTGCTGGCAATAAGTTTTGCCAATATCTTGGCATCGGAATTGAGCAGGGAGAGGGGACGATGAGAGCCGCACAGGTGAGGTGGCTTCTCAGGTTTCAAGAGGGAGACAATGAGCGCCTCTCTCATAGATGACGGGAGGATACCCACTTCCAGGGATACTGCAAAAACCTCGCGCAGGATAGGCGCCATCAGATCTATATACGTTTTATAGAATTCAATTGGGATGCCATCCAGGCCGGTGGCTTTGCCCGACTGCATGCCCATGATAGCCTCTCGGATCTCATCTAATTCAAATGGTGCGCATAAATATTTGCGATGTACATCACTAAGCCAGCCTAAGGCAACGTCATCCAGGTTAGAATCCAAATCAAGGTCACGTGAGCCAACACTCGTATATAGGGTGGCATAATGGTGGGTGAATTAATCTAGGATGCTGGCAGTAACCCAGCATCTTGTACCGTCTGATTTCTCTAAGTCTATGATATAGATAGAGTGTCGGGGTCGCCGTATCGTGTCCGCCAGAGCCTTGCCGGGGCGCTCCCCCTCCCCATATCTACGCGCCACCCAGTGTTTGCCACGAAAGCACACCTCCCTGCGCGCCTCTACCATATATTTAGTCAGTGTCTCCCTAAATTTACTCTGAGAGTCTGCATCTGGGTGTCTGGTTAAGCGGGCTTCAAGTTCACGAAGTTGCAGTACTTATCTATGGAGGGAAGAAGTAATGCTTTTTAGAACCCCCGCCCCCTTAGATATGCAAATTCCCCTAATTGTAACCTTGAAGGCCTCCCAGTTCCCCTATTGTTTTCAAAGAGCACCCTGACCTCGTCCTCCATTTCCGCTCGGTAGACCTCATCAAGTAACATACGTGTGTTCAGCCTCCATGCGCTGCGCAGGCACTCAAAAGCCGCAGAGGAGAGCGCGAGCAAGACCAGTGCGTGATCAGAGTATGTCCTTGCCAAATGTTGTACCGTACTAATAAGAGGACCTAGGCCTCGAGTTAAGAGCCAGTAATCCAGTTGCGCCCACGAGGCAGCATGAGCCGTGAAATGCGTGCCCTCACGCTGGTGCGGGTAAGCATGTCGCCAAGCATCCAGTAAGCAATTATCAGAGATGATCTCCCGTAGCTCCATGGCTGCCCTGGTGCCGTGATGTGGCGCAGGGTTAGATCTGTCAGCAGCAGCAGCATAGGTGACATTAAAATACCCTCCCCAGATAATATTAGTTGAGCCAATCTCCCTCACCTTGTTCCACAGGGAAGAAAGAAATTCAGGGGAATCCGATTTGGGGCCATAACAGCACACAAGTGTCACCGTGTCGAGTCCCAGGCGCCCCCAGGTAAGACAGAACCTCCCCTGTTCGTCACTGAGGGACCCCACCGCAGCAAAAGGCACATTGTTCTTAACCAAGATAGCGGTGCCCCTAGTGTAGGTAGAGTAAGAAAAGAAGACCCTGTACATTGACCAGCGGGAAGCAAAAGCAGGGGCCCGTAGGGGGCTGAGGTGGGTTTCCTGCAGCATCGCTATGTGGATGTGATGACGGTCCAGGTATGCTATAATCTGTCTTCTCTTTCGAGGGTCCCCCAATCCCCGGACATTCCATGTAAGGATGTTTAGTGGTGTTTTCCTATGTGTCATCATGTGTGAAAAAATAAATGAAGCATGTTTAAACAGCCTGAGAGGCGTTGTGCAGTGATGAAACAGAAACCACCATATGCAATGTAGAGTACTTAAAACCACACAGTAAATGCAATCTCGAACATATGAAGTGCGTGGAGAGATACAAACAGTCATCTCTCACCACAGTCACGTAGTCCCATTCCCCACCCTCCCAACCCACCCACTGAAGCATCCCAAACATGCCAGAACCTTACTCCCTCTCCTCTACACCCCCCCAACCCTCCAAACAAGAAAAACAACGACAATATAGGTCGCACTAAACTCATTTAGTGGACCAGATAGGGGTAATGCCCGTAGGGGGCCGTTCAAGGTGGCGACACCATCTCGCCCCCGTCGTATCAGCCAGAAGCCGAGGCCTTCCAGGAGGCAGACAGAGGTGCCGGACGTTAAATAATGTGGCACACACCAGGACAATCAAAGCATCCCCACATATATGCGCAATGTAATTGGCACCAACGGGGCGCCCATGAGGAAGCCTAGGACCAGGTGGAGAGCAATCATTCTAGCAAGTAATATCAATGTTACAAGGTGACCATAATAGCGGCTCACATTACTCCCACATCTGAGGGAAATGCACTTCAAAATCAGATATATAGGTTCAGAACATCTCTCACATCATCCTACATAGAGAAATCAGTTCAAAGTCATTCCAGGCTCAGAATATCAAAATGCATAGATCTTACTACTGTTCCATATCCGCCTCTGCCATTCCGGATTGGAGGGAGTCATCCGCAGCTGCGCCATGTCCAGCTGATCTCAGTTGTTTCAAAAAGTCTTCCACCTGTTGAGGCTTCGTAAAGAATCGCTGCCGCCACTGATGAGTGACCCGCAACCTTGCCGGGTACAAGAGCGCGTAGTCCACCTGTGCTTTCCGCAGTTTAGCCTTCACGTCCAAAAACTTCCGCCGTTCCTCCTGTACCATAGGAGTGAAGTCAGGATATGTGGAGAATGTGACTCCATTATAAGACAGGTCTCTCTTGCTGTGTGCCGCTCTCAAGGCCACGTCCCGGTCTCTGTAGTTCAGGAGGCGTGCTATTATAGGACGAGGAGTATCTCCGGGTTTGGGCCGCGGTGCCAGTGAGCGGTGGGAGCGTTCGACAATAAATTGGGCAGAGAATGCGTCAGCTCCTACCTCCTCCAGGACCAATTTCTCCACATAGTCTTCCATGCGCCCGGTGTTGGTGGACTCCGGAATGCCAATAAGGCGAATGTTGTTACGCCTACTGCACGCCTCCAAGTCCTCATTCTTCGCCGCAATAGTGCGGAGAAGGTTGTCCATGCGAGATAACTGGGACGTGTGGGTGGCCGAGACGTCCTCCGAGTCAGAAATGCGTCGTTCAGCTTCTTTAATCCTTTCGTCATGCCCATCGAGCTTGTGGGCGATGGCGTCCATCCGTGACAATAGCCTTTATCCACAATGGTGCCAAAGCCCTGCCTGATCTCTCGAAGGATTTCTTGCACGTAGCTGGGGAAGTTACCGCAACCCCCTCTGCAGCATGTCCAGACTGCTCCCGGTCGCTTTGGCTAGGTCGGGTGTTTTCTTGGTAGCATCAAAAGTAAGTTTGGGTTGGCGCGTGTCCGGTTTGCCCATCGCGCCACTTCAGGTCTGACAGGGACCGCCGCCCTCCTGCTCACATAACGCTCAGGCACGGCAAGGGTAGGGGTGGAGGCAATTGGATGCGCCAGGCCGCAAAGCGGGAAAGCTCGGCGTGTTGTGTAGGTGGGCGCAGTCACCACTATATCTTCTTGCTGGGGTCCAGATCCCCCTGGAATGTAGTCACCGCTTCCCCAGTCCTCACGTTAGCGATCCCCTCCAGAGCTCGGGGAAAAGCTGCCCTCTCACACCACGACCCAATGTGCGCCGTCAGGTCCTCCGGGCCCGTCAATGTCTGGGGGCCAAAATGGTGTTGAGACTCACTCCCTCTGCAGGGTTGCCCCCAGAGCGGGGCAAGCGTGATGGTGTCAGACACACACTCACCCCAATGACTGCCAGAGGTCGGCCCCGTTCAGTCGTCCTACTAAATCGTGGTGCGCAAATGTGGTAAGGATCGCAGTCCAGGGGTGCCGCCAGCACAGCCTAACCTGCTGCGCCGTAACCGCAACGCGGGATAGTCTCAGTGGCCCCGCAACGCCCCCCCAGGGCGAGGCGAAGAGTTAGGGCACCGCACCCCTTTTCGGCTCTTTGAAGTAGGCAGCGCCGCCTCGCAGATCAGTAATCCCGCGGCAGCCGCAGCAAGGCCGGATCAGCCACGGTCCCACGTTCGCACTCACCCCAACGGTCATCAGGGGTCGTGCCCGCTCAGGGCCTCCTCCACCATGCAGCAGTCCGCCGCGACGATTCTCCGGCAATAGAATCCAAGTCTCGTAGGACGCGATGTAAGTGTGCAGCCGATGTGGCCCTGCCGGCCACGCCGCAGCCCCGGCCTAGGGTAGCCGTCGCGGCCGGGCCGTGAGCGCAGAAAGTTCCGCCTGTGGGCAGGGCCGCCTCACGCCACAGAGTCCAGGCAGATTTCAGGGGCTGTGAGCAAGCGTGAAGGTCAGGATTCGGCCCGTAGGTGCTGCAGTGAAGGACCTAATGGTCGGGGGTGCCAAAGTCCATCCGTGTGTCCAATGAAAGGATAATTAAGAGGATAATTGACGCTGGCGGCAGGAGCTCGCTACAGAGCGGCCATCTGCTAGTGCACCACCTAGCGCCCCCCCTTCTATTATAGATATTTACTAGAAGATAAGGATTCCCTTGTTTGGGAATCAATCTAAGTACTAGTTTGGGGAGGTGGTATCAACTTTCCAAATAGAGCAATTTAAGGACGATTTTACCTAAATAATTAATCCCCCTGAGGGTCTACCTACCTAAGATTCTTGTGCCTCAATGCTATGTGTATTAAAGCTGAATGTATTGTAATTGTATTGTAATTGCATTTATATGGCGCTTACTACCCCAGACGAGGCTTCGAAGTGCTTTTTCGGCGGGTAGCACGCTACTCCGTGACCCACAGAGGATTAGTGTTGAATTAGTATAGTGAAACATGAAGTACATTTTAAGTGGTGGATAGGTTAGTCAGTTATTTGGATTTGGAATGATAGCAGAAGGATAGAGTAGGACAAAGGTTTGTATTTATTTATCGCTCGCTTGTTGACGCATGCTATTCAGGGAGCCGATAAAGGAATAGAGGTGAATTAATATGGTGAAATATGAGGTAGTTTCAGTGGTGGATATTAGTTTGTTACTTGGAGTGAGAAGGATAGCAGATGGATAAAAGGGGAAGAAAGATTTGCATACATATAGCACTTGTTACCCCTGATGGGTGTTGAAGCGCTTTTTTGGCGAGTAGCACGCCACTCCGGAACCCATAAAGGATTAGTGTTGAAAATTAGTATGGTATAAATATGAAGTAATTTGAGTAGTAGATATGTTATTCAGTTATTTGGGCAGTATATTAGTATAGTTGAATATGGAATATGGAATTTGAGAAGTGAACATGTTAGTCTGTTAATTTTGATAGAAAAAGGATAGTGGAGGGATAAAAGAGTGAAGGATTTTTTTAAATTTTTTTAAGTCAACTGAAGGAAGGATCATTATATATTTGTTAGTGATAAAAGGTGGACTGTTATGTGTAATTACAGCAGGGAGAGTTTGTCTGAGTGGGATGTAGTTATTTATGGTGTTGATTGGCGTTGTGTTAGTAATGAGTGTATTGGTTAGTGGTATAGGATAGAGTTGTGTACTGTTTGTGGGTGATGGTGGATATGTGTGGTAGGTGGGATAGTAGGGTGTGTAGATGTGGTTTGGTTGGGTTGGTGGTGCATGCTGGTACATTAATCTGTGCATAGTGTTGTGCGTGGTGTATATTTGGTGTGAGTGTGTTGCTCTGTTTGTGGTTGTGGATGGTGTGGGCTGGGTATTGTTAAATGATAAAAAGGTCAGCATTTCTGGCCCTGGTCCCGACCAGTCTCGCACAGGCCCAAACAGGCAACTACCCTTGTCCTCTCCACCCTTAACAGGCTCAAACAGGCAACTACCCTTGTCCTCTCCGCCCCGTAAAAAGGCTCAAACAGGCAATTACCCTTGTCCGCTCCACCCTTAGCCTCGACGCCTGGGCTGAGACGCCCTAAGCCTGGCCTTTTTTGTAGCCCTAGTAATCAGGTGACCCCTTCAGCCAATGAGAACCCTAGGCCTAACACTACCCAATCACAACACTAGCCCTAACACCTAGAACCAATAGGAGACCAGGACCTAGCAGCCAATCTTAACCCTAGTCCAAGCACCCAATCAGTTCAAAAACCCTGATCACTACGTCCAATAAAGGCCTCAGCCCTACCATTAGTCCCAACCCAAGTCCAAGCAGCCAATGGTACAGGTAGCCCTAGTCCCTACTTCCAATAGAAAGCCTAACTCTACTCTTAGTCCCACAACTGGTCCAACAACCAATCACACCAGAAGCCCTAAATAGCTACTTCCAATTAAAGGTCTAACCCTAGCCCTAGTCCCACCCTACTCCCAACAACCAATAACATAGGAAGCCCTAGTCCCTACTTCCAATAGAAATCCTAACCCTAGCCCTAGTCCCAACCCTGCAATGATTGAATCACAGACCGAGAAACCAATCAGAACCCTCAAATACCCAACCAATGAGGACATTAACCCTAACCCAATAGAAACACCAGATACAACCACCAATCAGTGTACACCTGTGCCAACCACTAGCACACCATATAAGGTCCCAGCAACCTCAGACAAGGTTTGCTGGCCAGGGAGTTGGAAGCTGCTTGCTCCGGTTCAGAATCTCCTAGGAGACAGACAGGCTCAATCCACAACTTTGGACTTCAGCAGGTAAAGGCTTCACTAACTCTAAATCTAATAATACTGTTTGAATAAAGCTTTACTCCCCCTGCTGGCCAAAAAACGAAGTGCACAGGCCCCAGTAAATACAGTTTAAACAGCTCACAGAAGCACCCTCTGATGTAGAAAATCCCTGTTGCTGGGCGGGGGGGGGGCAGGGGGGCTGGCCTCACTGGCTTGTGAACACAAAATGGTGGCTGGGGGTGCACTGTTTGAGCACACAGGCCTAAGCACAGAGCAAAGGAGAAATTTGGAGGGAGAACAGATTTGTCACCAAGGAATGAGAGGAACAAACTACAGAGGTTGCACTGCAAATCCCACAATTCAACACACTAAATGAAGGCAATCATGGGCAGGGAAAACCACACATTTAAAACACAACACAGGTGATAAAATATGCAATTACAGGCAGGCTAAAACTACAATTTGTAACTGTAACAACCACAGGCATAGACAGGAAACACAGAAAGTGAAAATCTTTTTTTAAACTTCTCATAGTTCCCTGTGCCTAATGCAGGTCACGTTTTCTGTAGTCATTTTGGGCCAGATGTATCAAGCTAAATTGTGATCGCAAATGCTGAAATTCCCAGAAATTCAGCGTTTGCGATCGCAATTTAGCGGAGTGCAAAGTATGAAAGAAAACACTACTCCCAAAATAAAGAATCCCAAAATTTGCATTTTCCTATTTTGCACATACATTTAGAGAATCACAATTTGTGATTCCCTAAATGCTATTCTAGTAGCCATCGCAAATTGCAAAATTGCTGTAAGAAATCGCAAATTACAACCAACTTCAAGTTGATGGTAATTTGCGATTTCCTCGAAAAAACCCACTTTTTTTCAAATCGCTATTGAGGACTTGCAAACTGCTACAATGAAACATCTGCCCCTTTACTCTTAATTACTGTGTTGGTTGAAATACAGCTTTCTTGTGCAAGTAACAAAGAAGTTGCTATACCACCCTAGTTAGTACAATAAGTGCCTTGATCAAAACATGTGGGGTCCTTATTCACCCTGTTCACAAAAAGGGCAGGGTGAAGTCAATCTAGAGCCTTCATATGAGGCCTGGGCGGTGAACTCCGCTCCATTCGCGGAGTATTGGTAGTTTTCTGCACTCCGTGGAGCTCGCAAAATGCAGTCGTTTTTTTCCATGCTCGCACTCACCAGTGGTAAGTTTGCGAGCTGCCGCTTGGGTAGAACTTCCATCCGAGCGGCAGGAAGATCTGCGCAAATGGAAGTTCGTGCTGCACTCTGCCGCTTGCAAAACTCTGCTGAGTTTTTTTGTCACTTCGCGGACTTTACGAACTCCGACCAGGCCTGCTTTATATACCCTCCTACTGTTATTGCCCTTTAATATGCCATATTAAGCTTCATGATTGTTACCGGTATTATGCCTCGGTCTCCTTTGGCTGTTGTTCAAGAGTTCCAACTTGAACTGAATTTCAGAACCCTGGGGAGGGGAGGTACGTTGATCTAACATAATCAACCCTCCAACAAGCTCAGTATCAATTAACTTTATTTTAATACAATCCCACTGTTCCATGTCAGCTGCATGGCTTTTAAAACAGACAATGTCAGAGAGAACTATATTGAATAACTATATGGAACATTGCGTATCCTAAAAAACTCTGCTTTCAGTGGCACCCTGTGGTAATTTTGGGACTTTAGTCATATACACCGATTTTCCCTGATAAGCTTGTTGGGCAAAAAGATTATGTGGATTGGGGCTAAAGGTGCCTTATGGGTGGGTGGAGGTTGGCTGTAGAAACGATTTTTACAGTGGGAACAAAGGCCCCTAAAATAGTGAGGTGCCAAAGATACCTTTCCGGATTGCAAATTATATTATAGTTGTTCCCACCTGTATGAACACATTCAGGATTTATAAATGCTCTGGGGGGACTATTTTCACACCTTTTCAAAGGATTTAATATTTAGAACCTGGGATGACAATAGGGTTATTTTAGGAATACCAAAAGATTTATAATTGTAGCAGGATTCCCTGTGTACTTTAAATAACAATCTATTAGCCTGAGAATTGCATATTTTAAATAAATTATCTCCATTATCAAAACAGAAATAAGATCAACTACCACTGCTAGTGTTGTTGATTCTGCATTGATAGTTGGAGCTTCCACTCAAGTTTTTTTTACAGAGTTCCACGGATGCTTAGGGACCGCTTTGGATAGCACGATTTTGGACTGGATGGAGGGCATCAAATCGATTTGAGCACTCTACATTTGATAATATTTCTACATTCTCTGTGTCACAAAGAGTTAAACATTCATAAATAGTGGGAAGAGTTAATTTCCCATTAAGCTGTTTGTTGGCTGATCAATTGGACTCAGTATCTTAGGGCCTGATTATGAGTTTGGCGGTCCGGGGACCACCGTGCCATCAGCGGCGGGAGCACCGCTGCCGAGTAGGTGCTCCAACTGCCCAATTACGTTCTTGGTTGTCGGACTGCCACAACACTGTTGCTCATGGCCTGGGCTTTCCCCAGACGCATCCCGCACAGCGAGTGTGGTGCATGATGATTAAAGCACTGTGCGCGTTGTGGGCCCTCCTCCTTCTTAGCTCCTCCTCCTGGCAAGCAAGGTCTCTTGGGACTCTGAGTCCCCAAACAGCAAAAGAGGCGTACTACCCAGCAGATGTTGTGCAGGCACTTTATAGCACTGTGCGCATTGGGGGCCGGCCTCCTCCTTAGACCCACCTCCTGGCAAGCAAGGTCTACTGGAAGGAAGAGGTGTGGCGCTGCGGCCAGGGCGACTGACTCCGGAATCTGGGGATCACTGTTCGATCCCTGGCACCGGCGGCAGATTAGCTCAGCACCATGTGACTCTGGGCAATAGCTTGCTTAATCTTCCCGACGGCCCCCAGCGCCTAGAGACCCTAACGGGTGATTGTGCGCTTTACAAATGTGGATATTTCTTTTTTTTTTTTTTTTTTTTTTTACTGGGACACTGAGTCCCTAAACAGCACAACAGACGGCCCATGCAGCAGGTGCTATGCAGCCACTTTATAGTGCTGTAGTGTGCATGTCGGGCCCTCCACTTTAGCCCATCCTCCTGGCAAGCAAGGTTTTCTGTGATTCTGGGTCCCCAAACAGCGAAACAGGCATCCAGAGCAGCACGCATTGTGCGTGTGCTTTATAGCCGTGTGCAGTGGGTACCCTTCTATTCCTTAGCCCCTCCACTGGCAAGAAACTTGAGTCCCCAAACAGTAAAACAGGCATCCCCTTTCAGTAATGCACTGCCCACACAGCAGGTGTGAGTTCACGTGGACTGGGGCAGTGCTTTATATGTTAAGTGCACTGAGCAGGTCTGCGTGGGTTGGCGCCCTGCGTATCTATGTAAAGGTGTGCCCTATATATAATCAGACCCCATGTGTCTTACACTCTCTGTTAGAGTGCTAGGTAACACAATGCTGTTCTGAGTAATTGCAAGAACTGGAGCACTGTGTCTGGATCTGATAGCACATCCTCTGTTGCACAAAACATCACATGTATCATGCCAATGTTTAAAAAAACGTATGTGACAGGAATCTCTATTCAACTAATCAAGATGTATGACTATTAGATTGAATGAACACTTTTTCGAAAATAATTGTTCATCTATGTTTGGTGTAAATGTAGAGATATTATGGTTTTCTCAAAGAACTCCAGAAGAGCTCCTGTGAAGCTGCAACAAGGCTTGATCCACAAAACCTTCCGCACATCAAACTTTAATGACAACTTTCACATGCAAATTTGCTTTATCCAGGTTTTCTATCCATACAACCAGAATTTCGATCGTAAATTGATTTTCATACACTATGCGGCTCATTACGATGTTGGAAGGACCGCAACTGACTGACCGTTGGCTTTGGTCCTTCCGACATCTGCCCCTGCGGTCTGCCTGCCTCATTATGATGCGGTGGGCGGAGGCATTGGGCATGGGGACCAACCGCTGATGTTCCGACAGGCTCTGTCGGAGCATCGAAAGCCACCACAATCCTCAATGATGGGGGAGCCAGCCTCGGCTCTGCCTTCGGGATTATGATGGCACTTTCCAACAGCCTTTTCATGTCATCTGTTGGAAAGTGTCTTTGGGGGCCCAAGCAGGGCATCTTCCCTCAGTGGCCTCCGCTTTAAGGCCTGAAAAATACCTATGGTCATGCCCTACTCTTCCCTGCTCTGTGTGGCAAGGTCTTTTCCACCGTCACACAACCTTCCATTGTAGAATGGATGTTTCCGACCGCCCAATGGGAGGTTGCATCCCAACTGTGCGGGTGGAACTGCCGACCTAAGGTCGGTGAGTTACACGGATACTGTGTACCCACCTGACATTGTATCAGACCCATAGTATCATGACTATGCTTGTGGGGATGTCCTAAATAGTAAGTGCACATTCACAGAGTGATGACCTTGTGAGTATAAACAAAGGTTTTCATGACTCATTCACACACTGGAAAGGTTCATAGATTAACTCCAGCAAGGGTCAAGTACAAATTCATTTCCATGGTTGTTCTGGGATGGGAAACTGCAACATGGGTGAGGGTTGTCAGGAAAAGGTTGGCCTATGGTAAAAAAAAAATCAACATAGATGAAAACAAAAAAAAGTGCTATTCGGACATTCACGGCTTTGCTATAGTTCTCCTAAAATTCTTTGGGCTACATGTACCCACCAATTTTGCTTCGCAAAAGGCTTTTTACATGTATCAAACCCTATTTTGCAACTCAGTAACCTGTTACCGATTCGCAAAATCGATTTGCGATTCGGTATTTTGACAGGCATGATATGGGTATCCCTACTAAATAGTTAATTGCAGCGGTATGTATTAATGTTTTGTGACTGTGAATGCGGTTGCAAAACATTTGCAATTCACCACTAATTTCAATTTGGGAATGGTGGCAAAAACGTTTTTTAGGAGCAGACAGTGTTGCTATGGACCACTGTCTGCTCTTAAAAGATGAAAAGAAAACTTTTCATTTTTGTTTTTTGAATTCAACTTGTTTTCCTTTAACCTCTACGCCACAGCGGACATTCCGCCGTGGTGCTGGAAAAATTATGCGTGTGTGGTTTGGATGGCCCCCGGCAGTCCTCGGCACATGCCCACTGTGACGTCGGACGGCTGGGGGCCGTTCGACGCATCGAAGAGGTTATGGAAAACAGGTTGCTTTTTAAAAAAAATGCTTGCTTTATTTACAAGCAATCACGGACATGGTAGTCTGTTGACCCTAGCATGCCACCATCCCCGTGATTTTAGTGATTTCTAGCGGGTCGCCTATTGCAACCTACCTCATTAATATTCTTGAAGATTCATACATTTGGAATAGTGATTACCTAATCGCGATTAGCTGAAAATCGCAATTAGGTAATCGCTATTCCAAATCTTGATACATGTGTCCTTTTGAGACTTCCATAATCTTACCGGTTTATATTTTATTTTAAATTGCTCTCGCAGTCGCAGCTTTCAAGATCTATCGCATGAATGTTATTCCCACTTTTGAGAAACTGCTTCTCAAGTCTCACCAAATTTATGGAGTGTTCTTTCTCCTATTCTGACTTGAACCAGGGATTATCTCCTGCACTTTGACAGGTGTACCTTTATTGTATTGGGAGTGTGAAGGCACCTTGGAATAATTTGCAAATACTCACAAATTCACTTTCTTTTCTATGCCCCGAATGGGGGAATTACTATCTGCCTATTTTATGCTTCATGGATACTTAACTTTTTCTTCATTAAATGTTATGTTAAGTGGCATTTGTATAGCAGGTAATCACCAACGGTCTCTTAGCGCTTATGAGAGAATTGCGAAATTCTACAAGCAGTTACCTGTCAGTGCGCTTACCTGTTCAGAGCACATATTGTCCCCAAGCCTGTGTGTACAACATAGTCTTAAGTTTTTTCCTGAATGGAAGGAGAGAGGCTTCCCTACGCAGGCTTTCCAGTAACTTGTTCCTCAGTTGGAGGATCAGAACTGAGAAAGCTCATCCGCCCATGGTGCCTTTATCAAACCGTGGGCAGGACAGCAGTACTGCCTCGGACGAGCGGAGACCACGTCCTGGCAAGTAACTTGATGTATGCCTGTGCCTGCCAAAAGAGAGCGTTGTGTGCAATGCATAGGCCCTTAACCCTGGCACGATGCTTAATTGGGAGCCAGTGCAGCTGCTGCAGAAGTGATGTGGCATTTGAACGTCTTGGGAGTTTAAAAATTAATCTCACTGCGTCGTTCATTACTACTTGCAGCTTAGCTAACAGCTTGTCTGATAGCCCAAAATATAAAGCATTGCCGTAGTTCAATCGTGACACAATCAGTGCCGTCACTACCGTGCGCGGAGTTGGGAGTGATAGGAGGGGTGCCAGTTTCCTAAGTTGTCTCAAAAGGCCGACAAAGGTCCCTACCATGGTGATCACTTAGTTTGACAGTGTAAACTTAGCATCTACTTTAATGCCTAAGCTCTTCGTGATAAAGACCGGTGTGGGTGTAGTACCCAACTCTTGTTGCCAGAAGAGATTAGACCAGGGGCTGCCTGGTTAAACACTTGATACAGCTATTCATGACTATTCCACTGTTTTGTTACTTCCCTTTATGGAGTAGGGGATCATGAATCAAATTAAATTTGGAGCTTGTGAGGTAAACATTGATATTGGTATTCAGACAAAATATAAACAAAAAAATATCAAGTTTGAAATATTGTGATGCACAAATATGTGCAAAAATATTGTGGACAAGAATATCAGATGTTAAAAATATCTATGTTGTTAATATCATTTATAAACAATATCACTATTAATCGCATTTTAAAATATATATGCTATGTATTTTAGTACATATTTTAGTTGTTATGTTATGAATTTTTTTATTAATATGTTTTTTAATGTAGTTTGTACATTTTTAGGTCTTTTTAAATTTAATTTAATAGAATATTTGTATATTTGTGCATAGAGGGTATTGGGGTTTATCGAGGTACAGGGTGGGAAAGTAAATCAATGATAATTAATTTCTCATTAATAATAAATATTTCATACATAATTAATTATGTTAATTGTGTAATACATTTTTTTCATTATATTGAGTATTAGGTGCGGGTGGTGGGGTTTGAAGGGGTAGAGGATGTGAACTAATTTAATCATAATTATCTAATCATTGTTTTTTAATTATTGTTAATTATTTCATTGATAATTAATTATGTAAATTGTGTAACTAATTAAAGAAAATATAACTTTTTGGTGGGGCTTTTGGTTTTTGTAGGCGTAAAGGGTTTGAAGAAAAGTTTTTATAATAGTTAATAAATAATGCTAATTATAAATAAATATGTAATTGATAATTATGTACATTTTGTATTAAGAAATATTTTAAGCCATGTATGAGATGCAGGTTGTTGTGTTGTAGGCTATGGGGTGGGAAGTTCATTAATATAAATATAATTAATGAATTATTAGTTCATTGTTATTAATTGTTAATTGGTATTTATTTAAATTTCGTAACTGAGACATTTTCTCAAATATATATTAGGTTCATCTTATTGGATTTCTAGGGATAAAGGGTGGGAAGTTAATTAAATATCAGTTTATTAATAGTTTAATTGATAATTAATCATGTACAATTTGTAATTATTATATTTTCAAGATGTATTTTAAGTATGTGCTGTTTACTTTGTGGGGGTTTATGGTAGGCAGTTAATTAAGTAATAAGCATACAAATTGTTCTTTATTGTTTAGAAAATGTGTTAATTATGTGTTAATTGTGTTATGCTTTTTATTTGCAAGTAACATTATATTTTTTGGTTGTTATCATTGTGAAAATATGGTGTGGTATTTTAATTATATTATTATTATTTGTTTTAATTCAAAATACGTATTAAACATTGCAATAAATATGTAATTTTGTTTATTTGAAATATGTATATATATATATATATATATATATATATATATATATATATATATATATATATATATATATATATATATATTACATTTAAATGTTTATATTTGTTGTTATTTTTGGGTCCTGTCATTGAGAAAGTCTACCAGCGAGTACAGGGCTTTTCTCTGGATGCAATCAGGCACCGTACCAAAATTGGGTGCGTGATGGTATCGAATGCTGCCGACAGATCCAGCATAACCAGCATGGCTGGCAGCCGATCATCCAGGGAAAGACAGATGGTATCAACTACTGCAAGTAGAGCAGTCTCTGTACAGTGTGCAGGTCATATTTACATACTATTGGATAATTATATTTTTATACTCAATATTTTTGACACAATATTTGTGTCCCACAATATTTGTGGTTTCGCTATTTTGTCAGTGAACATTTATAATTACATGTTCTAGCTAAACAGATTTGAGATTCTATGTGTAGTAGCTCTTTCTCATTATATAAATAGTTCTGTTGTGACTGACATGAGATGTACTTTGAAGCAACCTTGTGCACTTTCATACACATCGATAGGAGTGAGCACAGTTTGCATTTTGTTTTACTTTTCAAAAACTTCTGAAGAAATCTTCACAATTTTATGGAGATTAACAAATCATTAGTTTATCAACAACTTATTTCCCAGATGTTCTAAAAACTTCTGAAGAAATCTTCACAATTTTATGGAGATTGACAAATCATTAGTTTATCAACAACTTATTTCCCAGATGTTCTAATTTACCACACAACCTGTGCTACAGAAGATATTATTGATGGAAAACAGACCATCAGTTAGATTGCCAGGTGGTTGGAAAATTCAAACATAGGTTTGTGAAAAGTTGTTTTATTGCATTTAACATTGTTTTCTGTATTACTGCATCACAAAATGCTGGTAATATCACTTGTCTGTACTGTCAATACCTGGTTATTATTATGTTTACAACGATAATACATTTGAACCTTTTAATTTTGAAAAAGGGTAGAACACAGTGTCCACCAATTAGGGTCTAATTCTGACTTTGGTGGTGCAGAACTGGGTCCAGGCCGCCGCTGCACAGTCAAAGCCGTGGTCGGGCCACCTGCCAAATTAGGAGTTTCCTCCTGTCTGGCGGGCTTTGTTTTCTGAAAATGGGCACCGCAACGGGAACACCAAAAACAATTCCTGCACAGCATGGACTACTAAGTCCATTCTGTGCAGGAACTGGGGTGCATTCATACAGTGGGGCACATTTGTGACCCACCTGCATGCAGGGCCCCCTTTGTTTTCTCTCTGTCATGGTCTATATGGAGTAGGAGCTTCAATGACACCGCTGGCAGAAAGAAAACTTGTAATATGCATGGTGGGACTGCGGAGTTCCCGCAAAGCATGGTGTGTCCTCCTGACCATCGAAACATCACCTGCGGGGCAATGGTGGCGCAACTGCCCTAATCGTAATAGGGCAGCCTGGACACCACCACCGCCGATCCCCCATGAGTCTGGCACGTGTACCGCCAGACACATAATAGAGCCATTTAATACTAAAGTTTCTATAACATCATTATTCATGGTTTGGTAATAACAAAAATCAGGTATCTCTGCTTCACTATCAATCTGTTGGCTTCTCTGTCTATAAGGTACTCCCTGATGTACCTTGGGATTCTGGGTTTCATGTATGGCAGCTCCTGTCTGATGTGCTCCTTATTATGCCTACTGGTGGGCAGCTCCTTTCTGGAACTCTATCCAAAGGGTTTGCTGTCCTGCAACATTTATAGCACTCCACCAGGCTAAGCTCCACTCTGGCTAGACTCCACTCTGGCTAGGTTTGCATTATAGAAATACCATATACAAAAATACATACATACTAACGGATGTATGACGTTACAACGCATACTTTTACTCCGCATACCATTACAACGCGGTATTTACAACGAATACCGTTACAACGCATAGCGCTTAGAGGTGCTGGATAGTGGTAAGTATAATTTTCTATTCCAACTCCAGTCCCCGTGGACACTAGGGAAGGTGTTGGATAGAAAATTAAACTTATTCCCTATCCTAGAGCGCCCCCCAGCGCAATGCGTTGTAATGGTATGCGTTGTAATGGTCGCGTTGTAGTGGTAGTGCGGAGTAAAAATTGCGTTGTAACAGGTGTATACCCATACTAACAGGCTCTTCTTGGGTATGAACCCCTCCATGGCATTGGGCCACCTAGGCTTATGCTCTTCATTTATTGTCTTAGATACCTTTGGGGGTGCTGGCCTAATCCTGGCCGCCCGCAGATGGTGATGAGAAGCACTTCTTATTGAGGGATGGAGGATGGGGGTTGAATGTTGCAGCCTTTCTGATCATGGTGATTGGAAAAGAATAGCAGAACACAAAAGTCGAACATGGTAACTGTGGGTTTCCCTGCCTCTTCCCATTCCAAGATGGCAACCTTGTAAGTAAGGACTAGGGGGCACGGTTCATGAAATTATAAGCGCACATTTTTTATGGGAAAAATACACCTGACGAGTGTGTGTCTGTCTACAATTTCACAGACCACGTATTCTCATTAAATGATCCAGCAGTGAAGGACTGGACAGTGAGTGGAGATTCTGTGCTCGATGTTCAACCTGCCATTCTGTGTATTAAAAAGCAGCAGCTGTGTGCTTCTTGCGCTGTTATATATTGGCATGAGCCAAGTGGGTGCAATGATAGTAATGTGCTAATGTCAACAGACTGTCGCTGACCAGATCAAGTTATTGATTGCTCGGTTCAGCTGAATTAATCTTGTAGTTGCCATTGATGTCAATATAACTATGCAGCTACAGGTTTGTAAGAATAAGACAGACATATTTCTTCTCCTGTTTTCTGTCAGAAGATTATTCATCTTATATCCTTAGTAGTAAGAGGAACAACAGAATCTTTCATAAAGAATGTGAATCTAGATCATACTATCACTCCCTGTGTATTTAGATTGCACAGGATTAAGGGCCTGATTACAAATTTGGCGTAGTTGCGCCAGCTCACTGCGGCACAGTTGTGCCAAACTCGCACAAGTACCTTCGGCCGTTTTATGAGTTGAAATCATGTTACACAAGTTTAACTCGTAATATGGCCGATGGTCCTTTGCCTTTCCCATGGTGGTGCCTGGAAAACAGTCAGTGCAATGGAAAGGCAAAAAAGTTCCAGCATAGCATGGACATACAGTGCTGGAACTTTGTGGCAATACAGCCAGGTGGGCACATGTTGTGCTCCCCTGAATGTATCCCTATGGTGGTGGGAGGCATGGGGGCCCTGTAGGGTCCCCTTTGTTCTTCGATCACCAGCCTATTCGTGGTGGGGCTCCCGCCATGCAATGCTGGTGGTGGACAAACTCGTAATATGCTGAGCGGGACTGCTCAAGTCCCTGCTCAGCATTTTGCATTGTGCCAGGGAATGACTGTTCCCTTGTGAAGCCGGTGATCCACCAATGATATGACTTTGACAGTCATAATACGGCAGATGGTGGACCGCCACCGCGAGTTTGGCTGTCTTACGACCACCAGTCTTGTAATCAGGCCCTAAAGATTATCCTGGCAACCAGGCTGAGGGAAATGTGATCATGTTTAGGTGACAAATATAGTTATGCTGTCTATGTGCTGAGAACCGGGTCCAGTTAAAAATAACATTCTTACTCCATTGTACTTATGGTTCAACTCCATCCAATTCTAAGTGGCAAAATTGTGTATTCTTAAACTCAAAACATCTTGCGGTCCTCTAACATGATTAGTTCCTTTTGGACATTTAAAAATGGGGTCCTCATCCTTTTAGTCTAGGGGCAATGTATGTGATACTGTACCAATCAATCTAGATCAGCTGTGATCTCTGTACCTTGATGGGAACCATCATCAAGCGGTTCTCTGTTCCAGTCAAGCTACAAAACGTTTGGCTGACAGCAGCCATGGGCTTTGATGGTCATACAACAAAATTTGCAAACATTTTATTTTTCTAAAACAAACTCCCAAAGTGGCTGTTAGTTATTGAAAAATAAATGAGTAATCTGTCCATCACAGCCAGGTTTTACCTGGCATCAATGGACCAAGCAAAAAGGACAAAACACTGTTTATTCTAAATACAGTGGACAGTGTAATGCTTTCCTTTGATGGCCCTCACTCTGTCAGGCCATTGGAGGAAGCTTTCCATCAAAGGAGTTAATTGGGGCTCTGTTGAGGGAGAGCTAGCATTCATACTGACCTTAAACAAGGTAACAGACCTACACCATTATTTTGTGTCAGAGTCTCTGTAGGCCATACTCTCCATCTACTGAGATTTTTGCCACACTGAAAACTGGTTAAGCATGCCTTAACTGCAAAGGTATCTGACCTGCTAGATCCCTGCATAACCATTGCTTCCAGGGCTGTCCACAGGAGATCTTAAGGAGGAAAAGTGTGAGGCGGCAAATTCATACACCTGCGAAGTGACTTCAGCATATAGGAAATTCAGGTTTGAACCACTCAGAGCTTCTGGTGCCAAAATCAGCAGCTTCTGCCTCAATTCGACGATGAGGAATCCAACTTCAAGGGAGAATTGCCACCCTCAACCTTCAACCTTGCATTTCTCTAAGATTTTAACATCCATTTCAGAGACTAAGACCAAAGGAAAACCTTTGACCAGGACTACCTGCTTGGTGTAGCCCACCTCCCCTCTATCATGGTCTGCCTGAAATCAGGCCAACAAGAATTGGACTAGTTACCTGCTTATGAAGTAGTCATAAACAAAGTTGTGGTCACACAATTCTACAGTACCTAACCTTATTCACAATAAAGTGCTCCCAAAAAACACCTGCAGATTAGACCACTATACAATTAATCCTAAGCAAGGATGTCCATTTAGCCACTGTAAAGTGATGCAAAAAAAGTAATTATGTCATACAAAGTGTGTTCCTAAAAGAAGCTCTCCATTTTGTGCCATTACACGGTGCTTCCAGAATAATTGAGCTATGCATCCTGTCACAGTACAGTATTTCCAAATGAGAGTTATGCATTGTACCACTGTACAGTGTTTGCAAAACAAAGGTGTACACTGTTCCACTTGCTTTAAAAAAATGGTTAAGCTCTCCCACTGCAGTGGTCCCCAAATAAGATATCTTCTACTAAGACTGATTTCACAGCATATAATTCATTAATACCAACCTTCTTACCAAATCACTTCACTGCAGAGTATACTTCAAAACATAAGTGTACATCGTAATATAGCAGAACAATCCTCAAAGCAATCATGTGCATCAAACCATTGAGAAATGTTCCAAATTGTCGCAATTTTTAAAAATCAAAATGGCATTGACTTTTTCATTGTCCCACAGACCCTGGTTTGACAGTTTGTCTGTAGCCTGTGTAGAATTTTAATAAAGTGGCACATGTTAAACCCAAATGGAATTGGTAAAATGAATTTCATATGCTTTAAAAGTCAATTATTGGTTTGGAACGTTTTGGAAATTGGGGCCAGATTTACCAATATGTCACACCGCGCAGTGCAGCAGCCGCATATGCTGTACTGCATGAAGAGGAAGCAGGAGAGCACCATATTTACTGAAATATAGCACTCTCCTCCCCTCTCAATAGTGCCGGTGCAGAAATCAGCTGGCGTAGTGCACCACATACACACCTTTGCACCAAAGTGCAAGAGTGTCTCCGTGAGTCCAGCATAGGTTTTGTACTGGAAGGGAACCCTTCCAGTACAAAATACCATGCTTAAACTGTCTTGAAAGCTTTTACCTCTTTGTATGAGTGCTGTACAGTGCAGCACATGTGCGAAGTCTGAAAATAAAGGAGAGAAAATGCATTTCTCCTTTATAGCACCTGGTTGAAGGGTGCTCTTTTTTCTGATTAGAAACCCTGTCTACTTTATTTAGTAAATTGGGTTTAGCATCAGAAACCTTAGGTGGCTTCATGGGAATGCCCAAGCACCACTCACAGTACACACTCTTGGTGTTAAGTAATGCAAAGCAGAGCTATGCATTGCTTCACATTACTTTCACATTATTTACAGCGCTAAAAGCGCTGGAAAGAAAATCGGACTAAAACATTTAGTGCTGATTTGCATCACTTTTGTAACGCAAACATGGCGTAAAGTCTTAGTAAATCTGCCCCTTGGTGTCAAATGATATATTCCAACTGATATTGCTTTAGAGGTGCTTCTGTCAGGTGGGGCAAAGAGGGTGTAGGCTATAGTTTAGTAACAGAAGACATGATGATGAGAACAGGTGTGATTAAACAAAGGCCACAGATCTTTTCTTGTTATCATTGTTGAAAAGATTTAAAGTCAGATGAACTGTGCATGGGAGGGTGTGGATCTTGAATTATTTTAGGTTGCTAAGGAGGAAACATGGGCATTTATTTTGTTTGTAGTTTTATTTATAATTGTTAGAAATTACCATCTTTTCCGTGGCATTCCACAACCTGGGTTGATGGCTTTTAGGGCTCTGCACATTTTACTCCCACTAACCAGTGGTAAGGTGCTTGTGCTCTCCCCTCAAAACAAGAATAAATTGGTATACATCTACTTGCCACATTTAATTTATTTAGAAGTCCCATGTAAATGGTACTCCATGTACCCATAACACCGACAAGTGGACTGCATCACTCTTTGTGCCATCCTCTAGCATAGCACTGTGTGACATGTTTCAGGCCTGACAACGCAGCCTGCCATTTATTTCAACCTGGCATTAAATCTTTTTCGGGGCCTAAGCCTTTCTTTTTAATACTTCAAAATCACCTCTTAGGTAGACCCTAACAGTGTATAGGGCAGGGAGCATGGTATTTAAAAATTAGGGCATGTATATTCCATGTTTTACCTTTCCTAGCAGTGAAACCCCCCCAAAGTCGTTCTTCACTGTAGCATGGCTAGCACTCCCATTGGCTAACACTGGTTAACCTTGTTGTACTTAATATGTGCTAAATTCCCTTTGGGAGCCGCTAGATAGTTACTTCTTCCACTCATTTTAATTGTAATTCAAAATTGTCTTTAATGGTAAAGTCAGATTATAAATTACTTTTGACTCGGAGCAGGTAAGAACGTCATGTTTACATTCAAATACTTTTGCAATTTAAAATCCTCTTTAATGGTAAAGTGGGATTTTATGTTATATTTCTGAAAAAGCCACTTTTAGAAAGTTGGCATTTTCTTATCCTATTTGGTTCCTGCAGCGTGTGTCCTGGGTCACACGACTATGTATAATTGGCTGTTGGATTTTGTTTATTCCTCCCAGACCGTGAGAGAAAGGGGGACTAGATGTTGGCAGGATGGGCCATCCTGCCAGGATGGGATGGGCCGACCGGTTTCCTGCCCGAATTACATTTAAAAGGTGCTGTCTATTGTCATGCCTGACCCCTTGGAGCTTGGGCAGGCGAGGGAAGGGAAGGAAATTCCAACACTAGACCGGGGGAAGACTTGACATTTTTCCTACTTCAAAGCTGTCACCAGGTATAAATATTGGACCCTCAAATCAACTCTTTAGTTCACTTCTACACCTGTAGAGGATCCACAGAAGGACTGTCTTGCACTTGAGCGGAATGCTCTGATAATTGAGGCCTGTTTTGTACATCAGAAGACTGCTCAGTGGCTACCTTAAGATTACCATTCTGTTTGAAGTTTGCCATGTACCCTCACAGCACTGCCCTGCTACATGAGGCCTGCCTTGATGCTTGATTCCAGGATACCAAAGAGACTCCAAGGGTCAGTTGGCTGACCTCCCATTCTGAGCTACAGGGACACAACAAGCTCCAGAGGCCTCCCTGCAACTGCCCAACTGACCTGTTGCACTCAACCTGCCTGGACTGTCAACTGGACCTTTCTGAGTCCTGCTGGCCTCTGCTGGAGTGAATTCCTTGTCCCCAAGAGGTGCCTCCCCAGGCCCTGGATCTTTGGCTGCATCAGTTGAACTCCTCCTGTGAAGAAAGGGAGAAATCCTGAGGTTTTGGGCTCTTTGGGATTGTGAACGGCCTGTTTGTGTCATGATCTTACTGCCAGCAACAAACGCCAACCATAGCTCTAGTGAAACCAGCGATGAATTGCTGAATGAAATATGCACTTCACATTACACCGATGATAGCCCGTGATGACCACCAATGCAAAGCTCCAGCAATGACCATCTGCTAAGCCACACTGAATCTTTGTGCTACAGCGACGACCATCTGTGATGCCAGGAATGCTCTGCACGCTACAGTGATGGCCACCCATGATGGTCTACTCACAGCCTCTACCTCTATGAGCTGGACTCTTCACACTGACATTTTGAGAATATAACTTTTTCAGAGGGACCAACCTAGTCCCTGTATCCAGCCTGCACTCCATTGCACTTTTATGCGCTATAATACCTAGAAATATGAAATTGCATATATCCAGTTCTACTGATTGGATCTTTCTCATTTAGGTCTCAAATTATTTATTAAATTCAACTCTATTCTTATAAATTGTTGTAGGATTTTTCTTGTGATGTGTTTTCACTCTATTTTCTATTTGTGTGCTACATAAATACTTTACACATTGCCTCTAAGTTAAGTCTGACTGCTTTTGTGCCACACTAGTACATACTTAAGCACAAGTTAAATTAATGACTTTTCATGGTTCAGTATGACAGGGATTGTTGTTGCTTTACCCCCTCAATTGAAAACCCAATTTCCTACACTGGGGGCAGTGGTGGGATTCAGCACTTGTGTTTCAGCAAAGCCATTCAGCAATTCTGTGTAACACTACAATCAGAAATAAATCATTTGATACCAGATTTAACCTCTTTTTAAATTCTCCTTGATTGGCCCCTTTTGCTATTTCCAAATTCGCTTCTATTTCACCTGATTTTGTGCGTCTGTGACTTTTGCCTGCCAAGATGGCGTTGAAGCTTGACAAATTGAAAGCTGCATTATGGCTGAGCTAATATGTTGTGCAGGGAGAGGTGACTGAAACCAGCTAAAGATCTTTAAAGTTGGGGTATGAGATAGCCTTCGAGCATGGGAAGAGGTCCGCAGAATGGAAGCTGTAGCACAAAATAATGATGAGGAGGATGAAATGGAAGAGGAAGAGGAGGATGAAATAGAGGCTGAAAAGGACAACTTGTGAGGTTCTCTACTGGGTCCAGAACAGAAAGCAGTGTGTCCCCCCCCCCCATCCTCTGAAGATCTAGAGGACAGGAAAGCTGAAAGAGAGTTCAAGCTGCAGATGGACCAGTCAGAACTGGCTGATATGGGGCAAGGGCTGAGGCATTGAGAATCAAGGAAAACTGGCTTCAAATATGGTAAGGGCTGAGGTAGAGCGAGTCCTAGCTCCTCAGGAGTGAAAGCTATCTCTGGAAGAAAATAAACTTTTGTGTCATAAAACACGCCGATGACACACCGTTCGTGGTTGCCTTAAACCACCCGTAAACGCCATTGCAAAGTGTCTAGAAGAGGTAGTCAAATGGATGGTGCTCTCCTGCTTAAAACTTAATGGGGACAAGACCAAGCTCATGCTTCTCGGCAACTCGCCAGTTTTCAATCCTGATCTGCTCTGGCCCAACTGTCTTGGCCCCGCTCCAGTACCCAAAAACCAGATTAAATGCCTGGGCATCTGGTTGGACCGCTCTCTCATTTTTGAGCATCAGGTGACAAAACGATCAGCCACCTGCTACGGCCTACTGAGGATGCTTCGCAAGATACTTCCTCTCCTCCCATTCTAGGCAAGAAGAGTTATATCCAGGCTCTTATACTCTCTCGCCTGGACTACGGGAATGCCCGCTACCTAGGAGCCCCCCAACTCACAATCTCCAAGCTTCAGATTCTCCAAAACTGCGCAGCTCGTCTGCTTCTCCACATCTCCTATCATCAATCTGCTAAACCTGCACTAAGAAGCCTTCACTGACTACCTGTCAGGGAGAAAATCCAGATCAAGGCCATGTGTATCACACACGAGGCCTTCTGAGGGAAGGGGCCAACAATCAGTCGTTCCATGATTACCCCATACCAGTCTAGCAGAATTCTCTATTCCGCGTCCCTCTCTCTTGCCACACTCCCACAAATAGAGAGAGCTAGATGTGGCGGAAGCACTTTTTCTTACAACTCTGTCAGACTATGGAACACACTCCCCCCTTACATCCGTAAGGAATCCAACCTGCTGCCCTTCCGGAAACTCCTCAAAACGTGGTTCCTCCAAAATCCCACTTAATCATGGTCTCTCTCTGTACGCGTCCAAACCCAGTGGTGGGATGCCTAAGGGTAGCCATCACGCTATATAAATGCTTTTTCATTCATTTTCCTTCATTCATTCATGAAGTGAGGCTGGAAATGCTGGACCTAAAGCTCAAACAAGCCTCAGGCTTCAGCAGAAATAGTGGCACCAACAGCACAGTGTTCACTGGAGAAAAAAGGGGCACGTACCCATGCCTAGCGTTGAGGTGGGGGATGATATTTATAAGTGGTTTGTAGTCTCTGAGGTAGCCCTAAGAATGCATAGGATCCCAGAGGAGTTTTTGGGGATACTCTGTGGTGGCACATGCCAGCTATTGAGAGGGAAACCCTGTTGGCTTTAGAGGTGGCTGACTAGATGTCATAGACCCCCATGAAAGCAGCCCTTATCACAAGGTTCGATCTCATCCGAGATGGATACAGCTTAAGGTTTAAGGACAGTCATAAACTGCCTGACCAGTCTTGAGTAGTTTTTTGTGCTTCTCCAGTAAGACAGCATTAGTGGGTGGCACAATGAGTGCTACATTTAAATTACATCCCCTGGTTATTAGGGACGTATAAGTAAATTAAATGTGCCAATTGGGTGTAAGCAATTGTACCATATTTTTAGGGAGAGTTCCACAAGCAATTTAGCTTTGGTTAGCAGTGATAAAGTGCACAGAGTCCTAAAAGCCAACAATAAAGGGTTCAGTAAACAGGAGGGGTGAAGGCAAAACGGTTTGAGGTGACTAGGGGGCCCATTATAATCGCGGACGGACTTGAGTCCGTCCGCGATCACCGAGGAGGAGGGAACCTCCGCATGGGCATGCGGAGTTCCCTCCTGTCCAATTTGGATGTGACCACCACCCTGGCGGTCACATCCTCTATTTGTAACATTGCGGCGGGTGCAGCTTCAAGCTGCACCCGCCGCAATGTTACAAATGCATACATTGCATTTGTATGCAGAAAGCGGCAGGCACCGCGCGGTGCCTGCCGATTTCTGCATACAAATGTAGGGGGGTTCCATAGGTACCCCCATGTGCACTCCCCAACCCCCCTTCACCCAGGGGGCCCGCTACGGGCCACCGAGGTGAAGATCCGCATGCTTGTCCTCGGCGGAGAAGTCGCCGCGGAAAAGCATGTTTTCTCAGCCGTCCTAATATGTCTGGCGGTGTTTGAGAGACACCGCCACCATATTAGGCCTTTTCTGCCGCGGTTGTAAGCCGACCGCGCCGGAAAAGCGGCGGACTGAAACCAGGACCCACCAGCCATCCTAATGTGGCGGTGGGTCTTTGGTGGGTCCGCAGAGGATTTTCCGCATCCTCCGGGCCGGCGGTGGCTTCCGCCGGCCCGGAGGATGCGGAAAATCCTCCATCGTAATCAGCCTCTTTGTTTGTTGTTTAAGTCCAACAAACCACAACAAACAAAATCAACAATAATACACCTAATTACAGTATTGGAAACATTAACAAACAAATGTCACTGCTTCGCATTAAACACAATAACCAAACATTTCTGATTTCATTTTCCACATCCCTAAAATGCATTAATTAAAGCTATTATTAAAGATTTATGAAAACCTTTTAAACAGCTGCTAGCGAAGGAAGTGATGCTGAGCCTGTTTTGGGGGCATTGTCAGATGGTAACTGCAGCATTAAGTTGGTAAATAAGGAGAGTAATGGGTTATTCTACTTCCAAGCCATGGATTGAAGTAAGCTATTAGATGACCCATTTTTTGGTCAGAGGAGACATTCAATCAAATGAACTGTCCAGTGTGTGGTGCTTAGCTGCAATAAGCATAGTTTCAGAATTTTCAAAATTGTCTTTGTTTCCTAGGGAAGGCAAAATGGGTAAGGCAAATTTATTTGAACTTTCCTAGGTTATTGGTTTGATCAAGTAATACTACCTTAACTGAAGCTATTTTGACACCTTTTGGCTGCATTGTGATTCAAATTGTTTTATGTTTTTTTGATGGCTAATTGTGGCATTTTTACTGAATCCTATAAAATTGCTAATGTAGATGATGAATGTCTATATTTAATGTCTACAGTCAACCAACTAATAATGCCTATGGTTAACTATATCTCATTCAGATGCTCATCTCTAAAAAAAACAGATTAGTTCTGCTTTCATTATTGAACAATCTTCTTGCAGGATTGGAACTAAGATATTAAAACCTACAACGTTTAGTTGTTTGTATGTACCCTTGGGATTTCTATGATGAACATGGGACAAGTACCTTCCCAAGACACTGAAGTTCAAATCAGTTGCTAGCCAAGACCATTCATTTGGTGCGCTCACTGCTGAACTTATTGATCTGTTCTACCTACTACACCCGGATAGCTCATCATTGCTAGTTTTCATCAGTCATAGTACAACATGGTAAATTTCCATAATTCCAACATAGCAGATTATGTTTAGTTGTGTCAGTTCATACATATTTAAACATTTTGATCATGGCCACTTATAACATTTTTCAAAATTTATTTTTCTCTCAATTAACACATCATTGACATTTTCAGAGTATCCTCTAAGCCAGTTTCTGTTGTCCTGAGTTTGCTTTTCACTTCAGTATCACTTTACACTATGTTCAGTTTGCACGTCATGACCAGTTTATAACAGGCCCACTTAGTCCACTATTGATAGTTTCCATTCTGCACATCGGGCAAATCATGGGCAGGATTCATTATACTTAAGTATTGCACCATGCCCAATTTAACTTATAATGAATTTGGTTATAACCGATCAGGTACTTGTGTTATGATACAGAGACGGCAAACCATATCAAATGGGACTAGATTATTTGTTTTCAGGCTGGGCTAAAACTGGTCTGATTATATTGGTCCATTTCTCTAAAAGGTTTTGTGAAATAAACTGCTATTGTTTAAAATTAATATGTTTCCAGTATAACCAACCGGTTAGATTGTTATGGGCACTTTCTTTAATGCTCATAGAGCAAACCATTAAGAGTTCATATCATGTTTATTACACATTATAATAATTTTCCACCATGATAAGCTAGCTAGTCATTTCCAATGTGCTCAGTTAGTAGATGCATGCCATTTTCCATTATGACCCAGTAGCCATGCACATCATCACAAGTTCCCTTAATGCCTATTAAGCAAATCAGACAACAAAAGAAGAGAGGTCCGGTCATATACAAAGCTACCAAATATATGAGCAAGGAGATAAGTGGTCAATATTAATCACAGGTACTCCATTTGAGTAGGAAAGCCCTCACACACCGACCTAGTCAGTGTCATGCTTCATCATCGGGCCCCACCGAAGAGACCGAGTGTCTCTTCGGTGTGCTGCGACGCCAGAAATACTGCGGAGCTGGTCGTGTGGGGAGGACGTGTTGTGGAGATTGCTAAATTAAAAGTGACTGAGGGTATCGAAAAACTTTTAATGAATGATCCCTAAGACACGAGTAAGTGGTATATGTGTCTGAATTTAAAGGCCAAGGTTTTTAGGATATTGAATAAATTCAGCTAAATACCACAAGTTTATTAAAATCAGTCAACATGTCGGGTCCGGTTCAGAGGATTCTTGCAGGTTGAGAAGCGGGTTGTGAGCGCAGAGGGCGATGTGCCAAGCGCGCTCCAATCCTCCTCCCGAGACCCATGGTGCTAGTAGCGCCCTGTTTTAAAGTGCTGATACACCCTTGAATTTTTGGGTTTTTTTGGAATGAGCAATTGCTCTTCTAATTTTTAAGCACTTTTTTCACTTTTCCTTTTTTCACTTACACGTCCCCAGGTTAGGGTGGACTATTAGAGTGTCCATACCGCCGGGGTATAGTCCTGAAGAATGCCATGGTGAATATATACCACAGATAAGGCAGAAACATGTTGACTGATTTTAATAAACTTGTGGTATTTAGCTGAATTTATTCAATATCCTAAAAACCTTGGCCTTTAAATTCAGACACATATACCACTTACTCGTGTCTTAGGGATCATTCATTAAAAGTTTTTCGATACCCTCAGTCACTTTTAATTTAGCAATCTCCACAACACGTCCTCCCCACACGACCAGCTCCGCAGTATTTCTGGCGTCGCAGCACACCGAAGAGACACTCGGTCTCTTCGGTGGGGCCCGATGATGAAGCATGACACTGACTAGGTCGGTGTGTGAGGGCTTTCCTACTCAAATGGAGTACCTGTGATTAATATTGACCACTTATCTCCTTGCTCATATATTTGGTAGCTTTGTATATGACCGGACCTCTCTTCTTTTGTTGTCTGATACTTAACTGGGGTGTAAGAGAGTGTCTCTGACCTTCCCTTCCTCTCTCTTTGTTGATATATATTAAGCAAATCATTCAGTTTCAATAACATCCTAGTTAACACATCATGGCAGGTCCTATAATGTCCAATCAGCACATAATTCATCACCTCTTTCCATTATACATAGTTCACATATCATGGCCAGCATCTTTTATGCCCATGTATATCATATCATTGCCAGTGTCCATCATCTCCAGCTAACACATCATTAGCTTTTTCAGCGTGCCATTTATCACATCATGGTCAGTTTGGATTACATCAAAGAAGCGCAGCACGATCAATTTCCATTATGTTCCCCTAGCAGGACATTCACACTTCAGATTATATGCTGGTAGCACAGTACACCCAGTGCCCATTACAGCACTTTAACACATCATGTTGAAGTTATCTCGTGCCCAGTTAGCTTGTCACTGTCAGGTTCCAGTATGCCCAGTTAGCACATCATGTCCAGGTTTCAGAATGCTAACTTAGCACAGCAGAGCTTGTTTCCAATTTGCAGCGTTATTACAACATATCAAGTTCCCATGATCCATAGTTAGTACACCAGTGAGAGACTCAGTTACAGCTTTCCATGAATTCTATTTTAGAATAAGTACTTGTACATGGTGTACAACTGAGCATGCAAAATGAGTTTAACATTAAAAAATAACTTTCCCTCGATCCCACTGTTCTAGAGGGTTCCCTGCCCCTTCCTGCTTTAGAAAAGCTTTGTCAATTTTGTATCCAAACTATCCTTAAATTGTGAAAATCAGTATTCCTAAGTATTTTGTACATTCGAAAATTTTATTTATAAAGAACTGTATGTCAGATTTGTTTTCCTAAATATCGTCATAAAAATATTGTTCCCATGTAGTATTATCTTTTTGGTATTTTTCATGTATTTCGCACACTTTCAAACGTATTTTTGTGTAATTGGTCCAGTAAGTGATAAAAAGCAAGAATAGTCCCCGTGTTCATAGCAGGCATGGAAAAAAGATACATTTGCACAAAAAACAATTCTTGAAAATGAGAATATATATATTAATATTTTAAATATTTATTAGTTAATATATTGTACCATTTTATATTTAATATTTTACCACAGCACACGTAGAACTGTCTACTCTGGGGATTCTTTGTTTACGTAGAATTAGGAGAAATGTGCACCCACCGAGAACGCTATCCATTAATACAGCTTTGAATCTCAAAGTGAATTGTACAGAACTTATTAATATCGATGTGAGTCTTCCAGTTAATAGTATACATGAATACAGCTTTGAGTTTAACAGTGAACAGTATACAATAATGCAGCTACGAGTCTCACAGTAAATAGTATACATTAATGCACACTAGAGTCTCAAATTGAATAGTATACATTAACACAGCGTCAAATCTAGCAGTGAACAGTATACATTAATACAGCTGAGAGTCTCACAGTGAACAGTATACATTAATGCACCCCGAGTCTTACAGTGACAGTATACGAATAGAATACATTACTACAACTACGAGTCTCACAGCTAATAGAATGCATTAATACAGCTAATTGTCATACATTGAACAGCACACAGGGGCCGACTGGGACCAAAAATATGCCAGGGCACCAAAATAAAAATAGCCCCATTAGCGAGGCAAATAGCTAAACAAAAGTGGTAATGTAAGGTCAATCGACAGTAAAACCAGCTAACCGGGCCATAAAACAGGCCCACAACTGCTATAAGCTTGGCCCACACACTGATCCCACATGCTGATCGGTCAGACCTGCCCATCAGCCACTGCCTGATTGCCCTGTAGGCCAGTCTGACCCTGACAGTATACAGTAATGCCCCCTGAGTCTTGCAGTCATTGTATGTGAATAGTACACATTAATACAGGGTTGAGTCTCACAGTGAACAGTATAAATACAGCTTAAAGTCTCAAGTCAAGTCAAGTTAAGTTAAAATTTGTATAGCGCACTACTCACCCAGAGGGTCTCAAGGCGCTTGAGGGAGGGGGGGTACGTTACTTATCGAATATCCAAGTTTTTAGTTGTCTTCTGAAGGAGAGGTGGTTCTGTGTAAGGCGGAGGTGGGTGGGGAGAGAATTCCAGGTCTTGGCTGCTAAGTAGGAGAAGGATCTTCCCCCCATGGTGGATCTTTGGATGCGTGGAATCGCGGCGAGGGCTTGATTGGACAATCGTAGTTGGCGGGTGGGGGTGTAAAAGGTCAGGTGCGTGTTGAGGTATTTGGGTTCTAGGTCGTAGAGGGCTTTGTGTGCGTGGGTGAGGAGACGGACCGTTATTCTCTTGTTGACTGGGAGCCAGTGGAGGTCTCTCAGGTGACCAGAAATGTGAGCTTGGCGGGGGATGTCTAGGATGAGTCTGGCTGAGGCGTTCTGGATGCGTTGGAGTTTTTTCTGTAATTTGGCTGTGGTTCCGGCGTAAAGGGTGTTTCCGTAGTCCAGTCGGCTTGTGACCAGTGCATGGGTGACAGTCTTTCTTGTTTCGGTGGGGATCCAACGGAAGATTTTTTTGAGCATACGTAGGATGTTGAAGCATGATGATGAGATGGCGTTGACTTGTCTGGTCATCGAGAGGGAGGAGTCCAGGATGAAGCCCAGGTTACGTGCGTGGTCCGTAGGTTTGGGTGCGTTGCCCAGGGCCGGTGGCCACCAAGAGTCGTCCCAAGCGGAGGGGGATGATCCTAAGATGAGGACTTCCATTTTGTCCGAGTTCAGTTTTAAACGGCTGTTCATCATCCACTCGGCTACTTCTTTCATTCCTTCGTGTAGGTTGGTTTTGGAGGTGTTTGGGTCTTTGGTGAGGGAGAGGATCAACTGGGTGTCGTCTGCGTAGGAGATGATGTTGAGGTTGTGTTGGCGCGCGATGGATGCGAGGGGACTCATGTATACGTTGAAGAGGGTGGGACTGAGTGATGATCCTTGTGGTACGCCGCAGATGACTTCAGTGGCCTCCGATTTGAAAGGGGGGAGGCGGACTCTCTGGGTTCTTCCGGCGAGGAACGAGATGATACAGTTCAATGCTTTTCCTTGTATTCCGACGTTGTTGAGGCGTTGTATAAGGGTGCTATGACAGACTGTGTTGAAGGCTGCGGAGAGGTCCAGTAGGATGAGGGCAGCTGTTTCTCCGTTGTCCAGTAGAGTTCGAATGTCGTCTGTTGCTGCGATGAGGGCGGTCTCGGTACTGTGTTTGGCTCGGAAGCCGGACTGTGATGGGTCGAGGGAGCCGTTGGATTCGAGGAAGGCGGTGAGCTGACTGTTGACGGTTTTCTCAATGACTTTGGCAGGGAATGGGAGGAGCGAAATGGGGCGGTAGTTCTTAAGTTCGGTGGGGTCTGCTGTGGGTTTCTTCAGGAGGGCGCTGAGTTCGGCATGTTTCCAGCTTTCCGGGAAGGTAGCGGAGTTGAGGGAGCAGTTGATGACATCTCGGAGATGGGGTGCGATAATGGAGTCTGCTTTGTTGAAAATGTGGCGGGGACATGGGTCGGTTGGCGATCCGGAGTGGGTGGAGTTCATCAAGCGGATGGTGTCTTCAGTGGTGATAGGGTTCCAGGTGCAAAGGTTGTTGGAGGGGGGTTTTGGTTCGGAGGTGGGTGGGGTGGACTGGTCGCCAAAGCTGTTATGTATGTCAGCGATTTTGTTGTGGAAGAACGAGGCTAGAGAGTCGCAGAGGTCTTGAGAGGGAGTGATGTCGTTGGTGCAGGCGGTGGGGTTGGTAAACTCTTTGACGATGTTGAATAGTTCCTTGCTGTTGTGGGCGTTGTTGTCGAGTCGATCCTTCAATGCTGATTTCTTGGTGGATCGGATCAGCTGGTGGTGTTTGCGGGTGGCGTTCTTGAAAGTGGCCAAGTTGTCAGTGGTTGGGTTTTTTCGCCAGGCTTTCTCGAGGGTGCGACAGATCTTCTTGGATTTCTTAAGGTCGTCATTGAACCAGGGGGCTTTTTTGCTACCTTGGTTGATTTGATGGTTTTTCAAGGGTGCTAAATCATTAGCGCTGTGGGTGATCCATTGTGTGAGGTTGATGGCTGCTTGATTTGGGTCCAATGATTTGGCAGGAGGGTTTTGGTAAAGCGATGTGAAGAGCTGGTTGGTGGTAATTTTGTTCCAGTTTCTGCGGGGAATTGGTAGTGGGTGGTTGTGGGTCGTGGTCTTTTTGTAGTTGAAGTGAACGCAGCTGTGGTCCGTCCAATGGAGTCCTGTGGCGTGATTGAAGGAGATGTGCTTGCTGGAGGAGAAGATTGGGTCGAGCGTGTGCCCGGCGTAGTGGGTGGGGGTGTCTACAAGTTGTTTGAGTCCGAGATTGGCGAGGTTGTCCAGAAGGGTGGCGGTGTTGCTGTCGTTGTTCTCACTGTCACTGTATAAAATTCACTGTCTCACAGTGAATATTATACATTAAGACACTTGCAAGCCTCACAATGAATAGTATATATTTATACAGGTTTGAGTCTCACAGTGAACACCATAAATACAGCTTCATGTCTCACAGTGAATATTATACATTAAGACATTTGCAAGTCTCACGGGGAATTGTGTACTGTAATAAAGCTTTGATACTCACAGTGAATAGTATGCATTATTACAGACTCAAGTTTTACTGTGAACAGTGTACATTAATGCACCCCAAGACTGGGGGGGCGTGGCCGAACAGCCACGATGGCGGTCGGCTCTCACTAGAGCTCCGCGCCCGGCCGGGGGAAATCTCTGACAGAGGCAGAGCTGCGGGAGTCACCGGAGCTGGAAAACTCCTCCGATTGACGCCCGAATCTAGCTGGAGGTGTTGGGACCCGTTCGGGGTCACGAACGACGACGGTCTCATCCGGACCGGAGGAAGCCATTCTGTGCGGAGACAGCCCTGAAAGCCGGGGACTCCAGTGGCCGCGTGATCCGGGCGGCCCAGAGGTCGGACTGCAGGACCTGCTGGGCGGCCGCGTCGGGGCTCTGGGGGGCGGCCCCGAGAGCCTCGTCGAAACTACAGTAAGAGTGATTCCCCCCCCCCGAAGTCGGATGCAGCTGAGATCCAAGAGGTGAGGGGGACGCAAGGAGAGGCTGAGGAGGCGGCCTTGGTAGAGCTGCTGGGCGGCCGGCGGCGCCATTTTGAGAGAGCCGGAGGACGGGGCTGGTGGAGACCCGGAGGCCGCAGCGGTGCACCCGGGACCGGGTGCCTTTCCCCTTGACAGTGTGTGGGGCCGACTTGGTGCTGGGGGGACAGTTGCACAGAGCGGAAGCATGGAGTGATAGTGCGAAGCCCAAACAGACATTACATCATTGAACTGCTAGCTGACTGAGCTGTGCGCAGGAGGCCGGCTCTCCCCCGGCGACGGCCCGTCTGAGTCTGCCTGTGTACCCGCGTATGCGGGAGGTGCAAGACGACCGGTGGGACCCTGTTCTATGCGGTGAATAGACAGTACACGGCTGACGCTGGCCCCATAATATTGAAATTGTATACCAAGCCTGCCTTCCATCTTTTAAGAGCCCCGAACTTCCCCCTCCTTTCTGCGCATTGGTCTTGGAGAGAGCGCCTTGGGGGATTACAAGCGCCTAAATTGCATAGGCAGGAGGCCTGGTTAATGAACATTTGCATTGCCGGGTGCGGGTGAACCCGCGACTGGACAGACATGGGGGAGCCGGCCGGGCCCGGACTACAGGCGGGAACTGGCGCAGGTGGAGGCGGCCTGGGACCGGCTGACCAGCCCACATTAGGGGCACAGCCACCGGACAAGCTGGACCTTATACTGCAGGAAATCAGAAACTCACGACTGGCGATGGAACAACAAATGGGGGCCCTCACCACTAACCTATCTCTCCTGAAGGCGGATCACGGCAAATTGGCTGATAAGGTCAAGGACCAGGGACTGGCACTTGCGGACCTCACGCCTACGGTGGCGAGCCAAACCACGTCGATCCAGGAACTTCAAGGACAGGTAGCCACCCTAATGGAAAGGGTAGAATACGCGGAAGGGCACACTCGCCGAAATAATGTGCGAGTAATTGGCCTGCCGGAAAAATGCGAGGGGTCGCAAGCTGCAGACTATATGGAACAATGGTTCCGCGACTATGTTACAGAAGATGGCCTCTCCCCACACTTCTGCATGGAACGAGCGCACAGGATCCGGACGGGGCAGCCCAGGCCAGGCCACCCACCGCGCCCTTTAATTGCCCGCATACTGAACTACCGTGACAGGGATGTGCTGCTGCGGAAAGCTCGGGAAAAAGCCAACATTCAATTTGAGAACCACAGAGTTTCTCTATACCCGGACTACACAAATGTGGTGCAAAAACAGAGGGCCTCGTACGTAGAGGTTAAGAAGAAGCTCAGAAGCGCACACCTGCAATACGCGTTGCTTTTTCCAGCTCGCCTGAAGGTTATTAATGGACGGAAAACTCACTTTTTCGAATGTCCCTCTGATGCGGAAGACTGGCTGGAGGTGATGGGCATAGATGGCAGCCAGGAAGACCCCCAGATGGCGAAGACCGATGTTTCAGGGGAAGAATCTGGACGGGATTGACGTCATTCCCCTAAACCTGGAAGGGAGAGAAGCCAGCGCGGGCCATCTCGGGTCAGACAAAAGAGAGAACAATCTGTGGCCCTTTCAATAGCTAGCACCTTCAGAGAGGAGACGAGGATAATTGCCACAGACTCCGAAGACGGCACGCTACAATCGGACTCGGAGAACAGTGTGGTTCTGTTCCCGTCAGTCACCCCTCGAACGGCGGACGAACTGATAAATACTTGAGTTACGGGAGGTCGACTTTTGACAAAATCTACCTTAATGACACTGTGCAGTATCCTTTCTATACACTTTCTGCGAACATGGTACCTGGGGGCTATCAGGGAGGCCTCAACTGTGGGAGGAGGGTGATAATGTCTGAAAGTATCAGAGCCTTTCCTGCATACCCACTCCGCCTCTTGGACGGAGCCACAGATGTTACCCTTGGAAGGTGCTGAGGTAGACCTAATAGTGATTCCGCAGCTGCTGTTTCATAATCTTCATAAGTATTTGCTTTGTGTGTTATATTCTCTGGCCGGGCCGTGGTTGAGCCGGTGGAGCCTGGAATCCACGACCTTTTTGAACATGTGTGTGCTGGGCCACCCCCCCAAAGGCGAATGCACCGATTTTTGGACCTTTATGTTTTCTTGGTTTATGTTAGGCCCAGCGGCGTTGTATTGCTGTGCCAAGTTGGTTCTGATAGGGTTACATGTTTTAGGGAATGCATTCTCCTGGGTTTTGCTCTTAGGTGCTCCTGGTCTGCGACTGAGGAAGAGCTCAGTAGCTCGAAATGCATCGGGCAAAAAATTGAAACAGAAAAATTTATGAACTGTGATGATTAATCAGAACAATTGATACACTACTGAGAAACCACAATTTCATGAAAATTAAATGAGATTGGGAAACCAAGAAATCAGTTTGACTTTTTTCCAAATCACTATTGAGTAAAACATTAATGAACTGTGCGCATGAATGATAAAACAGAGTGCTTATGTGAAAGTGAATCTTGTGGCTCAAGAAACACGTGTCTGCATCTATACTTACCCCGTGGCTCAGTAGGGGATTCACATATAGCACCAACCACACTTCAAAACTTCACTTAAATAACCTAAAACAGCACAGAAATTCGAGTGCGGGTTCATTCTTCCAATTGGTCTGTAATCATATACATTTGTCACATGGAATGTGCGTGGTCTCGGGGCAGTACACAAACGGCACAGAGTCCATTCCTACCTCCTCAGACAGCGAACACACATAGCTTTTTTACAGGAGTCGCACCTCACGGCACCTGAGGCACTTAAACTGCGAAAGAAATGGAGGGGCACAGTTTACACCACATCGTATTCTGCTTTTTCACGGGGGGCTACCATATGGGTCCGACATGGGACACCATTTGTAGAGCTGGAATGGAAAACAGATGATCAGGGTAGGTATATTCTAGTTAAGGGCACTCTGGATGGCAGACTGATAGTCCTGGGTAGCATTTATGCCCCAAATTATGATCAGGCAGCGTTCTTGCAGAGGGTGGGCCTGGCATTGTCTGGGTGGGTTGGAATACCCTGGGTACTTGGGGGGGATTGGAACGCCGTTTTAGATTTGGACATGGACAGGTCACATCCCCCGCTCCAGGCTACAGGCGTTGCGAAACTGACTGATGTCTTCAACACATGGGTGGAGGGCTGGGGATTACACGATGTTTGGCGATGGCTTCACCCCACTCATAAGGAATATTCCTTCTATTCCCCTGTGCATGATTTACATATGCGCATTGACAGATTCCTGTGCTCCCATACATTGACCGTGACGGCGGGCTCCCTGGAATATTTAGCCAAAACATTCTCGGACCATAGGCCTTTGTCACTCACGCTCTTTTGGGGCAGAGTACCAACCCCAGTACCTACATGGAGACTTAGCCCACAACATTTAGAGGACGGGCCATTCAGAGCACTCCTGTCTGAAACCCTGACACACTATTGGGAGACTAACTGGGATTCTGCTTCCTCTAATCTGGTGGTATGGGATGCGATGAAGGTAGTGATACGAGGGGCTGCAATAGGACAGTTGGTGGGGGCTAGACAAGAGATTCGCCGGACACTATGCAACGTGGAAATCCGACTGACGGAGCTGGAGCGAGAGGCAGGTGGAGATCCCGGGAGGAAGGCTGCACTACAAGAACAACACATTTTACATGCAGAGACACTAGAGTCACTGCGTACCATAGATTACAAGGCTTATATGCAGAGACAACACACCGAAGCGGATCGCTCAGGCGCCCTGCTCGCTCGCCTAGTGCGGGATAGACCAGACCCCCCGACAATTACCCAAATACGTAACCGAGAGGGCACCCTAGTGTGTACCCAATACGACGTTAAACTAGCGTTCCACGATCATCTGCAGGCCTTGTATGCCCCGACGGAGGCGGACAATCCTGCACAGGTGGCCGATTTCATGCGGGACCTCCCGTTCCCGCTCTTAACAGCGGACACACAAAAGGCAATTGAGGGGCCAATGACTCAGCATGAGATACGTGCAGCGATTAAACGCCTAAATAGAAATAAGACGCCGGGCATGGATGGACTCCCTGTAGAGTTCTATTCGACTTACGCAGACACACTGGTGCCGGTCCTGGAAAAGATATATAGGACAGCGTTCGAGGAAGGTCATTTGCCTAGATCGACTATGCAGGCTCTTGTAACCTCCATACCTAAGCCGGGTAGGGATACCCTAGATTTGGTGAATTATAGGCCCCTGTCCATGTTGTGGACCGAATACAAAATACTGAGTAAGGCTATTGCCCTGCGAATACAGCCCCATTTGACTGCCCTAATACACCGGGACCAGTGTGGGTTCCTCCCTGGGTGAAACACTTCCCTGAACACAAGACGCCTACATGCACTGATGGCGGCGACACCGAAAGATTTACCACGTGCGGGATGTATCGCTCTGGATCTGAGGCAAGCGTTCGACTCACTCTCCTGGCCTTTTATGTTTGAGGCTCTTCGTCGATTTGGCTTTCCTACTCCCTTATTGCGTTGGATTAAACTATTGTACACGGACCCCACTGCCCGGGCTAGAATGGGGAGGTATGTTTCAGCAGAGTACCCGGTTCATCTAGGTACCAGGCAGGGTTGCCCCCTGTCCCCGATGCTGTTCGTGCTGGCGCTTGAACCGCTGGCCATCGCCCTTCGTACATACGCTGCGGAGATGGGCATTCCAATAACAGGATCCCATCACATACTCTCCGACTACGCGGATGATATGCTATTGTATCTCCGTGACCTAGAAGCTGACCATACGCTATTGGGTGAAGTCTTCCGTAGGTTTGAAATGGTATCAGGTCTGGCCATCAATCCGGATAAATCGGTGGGTTTTTATTTCTGGGAGGCACCCCGTCCACCCTCGATCCCCTTTGGGGATTGTATGATCCCGGTGGAGCAGTCCACCTTTAAATACCTAGGAATCCGCATTTATAGAAAAACGGAGGACCAGGTGGATGGTAATATCTCCAGAGCGATTACTGGACTCCGTGGCAGCATTGGGTTCTGGACCTCGCTCCCTTTGTCTGTCATGGGGAGGATAGCAATAGCCAAGATGGTCATGCTCCCTCGTTTACTATATTTTTTCGTCAACCTACCGGTATGTCTCCCGCACCAAATTTTTACCACAATAAACGCACTGTTGACTACTCTTACATGGGGGTTGGGTAGACGGAGGGTTAGTTTACGTAAACTTCTGCTTGGCACCAGAATGGGTGTTCTAGGTGTCCCTGACTTTCGCGGATACTTTTACGCCAGCCAACTACAGTGGCTGTCTTTCTGGTTAGCTGGGAGGAACCTCCACGAGATTGACATGACGACGGACCGAGTAGACCGAGGCGAGTTACATAGCCTGTTGTTCCCCAAAACCAAGATACCACACACATGTCATCCGTTGCTCCGCACTGCTCTCACCTGTTGGAAGAAGGCTTTGGCGTACACAGCGTCGGTAGCGCCATATGCAAGCAATATCCCCTTAGTGGGTATTCCTACTCCACAGGGACGACTTACCAAACATGCGCTGCGACGCTGGACAGAGAGCGGGGTTGAGGAAGTAGGGAGCTTTTTTGGAGACGGCTCACTGCTGGATCAGCATACCTTTGCACGAGTTACCGGGACCTCTGGCAGACATTATTTATTGCACGCTACAGTATCCCACTGTATTAGGATCACTTGGGCGCCGCAACGCACCACACCACTACAACACGAGCTAGTATACCTGATACATTATATGGGCACTGGGAGTCATTTGGTGCGCTGGCTGTATGCAGGGATTAGAGCACATGCAGCAATATCCCTTACTGCCCTACGGGAGATCTGGACACAGGACACAGGAGAGGAGGTCACGGACGCTACATGGCGAGTGATTACTGAACACCCAAAAAGGGTTTCACGCAACGTGAAATTTAAATTTATTCAGGCCATGGTCCAACATAGGGCGTACCTCACCCCGGAGAGGATCCACCGGATGTTCCCAGACTCACCTCACAATTGTCCGCGATGCAAAGCAGATGAGGCGGGACTGCTCCATATGCTCTGGGCGTGCCCACGGCTGAGAAGCTATTGGAGGGAGGTATGTCTGACACTAGGTGAGGTTTCACAGACACAGGTACAGGAGAGTGCCTTGTACTGCTTAGTAGGTGCTCGCCAGCGTCCAAAACCGCTGAAAGTTAAATTGAGATTTATAGACCTTGCTCTACTGCTGGCGGTTAGGGCAATAACAATGAGGTGGAAATCTCCTAGAGCACCTACTATAGAGACATGGCGGACTGAAATGGTGAGATGGGGTAGAGTGGAGTGTGTTGCCCTTAGGAAGGAGGAGGAAGGAGGGAGACGGAAAACACCTATGGCAATGGACTGGGAGGTAATGATGCTGGCGTTAGACAGACCAGACTTAGCGCTGTCCCAGGAAGATTGACCGCACAACATACGCAGTGAGCAGATGGCTGTGAATAATGGATGTGAGTACAGATCAAAGGCTTCGTCTATGATATTTCATTACATTGGGTTAGAGTGGTCAGCAGTGTGGAACGGATGTTTACACTACTAGGAGACTGAGATACCCAGGAGACCGGAGGGTGGGGGGTGGGATAGTTGGGGAGGACGTGGGTGGATAGGGGAATTATTCTTTTATTTGTGGCGGGATCCTGTTGCTGATGATGTATAATTTTCCGTTCTTGCACACGCTCATTGGGGAGTTGATATTCTGTGACCTACAGTTGGGGTGAAAAAGAAAATCGGGATTGCTCGAATGTCTAGAATTTCTACTGTATGTTTGTTCTGGATGTGCAATCACGAATAAAGATATTTAAAAAAAAAATGCACCCCAAGACTCACAGTGATAATATATGAATAGTATAGATTAATAAACCTGCAAGCCTTACAGTGAATAGTACACATTAATACAGCTGCAAGCCGCACAGTGAATAGTATACATTAATACATATCTGATTCTCACGGTGAACACTATCCATTAATGTGCCCGAGTGTGAAAATATATGAATATGATACATTAATATAGCTGCAAGCCTCACAGTGAATAGCACACATTTATACAGCTGTTAGTATCTCAGTGAAGAGTATTCATTAATACAACTTCAAGTCTCACGGTGAATAGTATACATTAATACACCTGCAAGCCCTCCGTGAATAACATTCATTTATAAAGATGTGAGTCTCAAAGTGAAGAGTATACATTAATACAGCTTAGAGCCTCACAGTGAGTAGTTACATTATTACAGCCATGAGTCTTACAGTGAATTGTATACATTGATACAGCTTCGAGCCTCATAGTGAATGGTATACATTATTACAGCCATGAGTTAAACAGTCACCGCTATACATTATAACAGGTTTGAGTCTCACAGTGAACAGTATACATTAATGCACCCTGAGTCACACAGTGATAATATGTGAATAGTATACATTCATACAGATGCAAGCCTCACAGTGAACAGCATACATTAATGCACAGTGATAATATACTAATAGTATACAGTGAAACAGCTTCAATTCTCAAAGTGAATAGTATACATTATTATATCTGCAAGCCTCACAGGAAATAGCATATATTCATACAGCTGTGAGTCTCACAGTGAAGAGTATACATTATTATTAGCTTAGTGCCTCACAGTCAGTAGTTACATTATTACAGCCATGAGTTTCACAGTGAATAGTGTACATTGATACAGCCAGGAGTTTCACAGTGAATAGTATGCAATACTACAGCCGCATGTCTCACAGTGAATAGTATACATTAATACTGCTTCAACTCTCACAGTAAACAGTATACGTTAATGCACCGCGAGGCTCACAGTATTAATATATGGATAGCATACATTAATGGAGCTGCGAGCCTCACAGTCAATAGTATTCATTACTACAGCCACTAGTCAGACATGAATAGTATACATTAATATAGCTGCAAGACTCACAGTGAATAGTATACATCAATACAGCTATGAGTCAGACATGAATAGTATACAATATTACAACCCTGAGTCTCACAGTGAATAGTATACATTACCACCGCTGCGAACCTCACAGTGAATAGTATGCACTATTACAGCCGCGAGTTTCAAATTATTAGTATACATTACTACAGCTGTGAGCCTCACATGAATAGTATAATACAGCTTCCAGTCTCAAAGTGAATAGTATTTATTAATATAGCTGTGAGTCTCCCAGTCAATAGTATACATTAATACAGCTTCAAGTCTCACAGTGCAGAGTATACATTCATACACCCCAAGTCTGACAGTGATAATATATTAATAGTAATATATGTATTGTTTACTATGTTTACAGTATGAATGTATGTGTGGATAGAGCTGGGGGCCTCATAGTGAATACTATACATTGATTCAGCTGCGAGCCTCACAGTGAATAGTATACATTATTACAGCCATGAGTCTCACAGTGGCTAGTATACATTTCTATAGGTGTAAGTCTTGCAGTGTATAGTATACATCAATAGAGCTGCAAATCTCACAGGGAATAGTATATATTATTACAACCATGAATCTCACATGTACAGTATACATTAATACAGCTCCGAGCCACAGATGAATAGTATAATACAGCTCCAAGTATAGTATACATTATTACAGCTTCAAGTCTCACAGTGAATAGAATACATTAATGTACCCTGAGGGTCCCAGTAATAATATATGAATAGCATACATTAATAAAGTTGGAGCCTCACAGTGAATAGTATATATTACTACAGCTATGAGTCCAACATGAATGGTATACTTTCATACAGCTGCGAGACTCACAGGGAATAGTATACATTACTACAACCACAAGTCTGACGTGAATAGTAGACATTACAGCTGCAAGCCTCACAGGTAATGGTATACATTACTACAGCCACAAGTCTGACATGAATAGTATACATTTTCACAGCCATGAGTTTCACAGTGAGTAGCATACATTAATACAGCTGTGAACCTCACAGTGAATAGTATACATTACTGCAGCCTTGAGTTTGAAATGAATAGTAGACATGAATAGAGCTGCAAAGCTCACAGTAAATAGTATACATTATTACAGCCACAATTCTGACATGAAAAGTATACATTTTTACAGTCATGACTAAGCATGGGCGGATTTTGTGAATTGACAATCCGCGAAATTGCGTATTTACGGATTCGCAATCCGCAAAATCCGCGAACTCTCGCGAATTTTGCTGATTCCTTTTTTTTTGTGTTCGCAAGTGTTTCTGCCATTTCGCAAGGGTTTTTTACCAGTTCTCAAACGCGCACTTACTTGTCGGGTAGCAACGGTCGCGACCATGTTGTTTCTACGTCTGGTTCATCACAGCACCCTCTGTTTCACCCCTGCCACCCTCTGGCTCACCCATGCCACCCTCTGGCTCACCCATGCCACCCTCTAGTTCATCACTGTAGATTATGGTGGGAAAAGCACACCTGCCCTGCCTCAACTGACATGAATGAATTAGGGGCTGATTAATGTGTCACTGAATTTGAACTTCCAGGCTGGCACCTGCTTCCTTATCTGTAATTGCTTTCTGTTGCAGTGTAATTTTTTTAACAGGACCTTTGTTGTATACTTGTAGCTATTCTCTGAGCCTGCTGTGAGGGTCAGAGCAGGGTCATAGAATAGTTGCAAGTAGGCAACTGAACTCTGAAGGGGCCCCTCAGGAAGCACTACAGGGAATGGTTACTAATGATAAGATTGAACTTTTGCACCTGCTGAGTGCTTTCAGTTTTGTCTGTAACTGCTTTCTGTTGCAGAGTAATTTTTTTAACAGGACCTTTGTTGTATACTTGTAGCTATTCTCTGAGCCTGCTGTGAGGGTCAGAGCAGGGTCATAGAATAGATGCAAGTAGGCAACTGAACTCTGAAGGGGCCCCTCAGGAAGCACTACAGGGAATGGATACTAATGATAAGATTGGACTTTTGCACCTGCTGAGTGCATTCAGTTTTGTAAAATTCCAAATATCCAGCAGCATCCACAAAAATTAATCCTTCAAGGTCAAGATCCAAATCAAAGTGACCAGCACATGAACATGAGCACCGGGAGGAGCCTGCTGGACAGGATCAGGAAGTTGGAGACTGTGGGGCACTTCCTTCCTCCCCCCCCCCAAATGGACTCCTTGCAAAAAAAAAGTGCAGGCAAATGTCAACCTGAGGAGTTATTCTGATAAAAATCATAATTTTAAAGGTTTATGCTGCCTGCTGGTGGATTTCTTGTGCGAAATTGCAAATTTTGCAATCTCGCAATTGCGAGATTGTCGCTGCCCACCGCATCTACGTGTTCGCAAGTGTTTACTCCCTCGAAATTGTATAGTATTCTAGTTGGCAAGTGCGACCAAGCAAAAAATCCGCTTCGCATGGATTTACGAATTTTCAGCAAGTTCGCGAGAGTTCGCGGATTGCGAATTTGCCGAAAATCCGCGAGCGGAACGGATTTTACGCTCATGCTTAGTCATGACACTCACAGTGAGTAGCATACATTAATACAGCTGTGAACCTCACAGTGAATAGTATACATTCCTACAGGCACAAGTCTGACATCAATAGTAGACATTAATAGAGCTACGGACCTCACAGTGAATACTATACATTACTACAGTTAAGAGTTTTACATGAATCATATACATTATTACAGCTGCAAGCCTCACAGTGATTAGTATATATTACTAGAGCCACAAGTCTGACATGAATAGTATACATTTTTATAGCCATGAGTCTCAGAGTGAGTAGCATACATTAATACAGCTGTGAACCTCACAGTGAATAGTATACATTACTACAGCCACGAATCAGACATTAATAGTAGACATTAATAGAGCTGCGAACCTCACAGTGAATACCATACATTACTACAGTCAAGAGTTTTACATGAATTGTATACATTATCACAGGTCAAAAGCCTCACAGTGAATAGTGTACATTACTACAGCCACGAGTCTGACATGAATAGATAAATTTGTACAGCCATGAGTCTTAGTGTGAGTAGCATACATTAATACTCCTGCAAACCTCACAGTGAATAGTATACATTACTGTAGCAGTGAGTCTGAAATGAATCATAGACACAAATAAAGTTGCAAACTTCACAGTGAATAGTATACATTACTACAGCCATGAGTTTCACATGAATCGCATATATTAATACAGCCGCGAGCCTCACCTGAATAGTTTCATACAGATTCTTGAAAATGAGAATATGAAATGATTGATTACGCTCTTGTATAGCGCACGACTACCCGTAGGCATCTCGGCGCTTGCTTAGGGAAGGGAATATATATATATATATATATATATATATATATATATATATATATATATATATATATATATTTTACATTTTACCACAGCACAAGTAGATTGTCTACACTGGGGAGCCTTTGTTTAGATAGAATTAAGAAAAATGTGTATGCTCCGAGAATGGTATCCATTAATACAGCTCTGAGTCTCAAAAGTGAATAGTATATGTTAATATAGACGTAAGTCTCCCTGTTAATAGTATACATGAATACAGCTTTGAGTCTCACAGTGAACAGTATACATAAATACATCTCAAATCTCACAAAGATAATAAATGAATTGCAATGTGGAGAAGTGTGGCTCAATGGTTAGAGCGGCAGACCCTGATGCAGGGGTCTGGCCCGGACCAGGGTTCAATTCCCGCCTCGGCGGGTCTTGGGCTCAATTTCCCTGGACCTGATAATTCTCGCCTCGGTGCCTATTCTAAGCATGGGTCCCACTCTGCAACTCTGGGCAATAGCTTGCTTAATCTCCACAACGGCCCCAACAGCGCTAGGATAACTGGCTTCACCTTGGGGGTGCCCAGGAGTTGGCACTTCACAGGGAAAGGCCAGGAAGGGTTCCACAGCGGTATGTGTACAGCGCCTTGAGACCCCTTTGGGGGTGATACGTGCGCTATATAAGCACTACATTTATACCATATGAATAGTATTACTATACAGCTGCGAGGTTCACTGTGAATAGTTTGCATGTTAATACTGCTGTGAGCCTCACAGTAAATAGTATATGTTAACACAGCTGCAAGACTCACAGTGAATAATATGTATTAATACAGCTATGACTCTCACAGTGAATAGTATACATTATTACAGCCATTAGTCTCACAGCTGCTAACCTCATTACTACAGCTGTGAGTCTCACAGTGAATAGTAAATATTAATACAGCTGTAAGCCTCACAGTGAATAGTATACATTTTTACAGCCATGAGTCTCACAGAGATTATACATTATTACACCCATGAGTTTCACAGTGAATAGTCAACACTAATACAACTTTGAGTCTCACATTGAATAGAACACTTTAATATAGCTGCAAATCTCACAGTGAATAGTATGTATTAATGCATCTCTGAGCCTCTCAGGAACATACATGTACACCTGCAAGTGCTATGAATATGTAGAGCAGTTCAAAATTGTGCAATGTGCATGCATCCACTTAAGCTTCTGATATTTACGACAAATGTGTAGCTTGATCTCATCATACTTCTGCAGTAGTTCTCTATGTGAAAGTAATGGGATAACCATGTTAGACTGGTAAGTTATATATTTAACAAATAAATAAGTAAGCCCAGATGGTAAACTCCGCTCCTCTTGCGGAGTTTGCAGAATTCGAGCACACAGCTCTCCATGCATTAGCATCGTGACGCTTAACTGCAGACCGGTATTGTAGCGCCTGACTCTGTTTTGTGATCTCTATTGTAGCGCCTACTGCAGATTGCTCACCCACAGCGCAGCGCTCGACTGCACAGCCCTTGGCCATATCGTAGAGCTTGAATTCATATTTTTTAGCAGCGCTAGCGCGCACCTCGTTGCTGTGTATGATAGCGTGATTTGCATATTGTCGGGCACCCACGCTACCACTGCTCCGGAGTTTGTTGTTGTTGCTGCCATTTTGTCCGGAACCCCTGGCCCTTCCTCCACCTCGCTCCCGCCTCCCAGCTGACCCGCCCACGCTCCGCCCCCTCCACTCTCCATTTATGTCAGATGTCCCAACGCGCAGCGTCCACGCGCTACGGCCGCGCCGAAGGTGCGCCAAAGGTAAGCCCGTCTACGCCCGTCCGCACCAAGCCCGCGCCCAGCGCCAGACCCCCTGGTTCCCGTAATGCCCAGCCCACTCGCATCACTTACGATGCCACCACCCTCCTAGCCCTTAACCCCGGCCGTTCCCCCAACTGCGTCCAAGCCGCTCCTGGACACACCCAGGACCCTTCTCTTGCAACTCCTGCAAGTTTTACGGCACCAAAACCAACTCCTCATCCACCAACACCAAACAGAGACCTGACACCAACCACCTAAAATGCATCCTGCTCAACACCCGCTCGGTCCACAGACACGCCATCGACCTCTGGAATCTACTAGACACCACCTCACCGGACGTCGCCTTCCTAACAGAAACATGGATGAATGCCTCTTCAGCCCCAGACATCACCATTGCCATCCCGGAAGGATACAAGATCATCCGTAAGGACCGCAGCAAGCTAACAGGAGGAGGCATCGCTATCGTCCATAAGAACTCCATCCACATCTCAACCAGCTCAGACGTCAACCTTGCCAACGCCGAACACCTCCACTTCCAGATCCACACCGACCCCAAGACCACACTCAGAGGCACCCTCCTCTACCGGCCTCCAGGACCCCGTGCACAATTCAGTGACGACATCACTGACTTTATTACCCCACACGCCCTCCCCTCCGAGGACTACATTCTACTGGGAGACCTCAATTTTCACCTGGAAAAGAGCAATGACAGCAGCGCCACCACCCTTCTGGACAATCTCGCCAACCTCGGACTCAAACAACTTGTCAATACCCCCACCCACATTGCAGGTCACACACTCGACCCCATCTTCACCTCCAGCAAACATGTCTCATTCAGTCACACCACAGCTCTTCATTGGACGGACCACAGCTGCGTTCACTTTATCTACAATAAGACCACAATCCACAACCATCCTCAACCCACCCTGCGAAGAAACTGGAACAAAATCACCATCGACCAGATTTCCTAATCGCTTCTTCTAAACCCCCCCGCCCACTCCTCAAACCCCGACCAAGCAGCCATTAACCTCACCCAATGGCTATCCAACAGCGCCGACATCCTAGCACCGTTGAAAAAACGTCAAATCAAACTAGGCAGCAAAAACGCCCCCTGGTTCAACGATGATCTTAAGAAATCGAAGAAACTCTGTCGCTCCCTCGAGAAGGCCTGGAAAAAAGACCCAAACACCAGCACCAGGGACGCCTTCAAAAACGCCATGCGCATACACCACCAACTAATCCGATATGCCAAGAAAGCCGCATTCAAAGACCGACTAGATAACAACGCCCACAACAGCAAGGAATTATTCAACATCGTCAAAGAATTTACCAACCCATCAGCCAACTCCAACGACATCACCCCCTCCCAAGCCCTCTGCGACTCCCTAGCTTCCTTCTTCCACAACAAAATCGCAGACATCCACAACAGCTTCAACAACCGACCCGGAGACCAACCTACCCAACCTTCTACAGGACCTTCACCCCCCTTGAACATCCTTAACGACTGGAACCCAATCTCCACCGAGGACACCATCCGCCTGATGAACTCCATCCACTCAGGATCCCCAACTGACCCATGCCCTCACCACATCTTCAACAAAGCAGACTCCATCATAGCACCACACCTCCGAGATGTCATCAACTGCTCCCTCAACTCCGCCACCTTCCCGGAAAGCTGGAAACACGCAGAACTCAGCGCCCTTCTGAAAAAACCCACAGCTGACCCCGCCGAACTCAAAAACTACCGCCCCATCTCGCTTCTTCCATTCCCGGCCAAAGTCATCGAGAAAGCTGTCAACAACCAGCTCGCCACCTTCCTCGAAACCAACAAATCCCTCGACTCCTCACAGTCCGGCTTCCGAGCCAAACACAGCACTGAGGCCGCACTTATCGCAGCAACAGACGACATTCGAACTCTACTGGACAATGGAGACACAGTCGCCCTCATCCTCCTCGACCTCTCCGCTGCCTTCGACACAGTCTGTCATAGCACCCTTCTACAGCGCCTCAGAAACGTCGGAATCCAAGGAAAAGCACTGAAATGGATCACCTCATTCCTCACCGGAAGAACCCAGAGAGTCCGCCTCCCACCATTCAAGTCAGAGGCCTCTGAAGTCATCTGCGGCGTGCCACAAGGATCGTCACTCAGCCCCACCCTCTTCAACGTATACATGAGCCCCCTTGCGACCATCGCTCGCCAACACAATCTCAACATCATCTCCTACGCTGACGACACTCAACTGATCCTCTCACTCACCAAAGACCCTAACACCGCCAAAACCAACTTACACGAAGGAATGAAAGAAGTAGCCGAATGGATGAAGCACAGGCGTCTGAAACTGAACTCAGACAAAACAGAAGTCCTCATCTTAGGCACCTCCCCCTCCGCCTGGGATGACTCTTGGTGGCCAGAGGCCCTTGGAAAAGCACCCATCCCGACGGACCACGCACGGAACCTGGGCGTCATCCTGGACTCCTCACTCTCGATGACCAGACAAGTCAACGCCGTTTCATCATCTTGCTTCAACATTCTTCGCATGCTCAAAAAAACATTTCGCTGGATCCCCACCGAAACTAGAAAAACGGTCACCCACGCACTGGTCACGAGCCGCCTGGACTACGGAAACACCCTATACGCCGGTACCACCGCAAAACTCCAGAAAAAACTCCAACGCATCCAGAACGCCTCAGCCAGGCTCATACTAGACATCCCGCGTAAAGAACACATCTCTGGTCACCTGAAAAACCTCCACTGGCTCCCCGTAAATAAGAGGATTACTTTCCGCCTCCTAACACACGCACACAAAGCACTTTACGAACTTGGACCCGAATGCCTCAACACACGACTGTCCTTCTACACCCCCTCCCGTCAGCTACGATCCTCCAACCAAGCCCTTGCCACTGTACCTCGCATCAACAAAACCACCATGGGAGGTAGATCCTTCTCCTACCTAGCAGCTAAATCCTGGAACTCACTTCCCACTCACCTTCGCCTTACTCAGAACCACCTAGCATTCAGAAAGCAACTTAAAACTTGTATATTCGACAAGTAATTCCCCACCCTTCCTCAAGCGCCTTGAGACCCTATGGGTATGTACCGCGCTATATAAATCTTTTGACTTGACTTGACTTGACATGGAGGAACTCTGAATTCCCGAATTCCGCCATTCGTGCGCAAAGCAAGTTTTTTTTCTGTTTGCACGATCAAGGTTTTTTTTGGTGCTCAACCACAAGCGGCAAGACTCTCAGGCCACTTGCGAACCTGCGTGAGACTTCTCACACCACTTGCGAGCTCCCGCGAGACTTTACTTTGACTCGCACGGCTACCTGCCGTGACTACACCAATCTAGCATCCTTAGTGCCGATCGTGATCACAAACGGAGCAGTGGAGCAGCTTTTCTACATTGAGAATGTAGCTGACAGTCTTTTGGAGAGGATTTTCTTCTGAAACTGGCCGTTGGATTTGTTTTTTTGTGTGCAAGAAGCCATTTTTTAAAAACTTTTTTTTCAAACCTGAAGGAAGTGCCCTAGAGAGTCCAACTTCCTGTTCTTGTCCAGCAGGCTGCTCCCAGTGCTCTGTCCCTCTCCTGGTCACTTTCCATTGAGATTTGGAACTGGAAGGATCACTCTCCTTGTCTGCTTCAAATATACCATTGGATTTAAGGACTTTGGGGCACATGCATCAAGCATTTTTGTCTTCACAAACGGGCCGATTTGCAGAATCGGCCCATTTGCAAATGCAAAAGATGCTTTAGAGATGCAGCAAACCCAATTTTGCGATTCGGTAGCAAAATGGGTCTGAGATTATCTTTTAGGAAGGGATGTGTTTAGGGCATTGATTCCTTATACCGAATCGCATTGGTATGTAGGAATGTTTTGTGACCGAAATGCGGTTGCAAAATATTAGCATTTTACCACCTACTTTAAGTAGATGGTAACCCATTTGCAAATGGGAAGAGGTCCCCAATGGACCCCTTTGTTAATATTTGTTACAGTGTTTTTTAAGAGCAGGCAGTGGTCTCACGGACCACTGCTTACTCTTAAAGAATTAAAAGAAAACTTTTCATTTTTATTTTAGAAATGCATCCCGAGTTCCTTTAAGGAAAACAGGCTGCATTTTAAAAAAACTGCTTTATTTAAAAGCAATCACGGACATGGTGGTCTGCTGACCCCAGCAGGCTACCATCCCCATGCTTTTTGCAATTCCTAGGGGGTCGCAAATTGCGACCTATCTCATTAATATTCATAAGGTAGGTCATTTGCGATCCCTAGGAATCACAAAAAGTGATTCACACTTTCCTGCATGCCGTTTTGCGATTTCCTAATTGCGATTCGCAAGGATTCACAATTAGGAAATGGAAAAGGGTTTCTTCATGCATCCGACCATTTGTTTTTGAGATAGCACAAGTAAGTTGAAAAACTGGTGTTTAACGGAGTTGATTGTTTGACTAGGGGACTGCACCTGGATGTATTTGTACTTTTATTGATTATTAAAATTTATTGTGGAGGGTGCCCTGCAGTTTTAGTAGGGGTCTGCTTTTTTTGCATTTGATTTTTCTTTTTTTGTAAAGGAAATTTGTTGCACAGTTTACTACATTTTCTACCCGTTTTTTAATAAATTAGCAATATTGATTTAATTAACTTTGTGGCCTGGTCGGCCAATGAGCTTCCAGCCAGTGGGCCCTGTACTATTCATGGGTATATGAAACAACTGTTTCTGTGTTGTCTGTTGAAATGAAATATCATTTAGGCAATGGAGGGCATTGGATTAAAATACAAAATGTGTTTTTGTGGAATTTCACATTTTACCCCCTGCAAACAGTGTTTAGGTGGAGTAATGCCTTTGGAGGATGTATGTTGTTGTGAACACTTTTAGCCCTGTTCATTTTTGTTTTTGGCATTGCTGAATGAATGCTCTGTTCTCTGTGTTTCCATGCCCCTTTTGCCTGGCCAGTGTGTGTGTGTGTGCGTGTTTGCCATAGGCCACCATTTGCTTTTGTTGTTCATTATGCAATGTTGGCTAGGGTATTTTGTGTAGTCATTTTGTTTTCTTTGTTTTCCAGGCCTCCTGCTTGTTGTGAGTGACCAAATGGCTGGCGGCCATTTTGTGTAGCTAGCCAGTGTGATTTCCTCATGGGCCTGAAAGTCTTCTGTGTTTGCGGCTATGCCTTCTTGCTGGTTATTGTTGTTATGACCATGTGGCTGGCGGCCAATTAGTATAGCCAATCAGTGAGCTTTTGCCATAGGCCAGCTTGTCTTCTCTGTTTGTGCCTCCTTGCTGGTTGTTGTTGTTCTGACCATGTGGCTGGAGGCAATTTTGTGTAGCCAGCCAGTGTGCTTTTGCCATAGGGCTGCATGTCTTCTCTGTTTGTGACCATGTCTCCTTGCTGGTTGTTGTTATTCTCTGACCATGTGGATTGACTGTCATTTTGTGTAGCCAGCCAGTGTACTTTCCCCTTAGGTCTGCATAGCTGCTGGTTGTTTTTGTTGTGACCATGTGGCTGGTGGCCATTTTGTGTAGCCAGCCAGTGTGCTTTTAATGTATGCCTGCATGTCTTCTCTGTTTGTGACCATGCCTTCTTGCTGGTTGTTGTTGTTCTGACCGTGTGGCTGGCAGCCATTTTGTGTAGCCCTTTGCCATATGATTGCATGGATGGCTGACAATGATAGCTGTTTAATAAATTAATATGCTTGCAAATATTTATTGTTCACTTATCTTTAAAAAATGTTTTATTTCTTTAATTTAATTTATTTTATGTTTTAATTATATATATATATATATATATATATATATATATATATATATATATATATATATATATATATATATATTTCTCACTCCTTCGCAGAAACGAAAGTAATGGGCGCACTCGCGCTGATTTTTCACAATTTGATTTATTAATTATATTCCAGCATGAAAACAAACAAACGATCTACGCATTTCAGTGCTCCTGGCACCTTGCTCACGATCACTTTTCTCACGTTTTTTCATGGTATTTAAACCAACCAATAGTATTGGATGTTACCTCACATCCTGTTTTTCTCTAGGCATTGTGGTATTTGTAGTTTTTATTAAAAAGAGTCTTTTTAGTGGAGTTAAACCATTCAATTTTGCATGGGGAAAACTCAGTGACCCTTCATTAATTCATTGTGTCATGAACATCTGTCGGGTTTCTATGTTACATATTAATTGTTGTCCATTTCCATCCCTCCAGTGGGATTTGTCACTTTTGAGTCAATTTCTTGGAGCCCTAGTTGTTCATCTTTGCACCTTCATGTTTGTTTTCTTGTTCATTTTCCATCCCTCCAGTGGACACAATGAATTAATGATGGGTCACTGAGTTTTCCCCATGCAAAATTGAATGGTTTAACTGCACTAAAAAGACTCTTTTTAATAAAAACTACAAATACCACAATGCCTAGAGAAAAACAGGATGTGAGGTAACATCCGATACTATTGGTTGGTTTAAATACCATGAAAAAACGTGAGAAAAGTGATCGTGAGCAAGGTGCCAGGAGCACTGAAACGCGTAGATCGTTTGTTTGTTTTCATGCTGGAATATAATTAATAAATCAAATTGTGGAAAATCAGCGCGAGTGCGCCCATTACTTTCGTTTCTGCGAAGGAGTGAGAAATATTGAACGGCGAGGTTCCGCCGTAGGGCACGCACCCACACTGAGCGCTCGCAAGGTTGGGAAACCAGGAACCGGCGTGTGAAGATATATATATATATATATATATGTTTATTGTTTTGCTTTTGTTAATTTACATTTTTTGTTTAAATTGTCTATTTCTTTCTTCAAAAACTGTTATTTTAGTTTTTTTAATTGACATTTTTTTATTTTGATGTTTTTTTTATTCCCCTAACATTTGGAATATACACCATGACTGAAATAGGTGCACTGCACAGCAGCATTCATTGTCTAAGGATTATTGCATTGTCACCTGCACCGCCCTGAGTGCCACATCACAAAGTGATGCACATAAACCAGAAAGTTTCATCTGTACGTTATTGTTGTTGCTCTTTCTGATCCTTCCTGAGTGTACTGCACACAATGAAAGTTTTTTGGTGTGGTTTTACGAATGAATAGGTAGACTCTATTTTTGCTAAGTCATCACACTGAATGATATTGTTTGTTTGTACTACCAGTTGAACTGCAACAATTCCACGTTTCACTGATGTTTTTCTTGCTTTTTCATTTTCAGGTGCACAACAGAAGAGACATCACCACAGTACTGCCAGACAGAAGGCCTGTGCATAACGTGATGCGTGTCTGACTACGCAACACGGTCATCTCTTCAGCTTGTTGTGAAGCTAAGTGCCCCTGCCAACTGACAGCTTCAAGATGGCCCAAAGATAGGTGCTGCCATGACAGTGGCTAGTGGGGAGCAGAAGAAACAAATTTCCACCACTGGCGTACCGATCACAACCAATTTCAGGAAGGTTGTTCCTGCCGCACCGGCCTCCGGAGAACACGCTGAGGTCCAACACTCCTGCATCAACAGCACCCACCCCCCAATCTAAGCCCAGGACTAAGTCTGTCAGTGAGACAGCCAGTGCAATCATGTCGATGCCGACGAGTGGTGATGGTCAATGGATTTGTCTCTTTCACAAAGTAGTACACGATCATTTCAAGTTTCACCAATACACCTTGGTATATATATTTAAAACTAATTAAAAAAAATTCAAACACTCACAATCACTGGATGATGGGATGAGTGATGTCATCACTGATGTCATGATGACCTGTCATGAGTGATGTAATATGTGAGATCATAAGTAGTGCATTGCGGGAGCGCGAGTTATAGTTTATAACTGCTGAAGTTCTCTCATTTATTGAGTTAGCACAGGTCATCCATTGCAAAATAATAACTCGATTTCTGACAGACCCCTATGTGAGAGTGTATCACCAATATACACATGACGGTTCTTTCTGCCTCACAACACTTCAAAGTAACCTCCAGTCCTTTGGAAGACAGCCTGTGGTTCCACACTATCATGTTCCAAATATCATTTACAAACATATCACACTATTGGTGGCAATAATATGAAATCTAAACATAATGGTAAGATTTTTTTGTAAAGGATATCTAGTACATGGTATTTACATCAGGCAATAGTTTTGTCAATGATATTCTGACATTCAACTATTCCTGCCAATAAAAATGGTGGTGGTTCAGTCACCTTAAATTGGCCAGCTGATCTGATATCATTATCAGCAGCATCACCACCAACCGCATGATGTATTAGAAGGGTGAAGGCGCGGTCATCCAGAAGTTACTTTCCGCCAACTGCAAAATAGTGCTGGAAAAAGCAAATGAGGGATGATAGGGGTCTTGCATTATATGGTGAACATGCTATTATCACCTTAGTCAAAATAAGCTCAATAGTGCTTAGAAGCAATGATATGTGCGGTCGGTATTTCAATGTGCCATAAGACAAAAAAGGCCCCCAATTCACAAAACAGGTGTAATTTACAACATGCAAAGCTTGTGAATACTCGTATGTGTATCTGAGGCATCTTTAGAGAGTCACAGATATTTGTCTCAGACCTCTTGTGAACATTGAAGACCGGTGTCCTATTCACAAAAATATTTATGAGTGTGGGAAAAAGTACCACAGAAATACTCTCTTATATACTCATATGCCTTTGTCAATTTGCTTTGAAATGTCCATTTCCCAGCTAGTAAATGTGCAAAGAAAGCACAGTCTCTTCGATTTGTACTAATTGTATGTGAATATTCTCGGAATAGTTCTTTTTTATTCTGGCATTTAAAGGCAGATGCACAAAACACTGTTCACAAAACACTGGTTGCAATTAGGAACCAGTATTTTTGCAACCAGTGTGTCATTTTTTGAAGCAACCTGTGTACTAATAGATTGGTTCTCAAATTCCAAATCGTAGTGGGTTGGCGTTCGACATATCTTATCAATATTTATGAGGCAGGATTGTAGTTTCACCTCACTATAATTGGAGGCCATTACAGTAATTATGGCTTTTTGGATCAGCAGACCACCATACCTTTGTTTTTCCAATATATCAATTTTTTAATGCAGACCATTTTCCATAAAATAAATTCGAACTGTGTTGAAAAAAAAAGTTTTAAACTTTATCAAAGTTTGTTTGAGATAAACAGTGGTCCCCTAGACCACTGCCTACTCCCCAACTCTTTTTTTTACATTCTGGAAAGGAACCTCTTCACTTTTGTGGACCTTCACTTTTATGCATTGCTTACCACATCATGTTGGAAGTTATTAAAATGTAATTCTTTTGCGACTAGGTTGAAGTTGCCAACATTAATACATACCACAACGAGGGGCAGCTCCTCGAATATGGCAGAGGAGCGTCGCCCCACTGCTTTAAAGCAATGTGAAGAAGAGAAAATAAAATTATAATAAATTGAAGTTATCATTTTATGCTACCTGAGGTCCCCTGCTGCTTTGCGGACGAACGGGTAGGCAGGGCTGGTCTGCTTACAGAGCAGGGCTGGGAAGGAGTAGTTTGCTCACTCCTAAGTACGAAGTGACTGCTTGGTTGGCCTTCTGGGGCCGCCCAAACCAGCCATGGGCACTCTCCTTTTCTCCATGCAGTCTGCATTACAGCCTGCATGGAGAACATGCGCATCCCTCCAGCCCCTGGCTGAGCACTATGTCACGGCGGCGCTCAGACCAATCACAACGCTGTATTGCAGCATTATGATTGGCTTATGGGAGGGAGCCTGTCTGCCTGCTTCCTGTTCCTGTAGTCGGAGAAAGGAGAGTAGGAGCAGCGATGCAGGACCGGCATCATTGTAAGTTTATTTCTTTCTTTATTTATTTATTTGCCCCGCCCCCCTGCCCATTGCTAATGTTTGTTTAAAGTGTTAAGAACCTTATAGCCTTTTCAATGTTGTCAGAAAATTGACTTTTCGTTGTGCAGTTTATTTAACAGAGTGTGCATTTCCCTTTCGAGTAACATCATCTCTTGATTGATCGTGATGGCTTATTGAAGTTGGATGTTTCTGCGACATCGCGCTTTCACTCCACCAGTGAGCCGGACTACAAAAATAGGACCCTGCGCCCTCTGCTTTGTCACCCACTATCCCTGTCTTGCCCGTCCCAAGGCTTTTGCATATTCAAATACCCCAAGACTAACTGATATATTAGGGAGGCCCTCAGCAAATTTCCGTACAGTACTCATTTAATGGTATTTATTTCGCCCCCTCCCCCCGGCGCGACACCAGCCGCGGCCCCACCTCGTGACCCCCGCACCCACCCCCGAGCCCTGCCGGCTGCCACTGACCATAACGAACCACTATTTGGAAGGGACGCCCTAAGCATGCCCCCTCCGGATTCATGATGCCCTTCTAAGCCCATTTTGAGGCGGGTTTTGCAACCACATCTGGTCCTATGCGGCCAATTCATAAAGGCGTGTAAGAGTACAAAAAGTACAGGATTACTCCTTTACGCATTCTTACACGCCATTGTGAACAAGCCCCTTGGTGTGTAACTCCCTTGTGTTTACAAACAGAAGAAAAGGGCACCTGGTTTCCGAATCCTAGAAAAGTAAAGTAACACTTTCTCCATTTCTTTCTTTTAGATTTTAGCCACACATATCGTCATATTCCCATATGTCCCGCCTCTTCCTACACATGCAGCACGAAACTTGTACGTGTTGGTACATTTTTGATACAGTTGCGTATTACTAACAAGCCACACCACCCACAGCAGTTTCTCTACACTAGTAAAGGCACCTCACGTGGTTTGTGTATGCCCGCAAAGTCACTGCTGGTGGGACTGGCCCTCCTCAGGGAATGCGCACTTTTTCACCTCCCCCAACGCACAACTTACAAAGCATAGTTTTGTGTGCACGTGGGAGCGTTAGGGGCTCATAAATTACAAGTCTGCAAGACTATTCTAGTTTGTGAAGTGCAAACGCGTAATTTAATTTTATTTTTTTGACTTGTTCCTGTCACAGACGCAGCAAATAATGTCTGACTAGGCGCCAATGTTGTATTTTATCTGAAGAGAGCGGCATACTGTGCTTTAAGTTAACCGATTTGTTTCTACAAAATACACACCATATTAGCAGGGTTTATGATGCTTGTAAATCGAATTTTGCTGACAGCAGTACCTGTTTCAGGGAGGCAGCCTCTGCATTTAGGGCAAATAAACGATCATGGCAGGTGAAGAGAGTTTTTTTTCTTTTAGGGCCGCCATCGATGAACAGACTATTTTTTCGTTACTTACTTTTAATTGCTCTCTGGACACAGGTCTAACCGGGGGAAGAAGAGGACATGATCTGGGTGCGCATTACCGAGTCCCCCATCGCAGGGGCTAAGCCAGGCTGCTCCCCCGGCTCCCACTCCGGGGTTATTGCTTTTGAGGCAAATTCAGCATCCAGCCCTGGAGAATTAATTACCGGCCTGCTTTTTGTGCATGCGCACAGACTGGAAGATTTGTCTCAATAGAACAGAAATCCCAAACCCTTGAGGGATTGGCAAATTCAGGGCTTTGGCTAATTAAACCGGATTATTATTACTTGGCGTGGCTGAGTGGCTTTCTTCCTTTTTGATCTAAAATATGAAATCCCTTTTGAAAGTTGGCAAGGAGTCTAATTTTCGAGTGTTTTGTGGGAGGGGTGGTTCCGACCCATGACGCGCGACAGGACTAAAATATAGCAGACTTATAAGCAAGCATACCTTAAAAACAGGACTGTTCTTCCGACTCCACATTTGAGTGGCCTTTATGACACAGCGATGAACAAGCACACACATAGAAATATATACTCAGGCACGAGGGCACCACAGACAGATTTACACACACACTTTTCCTACACCATACCCACTTTGAAGCTTCCGTATATGCTCAGAGGAACAAAGTACATGTTTCCGCACTACAATATTTCAAAAACAAACATTTAAAAACATGCACCCAGTCAGTTAGTCAGAAACCTTTATTCGATTCCAAATGAATCATAAAAGTTCACAAGGAAAACATGCAATCATAAAATAAGACAATATTTACAAAAAAGCATAAAAAATATCTTTCGCAGACAATGAAACACCTAATTACATACTTTTACATTGCGTATCGTTTCCTTATTATAAAAACAATTTTTATAAAATTAAGCACAGAAATGGAAGCATTTGCTAGGGAATATATATAATTAAAATGCACCCACCAACACATTCACACACAAACACACACCCACAGACACACAATAAGACACACTCAACTTTCCTTCACTTACACGTGAATGGTGTGTCTTAGTCTGCAAATAAGATTTTGGAAGAGGCGAGAACGCTCTAGGGACTTATAGCGCTCCTGGCAAAATAATATTTTGCTTCAAGAGCTCTCCATTGATTAAAAATAGGCAATTCTCAGTTTTTTTCCCCAGTAATTAGATGCAACCACTAGTGGCGCCTCAACACTGCTGTCTTGCCTCACTGTGGCGAGGTGTCAGCACTGCCGGGACCCTGCGCAAAGGAAGGGTGTCTGGAGAAGGAAGACAAAAGGGGTCTGCCTGAAAATAAGAACTTATATTCACTCAGTGAGGCTTGAGAAAACTGCTCCCACCGACCCTTGCCTTCGTCAGTCAAGATACTGTCCCACGTGGCTCAACGTTATAGATGTTTTGACCCACTGCTTTCATAATTTTCTGCACAGCCACATTTCTGTGCCGCCCCACTGTGCAGGTACATGTAATACAATGTACAGTATTCTGTAGTTATGACTTCCTGGCTACCCCTTGATACCATAGGTTATCTGTGGGATGGACTCTGTAATTCAGTTTGTGTTTTGAGCACCACCTATTTTTTGTGAGTACAATTTTTATTTTCCCCAGGGGCTTATTCAACGATGACAAACTATACTCCTTGTCAAGTGTGCAAAGTGAACTGAGGTGCAAATTCTTTAAAAAAATTGTGTTTCAGGGGTGATGCTTACCACAAACACCTATTTTCCCAGAGAGTACAATCACTAAATGTGGAAACGTAAGTTTGGTTTCCAGCAAAACCTGTTAATGCAAGATTTTTTCGCAAATTATTTTCAAACAATACAGGGCAGATTACTATTTTTTCTCGTAGCGCACTACAGCAGCCACAAATGTTGCGCTATGTGAAAATAAGAGAGGGGAGGGCACACTTTTTTTTACTAAAGTATGGCACTCTCCTCCCCTTTCCCTAGCGCCAGGGCTGAAATCAGTGCTGTGCGCCATGGAGACGCCTTTGCACTATTGTGCGAAGGTGTATTCGTGAGTCCAGCATAGGTTTTGTTCTAAATGGAGCCCTTCCAGTACAAAATACTATGCACAGACTCACTTTAACCATTTTCCCACTTTGTGTTTTTGCTGTACAGTGCAGTAGGCGTACAAAGTCGGAAAAGAAAGGAGAATGAAAGCATTTCTCCTTCTTTGCCCTACTTGAAAAGGGCGCAGATTTCTCACGCTAAACCAGGGCTGGACTGGGAACTGAAACTGGTCCTGGCAAACTGCTCGGCAAGCCCCCCCTGGAGGACGGAAGGGTGCAGTCGAGCTGTTTGCAAGGGCCGGTTTCGGCCAATTTTGTTACAGGGGGCATATATTGCCGGCCCCGTTAACAAAACCAGCCCCCCAGGGCCCAAAACTGGCCCCACCCTGGCAGCCCACCGGGGAAATGCCTGGTGCCTTCTATGGTCAGTCCGGCCCTGCACTAAACCCAATGTACTTTTTTTCCTGAATTGGGTTTAGCTTGAGAAACCTTGGGTGGTCGCTTGGAAACACCATGCACCACCCTTAGTACGCCCCCATGGAGCAAAGTAATGCAAAGCAGCTTTCGCATTAGTTTTCTGTTATTTCCAGCGCTAAATAAGTTTAGCTCTGGAAAGTAAATTGGGAAAAAAAGATTTTGTGCCAATTTGCAGCACTATTGTGACGCAAACACAGCGCAAAATCTTAGTAAGTCTCCCCCTACATTTTTTTAACTTCCTGGTTTGCTTAACTTTATGAAGGTTTTGAAGCTTAGATAAAAATCTGAAAGTTTGAGAGGAAAACTTTAGCCACCTCACACACCATCCCAATATTCTGTTTACATTTCTTTCTTGGCATTTTCATGGCATACAGATATATCCACAATACAGATGTATGTAGGCAGTAAAAATACCTAAAGTACATGGAAATGGAATGCGCCTTTGAAAGCGAGCAAGCCAATCAATGTACAATCAATGAACCATGAATAATAATAAAAGATGAAAACAACTGCCGGCTACAGAGACGGTCTAAACACTATGGAAGAACGTGGAAAAACATATAGCCTGCGGGCAACAGCAAGCATGCCCCCAATGGCCCACACTATCTACCTATCTGTCGGTGGAAGGGAGGCTATCCCACCCTCAACATCAAAAACACATAGCCTGCAGGTAACAGCACGCGTGCAATGGCGCTCTATCTACCTATCCGTCTGCTGTCACGTGGTAGAGAGGCTATCTTACAGCAATATCAAAAACACATAGACTGTAGGTAACAGCACACGTGCAATGGCGCTCTATCTACCTATCCGTCTGCTGTCACGTGGTAGAGAGGCTATCCTACAGCAATATCAAAAACACATAGACTGCAGGTAACAGCACACGTGCAATGGCACACTATCTACCTATCTGTCTACTGGGTGAGAGTAGGGAGGCTATCCTACCTACAACATCAAAAACACATAGCCTGCAGGTAACATCAAGCATGCCTACCTATCCTCTAGTGTGAGGGGGCAGGGGGGCTATCCCACACTCAAAATCAAAAACACATAGCCTTCAAGTAACAGTATGCGTGCAATGGCACACTATCTACCTAGCTGCCTACTGGCAGGTGATAGAGAGGCTATCCCACCGCAACATCAAAAAAACATAGCCTGCGGGTAACAGCAACCATGCCCCCAATGTCCTACACTAGCTACCGATCAGTGTACCGTCAGGGGGTAGAAAGGCTTTCCCACCCGCAACATAATGAACACACAGCCTGCGTGTAACAGCAAGCATGCCCCCAAGGGCACACAATCTTCCTATCCGTCTACTGTCAGGTGGTAGGGAGTCTATCCCACCCACAACATCAAAAACACATAGCGTGTCGGTAACAGCAAGCATGCCCCAAATGGCTCACTATTTACCTATCCGTCTACTGTCAGGGTGAAGGGAGGTTATCCCACCCACAACTTTAAAAAAACATAGCCTGCTGCTAACAGCACGCATGCCCCTAATGGCACACTATCTACCTATCTGTCTACTGTCAGGGGGTAGGCAGGCTATCCCATCTGCACATCAAAAACACATAGCCTGCGGGTAACAGCAACCATGCCCCCAATGTCCTACACTAGCTACCTATCAGTGTACCGTCAGGGGGTAGAAAGGCTTTCCCACCCGCAACATCATAAACACACAGCCTGCATGTAACAGCCCTGTTCCCATGATGCACTGGGCCAGGGACAGACTAATTTGCATATAGCCGGGTTCTGAAACTGGGATGGTGCAATGAGCTAAAAAACGGTGTTGGATCTAGCCCTGATCTCTTGACTGGGTGAGAGTACTCTGCTTAATTCAGAGACTCTGTCCATCACCACCCCTTGTTGTAAATAATTTTGTCCACCCTAAGCGTGGAAGGGTATGCTCAGATGTGAGTCCCTTGCTCATTGCACCATCAGGATTCAAGCAAGCCGGGCCGAAGACGGCTGAAATGCCAGAAACCGGTCCCCGGAAGCTTGTTTCCTTCCCAGTGTAAGAATTGGCTTTTGTAGTCTGGTCTGCCCTGTTCCCATGATGCACTGGGCCAGGGACAGACTAATTTGCATATAGCCGGGTTCTGAAACTGGGATGGTGCAATGAGCTAAAAAACGGTGTTGGATCTAGCCCTGATCTCTTGACTGGGTGAGAGTACTCTGCTTAATTCAGAGACTCTGTCCATCACCACCCCTTGTTGTAAATAATTTTGTCCACCCTAAGCGTGGAAGGGTATGCTCAGATGTAAGTCCCTTGCTCATTGCACCATCAGGATTCAAGCAAGCCAGGCCGAAGACGGCTGAAATGCCAGAAACCGGTCCCCGGAAGCTTGTTTCCTTCCCAGTGTAAGAATTGGCTTTTGTAGTCTGGTCTGCCCTGTTCCCATGATGCACTGGGCCAGGGACAGACTAATTTGCATATAGCCGGGTTCTGAAACTGGGATGGTGCAATGAGCTAAAAAACGGTGTTGGATCTAGCCCTGATCTCTTGACTGGGTGAGAGTACTCTGCTTAATTCAGAGACTCTGTCCATCACCACCCCTTGTTGTAAATAATTTTGTCCACCCTAAGCGTGGAAGGGTATGCTCAGATGTGAGTCTCTTGCTCATTGCACCATCAGGATTCAAGCAAGCCGGGTCGAAGACGGCTGAAATGCCAGAAACCGGTCCCCGGAAGCTTGTTTCCTTCCCAGTGTAAGAATTGGCTTTTGTAGTCTGGTCTGCCCTGTTCCCATGATGCACTGGGCCAGGGACAGACTAATTTGCATATAGCCGGGTTCTGAAACTGGGATGGTGCAATGAGCTAAAAAACGGTGTTGGATCTAGCCCTGATCTCTTGACTGGGTGAGAGTACTCTGCTTAATTCAGAGACTCTGTCCATCACCACCCCTTGTTGTAAATAATTTTGTCCACCCTAAGCGTGGAAGGGTATGCTCAGATGTGAGTCCCTTGCTCATTGCACCATCAGGATTCAAGCAAGCCGGGCCGAAGACGGCTGAAATGCCAGAAACCGGTCCCCGGAAGCTTGTTTCCTTCCCAGTGTAAGAATTGGCTTTTGTAGTCTGGTCTGCCCTGTTCCCATGATGCACTGGGCTAGGGACAGACTAATTTGCATATAGCCGGGTTCTGAAACTGGGATGGTGCAATGAGCTAAAAAACGGTGTTGGATCTAGCCCTGATGTCTTGACTGGGTGAGAGTACTCTGCTTAATTCAGAGACTCTGTCCATCACCACCCCTTGTTGTAAATAATTTGGTCCACCCTAAGCGTGGAAGGGTATGCTCAGATGTGAGTCCCTTGCTCATTGCACCATCAGGATTCAAGCAAGCCGGGCCGAAGACGGCTGAAATGCCAGAAACCGGTCCCCGGAAGCTTGTTTCCTTCCCAGTGTAAGAATTGGCTTTTGTAGTCTGGTCTGCCCTGTTCCCATGATGCACTGGGCCAGGGACAGACTAATTTGCATATAGCCGGGTTCTGAAACTGGGATGGTGCAATGAGCTAAAAAAAGGTGTTGGATCTAGCCCTGATCTCTTGACTGGGTGAGAGTACTCTGCTTAATTCAGAGACTCTGTCCATCACCACCCCTTGTTGTAAATAATTTTGTCCACCCTAAGCGTGGAAGGGTATGCCCAGATGTGAGTCCCTTGCTCATTGCACCATCAGGATTCAAGCAAGCCGGGCCGAAGACGGCTGAAATGCCAGAAACCGGTCCCCGGAAGCTTGTTTCCTTCCCAGTGTAAGAATTGGCTTTTGTAGTCTGGTCTGCCCTGTTCCCATGATGCACTGGGCCAGGGACAGACTAATTTGCATATAGCCGGGTTCTGAAACTGGGATGGTGCAATGAGCTAAAAAACGGTGTTGGATCTAGCCCTGATCTCTTGACTGGGTGAGAGTACTCTGCTTAATTCAGAGACTCTGTCCATCACCACCCCTTGTTGTAAATAATTTTGTCCACCCTAAGCGTGGAAGGGTATGCTCAGATGTGAGTCCCTTGCTCATTGCACCATCAGGATTCAAGCAAGCCGGGCCGAAGACGGCTGAAATGCCAGAAACCGGTCCCCGGAAGCTTGTTTCCTTCCCAGTGTAAGAATTGGCTTTTGTAGTCTGGTCTGCCCTGTTCCCATGATGCACTGGGCCAGGGACAGACTAATTTGCATATAGCCGGGTTCTGAAACTGGGATGGTGCAATGAGCTAAAAAACGGTGTTGGATCTAGCCCTGATGTCTTGACTGGGTGAGAGTACTCTGCTTAATTCAGAGACTCTGTCCATCACCACCCCTTGTTGTAAATAATTTTGTCCACCATAAGCGTGGAAGGGTATGCTCAGATGTGAGTCCCTTGCTCATTGCACCATCAGGATTCAAGCAAGCCGGGCCGAAGACGGCTGAAATGCCAGAAACCGGTCCCCGGAAGCTTGTTTCCTTCCCAGTGTAAGAATTGGCTTTTGTAGTCTGGTCTGCCCTGTTCCCATGATGCACTGGGCCAGGGACAGACTAATTTGCATATAGCCGGGTTCTGAAACTGGGATGGTGCAATGAGCTAAAAAACGGTGTTGGATCTAGCCCTGATCTCTTGACTGGGTGAGAGTACTCTGCTTAATTCAGAGACTCTGTCCATCACCACCCCTTGTTGTAAATAATTTTGTCCACCCTAAGCGTGGAAGGGTATGCCCAGATGTGAGTCCCTTGCTCATTGCACCATCAGGATTCAAGCAAGCCGGGCCGAAGACGGCTGAAATGCCAGAAACCGGTCCCCGGAAGCTTGTTTCCTTCCCAGTGTAAGAATTGGCTTTTGTAGTCTGGTCTGCCCTGTTCCCATGATGCACTGGGCCAGGGACAGACTAATTTGCATATAGCCGGGTTCTGAAACTGGGATGGTGCAATGAGCTAAAAAACGGTGTTGGATCTAGCCCTGATCTCTTGACTGGGTGAGAGTACTCTGCTTAATTCAGAGACTCTGTCCATCACCACCCCTTGTTGTAAATAATTTTGTCCACCCTAAGCGTGGAAGGGTATGCTCAGATGTGAGTCCCTTGCTCATTGCACCATCAGGATTCAAGCAAGCCGGGCCGAAGACCGCTGAAATGCCAGAAACCGGTCCCCGGAAGCTTGTTTCCTTCCCAGTGTAAGAATTGGCTTTTGTAGTCTGGTCTGCCCTGTTCCCATGATGCACTGGGCCAGGGACAGACTCATTTGCATATAGCCGGGTTCTGAAACTGGGATGGTGCAAGGAGCTAAAAAACGGTGTTGGATCTAGCCCTGATCTCTTGACTGGGTGAGAGTACTCTGCTTAATTCAGAGACTCTGTCCATCACCACCCCTTGTTGTAAATAATTTTGTCCACCCTAAGCGTGGAAGGGTATGCTCAGATGTGAGTCCCTTGCTCATTGCACCATCAGGATTCAAGCAAGCCGGGCCGAAGACGGCTGAAATGCCAGAAACCGGTCCCCGGAAGCTTGTTTCCTTCCCAGTGTAAGAATTGGCTTTTGTAGTCTGGTCTGCCCTGTTCCCATGATGCACCGGGCCAGGGACAGACTAATTTGCATATAGCCGGGTTCTGAAACTGGGATGGTGCAATGAGCTAAAAAACGGTGTTGGATCTAGCCCTGATCTCTTGACTGGGTGAGAGTACTCTGCTTAATTCAGAGACTCTGTCCATCACCATCCCTTGTTGTAAATAATGCATGTAACAGCAAGCATGCCCCCAAGGGCACACAATCTTCCTATCTGTCTACTGTCAGGTGGTAGGAAGGCATCCGACCTGCAACATCATAAACACACAGCCTGGGGGTAACAGCAAGCATGCCCCCAAGGGCACACTATCTACCTATCTGTCCACTGTCAGGTGGTAGGGAGTCTATGCCGCCCACATCAAAAACACATAGCCTGTTGGTAACAGCAAGCATGCCCCAAATGTCTCACAATTTACCTATCCATCTACTGTCAGGGGGAAGGGAGGTTATCCCACCCACAACTTCCAAAAAACATAGCCTGTCGCTAACAGCACGCATGCCCCTAATGGCACACTATCTACCTATCTGTCTACTGTCAGGGGGTAGGCAGGCTATCCCATCTGCACATCAAAAACACATAGCCTGCGGGTAACAGCAAGCATGCCCCAAAAGGCACACTATCTAACTATCTGTCTACTGCCAGGGGGGTAGGGAGGCTGCCCCACCGGCAACAACAAAAACACATAGCTTGCGGGTAACAGCAAGCATGCCCCTAATGGCACACTAGCTACCTATCCAGCTACTGTCAGGGGGTAGGCAGGCTATCCCACCTGCACATCAAAAACACATAGCCAGCTGGTAACAGCAAGCATGCCCCTGATGGCACGCTATCTAACTCTGTCTATTGTCAGGGTGTAGGCAGGCTGTCCTACCCACAACATCAAAAACACATAGCCTGCTGGTAACAGCAAGCATGCCCACAATGGCGCACTACCTACCTATCCATCTACTGTCAGGGGTAGAGAGACTATCCCACCTGCAACATCAAAAATGCATAAACAACAAGCATGCCCCCAATGGTGCACTATCTACCTATCCGTCTACTGTCAGGGGGCAGGGAGGCTATCGCACCCGCAAGATCAAGCTGCTGCCCTAGGGTGGAAGAGTGGACATCAATAATGAAAAACAGTTGTTGTTATTCTTTATGCTTCAGGAAAATACAACATGGTGGGGCCTCATGGAAAATATGTTGAGGGCCGCTCAGAATTCAGCCACCAATGGAATAACTGCTTAACCATAAGTGTGCCCTGTAAACCCCTCAGACTGTGTAGTTCTGCTCTGCTTACAAGTTCAGCAAATCCCAACCATGCACCGCATTAGGGTCTTCAACGAAACATCTGATAAGAAATGGCCCTCATGGAGTGGTACTCAGAAACTCAAGCCTTCATGAACTCAAACAGGAGGTACAGCATTTAAAATGTTGAAGGAAGCCCAAACCGTTCTTGTTTGTGTCTTAGCTTGGTCACCTTTCACACGCAACTACCTGCTGTAGAGCCAAGAAACCTAATTCTGAATATTTGTAATGATGATGATGATTCTTTATATCATTATTATTATTATTATTATTATTATTATTATTATTATTATTATTATTATTATTATTATTATTATTATTATTTTATTCATAAAAATAATAATAATAGCAATGCTACCACCAACACTAAAAATAATAATTATTGTGAACATCATGATTATGAGCAGTATGATTATGATGATGATGGTGATTATTATTATTATTGTTGTTATCAATAATAATAATGGTAATGGAAATAATAACAGTGTTGTTATTCGAATTCAAATTATTAATGTTATTATTGTAATCAATAATAACAATAATCATCATCATTATTAGTAGTATTGTTATATTTCACATGTGTACTTTACTCCCTTGTTTAAATACAAAGCATAACTAACCATAAAAACATTATTTTAAAATGGAATCTTCTCTAGATTATCAGTCCATCTGATAATGCATTATGAGAGCAGTGGATATTAGAAATGGTAATATGTGGGATAGCAATACATTTAATTACATCACAGTAACAGGAAGACACGAACCTGGACACTGGGAGACAGGAACAAACTCACTGGGATAAGAGGGAAGCACCAGCATGCTCACCTTAACTGAAATACAAGATCCACTGATAACACTCAGAGGTATGGTAGAGGGTCATACGGAGTGACCTCTTACAGAGCATCCACCATTGGAAAAATACACAAACAGCAGATCTCTGTCTACATACAATGATATCCAACAACTCCAAGAAGCCATGGAAATGGGGAATGCAGCACTGTTGACAAACACATGATGAAAACTAGGGACAACCCTTCACATTTGGAGTCAGAGTATTCACCAAACAGCCAGTGGAGAGGGAGCTTTCAGAGAGTCTGTTCACAACAAATTATTCATGTTGGTCAATTTACATCAGCAATGTTTAAAGGAATGTCCTGGAGTGCCAGAGAGGATTAAATAATAACATAAGATACAACTGCATTCGATGAATATAAAATGACCTCTGTTACATGGTATATGGTGAATCAACATCTTTGTAGTTACCTCTGATTTACATCACTAATACTTTTTCTATATCTACAGCCCCTCTTACCATTCAAGGCAGTCAGAAGTAACAGATAACAAAACCAATTGATGAGGGACATCTGTGTAAGCCACTTATAATAACATAATATAAAGTGTCAGCCCCCCAAAACCTGATGCAAGTACCAGACAATCCATCTTATCATCATTTGATGCGCCTATACTCAGACTGCAGTGAGCCGCTCGTGGACAGCTCATTTAGGGGACAGGACTGTCAATAAAGGGAGCCCTGGAAGTGACGCTAAAGGCCTGATTCAAAAAAGGGCCCCTGCACTTGTGGCGGAGGCCCTGAAGTCGTAGTGGAGTCTCCGCACTCGGGGGGGGGAGTCTCATGAGAATTCTCATTGCGGAGATTCTGCCCTGAGTGCGTAGACTCCCCCATGACTGCGGGGACTCCCCTATGAGTGGGGTGTCACTTTGTGAATCAGGTCCAGCATGTTGGGTAGAACAACCAGAATGCCGGAGATTATGCGGCGTGAGGACATGCAAGAATGGTCCACAAACGCTTGTGATTGGTCCTGAATAGACATTGATGACCTCAGTGTCAGTGTCTTTGGAGATGCCTGGTTTATGAAAATAGGATGACAGAACTGGAACAACACATGTGGCTGACAATTGAAACAAGCCTATCCAGTCCCAAGCATTTTCAAAAGAAAGCCAGACCATGCCCCAGGATACACACACTGCACGTCTGGGTACACACTGTATGCAGATAGAAGCTTCTCCCATTGTCCCTTTTCAGTTGTTCATCTTAGCCTTGGTGTTCCAGTTGAAAGCTCCATTTGCTACCTACCTTCATTTTGATGTTTTCCATCTCTTGTTTTTTTCTCTGCCTGCAGTTATTCGTCCGTGAGGGCCTGGTGCTTGGGGAGTCGATTTCTAGGGATGGGAGATTCCTGGTCACAGTTCTTCCAATATTGCCTCTGTGCTTCCTGGTCAAGGTCCTCGATTATCAATAGCAACTGACAAAGAATTCCTGTTCACAGTTATCTCAGTTCAATTGGTGATATTTAACTTCATGGTCATCGGTTGTCTGTTTCTGCTGACGGAGGATTCTTGGGCACAGTCATCTGCAGTATTATTATCGAGCTTATCTTTCATGGATGTGAGTTGTCGATTTCTCCTAGTGGAGGATTCCTGTTCACAGTCATCTCCAGTATTATGGTTGCCCTTTTTGCTCATGGTTGTCGGTAATCAATTTCTACTAATTGAAGGCTTCTTTTCACAGTCATTTCTTGCAGTGATAGCAAGCTTCCTGCTCATAGTTATTTTTTATTTATTTCTACTGAGGGTTCTTGTTCACAGTCATCTCTAGTATTGTTATCAAGCCTCTTGCTCATGGTTGTAAGTTACGGATTCCCACTGATGAAGGACTACTCTTACCACTTATCTTCACTATTATTATCAAGCTTCTTGTTCTTGGTTGTAGGTTGTAAATTTCTACTGATGGAGGATTTCTGTTAGCAGTCATCCCCAGTATTATTATAAAGCTTTTCGTCCATGGCTTTGGGCTGTCGATTTCTGTTGATCGAGGATTCCTTTTTATATTCATTCCCAGTATTATTATTGAGCTTTGTGTTCATGGACATAGATTGTCGATTTCTATATTCACGCTTATCTCCAGTATTATTATAAAGCTTCTTGTTTATGGTCGTAGTAGGTTATCAATTTCTGCTGACGGAGGATTCCTTTTCACACATATCTCCAGTATTATTATTGAGCTTCTTGTTCATTGTCGTAGGTTATTGATTTCTATTGAACGACAGTCATCTCCAGTATTGTTATTGAGCTTTTTGATCATGGTTTTGAGTTGTCGATTTCTGCTGATGGAGGATTCCTTTTTATAGTCATCTCTAGTATTATTATCAAGCTTCTTGTTCATGGCCATAGGTTGTTGATTCCTGCTGATGGAAGATTTCTCTTCACACTTATCTATTGTTGGAGAATTTCTGTTTACAGTCAGCCCCATTATTATTATGGAGCTTTTCCTTCTTAGTTATGGGTTGTTGATATTTGCTAATGGAGTATTCCTTTTTATAGTCGTCCCCAGTATTATTATCGAGCTTCTTGTTCATGGTCGTAGGTTATTAATTTCTACCGAACGACAGTCATCTCCAGTTTTGTTATTGAGCTTTTTTGTTCATGATTGTAGGTTGTCAATTTCTACTGATGGAGTATTCCTGTTTATTCTCTTCTCCAGTATTATTATTGAGCTTCTTGTTTATGTTTGTATGTTTGTTGATTTTTATTATTGAAGGATTACTGTTTACAGCCAGCCCCAGTATTATAATGAAGCTTTTCGTTCATAGTTGTGGGCTGATTGTTGATTTCTATGGAGAGATGATTCCTCTTCACGCTTATCTCTAGTATTATTATAAAGCTTCTTTTTTATGGTCGTAGGTCACTGATTCCTGATGATGGTGGATTCCTTTTCATACTTATAACCAGTATTATTATCGAGCTTCTTGTTCATTGTCGTAGGTTATTGGTTTCTACTGAACGACAGTCATCTCCAGTATTGTTATCCAGCTTTTCGTTCATGGTTGTGGGTTGTGGATTTCTGCTGATGGAGGATTCCTTTTTATAGTCGTCTCCAGTATTATTATCAAGCTTCTTGTTCACGGTCGTAGGTTGTAGATTTCTGCTGATGGAGGATTTCTCTTCACACTTATATTCAGTATTAATATCGAGCTCCTTGTTCATGGTCGTAGGTTGTCGATTTCAGCTGATAGAGGATTACTCTTCACACTTATCTCCAATATTATTATCGGGTTTCTTGTTCATTGTCATTGGTTGTTGATTCCTACTGATGGACAGTCATATCCAGTATTGTTATCAAGTTTTTTTTTCAAGGTGGCAGTGGCGGCTCGCAGAGGGAGTGCTGCGGGGCGGTGGGGCAGGGTGGGGGTGGGACAGGGTGGAGGGTAGTGGACTCAGGGATACGACGGACAGGAGTAAAGTAAGTAATTAAATAAATAAAACTATATACCTTGCACTCTCTGCATCGCTGAGTTGGCGCACCACTGCCCCGCAGCACTCCCTCTCCAAGCCGCCACTGATGGTTGTTGGTTGTCAAATTCTGTTGATGGAGGATTCCTGTTCATAGTCATTGCCAGTATTATTGTGGAGCTTTTGCTCGTAGTTATCATTCATCACTTCTACCCTGGGACTAAGAATAGGTTACATGTGCCACAAATTCTTTATTGCAAATCTTACATTTGCAGAATTTTCTTTCCACAATATTTTTTATGTTCAATATCTTTATTATTTTAAAAAGTAAAAATTCATACAGTTATAATAAAATGCAATACATCAGGGTAAAGTGATTATTAAATAATTAAAAGAAAAAATGTAGGGGAATATATACATCAATATAACAAAATCAAAGTATACAATATAAAAAATATATCATATTAAAATAATAACACGAAATTAGCTGTATTGCACATAATTCAAAAGATATCAGAAGGAGAAGAAGAGGAAGAAAGAAAGATAAGAAAGAAAGAACGAAGAAAAGGGAAAGCAGGAGGAGAGAAAGAGGGGACAAAATATAGATAAATAATATAATAGATAACTAATTAGATAAGGAACTAGATAAATAAATAATTGATAAATGATGAATGATGAATGGGGGCACCCGCTGCAGTGGAAAAATACATAAAGTAAGTAGAGACAAAATAATATTGGGCTACCAACCCTTGAGAGGACAGTGTCATATACTTATCTAAAGACCTACAAATAGAATTAGAGATGGAAGGAGTGAAATGATTCTCTTCAACAGAGGTATGAGTCCCACATGAAACGATACCCAGGCCCACAAAGTATGATAGGACAGGAGATTAAAGGATTTCCACTTGTTTAAAATAACTTTAACAGCAATGGATATAAGGAGATCTCACAACTGCATATCAGTATCATCCAAAGGGAGAGAAGTGCATGCAGCCCACGGTCCCAATAAAATCGTAGGTAACGAGAGCTCCACTGGAGTATCAAAGATTAGTGATAGATGTTTCTGAATCGAATCCCAAAAGGAGTGTAGTAACGAGCATTCAAAAAACATATGTTGGTGAGTACCTGAGACCAAATTGCAATTCCAACAAAGATCATTGTCTCTTAGTTTCATCTTATATAAGCGAGCAGGGGTCCAATGCAGGAGATTCATAGGGAAGAATTTAGATTGCATAAGAGAAGGAGCAATCTTATTTTGTAATGAAACCTTTCCAATTATTTGCCATGACTCTTGAGAGAAATGTTTGAAAATATCGCTATCAAAAGGATGTAATAGTAGCCTGAGAGTAAGGTGGCACAGATAAAAAAAATGTAATCTTTGAGACAGTATAACCTGAATGAGACCACATAGACAAAAGTGAAATAGTAGTCGAGTCTTCACAAAGGGCAATTCTAGAAAGAGCAACCTTAAATTTAAAAAAGGAATACAAATCCATATTATTAAGATTATAAGTACTGGCTAAAGAAGAAAAGAGAAGAGGATCATGATTGGAATCAAAGATGTTTGACGAAGGTCAGACCTCTATTAGCCCAGGATGCTATTGTAACAGGATCAATATCAGTACCAACTTTAGGATTATACCATAATGAAGACCATCTCGATTTATGAATGGGTTTGACAACTTTTTTATCAATATATTTTATAGCACTAATTGTGTCTGAAATAATACGGCTAGAATGGGGTAACACCATTTTAGAAGCAGTTAAAAAGGAAGGTGTAGAGAGAGGTACACAGCTCACGTTTAATATAAGCCATGGAGGGCTATGGAGGGAATAGGATAAACACTAACAAGCACCCTGAGTAACCCTAGTTTGTGTAATAGCACTACGCGTAGCTACGCGAAGTGCACTTCACATTATTCGAGCTACGCTAACTGCGTAGTGCACTGGGGCAAAATGCTGTTCGCACTGATTGCACAGTGCCAGATGCTTGTCCGCCCTGTGCTATCAGTTCAAACCGCATCTTGCACAGTGCAAGCAGTCATTTTCTGCCGCTCTAATAGATTTCTACTCGAGCGGCAGCTTTCTCAACGCAGACTGGTAGTTTCTCATTGCGAGCGGTCGCGTGGATACGCGACCACTCGCAATGAGAAACCTGACCTCCCTGCGTTGAGAATCTCGCCGGGAGGTTTACTTTCCACACTCGTGATCGACAACTTGATGTTGCTGATCGCGAATGAGGAAAAAGTCTTGCCGGAATGTCATTTTGCTTTCTCGCGGTCGCCAACTTGACGTTGAAGACCGCGAGGAAGCAAAATATTACTGCTACACTACGCGTGTTTGCACTGTGCTACGTGCAATTCGCGTACTGTGAAGTAGCGCAAACTTTGCAAACTACGCGAGCGTAGCGTAGTACTTTGCCCAGGGTTAACCCTGAGACGATAAAAAAGGCAATTTGATACAGGGTCCAATCACAAAGATTACAACCACCCAAAACAGCTGGTTTTCTATGGTGTTTCTATGCAATTCTAGCACGCTTATCACTCCATAAAAATTTTGAGGTAAGTAAATCAATCTCCCAGAAAAAGGATGAGGAGAGTTTCACAGGTAGCATATAGGATAAGAAGTTAATAATCAGAGTTCTCATCATCTTAAGAGTTTGAAGTCGTCCCCACCAGGAGATGTATTTTGGAGACCAGGAGGACAAAAGATCTTTAACTTTAGCAAGTATGTGAGATTCATTATAAGAAATTGTATCTAAAAGGGTATTACAAAACCAAATTCCTCAGTATTTAATTTGAGTCGACTGCCATTTAAAATCGGCCTCACCCATGTGAGAAGGGAAGCACAACGCATTAAGAGGGAACATTTCCATCTTATCTCTGTTGAGAGTATATCCTGAAACTTGTGAAAACTCCTTAATGGTACTAGAAATAGCAGGGATGGCAGTAGCGATGTCCTCAGAAAATATGAGAACATCATCCGCATACGCAGCTGTTTTAATCGTGTGCGGACCAAATTGGAAGCCTTTGATATTCTAATTCAGATTGAGTAACCGAAGAAGTGGGTCTATAGACAAAAGAAAAAGAAGGGGTGATAGCGGGCACCTCTGTCTAGTACCCTGGTGTAGATTAAAAAAGGAGAACGTAGCCCCATTGACTCTGATGTTAGCTTTAGGTTGCTCATATAAGAACATTTCCATGTTGATAGAAGAATCGCCTACAATTTTGAGATTGGAGCACTGCTTGTAAAAAGGGCCAAGAAACTTTATCAAAAGCCTTTTCGGCATCAAGAGCAATCGCAGCCGATGGAACAACAGAGAGCTTCGCTTTCTCCAATAGATGACAAAAGGTTTGGATATTATCTCTAGCAAGTCTCCCTTTTACAAAGCCAGTCTGAGAACCATGGATAAGTCTAGGGATATGACTCTCTAAACACTTAGCCAGGATTTTAGTAAAAATCTTAGCTTCCCTATTTAGAATCGATATTAGATGGAAATTTTTAGGGTCAGAATGAGCTTTCCCTTCTTTCGGAATCACGACAATATTAGCCTCAGCGGCTGACCCCGAGACTTTAACCGACATTCCAAAGTTATCAAAAACTTTCTTGAGATATTTTATTATTGAGGATGTGAAGGTCTTGTAAAAAGCAACAGGATAACAATCAGGCCCTGGAGCCTTTCCCGACCGTGTCGTACGAATGGCTTGAATTATCTCTTCAGAATCAATATGTTCCCCCAGAGCAGTCCTTTCTGAATGTGAGATAGTATGTGTAGGAACGGAGGACAAGAATTGCTGACACACTGATAGGTCACACTGATCTTTGGGGGTGTAGAGTTTTTCATAAAAATCGTGAAAGACTTGCAACATTTCTTGAGTATGGAATTTCCTAGCACCATTGCTATCATTAATATATGGAATCTGAGTGGTTTCAACATTCGTATTTTGATACTTTAAAATGGTAGCCAACATCTTACCTGCTCTATTTGGAAGCAACAGGCGTCTACATTTTTTCAAGTTTTTATTGACTTGAAAGAATGATTTACTTATTTATTTTTCACAATATTTTTAAAAGCAAAAATAAAAAAAATGATAACCCTTGTTAACTTCAAAAAAGTTTAAACACCTTTCATGAAGTTTACAGAGAAAATGCTTTGTAACTTTGCTTACCCCTTCCTGGGACCTGGACAAAAGCTATAGACGAGGCTTGTGGTCACCAGTACGCATACTTTGATCTAGAGCAAGCAGAGAAAGGGAGAAAGAGGAATATAGTAAAATAGTGACAAGGGGAGAAAACAGTAATGAAAAGTATCTATAAGAGAGAGATAGAGAGTGAGAAGCCTGAGAAGTGTGAGGTAAAATCAAAATGATGCAGTCTAGACACTTTTCAACTGTTAAACCTGGTATTTGCCAACACTGTCAGCGGGCTACTAAGAAAACTCTGGACCCCGCACAAATTAGGCTCTTCCACAGGATCATACTCTTTTGAAAGGACCTTGCATGTGATGCTGTTCTGCTCCCACTCCAGCATTGATTGAGTTGCTGCATTAATTCATTCTTGTTTGTCAGGGTTTTTTTCTTACTGATTTACAGGGGCGGTGCGACACAGCAGAGATGAACTACTTAAAACTTGAAGCTTCGTCTTTTTAAGAAATAAACAAATTGTGTCAGAGCAACTAGAATGCACACTGAGAGCACATATTCAACTTAATCACCACGGTTCTTGTGTTTTTACAATGCAATTAATATTGTCAATATTCCAGTTAGAGAGCAGTCCCAGTTTTGGACAGCTAAGAGAGTTGAGGAATAGAGAGGCAAAGCAAATTGGGTACAATCACAAAAAATTGCTTAAGTATTGAGTTTTGGATTAGAAGTCAGGTCTTTCAGTCCACCAACCTGTGCTTTAAGTAATGGACCAATTCTGCAAAGGAACACACTGCCTCTCACTATGTGTTGCGTATCAAAGGTGTTTTCACGTTAAGACTATCTCCTGAACGGTTCCTCTAATTTTTTAAGCAGATCCTATCAATTAGAATTTGAGACCCTAAATCCTGTCCTGAAACCTGCATACAGGTCTTGCAACATTGAAACATCTTGTTGTTCTTGTAATCACAAACATGCAACTACTTCCCCACCCTTTTCCATACCCTTTTCAGTTAGTATTGGGCCACAAACCACCTAAAAGATTAATCTCAGGTACTTACATAACCTCTAACACACTGTGCCACTGGAACCAAGCTGCAACTGACTCATCAGATCCAGTCAGGGTGAAACCGATCACGGTTTGTTTGCGTTCGAGTTCAGAGAAGACATAGCTTGGCAGTTCGGGCTGGACTCTTCCTACAGGAGCTGGGTCAAGGCTGATTTGCACATGAGTGGGCCAAACTGAGTTGGTATGGTGGGTAAAATAATGATGGGTTGAAATGCAACCTCAAGCGACTGCCAAGGGATAGACATTGGAAGCTTTCCTCCATCACATTTTTTGGGTTTGTTGTGCCGAGTGGCAAGTTTATGCCCAGACATGGGTCTTGTGCTCACTGTGCCTCTGGAACCAAGCGATACTTGACGTAGCAGTGTTGGGTTGCTTGAGTTCTGTTTTAGGAAAGACCAGCCCTGGCACTTCGGGCTGGACTATTACTATTGGAGCAGCATCAAAGCTGATTTGCATATGGCTGTGTCCATACAGAGGTGGCATGGTGGGTAAAAAAAAATAGTTAGAATGCTACTCCGAGTGATGACTGTGTTTAGACAAATTGCAAGCATTCCTCTCATCACCTTTTGTGTTTTTGACTTGCATTACCTCTCCCTTCAGACACTTTAAGTGTTTTACTCGAGCTCGGGACAGACAGTTGGCTGTGCCACCAAGTCCTGGGTGCCCATGCTAAGCCTGGACAGCTTTGGATGAAAGAGTGTACCTTCCACCCAAGGTCACAGTAAGCAATAACCAATTGCTGACCTTTTGAAAGAATTTAAAAAAAATGAATTTTCAAGACCACTAGACTGTCCTCTTGTAATTATCAAACTTCTTGCTTTGAATTCTCACGTATTGTCTTTCAGATATTTGCTACCCTCAGGTTATGTATAAACCTATCAACATTTTTATATATTGTGAATAAACTGGGAAGTATGCATCGAAGTTCTCCTGTGAAAACCATTTTCAGGTCTCGGCCATATGGTTTTACAGTCAGGAATAAGGTGAAAAGTATGCCTTGCAAGGGCTAATGATTCAGAACTGTTCTATATACTTCAAAGAACAGACACCTTTATTGTGAGGGCTTCTCCTGAATCAGAGGTCTCCTAGAAGCAAGAAAAGGTGCCTTCATATTCCAACTGCAATATCTTAATTATTCTCATATCTGTTAAGTCCAGCCCCACCCCTGTGCCCTAGACGTAGTTCGGAAGTTGTGCTCAACCTGTGTCACTGTTCTCCAATACATTTTGGGCTTTATTACCAAGTGAAGCTCGTGTCCTCAGATGACAGGCTGCAGCACTTTGACAGAGCCATACTTGTTATATTTTTTTATTATTTCCAGATAAATATGCATGAAGGCTGCTGGCTCAAGTATGTGACAGTCGTTCAATTTCTACAACGTTTCGTGTCTTTGTTTTTGGTGTTTTGTAGAGAGCCAGATCTTACCTTGTGGTCGTTGTATTACCCTAGGCTGACAGGTGGACGCTCAACAGGTGGGGAATTTCGCTGTCTTCCCTGTCTTGTTGGCTCTGCTTAACTCCAGAGGGTGTTTGAGGCAGCATTGGATTGGTAATGTGGGCACTCGGGCATTGCCCGAGGGGCCGGTGTCCAGTGTCAGCTGTGGGCTGCTTTTTTTAGCAGTCTGGGGGGGTGATTTGGCGGTTTCTGTGTTGTTCGGGTGCCTGAGTGGCCTTTCTGGAGGTAGCTAGGCCTCCATTACCTCCCTTTTATCAAAGGGCAGAGGTGTCACTCACTTTCTCTCGCTGGGGCCAGCCCATTAACATAGGCATATTGTGCAGGGGCAGGGGGCCGGAGGCCAGAGCAAAAGTGGCCTCACTTCTTCTATTCAGGTGTGTTTTACCAGTGTAATCTAATCCGTGCATTTTTTTTACCACCTCTTTTTTTTTTTTATAAAACTTTGCTGAAGCAGTGTTTTGTAAAGGCAATATGCAAATGTGGGCCACTTTTTTTTAGCGTGCCCCAGGCCGATTTTTAATCCCAATCCAACCCTGGTTTGAGGGATGTTTCCGCTCCGATCATCGAGGGCATGTCTCAACCTCTTACATACAAAAAGTGCGAGTGCTTAGAAACGGACTACGGTATTAAGCGCTATAAGAAAAACCAAGATATAATGATTTTGTTGGACACGGCCTCGTGGCGTGGCCCTACCCCTCCCGCATGGCGGGCCCCGGACGACATCGGCCCTCCATCCAGCCCAGGTCGGCCTCGGGCACACCTCTGCACGACCTACAAACCACCAGATTCGCCACCCGGCGGCCCACAACCACTGACACGGCACACTTGGGCCGCCCCAGCATGACCGGTCCGGTGCCCACCCCGGACCCTCATTCCAGGCCCGACGCCATCTTGGGCCCATCACGTCACAGACACGTGGTCCCGGCCCAGCCGCGGCCACGGCCCCAGTGAGCCCGCCATCGAGGCACCAAGAGCCCTCCGGGTGGTAGAGTGGCCACTCAACCAGAGACAAGGAGAGGGGAGTTTCGATGGCTCTCCAACCGTCCCCGGATGCCTGGTTTCGATCGGCCTCCGGCCTCCCTGAGAGCTGGCTCCACCCCCTGCTGGGTATCTGGACACCATCATCCCAGCCCCTCTGACCCCCAGGCGAGAGGGTCCGGACATCAAAGGACTCCAGACCTATATCTGGGCCAGCCCCGGAGTAGGACGGCAGTTGTATCCCGGAGTCGAGAAGCCCTGCTGACGCTGTCGCGGCTGACCCTGAGACGAACTCACCTTGCTGTTCTACCTGGAACCTGCTGGCGCTGCCGCGGTCCATCTTCGCTGTAACCACCTTGGAGCCTGCTGGCGCTGCCGCGGTCCATCTTTGCTGTAACCATCTTGGAGCCTGCTGGCGCTGCCGCGGTCCACATTCGCTGAACCATCTTGGAACCTGCTGGCGCTGCCGCCGTCCACACTCGCTGAACCATCTTGGAACCTGCTGGCGCTGCCGCGGTCCACACTCGCTGAACCATCTTGGAACCTGCTGGCGCTGCCGCGGTCCACTCTCGCTGAACCATCTTGGAACCTGCTGGCGCTGCCGCGGTCCACACTCGCTGAACCATCTTGGAGCCTGCTGGCGCTGCCGCGGCCCAACCTTCCGGAACCCCCCAGCTCGAGGATTGAGAGCTGTGCGTAGAGTCTCCTTGCAACCGACCATCTATAAGACTGTCCCGCTACCTTGCCCTTTGTCACGAGACTTTCCAGATCTCGGGATCTGCTGTATATATTGAAACGATACTTATTGCCAGATAAAGATTGAAAACTCTATCTACGTGTGGTGTACATTTGTAGTGGTGTGGTTACTCTGCTGTACGATTCTAGGAGAGGGCCCTAACGTCGGAGGCCCCTCGACATCGCTCGGTCCCTTCTCTGAAGGAGGGGTAGACCTAGGGGTGGTCAGTCAGACCCCTTCTGCCTCCCCCGGGTTCGCCTTTCTAACATTGGTGGCAGGCGCTGCGATCCGAGCCAACGCAAAATCGTACAGAGAGTGATCTACCCGCTACGACGGAAAAACACACAGAGACCATGACGACCCAAGGAACCAACCTACCTGCCGAATTCCAGAAAGAGAAGATAGAGGAATACAGCCACAAAGAACTAAAACAATTCTGTAAAGACATGGGTATCGCTACCACTGGCCTGAGCACAAAAGAGGACTTCAAATCGGCCCTACAAGCCTGGGTGGAAACCCGAGACAGACCACCCCAAGAGGAGAATAGCCCAAACGGGCAACAGGAAACCAGCGCACCCCCGAAGGGGGAAAGAACCGCAACACTAAACGCGGACCTCATCTATGAAGACGCTCGAGAACGAGAGCGCAACCGGCTACACGAATTGGAGCTTGCACGACTCCGGCTAGACGGAGAACTCCAGCTAGCGGAGAAAAAGATAGCCCTCGAGCAACTACGGCTGGAGGGGGATCTAGAAGAGAAACGGAGACAACGTGACCTCGAAGAAAAACGACTAGCATATGAACACGAACGAGGCCTGAGAGAACTAGAAATCAAAGCCAAGGTCAACGAAGATAGCGCGGCCGGGGCCAAGACCTCGGCCCCTCCCGTGGACACCAAGGTTCACCTACCGAAAGATGTAGTCAAAGAATACTACAAGAACGATGATATCCAGCAATGGTTCAAAGACTACGAGGTGGCCATGACCGCCCATCGGGTGCCCCTGAAGGATTGGGGCCCCGGCCTATGGGGAAAGTTCGTCAACGAAGGGAGGGACGCCCTGCTGGAACTCCCTGACACCGAAATGACCTCCTATGAACACATGAAAACGGCCCTACTCACGCGCTACGGACTCACCCCCGAAATGTACCGGCAGAGGTTCCGAGACTGTAAAAAAATCCCCGGTACCACTTGGGTGGAATATGTGAACTTTTTTAGCAGAGCCTTCGAGGGGTGGGTCAAAGGCAGTCAGGTCACTACCTACCAGCAGTTGGTCGACCTTATGTTATGGGAGCACCTCTCCAACAACTGCTTCATTGAACTACGACAGCACCTCCTCGACAGCAAGTTGACCGAGCCGCGAAAGCTAGCGGTCGAAGCAGATCGGTGGGCGAGCAACCGCGTCCACCGGAACACCACAGGAGAATACGGACGAGGGTCCCCGGGGAACCACCGGCCACGAGGCGGCGGGTCTGGCATCAGCCGAGGCCGAGACCTCCCGCCGGGGTCTTCGCCCGCCTCCTCTACACCAGCCTCCAGCCCGAGGGGGGCCCATCCAGCCCGACCGGGGCCACGCCTCAACGTTACGTGCCACAGATGCCAGCGGCTGGGTCACTATGCCAATGATCCTCTCTGCCCCATGAACCAGCGGCCCGGCACCACCGGGCCCCCCGGTCGACAAATCACTGCAGCCGCTCTGAGCGAAGAAAAGGATGAAGAAGAAGAGGTCCCTATGGAACCAGAAGAATGGGAGTCCGCAGCCATGTGCCTCGCCTCCCTGGGCGACAAAGACATGATCCCCCGAGACCAGATTCCGATCAACACCCAGAAGTACCGCCAGTGGGTCACCATCAACGGACGCCGGGCCGAGTCTCTCCGTGACACGGGGGCCAGCATAACCGCCGTCCGCTGCCATCTGGTGACCCCAGAACAAATCTTGCCCCACGTTCTGTGCCCTGTCCGGTCAGCGGACAATTCCGAGAGCCTGTGCCAGATGGCTCGCATCCCTTTCGAGTGGGGAGGAGTGTCCGGCATGCTGAAAGTCACCGTCCGAGACGATGCCCCGGTGGACTGCCTCCTAGGGAACGACCTGGAAAGTTCCCCCTGGGCACAGATCGAGCGAAGAGAGCATCTGGGGATGCTAGGCCTTCCTGAATGGGTTTGCGTAACGACCCGATCCATGTCCACCCGGGACGCCGTCCCAACCGAAGACAATCTTCCCGAAGAACCTGAGTGGCCGGCACCTCCGCCACCCGCCACTGCCGCAGCCGAACCCGAACTGGGGCCGCAGGGCCCCAGCCATGAAGAACTTCCCGAGCTCGGGCCCCTTCCCGAACTAGCCCAGTGGCGCCAAGAAGGGGGCCCCACCCGCGAGCAGTTCCGTCGGGAACAAAAGACATGTCCTTCCCTTGAAGGACTCCGACAACAAGCCGCCACGCAAGCCACAGGAGACTCCTCGGGGTCCCACTGGATCTATTGGGACCAGGACCTCCTGTACAGTGAACAAAAGATCGCCGAACTGGGGGCCGGCCGAGTGCTAGTCGTCCCCCTCCACTTCAGAGACTTTCTCTTAAACCTGGCACATGATGTGCCCCTCGCCGGGCACCTGGGGCAGGACAAAACCTACAGCCGCCTGGTGACCCACTTTTATTGGCCGAAGATGCGCAGCGATGTGTACAACCACTGCCGAACCTGTCCGACCTGCCAAGCCAGTGGAAAGAGTGGGGGGAAAATCAAGGCCCCACTCCAACCGTTTCCCGTGGTGACCACTCCCTTCGAGCGAGTAGGGATCGACATCGTGGGGCCCCTGGATCCTCCAACCTCTCAGGGGCACCGCTTCATCCTCGTCCTGGTGGACCATGCCACCCGCTACCCAGAAGCTATCCCCCTCCGGACTATCACAGCCCCCGTAGTGGGTCGGGCGCTAATGGGGATCTTCTCTAGAGTCGGCTTCCCCCGAGAGGTCGTAAGTGATCAGGGCACAAACTTTATATCGAAATATATGCGGTCCCTGTGGCAACAGTGCGGGGTCGCGTATAAGTTCACCACCCCGTATCACCCTCAAGGGAATGGACTAGTGGAGCGATTTAATAGGACCCTGAAAGGAATGATCAAGGGCCTAGAAGAGCCCCTCCGGCGCAAATGGGACATTCTGCTGCCATGCCTCCTGTTCGCCTACAGGGAGGTACCCCAGAAATCCCTGGGGTTCAGCCCCTTTGAACTATTATATGGACACCCTGTGCGAGGCCCCCTCAGCCTGGTCAAGGAAGGCTGGGAGATGGCCGCCTCTGATACTCCGCCCGATGTTTTCCGATACCTCTTGACTCTCCGCAACCAGACTCGGAAGTTCCGGGAGCTGGCCGAAACCAACCTGAAGGCCAGTCAAGAGGAGATGAAGCGCTGGTATGATGAAAATGCCTCGTCCATTGAATTCGAGCCGGGCCAGCAGGTCTGGGTCAAGTCCCTGGTCGACCCCGGCACCCTCCAGGACAAATGGACGGGGCCCTTCAAAGTGGTGGAGCGCAAGAGCCCCGTCACCTACCTAGTGGACATGGAGTCCCCCCGGAACCCCCTCCGGGTCCTACACGCCAACCGGCTCAAGCCCCACTTTGTCCGCACCGAACTGAGCCTGTTGTTGGCTACCGATGACGGAGCAGAGGACGACTCCGAGCCTCTACCAGACCTCCTGAGCACCTCCGAGAAAGATGGCTCCGTCGAGGGGGTCTCCCTCTCTCCCGCGCTGACACCCAAACAGCACCAGGACTGCCAGAGACTGCTGGGTCAATTTGCGAACTTATTTTCCCTCACCCCCGGAGTCACCCAGTGGTGTGTTCTCGACGTCGACACCGGGGACAGTCCGCCCGTGCGGCACCGAGCCTACCGCGTCCCCGACCGAGTCCGGGCCTGCATCCAAGTCGAAGTTTCCAAGATGCTAGCCCTAGGGGTAGTTGAACCCTCAGACAGTCCATGGGCCAGTCCCGTCGTCCTGGTCCCTAAGGCCGCCGCCCCCGGGGTGCCCCCGGAGCTACGGTTCTGTGTCGACTACCGGGGACTGAATGCCGTCACCAGGACCGCGCCCATCCCATTCCCCGAGCGGATGAACTGATCGATCGCCTGGGAGCCGCCAGGTACCTCAGCACCTTCGACCTCATGGCCGGATACTGGCAAATCGGCCTCACGCCAGGGGCACAAGAACGATCCGCTTTATCGACCCCCGATGGCCACTTCCACTTCAACGTGATGCCCTTCGGCATGAAGAATGCTCCGGCCACCTTCCAGAGACTAGTGAATCGGGTGCTGGCAGGGCTGGAAGAGTTCAGTGCCGCCTATCTGGACGATATTGCGGTGTACAGCCTCTGTTGGGACGAGCACCTGACCCACCTCTGGAAGGTCCTGACGGCCCTCCAACGGGCCGGACTAACAATAAAAGCCAGCAAGTGCCAGATCGGTCAAGGGTCCGTGACCTATCTGGGACACCAAGTGGGGAGCGGCCAAGTGGCTCCCCTTCAACCCAAGATCGACGCCATCCAGGCCTGGGAGCCCCCCGTCACCCAGACCGCCGTCCGAGCCTTCCTGGGGCTCACTGGATACTATCGGCGGTTCATAAAGGACTATGGGAGCATTGTGGGGCCCCTCACAGAACTAACCTCCAAGAGACTGCCCCCGAAGGTGCACTGGACCCCCGAGTGCCAAGTAGCCTTTGAGACACTAAAGACTGCCATGTGCACCGCCCCGGTGCTCCAGGCCCCCGACTACAGCCGAGAGTTCATCGTCCAAACTGACGCCTCGGAACACGGCATTGGGGCCGTACTCTCCCAAATGAACTCTGACGGAGTCGACCTTCCTGTGGCCTTCATCAGCCGGCGCCTGCTGGCCCGAGAACAACGATGGAGCACCATCGAGAGGGAAGCATTCGCCGTCGTATGGGCCCTAAAGAAGCTCCGGCCCTACCTCTTCGGCACCCACTTCGGAGTACAGACCGACCACCGGCCCCTGCGGTGGTTGATGCAGATGCGGGGCGAGAACCCGAAGTTGCTACGTTGGTCCATCTCCCTCCAAGGGATGAACTTCACCGTGGAGCATCGCCCTGGCAACGACCACGCCAACGCTGATGGCCTCTCCAGATTCTTCCGCCTTGGCGAGGAGAATCCCCAAGAAGATGGGTGACTCTCCCCTGCCTTCAGCTGGAGGGGACGTGTGTTGGACCCGGCCTCGTGGCGTGGCCCTACCCCTCCCGCATGGCGGGCCCCGGACGACATCGGTCCTCCATCCAGCCCGGGTCGGCCTCGGGCACACCTCTGCATGACCTACAAACCACCAGATCCGCCACCCGGCGGCCCACAACCACTGACACGGCACACTCTGGCCGCCCCAGCATTACCGGTCCGGTGCCCACCCCGGACCCTCATTCCAGGCCCGACGCCATCTTGGGCCCATCACGTCACAGACACGTGGTCCCGGCCCAGCCGCGGCCACGGCCCCAGCGAGCCCGCCATCGAGGCACCAAGAGCCCTCCGGGTGGTAGAGTGGCCACTCAACCAGAGACAAGGAGAGGGGAGTTTCGATGGCTCTCCAACCGTCCCCGGATGCCTGGTTTCGATCGGCCTCCGGCCTCCCTGAGCACTGGCTCCACCCCCTGCTGGGTGTCTGGACACCATCATCCCGGCCCCTCTGACCCCCAGGCGAGAGGGTCCGGACATCAAAGGACTCCAGACCTATATCTGGGCCAGCCTCGGAGTAGGACGGCAGTTGTATCCCAAAGTCGAGAAGCCATGCTGACGCTGTCGCGGCTGACCCTGAGACGAACTCACCTTGCTGTTCTACCTGGAACCTGCTGGCGCTGCCGCGGTCCATCTTCGCTGTAACCACCTTAGAGCCTGCTGGCGCTGCCACGGTCCATCTTTGCTGTAACCATCTTGGAGCCTGCTGGCGCTGCCGCGGTCCACACTCGCTGAACCATCTTGGAACCTGCTGGCGCTGCCGCGGTCCACACTCGCTGAACCATCTTGGAACCTGCTGGCGCTGCCGCGTTTCCCTCTCGCTGAACCATCTTGGAACCTGCTGGCGCTGCCGCGGTCCACACTCGCTGAACCATCTTGGAGCCTGCTGGCGCTGCTGCGGCCCAACCTTCCGGAACCCCCCAGCTCGAGGATTGAGAGCTGTGCGTAGAGTCTCCTTGCAACCGACCATCTATAAGACTGTCCCGCTACCTTGCCCTTTGTCACGAGACTTTCCAGATCTCGGGATCTGCTGTATATATTGAAACGATACTTATTGCCAGATAAAGATTGAAAACTCTATCTACGTGTGGTGTACATTTGTAGTGGTGTGGTTACTCTGCTGTACGATTCTAGGAGAGGGCCCTCACGTCGGAGGCCCCTCGACATCGCTCGGTCCCTTCTCTGAAGGAGGGGTAGACCTAGGGGTGGTCAGTCAGACACCTTCTGCCTCCCCCGGGTTCGCCTTTCTAACAGATTTCAACAGGCTTACATAAGCAATGACGTGAGCAAAGTCATAACCTTCCTTACCCAGTCCTTCTCTAGGCCCACTCTGGAAGGAAAGCGCCTCGACTGGGTCTCTGGCCATGGCCAGGAGAGGGGGCGCTTCCCAGCTCAAACACCCCCGCGACCCCCACCACATCCCAGCCCCAGAAGCCCAAGAACGCCCATGTTCCCAGGTTCTCTAGGGAGGTTTGCTGGTTGGGAAAACGGACAATTCAGGCGACCTCACTCTTGCAGAGGAAACATTAAAATAATATCACACACTAAATTGGTTGAGCTCTTCGAAAGAGAACTAAAAACCCTTCTCTGCGGGAAGAGAGACCACGAGCTTTTAAATAAAGCTCCTGGTGTAAAAAAGATGCTGCCCCTTAAAAATAATTAAACTGCACAGATATAAATCACGACCTTCCCCGGTTGCACGCACATCCTCTCAAGGGGTTACATCGGTGTGTAATGTCTGCGGTGCCTGCCTCCTATATTTTTGGACAAAAGGCATTTTATTACAGTAATTTATCACCCCTATAAAAGTGGCTCTCTTGTAATGCTGAATAATTTTGAAAGAAATATGTTTTTAAAATTAAAAATGCAATATGTGTGCGCAGTCAGGTCTGTGGGGAGGCATTTTTGCAAGTGCGGTAACTGCCGGGTACCTTTAATGCCACCACCCCCCATCCTTTAAAACAGGATTGTGCTCTCTCTCGGCGCCGAGCGGTGTCAGCTATAAATAAGGTGGAAGGTTTGAATTGTACGGGGTATCAAGTAAGCAGCCCTATTATCGATTCTTAATGTCCCCTTGAAAGGAGCTTGCAGGAGCTGGCGTGGGGGTGCTCGTGCTCCGGCGCCTGCAATCACCGGGTAATGCCTGGGAAAAGCTGAGAGGGGGAATTTTCACTCCTCGTACCTTTCTGCTTGGTTTTCATTTCCTTGACTTGATATATCCCAGGGCGAAACTATTGCAAACATCTGAAGACACGGCAGTGGAGTGGGCTGCTGATAAAATACCCCGAACAGTGCAAAAATGCTTGGCTTTCTGACACCTCCAAAGACTTACTTTTTATTTATTCCAGTCTTCTGCCTTTCCAAGACCTCTCTTGTGACATGTATGTGTTGTCTTCCTTGATATAGCCATACTTCATCATTTCATAGATGCATTTTTCAGTCCCATACATTTATAGTTTCCTTTGCCGCGATATGCATATGTCTTACCCTTCAAAATAGGGAAGCCTGCTAAATGTGTCAGAGTTTGAGGAGTGTCCTGGGAAAGTATAGATTGTATTTGCGCTATGTGTATGAAATTAGGGGACATGGGTGGGAATGCTATTTTTGGAATGTAACATACCAATAGGATAGAGCAAACTTTAGTAAATTTTGGAAAATGCCCAAAAATATGCAAACTTATACTTTACTATAATAAATGCAGGTTTGGCATGTTGTGCTTTTAAAAAAAATATATTTAAAAAACAAAAATAGCACAAAATTAGAGGGAAACATCCTTTACAACGCAACTTTTACCACACAGTGCTATTACAACGCAGGTTTTACAACGAAAACCATTACAACGCATTGCGCTGGGGGGTGCTCTAGGATAGGGAATAGATTTAATTTACTATCCAACACCTTCCCTAGTGTCCACGGGGACTGGAGTTGGAATAGTAAATTAAACTATTCACTATCCAGCACCCCAAAGCGCTATGCGTTGTAATGGTATGCGTTGTAAAAACTGCGTTGTAACAGCATGCGTGGTAAAAGCATGCGTTGTAACGTCATACATCCAAATTAGACATGATGCGAACAGTCACTCGTGTTCTATTTTTTGTTTGTGTTGTTCCTGTGCTCCTGCAATACAACTTGTTCCTGAATGAAATCGCAACTATGTGACATGGGGTTATGGCGTAATTTCTGGCATTTTGCATAATAAGCATTACTTGAAATGCTAGACATTTAATCACGTAAACAAAATTTCTCCGGTTTATTTTTTGTAATATTATGCTAGAAAATGTCCATGCGATCAATGTAAAAACTGCATCGTCTTTATAAATTGCCTGATGGGACGTAATACTGCCAATGAGGTCTGAGAATATCCCAGGATATATCCGGCCCATAAATAGAGACATGGAAGAGATCTAACTTTGTATGCAGAGTGTAACACAGCAATGATGACGTTTGTGTGCACAGTGCATCCCAGCTGCTACATGTACTCCCTTTACTGACTTCAGAAGGATGAAAGGCTGGACAGGTTTACCAGGATTTGAACTTGTGAGCGGTCACAACAGATGTCAAGAGAGCCCTCTGAGCTCACAGAGCCTGTAGGCGAGCCTGGCCAACATTTTATGTGAATCTAGGGAAATAGTAGGATCAACTGGTTACACCAGCATGAGTGCAGCATTGTCAATAGAAATCACGCCAGGTGGTGAGTACTGCCGAGTTA